>NC_090380.1:47450993-48067677 GCF_036365525.1 Heterodontus francisci
GGAGATTATTGGTTGAGAAATCAAATTGAGGATCCAAGCCCTTCAGTGCAGAATAAAGTCAAGGGTGTAAAAAGTTGGAGTGAAGATAAGATATGGGGAGGGAAGACTGAAAGAAAGGCTAATAATTATACAGCACCTGCTCACATTACAAAGCCCTTCACATACAATGAATTACTTTGAAGTGCAGTAATTGACTCATGTTACCCTAACTCAGTTGGTAGCTGGCTAAAATCTCTAAATCCTGGAGTGGGCCTTGAATATATGCAGTAAAATTCAACTTTGGCAGGGGCACAAATCTGTCATTGAACAGAAAAATTCACCATTAATTCTGTACGTAGCAAGATCCCACAAACAACAATGAGGTGAGAATCTGTTCATGGTTTTGGCTGATGGAGGAGAATTGAATGTGACATCTGAAAAAAATCTCTGCTGTTCTTCAAATAGTTAAATGAGCTTCAAATAGTTGCATGATATCTTTAATGCCCATCTTAATGACTGAATAGTACCTTGGTCTTGTGTCTTTTCTGAAGCGTTACACTTTCAACAAAACCATGCTCCCTCAATATTACACTGAAGCCTCAACTGAGATTATGAGTAAAATTAAACTTTCGCAGGAGCAGATCAGCCACCAATTATATATTTTAGACTTCAATGGAAAGGAAAATCAGGCAAGCTCTATAACAGGTAGCCAATTTGCTACTGTCAGATTTGTGCCCCTGCCAAAGTTGAATTTTACTGCATATATTCAAGGCCCACTCCAGGATTTAGAGATTTTAGCCAGCTACCAACTGAGTTAGGGTAACATGAGTGAGGTCACATCGCCACTGTTTTGAAGTCAGAGGCAATATTGAGTTAGAGCAGAGGGACATGTGATTAGTCATGATTTTAACTCCTGAATAAAGTGTAAGGCTATGGTTGTGTGATGAAAATTCTTAGTAAGGCATTAACTAGCCCCTGATATGTGCTTTCCTTCATGAAATATGAGCAGTGTGTCTGCTGTAGATCGCAATATGTTGGAGTTCTGGTACATAATAAAGTGAAAGTATGCAGGTTTGCCTTATTGTGACTTCCCCGTTTAAACTGGGTGGGAAGAGGCTCATGTGGTGTATAACCAGCAGCATAGACCAGTTGGACTGAATGGCCCATTTCTCTGCTAATAAGGCTATCAGGAATTCTTTGGAGGGGGGAGGGGGCAGTGGGGTTGGGGATGGGGGAGAGAATCAGAAATGGGGGCTTGAAATTGGGCTTGCTAACACCCATTTTGTAAGTGCTGTTTGGGGACCAAAATGGTATCTGATGTGTGTGCACACACTTCTGCCACAAATTGTGCCAGACCTCATTGGTGACGGCATTAGCATGCATGCAGCTAATGCCCACCAAAAGTATGCAGACAAGATGCTAGAAGAGGAAGGAGGAGGATGAGAAACCAAGAAAGGGTGGAGGCAACCAATACAGTCTCGTTCTGCCTGGGCTGTATGTGATGAAATGCTGCGGGTGAGACACCAGCAAGTGCAACCCCCATTCTCCATTCACCATCAGTCCTGCTGCTTACTTTCCCACTGTCATTGATCATCACATTGTCATCTTGGCCACAATGCAAAAACAAATTGCCACAAAATAAACTTACAAACAAAATTTATAAATCAAATAATGCTATATTGCATGCAAATGTAACCCAATCACTTTGTTTGGTCCCTTAGGTGCCTGTCTTGTGTGTACATTAGCCTGGCTTAGTGCTCCTATACAGTGCTACTCCAGCAGCTGGTGGAAGGCTGCTGACTTTCAGTGGAGCAGACTGTGGCTAGCCTTGCAGGACAAATTCAAGCAGCTATGGGCATAGAAGGCCCAGATGTGGACTGCACCATCTTAGCATGGGCAGCAGCAATCTGGGCTGACAGGCAACAGCAAGGGCACTGGTAGAGTGGCAGCGGTAGCAGGACAAATGCTGTCTTCCTGAAAGAGGACAGCTGGTTTGTACTTGATACTGCCACTCTACCTGGGCAGGACCTCAGTAATCTGTTGGAGGACAGATTGCTGGACTGCCATGACACTCTGCAAATCCCTTTGAACACTGGTATCCACAGCCATGATGGCAGCAAGCTGAACTTGTAGGACCTCCATCTGAGCTTCCGCTGCAACACTCAGACTTCTGGTGGAAGCTGCTTGTGCTGTAATGGAAGCTGAGACATTCCACCAGACGCTGCATCATGGTTGGGTCTACAGGTGTTCTCATGGAGTTTGCCACCAATTCCATGCTTGAATGGATGGGCTCCAAGATCTGTGCAAAGCCCTGCAAGGCCATCTGCAGCCTGCTCCACTGAAACTCAGCAGCCTTCCACCAGCCACTGGAGTAGCACTGCATAGGAGCACTAAGCAAGGCAAAGACACACGGAAGACAGGCACTAAGGGAATGCACAAAGCGACTGAATTACATTTGCCAAATTGGTGCTGAATTGCTCCATGCTCCTGGACACTGACTGCAGGCTTTCTGGCAGACCTCCCCATGCACCAATCATTTCACTGTGGATACCTATCAGCTCTCTTCTGCAGTCTGTCCCATTGAAGTGCACATCTAGTCCTCCATGTGACTTTGCCCTTTGGGGAGCTGGTACTTGCCCCCTTCACTGACAGTTGGCCGCTCATGCCTCACCACATGCAGACCCCACCTCTACACTATCCTCTAAATTGCAAGCAGTCAGTATCTGAGCTGGTGGCTGTGAGTGTGAAATCTAGTGATGGTGTTTCTTCATTATCACTGCTTCACTGCTTTCTTGCTGTTCCTCCAGTGCCTGGCCATGTTGCAGTTCTTGGATATTTGAAAGGAGAAAGGCACAAGGGTAAGGTTGTGGTGTGGAGAGGAGAGAAAGTAAGAGGTGCATTCTTGCACCATCTGCAGATTCCAAATTAGAAGTGATTGTGGGATGAGGAGGAAGTAGGATGTGAGAAGGAGGATTAGGTATGAGGTACTGTAATCTTCAATTCATTCAGCCCTCTGTAGGCCATAGGCTCAGCAGTTGTCATTGCAATAATGGTCAGCACTGTCTACTCTATGTGGGGCTAGGAGATGCAGGCGCGTCCGTTCCCCTCAGGTTAGCTCCTGGTGCCTCCGGTTGTGCACCATGTTGTCCTGCATGAGAGAAGGAAGTATGTCAGTGAGTGTCATGCAATCTGTTTGAATGATGTAGTTGTCATGGTTGAATAGCTGGCTGTGTGTTACGCTGTGAAATGTGGGTGTGAGTCTTGCAGCAATGCTAAGTGGGGGTTTGACTCCTGGCATTGAATTCCATGGCTATTTGCTCCCATTGTCATTTGAAAAGGGTTCCTGGCCCCCTATGAATACAGGGACATCTTTCTTTCTTTCCACTCCCTCTACCAGCACATCCAGTGTAGTGTCTGAAAACCTGGGAGCCTGTTCGCACCAATGTTGTCCCCTTCATGGTTTCCCAGGTCAGATTTACCTCCTGCACAACTGCCAACATCTCCCCTTTAAGAGGTACAGACTAGCTTTAAAATCTGCTAGCAAATTATGATTTGGGGCCTCCTGCTGATCCATGTAACTAATGAACAATGTAGTTAGTGCTGGCTGCAGGCAGCAATCAGCCTAATCAACAGGGCAGCACAAAGTAGCTTGCTTCCTGCATTGCAATCAACTGGCACAGGCTAATCATGTATTGTGATCCTCATGCTTGTTTTTGGGGACTATCCAATTTAATCTCCAAAGTCCGTACCCAATTTCTATCAGGCATTTCCCAGACATTGGTCACAGAGTAAAATTGGCAAAGGCCTGTGAACATGCTTTGTGCAGCAGTGGGAGCTATACAGGAATGTTATCACCATCTTTGCATTCTACTTGCGAAGCCATGTACTTTAACTTAGCTATTTGTATAGCCCTAACTAACTTAGTTAGGCCACACTTAGAATATTGCGTACAATTCTGGTCGCCACACTACCAGAAGGACGTGGAGGCTTTGGAGAGGGTACAGAGGAGGTTTACCAGGCTGTTGCCTGGTCTGGAGGGCATTAGCTATGAGGAGAGGTTGGAAAAACTCGGATTGTTTTCACTGGAACGACGGAGGTGGAGGGGCGACATGATAGAGGTTTACAAAGTTATGAGTGGCATGGACAGAGTGGATAGTCAGAAGCTTTTTCCCAGGGTGGAAGAGTCAGTTACTAGGGGACATAGGCTTAAGGTGAGAGGGGCAAAGTTTAGAGGGGATGTGCGAGGCAAGTTCTTTACACAGAGGGTGGTGAGTGCCTGGAACTTGCTGCCAGGGGAGGTGGTGGAAGCAGATACGATAGCGACGTTTAAGAGACATCTTGACAAATATATGAATAGGAAGGGAATAGAGGGATATGGTCCCCGGAAGTGCAGAAGGTGATAGTTTAGGCAGGCATCAAGATCGGCGCAGGCTTGGAGGGCCGAATGGCCTGTTCCTGTGCTGTACTGTTCTTTGTTCTTTGTTGTTCTAACCCATGTCTCTGTTTCTGCTGTTATTTTTAAGGCCTTTGTCAACTGAAGCCTGATTGTAATCAGAAGTAAAATATTTAAAAATTAATTATAAATATATAAATGTTCGTTATAAATAAAGCACAAGCTAGTCTTAAATCATATTGGTTGAATTTGGAAACAAGATCGAACACCACAACTATCTGTAAAAACAGAAAAAGCTAGAAATATTCAGCAGGACTGGCAGCATCTTTGGAGAGAAAAACAGAGTTAACATTTCAGATTTGTGACTTTTGATAGATCGTTGACCTGAAACACTGGCCGGATTTTACAAAGCTCCCGACGTCGGGCTCCATGGCAGGGGTGGGCCAGAAGATCGTTCCAGCAACAGCCCGCCATGAAGCCCAACATCGGGAGGACCGGGCCCAATCTTCCTGTTGGCGGCGAGGCTCCGTGGCGGCCTCCACACCCCCTCCCCCCGGCCACTGAGTGGCGGAACGCAGATTAAAATATTCAAATTAGCAGAATGCATACATTTAAATGAAATTGACTCCAATATTACCGTCGGGCCGCAATCTTCTGAGCGGCGGCCGGCACTCGTGCGCCTTCACTTTCCTGTCTGGGGAAAGCAGGCACTGCAGTGGTGAGGAAGGGGGCAATGTAAGATTTTTAGTGCGGTGGGGGCCGGGGAGGGCAGGGTCAAATTTACATCATTAGTGTAATGATGGTGGGAAGGGGTGACCTGTGCACTGTGTTCAGTTTTGGGGGGGAAAGGTCAAGTGTGAAAGGTAAGTGCTTTGGTGGGGGAGAGGGTAAATAATTAATTTTATTGTTATGGGGGGAGGGGTAGGAAAGGGGCGGCAGATTTTTAATCTGTACAATGGAGGGGCTGTAACTTTAAAAATTTAAGTTAGCAGGCAGGGCTTTAAAAATGGCGCCAGCGCCTGTGCGTAGGCAGCTGATGCCATTGCTGGCGTCAGAGAGTTGGCCCTGTCCACATGATTTGGGGGGGGAGCACGGGGGAACATCCCAACCGGCATATTATTGTGGGCCGCCACGAGGAAGATCGCGGCGGCATAGCATCATTTCTTTTTGCCCGCTGCTGCTCCCAGCAACGGGTGCATAAAATCCAGCCTGTTAACTCTGTTTCTCTCTCCACAGATGCTGCCTGACCTGCAGAGTATTTCCAGCATTTTCTGTTTTTATTTTGGATTTCCAGCTTCTGCTGTATTTTGCTTTTGGTCCATAACTACCTAATTTATTTTCTCCTAAATGCCGACGTGTTTTAAAAGTGTGGGTTTTTAAAAAAACTTGCTGAAGTGTATTTATGGGAATCCAGCAAAGAGTTATTTTTTGTGATAAAAGTGGGGGGTGCTGAAGATAGAGTTTTTTTGAAGTGTATAAACAGTGAATTTATTGTGCCTGCTTTATATGGTTCCTCATTCTTCTTACATCAATTCTTAGTTATACTTCCTTTTCCTCACATGCTTACCTTTCAGCAACCAGCACTGGAGCATTTATCTGTTTCCCCGATTACATTCGGGATGGACCCTGAAGAATTGAAAAACCAGAAGAGTTTTCTCGCTGTGCAGCAAAAGGTACAGCAGCAGGTATGATGGGTTAACAGCTGGTACAGTGGTTGGTTAAAGCAAAGTAGAACATCGGCTGAGTGAAAGGAATGACATGCTGGTCCAATGATGGCACAGTGCTGCTCACTGGATGTACAAAACCACAGACTTTGGGTTAATGGATGTCATTAGCAATTAAATATGAATGTTTGAAGAGCATCTGCTGTTTTCTAGGATAGGTGTGAACTGCACTGTGCCTTCTGACATATCAGTCTCGCATTCTGATCTCCGCTCTCAAAGTAATTGTTGTGATACTTGCCCTGATGAACAAAGAATAGCTGTGATTGGGATTATTTTCCCTCACAGGGGTCCTGTTTTTAAAGCTAGGCAAAAAAAATTGAGTTGAACAAAGAAACGTGATTCTTGAATTATCTGCTTAGTGAGGACAAAGTGAGTTTAATTTTTATTTGAAAACATTTAATTTTTAAGACAGACCTGATAGTGAGATCCTATTCTTAGATTTATTTGAACTCTCCTCCCCTGATGCAGTCTGGTAATTTGAGTAGAGCAACACAGTCCTTTCTTGACTGATATGTGGTTGTATCCTCATTGGTCAAGTTGTCCAGATCTTAGCATAGACTAAATAGAGATATTGTGTAATTCATATCTGATAAACATACCAGTATCAGCTTTCAGTGATGGACATTGTACTTTTTAAACAGTACTATGGCAAAACAATGTGAAGAATCTGAGAAATTGGATAGGTAAAGTACCTGCAAAACAGAAAACAAATTGTAGAAGTTAAGTGTAGTTACTCATGCTGGCAAAAGGTACGAAGCGGTGTTCCATAAGGATTGGTGCTGGAACCACTGTTGTTCACTATTTATATAAATGATTTGAACTCGGGAATCAGAAGTGCAATTTCAAAATTTGTGGACGCACCAAATTTCCAGGTGTAATTAATACACAGGAGTAATGTGATAAAATATAGGAAGATATTACTAAACTGGACATGTAATTGGAAAATGAACTTCAATATAGACAAGTGTGAGGTGGTACCTTTTGGTCGGAAGAATAGGGAGGCCATGTGTTCCTTGGAAAGTGTGTGTCTAAATGGGTAGAGGAGCAGAGAAATATGGGCTTAGAGATACACAGATCACTAAAAATAGTGATGTAGGTTAATAATATAAAGATAGCAAACAAAGCATGGGGTGTTCATTTCTAAAGGGATAGAACTGAAAACCAGAGAAATTCCATTCAGTCTGTAACAAACTTGGTTGCATCTGTTGGAGTTCACCGAATGTTCTGGTCTTCATAGTGTAAAAAGATATAGAAGCACTGGAGAAGGTGCAAAAAAAGATTTACTAGATTGATACCAGATGTTATACTTAACAGGAAAGATTGAATAAGCTGTTTTTTTTTCTCTAGAAAAGAGAAGACTGGGGTAACCTGATAGAGGCCTTTAAGGTTATGATAAGGTTTGATAGAGAAGACGTAAGGAAAATCAATCTTTCCACTTGCCGAGGAGATCAGAACTAGGGGCCATAAATATCAGATAGTCACTAATAAATCCAATAGGAAATTCAGGAAAAACTTATTTACCCAGAGTGTAGTTAGAATGCGGAACTTGAAGAGTATGAAGAGGAGTTGGAGTGACTAACATAGATTCGTTTAAGGGGAAGCGTGACAAAGACGTGAGGGAGAAACCAGTCGAAGGATATGTTAGTGAGGGTTAAATGAAGAAAGGTGAGAGGAGAGCACAAAAACTGGTGTGGATATGTTGGGCCAAATTGCTTCTTTCTGTGTTGTAAATACTCGTAGTAATTTTTCTCAATTAGAGTAGTAATGCTAATGTATTTTAAAAGGATAAAAAAGGTACATATTCCCAACAAACTTGTATGTCATAATCCAGCAATGTCATGTAAATAGCCTGAGTGTGCTTTTTTTCAACTTACAGCAGAGAAACTGATGAAGCAGATTTGTTTTTTAAGCATATTTATTAATATGTCATTAATACTCAAACTTATGATTTAGCTACAAATGTAGAATGGAGGAAATCTTTCCTTAAGAATCCTAAGGTAAAATGTTCTCATTATATGAGTACTTGGTCCCATTGATAGACTTTCTCAGTCAGGCCTCTCATTTGTTGCAAATCTGATCTTGAAGCACAAACTGATAGTTTTCACTATTTGTTCAAATACAAAGAAGATTTTAAAACACCAGATTCCATTCAATTTTTGTATAGCAGTTTTACTGTTTGCACTAGATATCTTTATCTTTGTGTTTTTGTATATGCTTAAAAGTTTCTACATGACTTATCTAAATGATATACTCCCATCTCTTATTACCCTCCTCACTATCTTGCTTCTTTTGGTGAAGCTTAAGCTTCTAGAAAGTCAACAAAAATCGACTCAGGGACTGAAGGAAACCTACCGACTGACTAGTTTATCAACTGTTCGTTCTACTTCAACCTATGGTTCCTCTCTGCATCCCTATCCTTTTCCTGGCCTTTCTCAGGCAAGAAGTCACAAGGTTTCAAATTCGACGTGCTCTTTCACAGGGATAGACCTAAGGTTTTGAAAATATGCTGCATTGTAAATGGTAAAGAAAACTCCATTCATTTGGTTACCATTCTACACTGTTCAGTAAGCTAATTTCTGGCCTACTATTTTGAGAAAGCTTTCCTCAGGAATTAGTAATCAGTATGAGCGATTAAAAGATGTCTCTCTTGTTCTGGAACAAAATCCTATTGCTGAAAGTGGCATTTATCAGTGAGAGACAACCTTTCCCTTTATTGGTTTACTCGGCTTAAAAATGGGGACCAGAGCTTTTCAGAAGTTTTTTTGAAAGATTCAGCATCACCCTGTAAAGTTATTTGTCAGATTTATCCCCTTATTTTTCATTTGAGTTGGAAAGCAATATTATGCTATCATTGTGTTTCTTTTTCTTCAATATATATTGAAAGTCACCTATGGCTCACCAGAGCTCTCTTTCCCCACTACCTTCCCCCCCCCCCCCCCCCCCCCTCACAATCCTTCCTAAAACTGCAATGATCCCACTTGGGCAGAAGCATCAACTGGCTATTACAATGTTCACACTACAGTGATTCATTTGAGAATGGTGTGGCACTTTGAAAAGAGAACTGCAGTGTGTAATAGATATGAGATATATATTTTATGAATCTTTAAAGTTTGAAATACAGTTTGTGGTAGCCACCCGAGGGAAATACTGTCTCTTCTCAGCTGGTGGATTAGGGCAGTAAATGTGGTCAACCAGGACTAAAAATTTTACATCTGAACCACTGTAATGCATTTCTGCACTCAGCTGCAAATTGTAACAAGCATGTTGTTTTGTGATTATTAGAATCCTCAATCTCAATGCCAAACCATTTCCTTTTACAATTCATCTAGGAGTTGAAGTTTTCCAATAGAATTGTCCACAAATTTGGAAGGAATCACAGCTAAAGAGGTGCAATGTTGCCAAAATGCTAGATTTATGATTTGTTTTTTCAAATTATCTCTAAATTACAAATCAGTGGTTCGATTTGGTAACTCTCCATGTTTCCAAATGTCGCCATGACTTGGATTTATTTGGGTTCCCAGTGTACGACATCATCTTGCATAATAAATTTGGATAAACTCATTTCAGATGATTTAATTGTTTAATCTTTAATTCCCAAAGTGCTATATTGTACACTTGCCGATGATTATATAGACTTTGTTTATGTAATGGGAAAGTGGAACTTGCTGTGATTAGAAAGACAGACTAAAATACTGACAAAAAAACACTAATTCAAGTTTCATATTTTTATGGTAATACAGAATGCACAGATGGAAAATCAGTCTCAAAGTAGGCCTGCAGTTCTGATTCATTTACTTAGTGCTATCCCTGATGAGATGCTGCGTGCATAGAACCTAACCTCAGTCTACACATGAATTTGTTGTGGGTTCATGATGTACCTCTGTCTCTCATTCTCTCATATTCTCTCTCTTTGCATTTTATTAACCAATGGTATTTGACTTCCTTTCAAGCACTACTAATACAGTTGTATGTGCCATTACATTCCCAGCAGGACTTGCAATATTGTTTTAGCTTGCACTTATTGCTGACCTACAAAGGTACTATATCAAAACTGTTTTTTTTCAAATGCAATATTCCTGGAAGTTTCTGGGAAAACCAAGCACTGAGCTCACACTTGAAAATATTGTTATGATTTTGCAGATAGTTGATGCTGTGCATAGTCTGCTGCACTGTTATCAGGCCAAATCCCAGAGCCAGAGTCATTTCACCAGGCTCTTCATATGGGTTCTTTCATCCCCATAAATATAGCCAGGTTTGTGCCTTCTGTAGAGTTGGTTAGATTACACAATGTATCAAGAAGTGTCTTATTTAGTCTGGGTTTTCACTTCCCTTTTTCAGATTTCTGAGGAGTCTAAGGTGTTGACAGTGATGTTCACAGGGCAGAAAACATCAGGAAAGCATCTTACGAGGCAATCCTTTTCAAAATAAGCATATAAAGGAAAGAAAACGATGTTCTTTAGGTCATTTTTCTTCTGCGCCTCACCGCAACCCCCCCTCACCACCGCCAGAGCTTTTATCTGTGTCACCAATAGAGTTCCCAATGGAAATGCCCAAATATTTGAGCTCTTTAGAGGAGGATGACGATGACTGAAAAATGAAGGTCAGGCTGTGTCAGAGGTTTTCTGTGTCCACCTATCCGTACCCTTCACATCTCTGTCCACACTGCTTTAATGAAGAATTAATAGGCAGAATTTTATCAATTTAGTCCTTGACGAAATGGTGGGACCTTTTCCGGGTCAGGAATCCATTTGATTAATTAATGGGCTTTGCCGAGGCTTTTTCACTGAGCCATAGCATCATCATACCTCAGGTTCCCTGACCAGAGAAGATGGGTGGGATGACGTGCCTAAACAAACAATGAAGCAAATTTATTTAAAGGAACCCAGCAGGTCTCTCAATGGCAGCACTGATTGAAGCATTCAAGATACAAGTGGAAAGCAGGGAACTGGTGCAGAATCGAGGCAAGATGTGAAAAGGCTGCTCCCCCCAGTTCTCAGATTCATCGCTGGAGGTCATGTTGAATGCAATGAGCACAAAAGTCCTTTTCCCTGTGGACAGAAGCAGGAGGCTGGCCAGCCTCACCAAGGAGGCATGGCTTCAAGTAGCAGAGGATGTGATCAGCAGGTATATGGTGCCTAAGACCTGGATTCAGTGCTCCAAAAGGTTTAATGACCTCATGAGGTCTGGTAAGGTCCTACAACTTTCAACTGGCAGCCATCTCCTGCAGAGCATGCTTCTGACTGACACACCTTGCTGTCACACACATTCTTTTCTCTCCAGCCTCCTCCTCAAATCTCCATCTCAACAGACACCACACCCTCATCTTATTGCCCTCTTGCACTCATTCCTCTCAGTCACACTCCTCAAATGTTCACCCTTCATGCTCGACAATCAGTTCACTTCTCACACTCATAACTTTCTGCCTTTTCTCATGGCAGGAAAACCGAGTCCACAACTCCAGGGAGAGGCAGAGAACTGGAGGTGGAGCTGCAGCCATGGCCACCCTGACTGCGATGGAGGATGTAGCCCTAGAGATCAGCAGGGTGGCACTAGTACTGGCTGCTGGCAATGGAGAGATGGAGGTGGCCCAGAGACCTGGTGAGAGCATTTGATGAAGCACTGCCACTTGGCATTTAACTGTCACTCCTGTTGAATTGATGTCCCCACACATTAAATGCTATGATCTGCGCAATGCTAACTTGGAACCCTATTTCACCTCCCTTCAGTACTAGCTCATGTCTTTCATCTCCCATAGGTGCAACACTGTTGTGAATGGAAGAGATGAGGGAGGAACCCGAGGAGTCCTCAAAAGGGAACCAGCACTCTGTGGATGCACTGTCACAGGACTCCTGTGTGCCCTCCACCAGCTCAGATACACAATTCTCCAGGGGATCCAGCGTCACAAATAGATAGGGTGGCACAGGATGAAGAATACATCACATTTGAGCAGGAACAGGCTCTGGAGACGGGGACAGCAGTGGAGAGTCCCTGTCGGAGGGCACAGGACACTGCAAACTCTGCTCAGTTGGAGGCAAATGCTGATCCTCGGGTTCATCAATGAAAATGGAACATGTGGAGCAGCACTGGGAAATGTGTATGCTTCTGTCAGCATTCTCAGAGGCAGTGCACACCCTTACACAGAAAATGGAGGAGTACATCTCTTGTATGAGTGCCATGATGTCTCAGGCATTGCACTGATAACCACCTCCACTGAAAGAGTGGCCAGCTGCATGGAGAATGAGGCAGGGCATGATGTTCCACAACAATGGCCTGGACACTGACTGCCAGTTTACAGAACATTGAACAAAGCATTACTTTGGTGGCTGAATGCCACACTGACATGCAGCCAAGTAGTCTCCAGCTTTCTACTTGGAGGTAAGTGCAGGTGAGCCATGAGAGGGAGGATGAAGAAAGGACACATGGAAGTGAGTACTCTTCTCAGGAACTTCCAATTCTCATCCTTGAAGCACCACCCCACCACCCCCCCCCCCCCCTCAGACAGAGGCTCACATGCTGCCTCCTACCCCAATGAATGAGTCTCCCCTTGCACAGTTACAGGTGGGGCAGTCATTGGTAGGGCCTTCATGGGCTCCAAAATCCAGAGGACGTCCACCATGGGCATCTCAGCTGTCAGGGCAGGGGAACGAGCAGCCTGTCTCCAGCTCTGCCGAAGCCACAGGAAGCGGTAGAGGAGCACTTCATAATTGCCCAAGGGGATTCACTTGTATGTTTGGAACTATATAAATGTTGCTTTATTTGTGAAATAGTAAATGAAGAAAGTTGTTTACATGCCTTTCCCTCTTCATTGCAGCAGTCCGATTCACCAATGGACGAAATGATTCATCAGAATGGCATATCCGAGTGGAATCTGTGCGGACGCTGCATGTGATGGAGTGATTGATGACTGTGGGAATGCATTGTGTTGGAGGAGTGCAGTATCCACAGCATTCAGGGCTACTGGCCTCCACGATGCCAGTGCGGGCTTCTCTGGCAGCCGGATCTGCAGCTGCAGCTGCCCTGGCAACATCATTCTCTTTTCCTTCATCTCTTCTTCCTCTTCCTCCTCCTCCTCATTGGAGCTTCCTCCGCCTGAAGCTCCATTCATCTCTGCAGCGTCATGTTTGCAAGGCACAGCAGACCCCCACCATTCTGGACACCCTTGTTGGTGCCCACTGAAGAATGACCCAAGATCTTTCAAGGCATCTGAATCTCATTTTCAGCAAGCTAATGGCTTGCTCAGTGATCAGCCTTGTGGTGATGTGGCTCCTGTTGTACCTCTCCTCAGCATCATTGACAAGTCTCATGGCAGGTTTCATCTGCTAGGCCCTCCGCCAGGTCCCCAAGGAGCCATCTGCTCAGTTTGCTCCAAGGTGTAAACACTTGTGGTAGACTTGACTGGCGCAGAATGTAGGAGTCACGGCAGCTTCCAGGAAATCTTGCACACGTGTGCATAATAAACTTAGGGTCATCACAAATGATCTGCACACTAAGGCAGTGGAATCCCTTGCAGTTGATGAACACTGCAGGATTATCTCATGGTGTCTTGATTGTGCACTGTCCATAATCCACTGAACCTGTGGAAATATAATTGCTGCAGCAAAAGCAGGAACTCTCTGGCTGAGTTTTATGGGCCCACTTGGGACAGAAAGGGAGGCGGGGGGGCCTATAAAATTGCATCAGAAGGTGGGGGGTGGAGTGTCCATTGCCTTCCCGATGCCTTCTAATTTAGTCCGGGACAGGGAAGGGTAAGGGTGGTATTCCTGCTCCAGGCCAGTTGAGGTCCTTAAGTGGCCAATTAATGGCCACTCAAGGGCCTCTTCCTGCCATCACTTCAATTCAATAGAATTCAACAGAGGGGCCCGCCACCATGGGGAGACACCGTCAGATAAAGCCTGACGGCCTCCTAGTGGGGTTGAGGTGGGCCCTCCTTTGGGAGCAATTCAGGGCCCCGAGAGTGTACTCCCGGCGGCAATCACCACATCTGCCCCATCCTCCCCCCGTCCGTCCGTCCGTCCATCCGTCCCGGAAAAACCCCTCCACCGTCACTAGCCACGCCTCCCCCACCCCCACCCAACACCACCCTGTCTGAAGGACCCTGACCCCACTTACCTTTCCCGGAGTCTCTGGACACTGCAGTATCAGCAGTGGCCACTGCTCCCAGTGGTGTCGCTGGTAGTACAGAGCTGCTGGCTCTCCTATTGGCCAGCAGCTTGGAGGCAGGAGCTTGTCTCTTAATGGGACAGTGTCACCGGCGCAGGCAGTTAATTGCCTGCCCGCTGTGGAATTGCAATAGAGGTTCAACAGAGGGTCGAGGTGGGGTCTCCCCCCACCTTCTGGTCTGCCGCTGGGCCCCTGTCATCAGAACAAAATTCACCTCTCTGTGTCTGACTGGCCTCACCAGTGTCAAAGTGCACATATTGGGTGGCCTTGGTGTACATGGCATCTGGGAGACGGATTTATGGACTGTAGATTGTGAAATCCTGCAACTGTCCCCAGCTGATACCTGAAAGGAGTCAGAAGTGAAGAAATTCAGGGCTGTGGTGACCTTGACAGCCGCTGGCAGCACATGCCCACCTGGTCCTGAGCTGCCGTAAGAATCTGACCCTCCTGAGGCACTGTTACTCAGTCATGTCAGGGAAGCTGATCCTTTGTCTGTACACACTGTTTGGCAGGGTATCGCCTCCTTTGAGCTGCAACTCTGTTTCCTTCCCCTCTGTCCTGCGGAGAAGGCAGCTGCTGTAGCTGTTGCTGCTGCTGGTGTTGGTGTTGCTAGTCCTCCTGTTCCTCTTCAGAATGGCTGCATAAGCTGCACCCATTCTGCAGCAAAGGGTGAGATTGGATAAGTTTACAATAAGCTCAGTCAAATGACCTCCAAAAAGTTGTTCCTGTCCTGTAAATCAGGGAAATCGCACTGTCAATACAAGTCCTGAGAGGCCAAGCCTTTCCCATAGGCATGAATACAGCTGTTCTGTTTCTTTATTTAAACACTTTTAAGCATATCAATTTCATTGATCAACGACTTCCTGCTGTGCACCCTGGCAAGATCCACAAAGCTCGGGAAATCAGCGCAATAGCTTTAAAGCCTGAATAGAAGGTTAAATTGCCACTTAATTGGTATTCAACATATTTAAATATCTGACCCAACACCTTCAAGGAGTTTCCCGCTCGCTTCCAAGTGTGCCCCTGTTTAATGTGGAAGAGAGTAGGAACATGTTGGGTTTCCCACACACCGTCATGTTTCAGGGCTTTAAAACCCCCACATGCATCCAATGTGACTGGAGGCTTCAACTTTCAAGGTTGGTTGTGACATCAAGTCAGTTGACAGACACATGTGAAGGCCTGACTAACCATCATGCTGGATGGGTCCTCAGAAACACGAATCATTTTGGCATATCCTGAAAGTATTCACGTGTCAGCCATTAAACTGTGATTGGCCGCACTTGCCAAGCTTCCTTCCACCAATCATATTTGCAGGAATTGTCACACTTGAATGCAGTGAGCTGACTTCATGGGTCTGGTGTAACAGAAAGCCAGATGCAGAGCTGCATTATTTTCTGTAAGAACATGCACATTATGTCCAACATAGGCAGTCTTTGTGGCCTCAAGCCTGGTTCCAGTGCCTTCCAGGCATGTTAAAAAGTGAGCTTCTGAGGAAGGTGCAGTGGCAAATAGGGCCAGCCTCTGTGCAGCTTCCCCTCCATTTCAGCAGATGAGGAGATTGTCTTGTGAGGAGAGATTGAGCAGACTAGGCCTATATTCCTTACAGTTTAGGAGAATGACAGGTGATTTTATTGAAACATATAAAATTCTTAAGGGACTTGATAGGGGGATGTTTCCCCTGGTGGGGGTGCCCAGTCATTGAGTATATTCAAGACAGAGATTGATAGATTTTTGGATGCTAAAAGCATCAAGGGATATGGGAATAATGAGGGAAAATGGAGTTGAGGCACAAGATCAGCCATAATCTTACTGAATAGTGGAGCAGGCGTGAAGGGCTGAATGGCCTACTTCAGCTCAGATGCTGGGTTCCTCCATCAATTATCTCAAACTTTTGCCTGCACATTGAGTTTCTTTAATTGGTAGTGTGCCATAGGATCCAATATCCCACCTATTTGCTACCCACTCCGAAAGTCTCCTCCATTTAGTGGTATAGATGCATTATTATTTTGGTGAGTTTTATATTTGAAACTGACTTGAACCATCATATATGAATATCAGCTGCCATGTGAGCCACTATCTATCGATAATGACATTTTCATGTGTGAGCTCTGCATGTGAATTGCCCAGAATATAGTTCACTGGGTGATACTCTTACAATTTGTGTAGATGCAGCCTGTAAGGTGGGTGATCATACATTTTTTCATGAGCATATTCAATACTGATTCCAAGTCATAAAGGTGTCCTTTTAAGAGAAATAACAGCATCTGCCTGGCTTTGTTTCTCGGCTTTGGTTACTGTTTTTGCAACCTTGCATGATTGATGGAATCATTCACACTTTGATTTTTGATGCAGTGGGAGGCGAGAATGCATGTTTCTCTTGGATGTAATGAACATCCACTGCTAGCCTAACTGGGCGACCCTGTAATGGTAATGATCTGCAACTGCACTGGAAAAGAGGATTTTGAAGTGACTGCTTCCGATTCTGAACTGAAATCACTGTATTCAATTATGCCAGGAATCATAAACAGACGTAAAAACCTGTGTGTATAAGGAATGTATGGTTTGAAATATTCTATATATTTTCAATAGAGTCTGTAGGTCACGTGCAGTTTTTACTGAGAAAGGGATCATTTGGAGGCAGATGTGCTTGCAAATAAAAATTAATAATTGTATTTTCTTATCCTCCAGGTATCGCCAAAGGATTTGGAGCAGTTTGATACAAATATTCAGCAAATGCTGGATGAACTGGAAGCAGAAATACAACAAGGAGAGAATCTGAAGGAAGGGGATTTTGAGAAAGAGATGGTTAGTTGAGTAGAAGTTGAACAGTAGCAGTATGAGGTCTCGCTATGTGACCAAATGCCTAGTTAATGGCTGACCTTACAACTGGACATTATGCAAATGATTCAAGGTGTCTAAATTGAATAGTATTCAACATAATGAAAAATGAAAGCTGGTATAGAGTTGATATTCTGTCACTAGATGTCACTGTTCACAAAATGCTGTATCAGTCGTTTCTCAACACTGACTCCTTTAGTTCAGAGTTCATGCTTCAGAAACTTGGACCTGTGAATTTAAAGGAGCTCCTAGATGTACCAATGCACTAGAATGTGAAAGTGCAAGTATGAAATTCTTAAATATCCTTATGTGTTTCAACAGAAATAAACATGTCGCAACCTTATTTGAGTCGCCTGGTTAGGTGACATATATTTGTTTATATCACACATGCTGTTCATCTGCATTCATCAACATCAGTATGTGATGCTCTGCCTTTTTTCACAACAGCTCTGAAGAGTACATCACCACCAATTTTATGACCGCGTGGGTTTTCGCCGGGTGCTCCGGTTTCCTCCCACCGCTAAAGACTTGTAGGTGATAGGTAAATTGCCCATTGTAAATTGCCCCTAGTGTAGGTAGGTGGGAGGGAATATGGAGTTAGTATAAATGGGTGGTTCTTGGTCGGCACAGACTCGGTGGGCCGAAGGGCCTGTTTCAGTGCTGTATCTCTAAATAAATAAATAAAGTTTCAATATTGTTGGGCATCATGGAGGGGGGAGAGTTACCTGGACACTATGATCCAGGATGCAGTCACACTCCTTCGGTTAGGTAGTGGTGCAGGTGTGGCTAGTGGTCATGGACAGGAGGATGTGACTGTGAGTCAGACAGATAAGTGGACCCCAGATGCAGTGCTGGAGGAACTTCAGCCTTTGCCGTTATCCTACAAGTATGAGGTTCTTGATACCTGTGTGGATGAGGGCAAAGTTTGCAGAGTGGATGAATAAACAGTGATGGCACTGTGATAGGAGGCCATTCAAGTGAGGGGAGTGAAAGGGAATGTGGTAGTGGTAGGGGGACAGTCAGAGGGATAGATACTGTTCTCTGCAGCTGCCACTGTGAGTTCCGAACGTTGTGTTGCCTATTAGTGCCAGGGTGAAAGGCATCTCCTCGCATCTGGAGAAGAACTTGGAGAATTTGGCATAAGGTCAAACAGATCGGTTCAAAGACTGGTGTGGGAGATGGGGATTTTGATTCATAGGACATTGGTACCAGAAGAAAGAGGGAGCGGTTCCATTGGGACAGGCTCTATTTAAACAGGGGAGGTGCCAGTGTCCTTGCGAATCGTATAACCAGGGTTGCAGATAGTTGCTTTGAACTAAAAATTGGTACGGTGGGGTCGGGGTTCAGTTGAGGGGAAATTTATAAATCTAAAGACAAAGGTCAAGCCATAGAGCAGTGTAGCAATTTGGGTAAAGATAAGCAGAATGTGACAGCAAGTGACAAAGTGCTTAAGAGTAAAAGTGTCAGTGAATAAAGTCAAATGAGGGGAAGATGGTAAAAAGTAAAAATTAAAGATGTTTTATTGGAATGCACAAAGCATTTACAACAAGATAGATGAATGAATGGCACAAATAGAGATAAATGGGTTTGATTGAATAGGCATTACAGAGACGTAGCGGAATGGTGACCAAGCTTGGGAACTAAATATTCCAGTGTACTTGACATTTCAAAAAGACAGACAAAATGGAAAAGGAGTGGAGGAATAGCCCTGAAAATAAAGGGTGACATAGGGCAGTAGTGAGGATGGATCTTGGCTCAGAAGAGCAGCAAGTAGAATCAGTATGAGTGGAGACAAGAAACAACGAAGAGCAGGAAACGTTGGTGGGAGTAGTTTATAGGCCCCAACAATAGCAACATAGGAAATAGGAGCAGGAGTAGGTCATTTAGCCCCTAGAGCCTGCTCCGCCATTCAACTAGATCATGGCTGATCATCTACCTCAATGCCTTTTCCTGCACTATCCCCATGTCCCTTGATATCTTTAATATCTAGAAATCTATCGATCTCTGTCTTGAACATATACAATGACTGAGCCTCCACAACAATTCCAAAGATTCACCACCCTCTCACTTATTTTGTTTAGCTGAAACAGGCGCAATGTGTAAGCGCAAATGCACTAAACTGCGAGCCTGACTGCCAATCTTAAATTGATTGTCAGTGTAATTCTTAGCACATTGAGGATTATTTAGCAAATGTTATCTCGCATAATAAGTGATCGCCGTTTGCTGCTTCATTCCTCAGGGCAATGCCTTGACCAATCAGAGCCAAGTTGCCTGGTTTCAATTTAAAACAAAGCTTGACAGTTAACTGTCAGTCACCATAAACTGGTGAATTCTCCATGCAACACTTTTACCAATCAGACTCCACTTGCCAACCAATCAGCACACTCTTCTCATACAGTATAAATTTGTTGTTTTCCTTACATTGGCATTCTTGAGATTTGTCCTGATGAATGCAAGACGAAAAGCTTCGACAAAATGTCTCTATTTTCAGCAATACATAATTAATATTAGTTAAAAAAAAAGTACTGGACAAAATATTGGGACTAAAAGCTGACAAATCTCCTGGACTTGCTGGCCTATATCCTAGGGTTCTAAAAGAGGTGGCTGCAGGGGTAGGGATGAATTGGTTGTGATCTTCCACAATTCCCTAGATTCTGAAACTATCCCAGTGGATTGAAGTCAGCAACTGTTACACCGCTATTCAAGAAAGTAGAGAGAGAGAAAACCAGGAAATACAGGCCAGTTAGCCTGTTGGGAAAATGCTGGAATCCATTAATAAGGGCATTTAGAAAATCATATGGTCAGGCAAAGTCAACATGATTTAATGAAAGGAAAATCATGTTTGACAAATCTGTTGGAGTTTTTGAGGATGCAACTAGCAGGATAGATAAAGGGAAACCAGGATGTATATTTGGATTTTTAAAAGGCATTCGATAAGGTGCCACACGAAAGGCTGTTACACAAGATAAAGTCTGATGGGATTGGGGGCAATATTTTAAAGTGGATACATGATCAGTTAATGGACAGAAAACAGCAAGTTGGAATAAACGTAACATTTTTGAATTGGCAGGCTGTTACTAGTGGAATGCAGGCAAGAATCAGTGTTGGGCCCTCAGCTATTTACAATCTAAATTAATGACTTAGATGAAGGGGTCGAGTGTAATGCATCCAACCTTGCTGCCAATACAAAGCTAGGTGGGAAAGTAATCTATGAGGAGGACATAAAGAATCCGCAAAGCTGTATAGACAGGTTAACTGAGAGAGCAAGAAGGTGGCAGATTGAATATAATGTGGGGAAATGTGAGGTTATTCACCTTGCAAGGAAGAATGGAAAAGAAAATTATATTTTACTGGTGAGAAACTGTTAAATGTTAGTGTTCAGAGGGATTTGGGTGCTCTTGTATATGAAAACAAAGTAACATACATGTACAGCAAGCAATTAGGAAGGTAAATGTAATGTTGGCTTTAATTGCAAGGGGGTTGGAGTACAAGAGTAAGGATGTCTTGCTGCAATTGTACAGTTGTAAGACCACACCTGGAGTACTTTGTACAGCTTCGGTCTCCATACCTAAAGAAAACTGTACTTGCCTTAGAGTAGGTGGAATGAAAGTTCACTTGATCAATTCTTGAGATGAGCGAGTTGTTCTGTGAGGAAAGATTGCGTAGAATGGAATTTAGAATAATAAGTGAATAATTGAAACAGATACAATTCTGAGAGGACTTGACAGGGTAGATGCTGAGAGGCTGTTTCCCAGATTAAATAGTCTAAGCAGGCATCATACTCTGAGGATAAAGGGTCAGCAATTTCTGACTGAGATGAGGAGAAACTTCTTCACTCAGAAAGTTATGAATCTTTGGAATTCTCTACGCCAGAGTACTGTGGATGTCCAGTTGTTGAGCATATTCAAGGCTGAGATTGATAGATCCTTAGAATCTAAGGGAATCAAGGAATATGGGGATAGGGTGGGAAAGTGGAGTTAATGTAAAAATTCAGTCATAATCTCATTGAATGGAGGAGCAGGCTTGAGGGGCCATATCACCTACTTCTGCTCCTGTTCCTTATGTTCTTAATATCTTCATCTAACATGAGATGGGAGGAAAGAGTTGAAAGATCAAAGGATACTGAGGGTGATATGGTTTATCTGAACTGCCTGTAGCTTTGTGCCCCACTCCAGGACTTGAGCACAAAAATCTAGGCTGACATTTCAGTGCAGCACTGATGAAGTGCTGCATTGTTAGAGGTGTCATCTTTCAGATGAGACAATAAACCCAGGGCTCGTCTGCTCTATCAGGTGGATGCAAAAGATCCCATGGCACTATTTAGGTAGACAAGGAAAACATCCCAATAACTAATGGTACAAGGACTAGGGGGCATAGATTGAAGGTTTTGGGCAAGAGATGCAGGGGAATATGAGGAAGAACTTTTTTACACAGCGGGTGGTAACGACCTGGAACTCGCTGCCCACAAGGGTGGTGGAAGCAGAGACAATGGCTTCAAAATGAAGTTAGATGGCCACTTGAAAAATATAGAATTGCAGGGCTACAGGGATTGAGCAGGGAAGGGGGACTGACTGAACAGCTCTGTGGAGAGTCGAAATGGACTTGATGGCCGAATGGCCTCCCTCTGTGCCGTAAATGACTCTGACTCAAAGAACAAGGGAGTTATCCCTAGTATCCTGGCCAATATTTATGCCTCAATGAACATCACAAAAACAGGTTATCTGGTCAATATCACATTGCTGTCTGTGTGAGTTTGCTGTGTGCAAACTGGCTGCCGAGTTTCCTGCATTATAACAGTGACTGCAGTTCAAAAGTACTTCATTGGCTGTAAAGTGCCTTGGGATATTCGGTAGCTGTGAAAAGCACTATATAAATGGAAGTGTTTCTTTTCTTTTTTTATAGCTCTGAAATACCCCAAAATATATATCTCCTTTAATTCTCATCTGGTTGTCATTTTGATATAGAAGAGGGAGGCAATTGTTACAAACTTTTTATTATAGCAATACTCAGTGAAAATTTGCCTCTAAAAGTTTACTGTTATTTACAACATGCGGTTTGTTTAATGTATAGTATAACCAGTACTCAGTAAGTGACCTTGCATTCTGCTTCATTCTTTTGAGAAAATAAAGAAACAAAACTTTTACCATAGGGGAAATTATTAAACCTAAAATTACTGAAAGTAAATATGTATATAAAAACATTTTTCTTTTCCTGTGGTTATTCCACTGTCATAGACTTGAAAATAATAAATGCTGCTTCACCAATAAATATACATCACTGACGTATGTAAGCAATGTCAGAATATAGTAATTTTGGGGAACCGGATAAAGTCATCAGATTTAACAAGCTAGTTCCATCTGGCAAAGTAACAATGGCAGAGTACTAGTACTTCAGAGGGATTCCTGGAATTGTGCTCTGTAATTTTCCAAACAAATTTTGTTCTTAAAGAAAATACATTAAAAAAAACCAACTATCATGGCCGGAATTTTACGCTGGGCGGGAGGCCCTGCCCACCAGCCGAAAATTCGGGGGCGAGCCCATCTCCGCCGGCTTGGGGAGCTATACCGGGATTTATTACTCCCCAGACCCTTAATAGGTCTTGGGCGGGACTACAAAGAACAAAGAAAATTACAGCACAGGAACAGGCCCTTCGGCCCTCCAAGCCTGCGCCGATCCAGATCCTCTATCTAAACATGTCGCCTATTTTCTAAGGGTCTGTATCTCTTTGCTTCCTGCCCATTCATGTATCTGTCTAGATACATCTTAAAAGACGCTATCGTGCCCGCGTCTACCACCTCCGCTGGCAACGCGTTCCAGGCACCCACCACCCTCTGCGTAAAGAACTTTCCACGCATATCCCCCCTAAACTTTTCCCCTCTCACTTTGAACTCGTGACCCCTAGTAATTGAATCCCCCACTCTGGGAAAAAGCTTCTTGCTATCCACCCTGTCTATATCTCTCATGATTTTGTACACCTCAATCAGGTCCCCCTTGAGGCAGGAAGTCCCACCTAATGGAGCTGCTGGCTAATCAGCATAGTTGCATAGATCAGGCTGTATGCCCTTGTATAGAAAATAATAAGGAGTGATCTAATTGAGGTGTTTTAAGATGACCAAAGGTTTTGATGAGATAGATGGAGAGAAGATATTCCCTGAGGTGTTGAGTCCGTGGCCTTAAAATTAAAGCTAGACAATTCAGGGGGATAATATCAACATTTCTTCTCTCTAAGGTTAGTGGAAATTTAGAATCCTTTTCCCCAAGAAGATGTTGAAGTTAGGTCAATTGAAAATTTCAAGACTGAGTGATAGATTTTGTTGGCAAGAGTATTATGGATTATGTAACCTCGGTGGGAAAATGGAGTTAAGGTACAGATTAGCCATAATCTAATTGAATGCCCGAACAGGCTCGAGGGACTGAATGGCTCACTCCTGTTCCTAGTATCCATGCTATTGCAGAAATACACAAGAAAAGTGGTAAAGGAACTGGACAAAACACACAGAAAAAGAGAACAAAACAATTCGGGATTACACAGAAGGAAGAAATGTAAAATTATATTGTTTAATGATCAGCATGGGTTCACAAATGTAAAATCTATCTATTTGAAAAGAATGTAGCATTTAGTTCATGAACAAATACATATTTGGGAAAATATAGAGTAAAATATATCCAAATGTTGATGAGCTCTGCAAAAGTAAAAGGTCAAAGTATGGCAAATAACTATTTTGTCATATCTAAGTGAAACTGTTCAACAGCATCCTTTGCCGACTGTTTTAAGGCCCAAGACCTTTGGGTAATTGTAGACTTGCAAAAAAATGAAAATACTCCATTAACAGCACTGTTTGGTTCAATTACTGTGCTTATTCAGCCAGCACAGAACAAACTGCATAATTTACTTTACTCTTGTGTAATGCAGTTTTTACATTTCAGTGAAAAGTATTATATTTAGTAATTGGTCTCTCATGTTACTTCAGAATTGAAAACTCAGTTGCAGAACCAAATATCTCTTGATCAGCAAATTGAAGTTGAACGTTTTATATGAAACAGTGAGCTGAATTTTACTGGCCCTTCGACGGCACGGGGGCTGGTAAGACTTTGTAGGGAGAGGCCTGCCTCGACCCGCGACGTCGAAAAGGGCCTGCCGCATATTACTAGCAGTGGGGGGATCTAGGTGCAGCCCCCACCGCCCCGCCCCGCCCCCGGCAGCAGGCCCTTCATCTGCATATTGTAATGAACATAAATGAGATGCAAATAAACTTACCTGCAGGCGGCGGATGTCCCATGCCGATTTTACCAACTACGCGGAACTCTGCTCGGAAGGAATACAATTTTCAGGGAGGGAGGGGTGGAGGAGCGGGGAAATCAATTTTTTTTGGCTGTGGGGATGGTGGGAAGGGGTTATTGGCCAAATGTTAGAAGTTTGGGGCATAAAGGTCGGGTCAGGAAAAAGGCATGTGTTGGTCATTTCGGGGATTGATATGATCATGGGGGAGGGGAAAGGCCTCCATCACAAACTTTTTTATTTAATAAAATTTCACAATGCTACAACTTTAAATATTAAAATTTTACTGAAGGGCTTAAAGCCCTTTAGAAATGGTGCTGGCGCCTGCACAGTGGTGCCAGACACCTTGCCGGGGATTTCAGCAGCCGCCCCCTCTACGTCATTGGGGGCGGCTGCTCCAACCCCTCTATTTAAATTAGCCCCGCGGCGCACTCGTCAAATTCAGCCCAGTGTGTGAAATCCCTACTGCTGATAATTTTAGTGAAAAAATGTTTTGATTACAGAGTGCTGACCTTTTTTGCTAAAATTATCAACAGGAACAATTTTCCTTCTGGTTGCAGTAATCTTTTGCTTTCAGAAGGAGAAGATTTTTGTGTTTTTATCACAGTTGCATCATTTTCATGTGGTGTAATGTTTTAACAAATTTATAGTCTTACTTTAAATGTTTTCATATAAATTATAAAAATTTCCCCTATTTGTAATGAAATAACCTCTTTACGCAATGCTTTGCAATGCACTGTGCAACTGGACTTTTTCAACCGTAAAACTTGTGATCCGAGTCCCTTTTACTTTACTCGTTTACTCAAATGAATTGGGGTTTGGTTGCCCAAGCTCATTTCATATAGGAACTTAAAGCTGCTAGAAAGGGAGATTTTCAACCTATCAGTCGATGCTGGATTCATAGTCAAAGATGCAAGGAACAGATTCTAATTCACTGTGCCACACAATTCCCTCCTTCATTTAAAATATCAATTTTATTTTGATGGATCCTTATTTACTATCCGTATTTACTACCATGGTTATTATTATTGATATCATTGCTTTATATTGCAATTCAGCTAGCTTGTGTATGATAGCCACTGCAATAATAGTAAATGTTCCAGCCTTATTCTCATCGTTCTTGAGGTTGGAGCTGACCATTGCTGATGAGAATCATATGTATTTTGAAGCAATGGAAATTTCATATGGTTGCTCAGTACTGGTTCAGACCATGATTAAGGGGATGCTTGTAGGTTTTATGGACTGATATTACAATTGATCAAGTATCTGCTACAAATGCCTTTGCAGCATAGGAACAAGCGCTGCTACTAAGAGTGGAAGATAGCAAATGAAAAGTTAACACTGCAGAAGGATATATGTTGTAGTTTCCAAATTGTGACCTATTTGTTTCATACAATTCTTCTACAGAGTGAAGATGATGAGAGGAGAATGAATGAGCTGGCAAAAATGGGAGACACTTTGCAACAGGATGTCACGAATGAAAAAAAGCGAGAAGAAATTAGAATGAAACAACAGATGCTGCAGGCTAAATTTAATATTCTCAAGGTATGATCAATCAACAATACCCAAAATAACATCACCTACAGACTCCCTCGGAATATTAGGAAAGAAATATTGTTTTGTCATATTGGTGTGCTTACTTTCTGCTTATCTCCATTCACATACTTTTGGACTGTTCCCATCAGAATTGCATAATTTGTTGGGACAACATAAATCTCTGCAGATGTCCTTTCAAGATGAATATCCACTACTAACAAAAAAAAAATCAAGTGAAATATTGTGTGGCTGTTTCTCGAAACCATATTTTACCAAAAGTGCTGAAGATGAAACTGAATGTATAGGCTAGATGTTCAGAGGATGAATTAAGAATACATATCATATACAAATTGAGCATCAAAATAATTTACACTGTGTTGCTCAATGATATTAGGTTAATAATGTATTGGTATGGTCCACTCTGTATAGCTTACTACTGGTGTAATGGCTTACTTTCAGGATAATGGAGAGCAAGGTAATAGCAAAGCCAGGGATGTGGCTTGGTGTATATAGGTTTTCTGAATATTCCCCATTCCAAAATGTGTTGCTTGGGAGGGTTTCACTGTTAGAACACACAAAGTGGGTGAAACAATGCTTAACCTTATTAATGCCATCATAATGCACAGGATGAGCAATTATAGTGAGCTTCTGCATAGTATTGTTGGTGCATTCTGTAGGTCCTTATAATTTGTGTATTGGAGCTGAGCAGGAAGCAGCTGATTTGACAGAAGCTTCTTCTGAATACACAGTACAGTGGGGAATTGCATTCTCTTATCCCCAATGTGGACTTGGATGAGGAAGATGAGCTGCCATGCATGTAAGGTTGCACCAAAAGCTTACTGCCCACTAACCATTAGGTATACAATCCTAGCATATGCTGCTAAACAGTGCCTTGGAGGCTGTGGGTGAGCTATGAGGTAGTGCCAACTGTGCCATTTCCTACAGAATGGTATCCAGATATTTGCAAACTGGATGGCACTATGAGTAGCCATCAAGGTTACCAGAGCCTTCTATTTTTATCCTTCCAGTTCTTTTCCAGCTAGTACAGAGGACATCCATAGAGTCATCCAGTTTGCTTCTGTTGGATATAGGAGGGCCAATATTTTCTTAATGTTTGCTACTGAGCAATGATGTGAGATTGTACAGCTGGATTCCACAAGTACGAGTGCTGTTTCATTGCAAGCATGTAGCCTTTCTGGCTCCCCATAATGCCTGGGCCTAAATGTTCAAAAAGGGATTCCACTCCTAAACTGTACAGCTAATTTGCAATAAACTGAATAGAATCATGAAAATCAATGCCATGCATTTATTTTGCACCTGTCACTTGATGCGGAAGGTAAAGAATTGAAGGAAGAATGGCTCCTGGGGGAAAGATACTACCCTCTTCAGACCTCACTCATTATACTTTTATGCCAGTCATAGACTGAAGAAGAGTACAGATATCACTGTACTCAATTCCCTGACCAAGATCAACATTGAATCAGTCCTTCTGATTTCTAGATAGCTTAAGATGTATTATAGTGCAACACCCGAGGGTCTCCAGGATATTGTTGTGTGACAAACATAACAGCAGGACAATCATTAACATTTATTAGTTCCATTTCCCATCTGGCATCCAGCCAAATGACCAGCCTGGCCAGAGACTAGGAAAGAACACCAGTGGCACAAGGCTGCAGCCAGAATCTCTTCAGGACAGTCCCTGGCAATAGGGATCGAGGTGAGAGATGGCGATCGGGAGAAGGTAGAGAGGCCAGAATCAGGAGCGGGGAGAGAGATAAGAATCAGAAGTCCTCGAGGGGCTGCTGGCCCACAAAGAATGGTGGAAAAGGCACTTAGCATGTGGAGCCGGAAGCTCCTGCCTCCCTTTCACTGCCAGGTTTCCCAACCCCTAACAAAACCCATGCAGCAACAGCAGTTAATTTTAAATTGGGTTCCCAAAGTCACCATGGGAGCCTGATTTAAATATGATAATTGAACAAACTTCTCTACATGGCAGGACACTCGAATGCCCTGATATCTGCCGCCGTTAAAATGGTAGCTGCTCCACGTTGGGGATGCATTCCACATATATTACCCTTTAGCACCCCTCCCCTCCCCTCCCCACCGATGCTTTCCTACCCATCGTCAGTTGGGTTGGAGGGGGGTTGTGGGGCATCGTTAATATCAAGGCCAAAGTCTTGTTCTGCCACTCCTTTCCAACTGAATTCTAACTATTTGAACCTGTTTGAAAACAGGTGTGAGTGGATTTGTGATTAGTTTGCAGAAATGGAAATGCTTGATTTCCTGAATCTAAGGTTGACATAAAGTGAATCATTTTATGAGATTGTGCTGCCAGTTGGGACTTCACCTTCTGGCAACAAATAGTGGAAAATAGCAGACTCATTGCCCATGATTTTCCCATCTGTTACTTCTAAGTTGCAATCATAATAATCATGCTAAAGTAGTTAGTTTTCATTAAATCAATGTTAGTACAGTATTACACAAGACTATTCCTATATTGGCAATGTGTTGCATCAAGGAAAATACATGTATTCAGATATTTGATCGTTTGATATGTGATTCTGCTGTAGTAAGCAATTAACTTAGAGATTTGCAGGAAAACTGAATGAAGATTGGCTCTGTCTGCTCATTGAATTACAGCAGACACTTCATGACTGCTCCTTATGTCATTGCCTTTCATGGTAAAGTGAATGCTAGAAATAAGTCTATTACCAACATTTCCTATTAACGGCCAATCATGACAGATAAATAGCAACTCATTTTTAATCAGAAGCCTTTTGAAATTGGCACTGTTTCCATAGCCCCATTATCAATCATCAAACTTCCCAGTTAGGCGATAGTCATTGTATATTTGGGATCCAATCACTTGAGTACACTTACAGAATGAATTCACATTGAAAATAATGATTAACAAATGTAATAAGCACACAATTGATTTCTTGCATCACTGATTTCTTCACCTTCATATTTGAGGGGATGTGGAATAATGCTGTATCATGGAACAGTAGAATTTGGATTCAGGCCTTTTCCATTTCACTGTGCCATGGAATAATCTTATCTTGGTGACTGATCATTCTTCATGCATGGTAAGTTCTCAACTGCAAGAGGCACTGAATATAGTTCACATGAGGAGAAATCAGTGAGAAGGTCAGTTGGACAAATCTCAAGCATCTCTCAGCTACAGACTTAAGAGAAATATTGACAAAAACCTGAGCTAGCTTTCCTGTCATTTTGACTGTGGATGAGAGTGTGGCCTGGCAGAATTGTGGGAAGGAAATGAAAATTATAAATAAATGTAAGAAACTGGAGCAGATTTAGATTTCTTCAGCAAACTTCTCAACAGAGAAAATTGTCCAGGCAACAACACTGGCAAAATAGTACAAAGGCAACACACTTCGGATGTTTGAAATCTGAACTATAAACAGAAAACTCAGCAGGTCAGGTAGCGTCTTTGGAGATGGAAACAGAACAGATGGAAAATGGGCAGAATTTTCCCATCCCATGGTGGTGGGCTTGGAGGTAGGGGGACTGGAAAATAGGGGGGTCCACGACACATTCCTGCCACTAGGGAAGTTTCCTGGGGCAAGCAAGAATGCAGGTCTGCTGCCCGCACCACGGAGGCAGACAGCAATTTGCATAATGAAAGCCCCAATTAGAGGTGATTTTCTAGCCCCGCCGGCATTTTGCCGGTGGCAGAGTGGCCCCCCACCCCCCCCCACCCCCCCGCTGTATGCGGAGACAGTCAGCTTAATGGAAGTGGTCTCCCTTTGGCAAGGGGGGGGGGGTGTCATTGGAGCCAGAGGCTCCACCCTCCAAAGAGGCGGGCTTAGGCGTTAAAGCACGCCCCCACATCCCCAGTGATCTTAGCGGAGAGGGTTTCTCCTCCAATCAGAGGGGCATATTGCCTTCCCCCTCTAAATTATTTTTACGACTTTGCACGCAACTCCATTTTGAGGCACCCACGTGAGCTCCGACCTGCCTCAGCAGCACCCATCTTTTCCATTGGGGCTGGCGAGGCTCTGGGGCTGCTGAGGCTCTAAAGCTACCAGCCCTGTGATTAGGGCAACAGCATCAGGAGCCCACCCAATGTCCTTAATAGGGCGACAAGCACAGAGGTAGCCAATTAGGAGGCTGCCTCCGAGAATATAGTTCCACTGGTGGCTCCCGGCAAGTGTGAGCTCGTGACCCCCAATTTGTCCCGACATCAGGGTCCCGAAGCCCGCAGGAAAATCCTGCCCAATGACTCAGGTCGATGACATTTCACCAAAACAATTCCGATGAAAGATCATCGATTTGAACAGAGTTAATTGATTTTTAACAAAAACGGAATACAAACAGGAAAAAATAGTATGGTATGAACAAGTTGTGTGAATTTAGGATGAGTGTTACTGATGCTTTGTGCTCTTATTATGTGTTGACTATCAAAGAATAATCGTTGACATTTTAAACAGGATTTGAGATCTATTAGGAGGAAAAAGGCGCTGGAGATTTCTCCACATTGGTATCAGTACAAGAAGCAGGCCGACAACCTTTTGCTGTGGTTGGATGACATTGAGAAAAGGTTAGCCAGTCTTCCAGAACCCAGAGATGACCAGAAGATGAAGGTAACATTCTTTTAAAAACGGATGTTTGTATTTCTCTTCTTTTAGAATCTGGGGGAAAAAAAAGTTGGTTCTAACTAAAGACGTGGATACAGGTATAGTAGATCCTGAAGCTTCTGAGCGCACTTTTTCTAGTCAGATTGTTTAATCAGTATCTACTGAGTTTTTGATGGCAACACATATCCTACTGTTACAGGAACCTAAATGTATCTTGGGCTTGTTTTTTTCAGTGTATTTGAAATTTGCTGTTGCTTATAATTTAAAAATGTTTTGGCAATATTGCTGAATCTCTTAAATGTGGATATTAATAGAAGTTCTATGAGGGGCATAATTTGAAGAAGGAAGATAGTTGATTTTGAAATTTAATAACACGTTTTTCCAATGGAAATACTTTTGAGATGTTTAAGTTGCCACAAGTTCTGTCTTAAACCCACATAAAACCTGGAATAGACATTTCCTGGCACATGTTAATAATACGGAGATCTATATCAGAATTACACTTCTCATTTGTGGTGATTAATGTAATTGGGATCTTTGTGAATTTTTTCAATCATTATTTATTGCAGAAAACTGGTTATGGTCCTTAGACTAGTCATAATTAAGGGACAGTTATACAATCCTTGTACTGTCGGAATATGAGTGTGGCCTTACCACTGTATCCTCTGTGTCACTTGTTTGCTCAGAGCATAATTCACCACTGTCATTGCCACATCTCTATGGATTTATTTATAAATGGCAGAATCATCTTTTTATGATCCATAATTTTCTTTTGCTTCTTTACTTTCTTTGTCATTTTGATTGACAAACATGTAGCAACTTTGAAGGTAAACAGACTTTTTATAACAAGGAGAAAAATGAAAACTTTACAATCAATACTTTAGTTAAGAGAGAAAAATGTGGCATACTTGTGCTATAGGGAGCAGTTTGTTAAATTTAAGCATTATTTCTCACTTAAGGAAACCTTATTTACTATTACAAGACCATGAGTATAATAGTGCAAGGACCCTAATTTTTGAAAAGATTATTATTGCTAATTTTGACACCACTATCCAGATTAGTAATTTTGAAATTAAGAAGTCAATGTCCTTTGTAGAGTTTTACAATTACATTTGGACTGGCAGTTCCCAGACAAGAACCACAAAAGTTGTCTCGAGCCAATGCAAACTGATGGCCTGGATTTTGTGGTAGTAATGAGAATGAAACTGTCAGTGTTCACTGTCATTACTGCTCTGAAGCTGATAGCAATTTCTAAAGTCCACATACACAAATCCAGAAGTTGCTGTCAGGGATTCTGTGCTTCCCCATAGGCTGTGCTGCTGAAGTTCCCGCAGCCTCCAGTCGAGTAGAAATCACTGAACTGATGAAAACTTGCCTTTTATGCTATTTGTCTCGCTGTAAAAACTCTTGACAAAGTTGTACCTTGTTGAATGAGGTGTTACTGAGTTTTTAACAGTGTACAATATTCATAATTACATCTGAACTGCTTCACTGGCCCTGAAAACTAATTTTATATCTGTAGAAAGTCAAATTTCTCCATTATATAAAAAACAATCACAATTTAAAAATGTTTTTATTTATAAATTTGTTTATGGTATTTTAGCTTCTACCTTAATCCCATGTGTATATTTAATTCTCTGTAAAATTTTAATTAAAAGTGAAACATTCAGTGCATTTTACTTCCTGGTTTGCTGTCTATGAGCATCCTTCAATGTGATCGGCTACTTAGCCTGCTTAATGACATCACTTGCTGGGTGCCTGGAGCTCCCCTTGACTTGGTGTCAGGTTCAAACTGACATTGGGAAAGGGGTAATCCACACCATAGAGATCACTAGATTTTTGTGAAAGCTTTCTTTGAGGTCAGCGATGAAGGTGCCATCACTACCCTGCTGACTGTAAAATTTGGGCCAACATTAGCTTATGGAAGGAGGTCAGACATGTCAACTCTGGACTTATAGAAGATGGCTACAACTCCACCTGCTATAAGTAAAAAAGTTGCTTGTTTTTTTGACAGCCACGATGAGGTTAGCAATGCATCACCACAATCACCACCATGCACCTGGTTGAGATAGGGCCAAGCCTATCGTGTATGCATGTGAGCGTGAGCTGAATCTGGCCTTTGTTGCATACAGTTATTGAAAACATCCCATTTTTCTGGACAAATGCATCAATTGGAGATTCACCCATGAAGGTTGAATACTTAGGTGATATTCTGTAGTGCTATTGTGGCTTGGAAAAGCTGGGGAGATCCTTTTTTAAAAAAAAGTTTCATGCTATTTTGGACATTGACTTTTTAACCATTTATATGATAAAATTAGGGGATGCTGATGCAAGAATTAAAAATTAAAACAAAAAAATTGAAAATGTTCATTGTTTAGCTTTTCTTTAACAAGTTGAGACAATAGCTAGCTAACTGCACTGGGGCCCTATGGTTTTGCTCACTAGGAGATGGATGCTGAACTGGAAGAGAAGAGAGGAGACCTGAATTCAGTGTGCAGGCAAGCACAGAGCCTGTCAAAGAAAGGAGCTGCTAAGGCACTGGAGCTGCAGCTGATCCAGCTCACCAAACGCTGGAGTGACATTGAGAGCAAATTTGCTCAATATCGAAGATTGAACATTGCAAAAATTGTGAGTTTCCCAAAGCAAGCTTTAAGCATTTGCTTGCAGTGTTTGCTAAGATGGACCCATGCATAAAGAGAATTATTTACTTTTTAATGGTTATGTTGTGTTTGTTTGAAAGCAAATGCAACCTTAAGAGTCTGCTCCATCTTTGCAAAATGATTTTTTTTTTCCCATACCGATAAATTCAGGGACTGTAAAGCACAACTATTCAAAATTCAGAAGATATGAATGGCAAGTTTCTGATTAACATAGAGGTAAAATACATAATTTCTTTTTTAATTTGCCTCATCCTCTCATAACATCCAAATCTGAGCAGCACACTTGAAGACTGAATTGATGCAGCATTCAGTAACCCAGTTAAGAACCGGTCATGTAAAGATTTCATTCCATGCAACTTTTTTTTTGGAGAAGTGGTATTGATGGCTAGGATTCAGAATATAGAAATTACTGGTAATATAAACTGTTGAAAATCATTGTCTTCCTTAATATTCACTTCTTCCTCTAATCTGCAGGTTCTTAAAATGATATACTTCTTGATTTACGCAATTTTCTTTCCCTCTGTTCTGAACTTTGGTGGTGGCCTGCACTATGGGCCTTGGCGCTTCACCTGATTTCTCAATAAAAACACAAGTAGTATGTATTTCTTCCCTTGCATGACAAATCTGTCGAAGTACAGAGGAGCATCTCAATGTCTGATTCACCTTTTTATATTCTCTTTGACTTTCCTGGCTGGAAGTACAGGTAATGCTTATGAGACATTTCAGTTAGCAATATTTGTGTTTCGAAAGTCTTTCATGTTCAAAGTTTAAGAAATTTTAACCAATTACCATTATAAAATATATCAGAAAACAGATTTTTATTTTACTGGCTTTCCACCCAGAATTAAGTCAAATATTGATACTTTGAATTGAGTGCTATTTAAGTAGATAGCATAAGTACATGAGTACAAGTTTCAGATCTGCTCTAGTACAGCAGGACTAGTGACTCCTGTAAGCAGTCTGAGCATTTTACATTCAGGACTATGTCTGCACTCCTCAATATCTAATCATATGATAGTGTTACCTAGGAGTATAACAGTAGAATCCTCATTGAGATATAAAGTGTGTACTTTGCTTGAGAAATCGGACTTGCTGCACCCAAAAAGGCAGCATGTCAATAAAGTGACAGCATCGTGCACTGGTCCCCATCACCGTGAGGGACAATCAAAATTGGGCCTTGGGCCTTATTTGAATTAAACAGATGAGCTGCAGATGCCGATTGGACTGTCTGATGCAGCTCACCAGTCAGGGCCTTGTGAATTTCTTTGTGTTTTTTGAAAGGCCTGAATCAGTTCCTTTTAAGTACTGCTGGTTAGGCCACTCAAGACTCAGTACAACTAGGAAGAGCATGTGTGGCACAAGCTTCACCTGTTTGTACCCTAATTTCAATTAGGTCTTACAGTCAGTGTTATGATCCTCATGCAAGGTATCTAACCCTGGTTTTAGACAGGTACACTACACACAAACTGAGCTGAAGTTTCTTTTCCCACCGCCATGAGCAGCAGGAGAGTGAAAAAAATGGCGACCCGCACACATGGGCCCCACACTGCCGCGATCTAGCACATGGCGGCTCATTTAAATATGCAGGGCGGGCCATCACCCCTCAATCACATGGCGGGGCAGCCTCAGTAATGCCGTGAACCCCCCCCCACCCCACCCCCATACCGCAAATAAATTCTCACCCTGTTCCACCCCATAACACTTAAATTGTAGAGTTGACTTCCCCCTCCACCCCCCAGCAGCACAGAGTGCAGAGGTCGCCTCTTCCCACCCCCCCACACTAGAAATGCAGAGTTTACCCCATTCCCCCCAGTAACAGTTGTGATCAAATCTCATAATGATTCAGTGAACCACAGAAACCTCCTTCAGAACAATAGTAAGAATATGCCACGCTTCTCCGAGTAAGAGTTTGTCAACTTTTCCTGCCAACCTAGCTTCGACTTAAAATGAGCAACTTTCTCCTTGTTAGGCCAGGCTTCCCCCAGATTCATCTTGGCTCACTGACTCCCAATATATGTCTCTTTTCTTTTCCTTCAGGTACTTACAGGAATTGTAAGGATGGAGCCTCTGAATCTGCCCTATTTAGTGATTCACCAATGTCAATCCTACTGACTAGCCCCTCTCCCAATGATATCCACTGCCACACCCTCTGCCCCGGCCCTGACCTTGCCATGGTTGTGAATATTCACTGGAATCTCTAAACTAACTTGTAGTGGGAAACTCTTACACTATCCTTCAATATTATCATTTGCCTGCAAAATTCAGTGTTTAAGACACATCTTATTCTTAAGCATATTATACAAAGTACAGATGTATGGAGATTGAACTGGTTGTGATTCCCTCCACGCTCAAATATCAAATCGAAACTGGGAGTTCGTGCCTGAAGAATGATCTCATCATTTGGTGAGGACTACCAGTGCTTGTTGAATCTTTAGAAGAAGAAAAAAATGAGTTAAATGTTATGTTCCTAATCTTCACAGGACAGTACACTTTATACCACAGATGTGGTTAGGTAACTGCATATCTTTTGAAAATTTCTCCATACCTGTGATGTTGAAAATAACAAATGAATTACTTTCATAAAAAAATGTCTTTTAAACTTATCCCACAGTAGAGTCAATTTGTTTTGTTGATTTTTTGTTGTTGTTGTTGTCATGGAGCTGTGTCAGTTCTTTTATTATTGGCCAGGTTCTGTCTGGAATGAGCAGCTCCAGTAAGATATTGATGTCTGTTTTGAGTACTGCTATTGAATATAATTCAGAATGTCTTTTTAAATGAATGAAGGCTGCCTTAATTCCATCTGATTCTAGAAAAGCACCTGGAAGGAGAGGTCTTCTGTTATTTACAGCCCATGTGTTAGGTCTCTGCAGGCTGGTTATCTTCTTCTTCTTCTTCTTTGGCCTCCTTGTCTCGGGAGACAATGGGTAAGCGCCTGGAGGTGGTCAGTGGTTTGTGGAGCAGCGCCTGGATTGGCTATAAAGGCCAATACTGGAGTGACAGACTCTTCCACAGGTGCTGCAGAAAAAATTAGTTGTCGGGGCTGTTACACAGTTGGCTCTCTCCTTGCGCTTCTGTCTTTTTTCCTGCCAACTGCTAAGTCTCTTCGACTCGCTGGTTATACCTTCAGTATATGTGGTTGTAAATTTACAAAATCTCAGATGCATTTAATTTGAGGTATTGGCTTCAGAATTTTAGCTAAAAAATATCATAGGACTCCACACCTTATTTAAATATATCAGTTAAATATTATAGAGTCATAGAGTTATACAGCACAGAAACAGGCCCTTCGGCCCATCATGTCTGTGCCGGCCATCAAGCACCTAACTATTATAGTCCCATTTTCCAGCACTTGGCCCGTAGCCTTGTATATTATGGCATTTCAAGTGCTCATCTAAATACTTCTTAAATGTTGTGAGGGTTCCTGCCTCTACCACCACTTCAGGAAGTGCATTCCAGATTCCAACCACCCTCTGGGTGAAAAAAGTTTCCTCAAATCCCCTCTAAACCTCCTGCCCCTTACCTTAAATCTATGCCCCTTGGTTATTGACCTCTCTGCTAAGGGAAAAAGTCTCTTCCTATCTAACCTATTAATGCCCCTCATAATTTTGTCTACCTCAATCATGTCCCCCCTCATCCTTCTCTGTTCTAAGGAAAACAACCCTAGCCTTTTCAGTTTCTCTTCATTGCTGAAATGCTCCAGCCTAGGCAACATCCTGGTTAATCTCCTCTATGTTATGTTAGTAAATTATTTATGTTTGTTCCAATTATAACTTTAACTATTTTCTGAAATTCCATTTGAAAAGTTTCTTTGAGCAACTTAAGTGTCCTGTCATTAAAATGAGCCTTGATTTAGCCTCACTTTCTTCTTTTCATCTACACAATGTCCCTTGGCAACATCATCTACAAATACAGGGTTGGCTTCCACATATACACCCAGCTCTATCTTCCTATCACCTCTCTTCATCCCTTCACCGTTTCTATCCTGTTGCACTCCTTTTACATAGAATTACATGGAATATACAGGACAGAGAAAGGCCATTCGGCCAAACCGGTCCATGCTGGCGTTCAGACTCCACTCGAGACTCCTCCAATCCTTCCTCATCTAACTCTATCAGCTTAACCCTCTATTCCTTTCCCCCAGTATGTTTCTCTCGCTTCCCCTTAAATGCATCTATACTATTCATATGAACCACTTGCTGCGGTAGCGAGTTCCACATTCCCTGCGGGTAAACAAACTTTCTTCTGAATTCCCTGTCTAATTTCTTGGTGACGGTCTTATATTGAGGGCCTCTAGTTTTGCCCTTCCCTACAAGTGAAAACATGCTCTCTATGTCCACTAAATTCTCTGGCTGTGAAATTGGGCTCCATGGCAATGCTGGTCTTTTAGGAAGAGAAAAAAATGTCGGTCGAAATGTTTCTGGCCACCTCTGGCACGGCCCGCGCAACGCACCCTGACTGACAGGACGCTAGCATGGGTGGGCCGTCTGTGTGCTGGAAGCCTGTAGCGTGGGCAGAAGGTGATGTCATTCAGCCTCTTTGGCTGATTTCAAATACATTCAGCCATTTTGGACTGCGCAGGCCCAGTTAACGCCCTCTCCTATTCACTCACAGCTGATCATGTGTTCAGCTGCATAAGGGACCCCCCTCCCCCACCCACTAGCATTATTTAAGTGACGAGCCATCCAAAATGTAAGTGAGATTTTTTGATTTGCTTTTATTCTTGAAATGTTTGTGAAAGTACTAAGTTATGTTCTTAGAGGAGTTTTGGTGATTTGTTGGATTTTGAAGACAATGTTGCTGCATCCTGACAGGGAGGTCAGAGGAGTTTTCTGCCCTGTCAATAAAACGTCTGCTGGAGTTTTGGGAGCAGAGTTTCAGTCCCCCTTGAGTTGCAACATGACATAGAGATGGAGCATAGGCTGCAGAGAGGGGAAGCTGTGAGCAGATGGAGGAGGAGGAGGGGGCTCAAAAGAAGGCCCTACCCACCAAGGACATTCAGGGAGCACTTCTCCTACCTCCACCTCAGCCAGAAGCTATGCATGAGGTGCCTATGGTTCACCAAGGAGGTGGTTACTGTACTGTGCCGCCTCTCTCAGCAGGACCTAGAGCCATACAGCGGGGGGAGCAGATGGCCAGGTTTGTGGTCGTCTGCTGCGTCTTCCACAACCTCGTATCATGAGGGAGCAGCCTTTGCCACCAAGTGTTCAGAGGCCATCCCGGGGGGTGGGGGGGGCGTTGGGAGGAGGCATCCATGATGCCTTCACGCCGGACAGGCTGTCTGTGAGCAGCTAATTAGATTCTGCTTCCCCTAAGACATCATCCCGTCATCACAGTTGCTCCAAAATTCTCCACTTTTCAATCCACCTGCCAAGTACCATTACTGCGTCTGCTTGGCCAAAATCCTGAAATAAAAGCCACCCACAAAAAACCTTTGCATATCATTTTTATCTAATAATACTTAAAAAAACGGAACTATTCAATCTTGTGCAGCCCCTTAGTGCCTGTCTTGCAGGTCCCCTTGCATAGCCTAGTGCTCCTGCACTGTGCTACCCCAGTGGCCACAGCATGGATGGTAGGCTGCTGACTTTCACTAAGGGGCAGCAGCAGATGGCCTTGCAGGATGACCTTGAGCAGCTCTGGGCACTGAGGACCTGACTTCGGACTGCACCACCTCGGCTTGGTTTGACTGGCTGACAGGCAACAGCAAGAGTAGCGGTGGGAGCATAAATGCTGTCCTCTTGAGACAGAACAGCAGATTTGTGCTCCATGGAGCCACTGCCACTTCGCCAGGGCGGTGTCTTAATGATCCTAGTAATCTATTGGAGGACTGATTGCTGGACTGCTGTGAGAGCCTGTGTTGAACACTGAGATCCAGAGCCTTGATGGCAGAAGTCTGAACCAGCATGGCAACAAGAATGGATCTCATGACCTCAGTCTGAGCTTCCACTAAAGCACTTAGAGGATGGGTGGCTTCTGCTTGTGCTGCAATAGAAGCTAAGACATTGGCCACAAATGCTGCACAATGGGCAGGGTCCTGATGTACATTCATGGAGTTGATCACCACTTCCATGCTGGAAAGGATGGGCTGAAAGCTCTGTGTGAAGCTCTGTGCCAAATTGGAACCAGACTCCTCCATGCTCCTTGACAATGACAACCGGCTGTCCAGCAGGCCTCCCGAGCATCTCTGAGTGCAGCCTTCAGTACACCGCCAAATCAAAGTTCTCATCTGAGTCACCTGCAGCAGAACTTGTCTGTTACCTCGCCCTCCAGTGAGCTGGCACACGAACTGCCCTTTCCCCCTGAGCTGGCTGCAGCCCACATGTTCCCGGTGACTCACCATGTGCAGAACCTGACTTCATGCTACCCTCTATGGTATGCATAGTGCCAGTATCTGAGCTAGTGGCTCTAAGTGTCAGATCAACTGACAATGCTTCTTCCTCAGAGGTCTGCAACAGCTCTCGGTCTTTCTCTTGAAGCTTCAGTGATTGGCCAGACAGCTGGTCTTGGTTATCTTAAAGCAGAAAGGTAAGGTTGGGGGAGGGGTGGGAGCTGGGGGTGAGTGGTTGCATGGAAAGCAAGAGGTCCATGGTCACACCATCTGTAGCAGGTGAGGATGAGATGGGACTGGAGAAGGGGCATCAGGCAGGAATATAGTCATCCTCGTGTTCTTGGTGGTCACAGCTGTTCCCATTATGTTAAACATTGTCTCCTCCAGAGGGCTCAGGTGAGGCACGCATGCCTGTCCTCTTCAGGTTCTGTTCTGCTCCTTCCGGTTATGGCCACCCTGTTCTGAACAGCGAGGGAAGGAAGTTAGTGATTGTGTTGCAATGTGTATGCATGACATAGCCAAATAGCTGGAGTTATGTGGATGCAGCGAGAGGTGGATGTGAGAGGGTGGCAGCATTGGTACGTGTGTGAAGGTGATGTGGAGGCTCTGAATGTTAGGCATGAGTCCTGGTTGCTGAATAATGAGGCTGTGATGCATTGAGAAGCATGAGAGGCTGGTGCTGCAGTGGGTAGGAGATGTCCTATGCAGATGCATTCACTGACCTTCACCACCCGTGTGAGGTCATAATATCTCTTGGGGCACTGCTGCCAGGTCCTCAGGGCCAGACTCCAGGAATTGACATCCCTGGCCATCTGATCCCAATCCCTTCTCCGTGTTTGCCATGAGGACCTCCAGACACCCTGTGGAATAAATACTTCTGGCTTCCTTTGAACCTCCCGCATTAATGCCTTGCCTGTGCTTTTCCTTGTAGCCAATTCCTCCACAGACAGTCAGCAAGAGCTTTTGTGTCATGAGTGTAGTTCCCCTTTAAGAGCGACAGGTTGCCTTTAAGAGGTGCAGGCTGACAGAAGCATGCGTTAGCCATGCATGCTACTGGACCTGCATTTCAGCATGCAGTCAATCAGCTGCATGGATCACACTTAACTGAAATCATTCAAATAAGGAGGCAGCATGTTGCCTGCCTCGACAGAACCAGGCGTGGATAATCATGAATTGCGAATTGTGACCCCTGTCCAAAAACCGGAGTACGGGAATTTTTCCCCATTTCTCTGCCCTCTTCTCCACCTCTTTTCACTTTGGCCTATGATTGACAACGGGCTTTACCAGCACCTAGGTTCCATTGTGTGGAATTCCCTCCTTAAACCTCTCCATCCACTATCCTTCCTGTAAAAACCTCCTTAAATTCCATGGCCAGAATTTAACATTGGGCAGGAGGCCCCTCCTGCCGGCTGAAAAGTCAGTGTCAAGCCCGCCTCCAGCAGGCCTGGGGAGCCAGACCAGGATTTTTCCCTCCCCAGGTCCTTAGTTGGCCCATGGGCAGGACTGCCACCTCCTTGAGACAGGAAGTCCTATCTAATGGAGCTGTCGGCCTATCAGTGGGCCAGCAGTTCAGTCCCAGCAGCGTCACCGGGAGCTGTGGCCACTGCTGGGACGACACCCAGCCACCACACCAAGAGGCAGGACGGTCCCGGAACTACGGTAAGTTTTTGGGGCCTTGCCGGGGACAATCGGCTGGACCCTGGCGAGGCAAGGGGGGTCATTTGGGGAGGAGTGTTGTGCAGTGGAGGCGGTTGGGGTTTCGGAGGCGGCCCTCTGTGGGGCATGGGGTGCTCGAGCAGGAGGGCCCTCCACGAGCCTGCAAGAAGGCCATCAGGTTTTACCTCACGGTGTTCTTGGGGCCTTTGCCATCTGCCCGCCGCGGGAGGAGGTCCTTAAGTGGCAGTTAATTGGTCACTTTAGGGCCTTGACGGGCCTGGGGCGGCCGGGCCATTTCTCGCCGCTGCCACACCACGTAAAATTGCAGCAGGGGAGGGGCAGGGAGGATGTTGGGAATGGCCCCCCACCCCCTATTCAATTCTAAGCTCCCCCCACCCAACCCCGGCCACAAGTCCGCTCATTGGGAGGCTGTAAAATTCTGGCCCATGTTTTGACCAAACTTTCAGTCACTTTTCCCAAACTCTCCTTCTTTGGATCGGTGCTCATTTTCCTTTCAGCTTTGTGAACCGCCTTAGGAGGTTTTTGTGAATTAAAGGCACGAAATTAATGCAAATGGTATTCTTTGCAATGCTGCTATTTTCGTGAGTTTCCAGTACTTGTGGTTAATGAACGAAATCTGACTTAGGTTTTGCTACAAATGATAAAATTAACGATAGATAGTGTTTTACTGAGCATCCTGTTCCCTGCTGTGTTACATATGGGATAAAGTGCAACCTTTTCACTGTGACTCCTGTTTTTTTAAATAAATGGTCACAATATCAGGCAACTGCTGTTTGAGTTCTTCTGATTCACACTTGGAAATGGAGAAGACATGAAGTGGGAGTCTGGCTGATACATTCTTGACATAATTCAAGGAATAATTTCTAAATATACCACTACAAAGAATTTGATGCATTCTTCATTTTTGGATGGTTGGAGCCTGATCTGAAAAGGATTATAGCTGTGAAACTATATGTAAACCTTGGCTAAATGGTCGAACTGTCGCCTGTGAGTCAGAAGGTACAAATCCCACTCCAGAGACCTGAAAATGTAAGCTAGACTGATTCTACAGTGCAGTCCTGCCGTCTGGTAAACTGAGCCCCTGTCTGTCCTCTTAGGGGCTTGTAAAAGATCCCATTGCACTATTTGAAGAGCAGAGAAATTCCCCAAGGCTCCTGGTCAGCATTTATCCCTCAATCAACATCACTACAACAAACTACCTGGTGGCACAGTGGTATACAGTTGGGAGGGAATTGCCCTGGGAGTCCTCAACATCGACTCCAGACCCCATGAAGTTTCATGGCATCAGGTCAAACATGGGCAAGGAAACCTCCTGCTGATTACCACCTACCACTCCCCCTCAGCTAATCAGTCAGCACTCCTCCAGGTTGAACAGCACTTGCAGGAAACTCTAAGGGTGCAGAATGTACTCTGGGTGAAGGACTTCAATGTCCATCACCAAGAGTGGCTAGGTAGCACCACTACTGACAGAGCTGGCCAAGTCTTTTTTTATTCATTCAGGGGATGTGGGCATCACTGGCTATGCCAGCATTTATTGCCCATCCCAAATTGCCCTTGAGAAGGTGGTAGTGAGCTGCCTCTTGAACCGCCGCTGTCCATGTGAGGTAGGTACACCCACAGTGCTGTTAGGAAGGGAGTTCCAGGATTTTGACCCAGCGACAGTGAAGGAACGGCAATATAGTTCCACATCAGGATGGTGTGTGACTTGGAGGGGAAGTTGCAGGTGGTGATATTCCCATGCATCTGCTGCTCTTGTCCTAGGCAGCAGAGGTCGCGGGTTTGGAAGGTGCTGTCTAAGGAGCCTTGGTGCGTTGCAGCAGTGCATCTTGTAGATGGTACACACCGCTGCCACTGTGCGTCGGTGGTGGAGGGAGTGAATGTTTGTGCATGGTGTCCCAATCAAGCGGGCTGCTTTGTCCTGGATGGTGTCGAGCTTCTTGAGTATTGTTGAAGCTGCACCCATCCAAGCAAGTGGAGAGTATTCCATCACACTCCTGACTTGTGCCTTGTAGATTGTGGACAGGCTTTGGGGAGTCAGGAGGTGAGTTACTCGCTGCAGGATTCCTAGCCTCTGACCTGCTCTTGTAGCCACAGTATTTATATGGCTACTCCAGTTCAGTTTCTGGTCAATGGTAGCACCTAAGATGTTGATAGTGGGGGATTCAGTGATGGCAATGCCATTGAATGTCAAGGGGAGGTGGTTAGATTCTCTCTTGTTGCAGATGGTCATTGCCTGGCACTTGTGTGGCGCAAATGTTACTTGCCACTTATCAGCCCAAGCCTGGATATTGTCCAGGTCTTGCAAAATTTCTACACGGACTGCTTCAGTTTTTGAAAAGTCACGAATGGTGCTGAACATTGTGCAAGCATCAGCGAACATCCCGACTTCTGACCTTATGATTGAAGGAAGGTCATTGATTAAGCCGCTGAGGATGGTTGGGCCTAGGACACAACCCTGAGGAACTCCTGCAGTGATGTCCTGGAGCTCAGATGTTTGACCTCCAACAACCACAACCATCTTCCTTTGCGCTAGGTATGACTCCAACCAGCAGAGAGTTTTCCCCCTGATTCCCATTGACTCCAGTTTTGCTCGGGCTCCTTGATGCCGTACTTGGACAAATGCTGCCTTGATGTCAAGGGCAGTCACTCTCACCTCACCTCTTGAGTTCAGCTCTTTTGTCCATGTTTGAACCAAGGCTGTAATGAGGTCAGGAGTTGAGTGGCCCTGTCGGAGTCCAAACTGAGCATCACTGAGCAGGAAATTGCTAAGCAAGTGCTGCTTGATGACACTGTTGATGACACCTTCCATCACTTTACTGATGATTGAGAGTAGACTGATGGGGTGGTAATTGGCTGGGTTGCACTTGTCCTGTTTTTTGTGTACAGGACATACCTGGGCAATTTTTCACATTGCAGGGTAGATGCCAGTGTTGTTGCTATACTGGAACAGCTTGGCTAGGGGTGCAGCAAGTTCTGGAGCACCAGTCTTCAGTACTATTTCCGGAATATTGTCAGGACCGATAGCCTTTGCAGTATCCAGTGCCTTCAGTCGTTTCTTGATATCACGCGGAGTGAATCAAATTGGCTGAAGTCTGGCATCTGTGATGCTGGGGACTTCAGGAGGGGGCCGAGATGGATCATCAACTTGGCACTTCTGGCTGAAGATTGTTGCAAATGCTTCTGCCTTTCGCACTGATGTGCTGGGCTCCCCCATCAATGAGGATGGGGATATTTGTGGAGCCACCTCCTCCAGTTAGTTGTTTAATTGTCCACCACCATTCATGACTGGATGTGGCAGGACTGCAGAGCTTAGATCTGATCCATTGGTTATGGGATCGGCTAGCTGTCGATTGCATGCTGCTTATACAGTTTGGCATGCAAGTAGTCCTGGGTTGTAGCTTCACCAGGTTGACACCTCATTTTGAGGTATGCCTGGTGCTGCTCCTGGCATGCCCTCCTGCACTCTTCATTGAACCAGGGCTGGTCTCCTGGATTGATGGTAATGGTAGAGTGGGGGATATGCAGGGCCATGAGGTTACAGATTGTGGTTGAGTACAATTCTGCTGCTGCTGATGGCCCCCAGAGCCTGATGGATGCCCAGTTTTGCATTGCTAGATCTGTTCAAAATCTGTCCCATTTAACTCGGTTATAGTGCCACACAACACAATGGACGGTATCCTCAATGTGAAGGCGGGACTTCATCTCGACAAAGACTGTGCTGTGGTTACTCCTAACAATACAGATATGGACAGAAGCATCTGCGGCAGGCAGATTGGTGAGGACAAGGTCAAGTATGCTTTTCCCTCGTGTTGGTTCCCTCACCACCTGCCGCAGACCCAGTCTAGCCGATATGTCCTTTTGGACTTGGCCAGCTTGGTCAGTAGTGGTGCCACCGAGCCAGTCTTGGTGATGGACATTGAAGTCCCCCACCCAGAGTACATTTTGTGCCCTTGCCACCCTCAGTGCTTCCTCCAAGTGGTGTTCAACATGGAGGAGTACTGACTCATCAGCTGAGGGAGGGTGGTAGGTGGTAATCAGTAGGAGGTTATCTTGCCCATGTTTGGCCTGATGCCATGAGACTTCATGGGGTCCGGAGTCGATGTTGAGGACTCCCAGGGCAATTCCCTCCCAACTGTATCCTCCACTCTACCATTACCATCAAGCCAGGAGACCAACCCTGGTTCAATGAAGAGTGCAGGAGGGCATGCCAGGAGCAGCACCAGGCATACCTCAAAATGAGGTGTCAACCTGGTGAAGCTACAACACAGGACTATCTGTGTGCCAAACTGTATAAGCAGCATGCGCTAGACAGAGCTAAGCGATCCCGTAACCAACAGATCAGATCTAAGCTCTGCAGTCCTGCCACATCCAGCCGTGAATGGTGGTGGACAATTAAACAACTAACTGGAGGAGGTGGCTCCACAAATATCCCCATCCTCATTGATGGGAGAGCCCAGCACATCAGTGCAAAAGATAAAGCTGAAGCATTTGCAACAATCTTCAGCCAGAAATGCTGAGTGGATGATCCATCTCCTGAAGTCCCCAGCACCTCACATGCCAGTATTCAGCCAATTCAATTTACTTCATGTGATACCAAGAAACGACTGAAGGTACTGGATACTGCAAAGGCTATGGTCCTAACAACATTCCGGCAATAGTACTGAAGACCTGTGCTCCAGAACTTGCCGCGCCCCTAGCCAAGCTGTTCAAGTACAGCTACAACACTGGCATCTACCCGGAAAATTACCCAAATATGTCCTGTACACAAAAAGCAGGACAAATCCAACCCGGCCACTTGCCGTCCCATCAGTCTATTGTCAATCATCAGTAAAGTGATGGAAGTTGTCGTCTACAGCGCTATCCAGCAGCACTTGCTTCGCAATAACCTGCTCACGGCCATTCAACTCGACCTCATTACAGCCTTGGTTCAAACATGGACAAAAGAGCTGAACTCAAGTGGTGAGGTGAGAGTGACTGCCCTTGACATCAGGGCAGCATTTGACCGAGTATGGCATCAAGGAGCACTTGCAAACTGGAATCAGTGGAAATCGGGGGAAAACTCTCTGCTGGTTGGAGTAATACCTGGTGCAAAGGAAGATGGTTGTGGTTGATGGAGGTCAGTCATCTGAGCCCCAGGACATCACTGCAGGAGTTCCTCGGGGTAGTGTCCTAGGCCCAACCATCTTCAGCTGCTTCATCAGTGACCTTCCTTTAATCATAAGATCAAAAGTGGGGATGTTCACTGATGATTGCACAATCTTTAGCAGCATTAGCGGTTCTGTTAGATACTGAAGCAGTCCGTGTGGAAATGCAGCAAGACAATGCTGCAATGTCTAGGCTTGGGCTGAAAAGTGGCAAATAACATTCGCGTCACACAAGTACCAGGCAATGACCAGCTCCAACAAGAGAGAATCTAACCATCTCCCCTTGACATTCAATGACATTACCATCGCTGAATTCCCCACTATCAACATGCTGGGGATTCCCATTGACCAGAAACTGAACTACAGTAGCCATATAAATACTGTGGCTACAAGAGCAGGTCAATGGCTCGGAATCCTGCGGTGAGTAACTCACCACCTGACTCCCCAAAGCCTGTCCACCATTTACAAGGCACAAACAAGTCAGGAGTGTGATGGAATACTCTCCACTTGCCTGGATGGATGCAGCTTCAACAACACTCAAGAAGCTCGACACCATCCAGGACAAAGCAGCCCACTTGATTGGCACCCCATCCACAAACATTCACTCCCTCCACCACTGACACAAAGTGGTAGCAGTGTATACCATCTACAAGATGCACTGCAGCAACTCACCAAGCCTCCTTCAACAGCACCTTCCAAACCCGTGACCTCTACCACATAGAAGGACAAGGGCAGTAGATGCATGGGAACACCACCACCTGCAAATTGTCCTCCAAGCCACACACCATCCTGACTTGGAACTATATTGCCGATCCTTCATTGTCACTGGGTCAAAATCCTGGAACTTCCTTTCTAATAGCACTGTGGGTCTACCTACCCCACATGGACTGCAGCGGTTCAAGAAGGCAGCTCACCATGTCCTTCTCAAGGGCAATTAGGGATGGGCATTAAATGCTAGCCGAGCCAGTAATGCTACATCCCATGACCAAAAAAAAAAATCGTATTGCTGTTTATGGGAGCTTGATGTTCACAAATTGGCTACCATGTTTTCCTGCATTACATCAGAGACAACAGGATGCCATGAGATCATGGAAAGTGCAGGTTCAACTTCTCTTTACACATTGCTGTTCAGGACGAAAGCCTAATGTGTTTGTATGACATTCCTTTTAACTGCTGTCTGAATGAAAGTGGTAACCAATTTAAGTTGAACAAATTAATGGCTGCATTACAGTGATAGACAGAGGAATATCCTACCAATGCATCAAATATTTCTGTTGCTGATATCACCAACAGTAATATCTAGGCTTTCATTGTAAATGGAGGTCTTGATTTCAATTGACCTTTTGTTTTTAAGTGGCTCAAAAAAAAGAATAGCACTCTAATTTCCACTGCAAGTAGCAAGTAATTGTACATCAGTATTTCTAAATTTGATTGCATAGAGGGTGAATTGGAGGCTTGCAGTTTTTATTTTACAACAAATGAAATTTCACCACCAGTGTTCAGTTTAATTGGATAACACGGGTTTGCTTTCCCTGGTTTTGAAAAGAAATGGGAAACATTCTTTAAATTATTGTTTATACTTGTCCTTGTGATATTCATTGGGATAATTCATGTCAAGTGTCAACATATAAAGTGAAAAAAAATCTCTTTGAAAGAAACATTTGTGCTGCTGCACTACATCTCTGTTGTGTTCATTTGAACACTTACAAAATAATACCTTTTGAGGATAAAGTCACATTCAAAAACAATAGGTGCAATTCCCTCATCTTTTTACAGCTACCTGGGTTCTGATCTCTGCATTGTGTAAGATTAGAGAAGCATGCATTGAATTTAAAATCCCCTTCACAGAATAATGCTCTGCGAGTGGGGTGGATGATGGGGAGGAGTAACATTTTAAATGTTTTTTTTTTACAGAATTTCAAGAAGAATGACTATTTTAGAAGAAAATAAGCATTTGCTTTACTTTAATAATCTATTCCTAATTTTTTTTCTTCTTTCAGAGTTTCTGAGTGAGTTGTAACTATGTTATAAAACAGAGGATAAAGGACTAACATTACGATCATGCATTTTTTAAATAGTCGCACTCTAAAGTAGTATAGAATGACAGATCAGACTTTTACCATTGATTTGTTTATATTTTTGCTTGATATTGTTAATTTGACCCCTCCCACTCCTTTGGCGTTCCCTTCTCTCATCATTTCACATTGCAGAGGGACTCTCAAAATGCCAGGAGTATTCCGTGTTCGCGGCTACGAGTTTAAGATTGGATAAAAGAGTTAGAGAATCTCGTTTTTTTTAAAAAAGAGATTCCTTTTATACAATTTCCATGTTAATTTTGCTATTGCTATTTTTTTAAATCAACTTTTATCCCAAACTTATTTTTTTGCTGTATTTGTTTTTCATTTCACAACTTCTTGCATGCTTGGAGAATGTGCAGAGGTGATTTACTCGAATGGTACTTTGTAAGAGGGACTTCATTTATGTGGAGGGACTAGAGAAACTCAGATTGTTCTTAGAGAAGAGAAGCTTAAGGAGGAATTTACTAGAGGTGTTCAAAATTATGAAGGGTTTTGATAGAGTAGATTGGGACAAACTGTTTCCACTGCCAAGAGGGTCAATAACTGGAGGAGACAAATCGAAGGGGAGATGAGAATTTCTTTTTCACATGGCGCATTATTATGATCTGGAATACATTGTCTGATAGGTGGTGGAAATAGATTCAATAATAACTTTCAAACAAGAATTGAATATATACTTGAAAGGGAAAACCTTGCAGGGCTATGGAGAAAGAGCAGGGGAGTGGGACTAATTGGATAGCTTCTTCAAAGAGCCAGCACTGGCATGATTGGCCGAGTGGCCGCCTTCTGTGCTGTACAATTCTATCATTCCTTAGCTACTTATTGTTAGGTACACACTTGATTTAGGTCTTTTGTGATGCATAATTATTATCTGTATTTTTAATGCACATTAGATAAAATTCTCAGCAAGTTTAATTTACATTCCAATGCTTATCTCAATTCTTTAGGTTGGCTTGATCATTGTAGCGGGTGCCAATATCATGTACTCATTGCACTTTGACTAACAGTTGTTGTTGTTGTAGGACATCTTCAATCTTGTATTATTGGGCTGGGTTTTGTGAAGTCAGTGGGGCTCCCAGCTCCAGGTTGAAAAGGCAGGGGGAGCCCCTCCTCAGCCTTTCCAAGCACTCCCTCCATGACCCCCCCACCCCCCCACAGCGTGATCTTGCACTGTTCTAACAATTAAGTCGCCGGCATTGGAATCTTGGGATCATTGGTATTGGCAGCACCACTGGGAGTAGTGGTGGCCATTGTTGGTACTGCAGAGACTTTGGACCCAGGTCCAGCACTGGAGACCCAGACCTCAGGTAAGTGAAGCAGGGTTGCCGGGGCCAGTCCGGAAGGCCCTGGCGCGGGGTGGGGGGGGGAGGGTTGTTGGGAGGGGTAAGCGTGTAGTACAGGGGGAGGGGGATTGAGGGGGTTCCTCTGTGGGCCACAGATTGCCCGCTTAGGAGGGGTACCCCCAAACCCACAGGGAGGGTGCCTCGTATTACTGGGTTAAATCGAAGCGGTGTGGGTGAGGCCCTTAAATGGCCATTTATAGGCCACAGTTGGCCTCTGGGTGGGAAGGCTTTGGTGGCCTATCCTGCCCCTGAAAAAATCACTTGGTGATGGGGAGATGATGGGCTCTCTGCCCCCTGCCTCCTGTTGCAATTCTAAGGGCCCCCGCCTGACAGGACCCATAAAATCCAGCCCAGTATAGTCTCTGAGTCTGGCAACCCTGCTCAAAGTGGTGAAAACATGTGCATCTGTTCAGCCTGGTTTTCACAGTTTGGCCAGTCGTTCAGAGAAGACGATCAAGTTAATGTGATGAAGTGCTAGGTTTGCCGCCTTCTCCCTCACTGCAAATTAGTAAATATATAGCTTCAGGAGGATAGGAAAGCCCTTTGAAGTCTTGGTTCTTATAGGCTCTCATTTGTAAAAGAAAGCTTCAATGATGTCTAAAAGTTCAACCATCTTGCAATCCACAACAGTGGCCAAGATCCTGCCTAACAAGTGTTTATGCTCTTAGTGGAGTTTGCCTTGGCTACATGTACGAATATGAAAGAACAATTCATTCAAAGTGCATTAATAGCCAACAGTTTTAAGTCAAAAAGTAAGTGAATCTAAGGACACATGAGATTTGTTTACTGTAATAGAAGGCAGAATTTTCCAGTGGACTTCAGGATCCTTATGTCAGGACCAAATGGAGGTCCCGGGTCCACACCTGCCAGCAGCAAAACCAGTGGAGCAATCTTCCCGAAGGCACCTACCTAATTGGCTGCCTCCAGGATTTCTGTTCGCAGTTCCGAGGCAAGACATTGGTGAGGAGGGGGAGAGGAGCGAAATTATCAGGACGGGTGGGGGGAAGAGACGTTGGGCTGGATTTTACTATCGTGACGCAACTTGCGGCAGCACACTTTGAAGTCGATAGTCCGCCTGGGTGCAGCGGCTGCCACTGAGCCCCCACGATATTTTGAACGGGGGCTCATTTAAATGGAGGGAGCAGAATGGCTATCCCCAATGATGTAGAGGGGGCGGCCGCTCTGTCCCCACCAACAGCTTCCGGTGCCACCGCGCAGGCTCCAGCGCCATTTTTAAACGGCTTCAAGCCCTGCAGTTTAATTTAAATCTATAAAGGTCCCACTGGACTAAAATTGTACATTAAAATTTTATTTAAACTTTGAATCCCCTTTCACATACGCCCACTGAGTTCACCATCCCTACAAGCAATTACAATACTTCCTCCTCGATTCCCCCGCCCTGAAATTTTTATTCCTCCTCCCTCCCCACTAATGTCATGCCTCAGAACTCTGAATGGAGTTCCAAAGACGTGAGAGTTCTGGCCGGCTGGCTGGAATATCGGTGTGGGACGATCGTTGCTACCAGGTAAGTAATTATTCTTTCATTTTAATCTAATTTGCATATTAAGATGAAGGCCCCGCTGCCGAGCGGTGGGGGAGTGGCGGTGGGAGGGGGTGGTGGGGGGGTGCAGGGCGGGGCCACACCGAGGCCTTGCTCCCACTGGTAAAATATGGCGGGCCCTTCTGGGCATGGAGGTCGTGGTGGGCCTCTCCTGGAAGGATTTTCCGGGCCCTCACCCGCCACGACCGCTGATGCTGGAAGGCTCATAAAAGTAAGCCGTTTGTATTGGCTAAGAGGATGTTGGGAAGGGATTGAAGGGTAAATGTAGCAAAGTTTGGGGGGGCACAATTGGTGATGGGAAGAAAAGTTTTTTATGTGTCTTAAATACATTTAATGGTCATTGGAGGGGTGGGAGAGGGGCCTCGATTGGTTAATAAAGTTTGTAATTTTAATTTGCCCTCCATGTCTCTTTAAAAATTAAAATTGCCGGTAAAGGCTTGAAGCCCTTTAAAAATGGCACTGCGCCTGCACAATGGCGCCGGACACCATTGCTGGGGATGGAGCGGTCGCCCCCCGATGATGTCATCAGGAGGCGGCCGCTCCACCCCCTCAATTTAAATGAGCCCCTGTGCGAAATATTGCGAGGGCTCAGCGACTGTGCATCTGCGTGAGCGGACCGCAATGATCAGAGCATGCTATCGTGATTTGCGGCGCAGTCATAAAATTCAGCCTAATAGAACTTTTTCAGATTTTCAGAAGATCTTTTGAAACAGTACATGAACCAAAATACATAATGCATGATAATTCAGCAATGCAGTCATTGTTGTATGACTTTTTTCCTCCTCTACTGCCTTCTACTAAAAACATTTATCTGCGCAGAGCACAGTTCCACAGGAACCTTTGCTATCTTGGCTCAGTAGTCATTATTTATGTAGGAGCTTCAGTAGTGAGCATCAGGAGGCTATTTATCAGCAGGACTTAATAGCTGAGCCCAATCCTCCTGTTATCTAGCATCCAAGAAAATGCATTTCCAGGAGAGGCCACCAGACAGTAATTGGGAGCAGAAACCCTTGGATCATTTTCCCTTTTCTAACCCGTATCCTTCCAGCCAGGATAATTATTCCCTGTCTAAACCATTGGTGCTATATGTGGTGCCCAATAGCTTCCCAAACTGCGATCATCTAACTCAGTACAATTGGAGATTAGATCTGACCCTTTCTGGTTTTTATGGTTCATCTACTCAGTGGACAAACACTTGCCGAGCCCTTGGATGAGTTCTTTGTTTTGAGATCTATACTTAAGTTGACACAAACAATAACATTTTGACACAACTATATGTCAAGCAGTATTCATCCAATATGTGACAAACAATCATAAAACCTCACTGCTTAAATAATGGATTTAGTAGTGTTTATCAGTCATAAGTAGATAGCTTTCCTCTATTAGTGGTATCCATTATAAGGTGGCAATAAAATAGAAAATACTGGAAATACACAGCAGATCCATCTGCATCTGAAAAGAGGAAAGATATATTAATCTTCCAGATAGAAGCCCTTCATCATAACTGTTTTGACCCTTTCAAAAGGAGCTAGGTCAATATCTGTCCAGAAGGGAATTGGGTGTTTGTTAATTATAAAAATATAGCTTATTAATACAGGGAGAAGGGGGAAAATCTAGTACTTCATCCACATTATCTCAATACATCATCTTTGATCTCCAACCCAGCTGTGAAAACCGGGCTGAACATATGCACATTCTGTGACCACTTTGAGCAGTGTCACCAGACTCAGACAATGGTACAAGATTAATAGATCCATATTTAAATGGGAATTTGGAAGAGAGCCTGGGGATTTTGGCTGAGAATGTTTGGAGAAGAATGGCCATGATTAAGGTAGCCATGAATGGATTGTGAAAGGAGCGTGCTTCATGGGCTGAATGGCCATTTTTCATTCCAGCTTTCTAATATTCTTCAGACTTTCAGCTTTGCTTATTTTTTCCCCCTCGATTTCCATCTGTGGCCCTGATCGGATTGATTGCACGTGAATCTGTTGGAGAAACAGTTTAATGTGCCAAATGACACTTTCCATTCATGTTCCTTTATATTTTATGTTGACTCATTCAGAAATTACAAATTATTAGAAAACTAATTTAAATCTTCAGTTTTACATTTGAAGCACTTTGTTCCCGTTGGTGCGTAGGATATTTAAAATGATCAGAAAGCATTTTAAAAAACAGAAGCATTTACCTCAACAGAGGGGCAGTGATTTAGCTTAAACATTTAGTCACGACAGTAACCAGACATTACTCTGAAGTAGAGGTATTGCTGTTATCTGATCTGTTCAAAGTGCAAGATATACCTTAATCTTTGAGCCACCCAAGAGTTCCAAATTCTGGTGTAAGCCTTATGCAACATATAGAGTTAATAGTCCCTGATTTCCCTAAATGCATAACTTAAAACTCTAGTCATTTGACTTGTTCTTTTACCAAAATAATTGTCAACTGGATATATTACATTGCTGAGGTAAAGTATGAGCTTTTTGAGCCTATTGCTTTATTTGTAGCATAGAGCAGGATGTTTGAGAGATCTAACCTAGTGAAATTAACATAATTTTCACACAATAGTACAATTTGTTTGAAATGATTTTTAAATTTCAGTGAACAAATGGCTGAGTTCTATTCTTGACCAGGAATAGATCATTTTTTCTGTGCTATTAATTGTTGTAATTGTATTTAATGTGCTCCTTTCAAGATTTGGGGCGGGAGGGAAAAAGTTGCATGGTATTTGAGCCTCACTTTACATACTTTTATTTTCTTTGGAGCTGTTGGAAACATGGCTGCCATTTCCACCATTAAATTCAAGCGATGCTTGCAGCTCTATCTGTTTAGCACATAGAAACGAATGCTGCATCATGTGTTCCATCTTGAAGACACACAGGCTGCATGGTATTTTTTCAATCTATTTTTGACATATTTCTATGAATTCCATGATGCTTCATTACAGTCCTGATCCATTTTTCTGTTCATGCCTTTTTTTATTTGAGTAGTTTTTTTTGTTAAGCTAGCTGATGCACAAGCTGGTTAGATTGTAAAATATGATATATCACTGGTGTAGCTGAACAGCTAATGTCAGGACTTGCATGGTCTGAAAATCTCTTTTTTTAATAAATGGTAAGATGCGTCTGTGCCCAGTGTTTGAATAATTCCTTACTCTTCATCATTGCTATCTTACCAAACCTTTGTGTTTGGGGGAGTGGGGGGGAGGGGGAGGGTGCGGCGGGGGTGGGAGGGGGGTTTAGTGGGAAGGATGCATTAACTTGCTCAATGTTTAAAATCTTTTGTCGGAGCTCAGTTCAGACAGTTACTTTCTTATCAATTTTAAAATAATTGCTATGAAAACTCATTAACAACACACGTTCTCCCTTTATCATGGTGCTTATTTAGTTGCCTGTGAAATTGGAAGAAAATGTATATGTATTAATCAGGCATTTGCTGAGAGTGGGTAAAGTGAGATCTTACAAAGCTGTGTGGCACAGGCTTTGAACAACTTCTACCCAACTGCACTTATCTTTGCTCAGTCTATATCTTTAACTTTACAATTTCATTGAAAAAAATAAGTTCTAAATTGGGCTACAAAATCTACTCCACAGAAATAGTAATGTATTTATTATTTTTAAAAAATGGGAATTGGTATTTAGCAGAAACACTCAGTAATTTCTGTAACAGATGGAATTAAACTATATCCATTTTAGTACCTTGAGTTTACAATCCTTAAACTTGATGTATGATTCTATCTTTCTAACTGTGTAATAACTGAAACGAACTTGCATAATTCCCAATAAGAAAATTGTTTCTCTGTGTCAATTTATGTTAAAGGAATCTTTGAAGGACAATTTTAGGAAGATGAAATGCCATATTTCCTAATAGCACTATCAGCTGTAATAGGTCAAGTGATTTTGCAGGAATTGGAGGTTTTTGCCAACCTAGGTTGTTGTTTCAGCTACAATTATTTTTTTTGTTGAAAATCATGTTATATTTTCACACCAGCAAAGTACCTACGAAGAGAACATTGTAACTGTGCTGACTGAAAGGATACTGCCTGAAACCTCTTATGTGCCTTCCACCTACCTGGCCGAAATACGCCAGCTTCACCAAGCTGTGTGTGATGTGGAGGTTCTGCTCAACTCCCCGGAGCTCCAAGCCAAGGATTTTGAAGATTTCTCCAAGCAGGATGCTTGTTTAAAGGTAGGATATACTGAAGTGAGAGAACATCATTAACTGGAGCCAGATTAAATGAAGATTGCACAAGCAGTTAATCATAAAAGTTGAAAGTAAGAAAATATTTTGAAGCATATTTGTTAGGTGGCTGTCATTAACACATTACTTCCTCTGCCTGTGCCAGTCTTGGACTACCTCAAGCTGAGTCGTCATACAAGGTTTTTGAAACTGTCTGATATGTCTAACTGGAGAAGTTGATTACACAGGAACAGGAATTGGTCACGGCCCATCGAGCCTGCTTCACAGTCCCTGACTTTCCTTCAATATCCCTTAATATCCTTCTTCCTTGTAAAGTCTCTCTCGTAAATACCTCAGTTGATTTTGCATTTATGGTCTTGGGGCAATGGCTTTTTAAATTCTCCTAATTCTTTGTCTGTATTATTTATTTTTCCTGGATTTGCGTATTTCAGATTCCACTATTAGAGGAAAGAGTGATTCCAATTTTCTTTAGTTAGTTTAATCACCTCATTAGATTTTACCTGTCAATTTTGTCATCTTCATTATCTGTAGGGAACACAACAACAACAACTTATGATTATATAGCACCTTACATGTACTAAAATGTCCCCCAAGGCACTTCACATGGGCATTATAAATCATAGTATGACACCGAGCCACATAAGGAGATATTTGGTCAACTAACAAAAAGCTTGGTCAAAGTGGTAGGTTTTATGGAGTATCTTAAAAGAGGAAAGCAAGGTAGAGAGGTGTAGGGATTCCAGAGCTTGGGGCTGAGTCAACTGAAGGCACGGTCACTAATGGCAAAGAGATTATAACCAGGGATGCAGAAGAGACCAGAATTAGAGAAGTGCAGAAATCTTGGAGGGTTGTGGTGCTGGAAGAGATTACAGAGATAGGGAGGGGTGAGGCCATAGACGGATTTGGAAACAAGGACGATAATTTTAAAATCAAGATGTTGCTTGACCAGAAACCAGTGTAAGTCAGCGAGCACAGGGGGCGGTAGGGGAATGGGACTTGGTGCAAGTCAGACATGGGCAGCTGTTTTAGATGATCTCAAGTTTATGGAGGGTAGAATGTGGGAGACCAGCCAGGAATGCATTGGAATAATCAAGTCTAGAAGTAATGGAGGCATGAGTGAGGGTCTCAGCTGCTAATGATCTGAGACGAGCAAAGGCGGGCAATGTTACTGAGGTGGAAATAGACGGTCTTCGTGATGGCACGAATATGAGGTCAGAATCTCGTCTCCGGTTCAAATGTGACACCAAGGTTGCGAACAGATGGCTTAATCTCAGACTGTTGCCCAGGAAAGGGTTGGAGTTGGTAGTTAGGAAGCAGAGTTTGGAGCGGGGACTGAAAGCAATGGCTTCAGTCTTCCCAAAGTTAATTGGAAGAAATTTCTGCTTCTCCACTACTGGATGTCGGAGAAGCAGTCTGATAATTTAGCAACAGTGGAGGAGTCAAGAGAAGTGGTGGTGAGGTGGAGCTGGGTGTCATCAGGATACATGTGAAAACTAATGCTGTTTAGCCAGTTTCCCATCATAAGTAAGTCCTTTCATTCCAGGTATCATGGATGATACTGGCGATAAAGCGACTGAGTTATGATGACTTTCTGAGATTTCTTAGAAGCCTTTCCTAAGGAATAGTATGCAAAGCTGAACACAGTATTCCAGATACAGTGCTATTACAGTATATTACTTGCTGACTTTTATATTGGAAATCTGTTGTGATCCCAGGAGCCTTTGTGATTATTATTTGCATGTGAGTTAGCTTTTAATGACATGCACTTGAATCTTTGAATCACTTTGTTCATCTATTCTTCTCCAGTGCTGGCCCAATTTAAATGTAGTGCAAACTTGTCCGAAATGTACTTCCTCACACTTTATGTTAAACTATATCTTCTCTATTCACTTTGTGTGTCTATGTGGTTTTGTAATTTTCTACTCCTTTTTCAGTTCATTACTACTAAGCTTGGCATCATCTGCAAACTTTGATGTACTGTCCTCTATTTCCAAATCCATTTCATACTTAGATAAAGAAAAGTTAGAGTCTCAGCACAAATCTCTGGGGGCATCACTTGTCAAAGCTCACTAATTAGAAATGTCCCTTTATCCCAACTTTCTGCCTCTTAACAATTTCCTAATCATGCTCAATGCTGTCGCCAATTCCCTGGGTCTCAATGGCAGACCTCTTGTGTAAAACCTTAAATCCATATATAGAATATTTGTTGATCCTCCTCCATGATTCCACTACCTCAGGAACTCTTTCAAAGAACTTTTAGATCAAGATTCATTTCCTATATATTAAAAATGCAAAATATCAGTTCCATGACTAAATGGATATAATATGCTGAGAATGAAGGAACAGAAGGTCCACTGAATGGTGGAACATGATGCTTCCCTTACAAAATTGTCCTTTGTGTTACAAGCTGCATATGTAGGATTGGATAAACTAAGCAATATGCTCCTCTTCCTTGGTTCACAACAATCTATAAATGCCTGTTATGAGTTGTCTCGGATTGGCTTCTGTTGATTTGGTCTTCTGATTTTTTTTCTCTCCTTCCAGCCTGTATGGGGAAGGGAAAGAGATGGAAATTTATCTAGAGAATTGTGGGTAACCATGCAGTGGGAAGTTGGCATCTGCTGCTATTTAGAACTGTTGCTCGACGGTTTGTACAGGACATTCTTCACTTTTGAAATCCTGTTTTTAGTATCTGATCTCAGTATAGAAATCAGCCATCATGTTTCTTCTTCAACAAGTTCAGTTGGTTATAGACTGGGGTATCCCTTTAAGAGTGTGTGTAACCTGCTGGAGGTAATAAATATATTATTGCAGCTATGTACTGAATGTATCCAAAAAGATCATAAAAGGGAGTGAATGCTTTTTGGAAATTCCTGCATAAATGATTTTTAAAACTCCACATAGACTCTTTATTATAGCCATTATGTACAAATGCAAGTCCTTTACTTTCCCTTTAATAGTGACACTGCATTTGTGACCAGTACATGATTTCTAATTTTCTGGTGTTTAACCATTGTACAAGGTGTGTACTTGACCTCACTCTGACTTGGCCTGAAAAGCATTGACCTCTGCGCTTTACATTAATTTTTTTGGCAACCAGATCTTCTTTACATTACACACGTCTCTTGATTTACGTCCACACCTCATCACTTGTTCCTCCACATATATCTGATATGATTATGGCTGACATCAACTTTAATGATATTGATTGCTCTGGTTACACACAAGTATTGCCTTAGGTTTAATTTAGCTGAACTATTAAATTGTCATGAGATGCAGTCATGGGCACAGTTCCATCCTCTCCTGAAATAAATCTCCTGCAGCTACAAATGATCCCTGTACATGCAAGTGATGGTAGAATGGGAACAAAATAGGAGATATGTTTGATTTGAGTTTAATGAATATTTATTTCCTCATAAATGCATTCATCATTGTCATTATCCAGCAGTAAAAGTAGGAAAGCAGTGCATAAATTGTACAGCTGCTGGTTTCGGTAGCTGAAATGAAATTTGGGGCTAACTTGTTCTTGTACTGTGTTGTATGAATATATAATCTTTAAAAAGTCAAAAGGTTGATTATTTAACTCATAATATTCTGACTTGCATAGCATACAATCATATATAGAAATGCTGCAATATGAATGTCGAATGATATCAGAAAAAATTAAAATAACATCATGACTGTTGATATAACTAGGATACGCAGTGGCGAACTGTAAAATAGCATTCTTTTTAAGCAGGTCAGGAGGGCTGACTAACTTACAAATGCTGTGGTTATAATTGAGTTATGATGGTTTTTCTTTCAGAAGTGGGACACAGCTGGTCTCCCACACTGAACACTGAGTATTCCTTTTGCATCCCAGGTTGATGGGATTGCAATTTTTAAATAATAAATCCTTTTCAATTATTTTCATTGAAATTTTGGCAAAGAGTATCACTGGTGGAGCTGGTTTTTCAATAATGCCACACAAGTTGGCATAAAGCAGTAAAATAAAAGCAAAATACTGCAGATGCTGGAAATCTGAAATAAAAACAAGAAATGCTGGAAATGCTCAGCAGGTCTGGCAGCATCTGTGCAGAGAGAAGCAGAGTTAACGTTTCAGGTCAGAGACCCTTCTTCAGAACTGACAAATATTAGAAATGTAAAAGGTTTTAAACAAGTAAAGTGCAGGTGGGACAAGAGATAACAAAAGTGAAGGTGTTGATAGGACAGGGTCACAGAGAATAGCTGACTAGAAGGTCATGGAACAAAGGTGAACGGTATGTTAATAGTGTGCTGAAAGACAAAGCATTAGTAGCCACTACCAAATGCATCTTCCTCTCCCTTCCCCCGTCAGCATTCCGAAGGGATCATTCCCTGCGCGACACCTTTGTCCTTTCCTCCATTACTTCCACCACCTAGTCCCCTTCCCACGACACCTTCCCCTGCATTCGCAGGAGGTGTAATACCTGCCCATTTACCTCCTCTCTCCTCACTATCCAAGACCCCAAACACTCCTTTCAGGGGAAGCAGCGATTTACTTGTACTTCTTTTAATTTAGTATACTGTATTCGCTGCTCACAATGTGGCCTCCTCTACATTGGGGAGACCAAACGCAGAGTGGGTGACTGCTTTGCGGAACATCTCCGCTCAGTTCGTAAGCATGACCTCGAGCTTCAGGTTGCTGGCCATTTCAACACTCCCCCCTGCTCTCATCTCTATCCTGGCCTGGGATTGCTGCAGTGTTCCAATGAACATCAACGCAAGTTCAAGGAACAGCACCTCACTTACCGATTAGGCACACTACAGCTTGCTGGACTGAACATTGAGTTCAGTAATTTCAGAGCATGACGGGTCCTCCTTTTTATGCTTAGTTATTTTTTCTTTTTTTCTTTTTCCTTTTTTATTTGGTTATTTTATTTTAGGTTTTTCAGTTTGTTTAGTTTGTTTCCACTGTGCTTATCCACTGTTTTTTTTTAATGTGTTTTTTTATGTTAGTGCTTGGTGTGCTCTGTGCTTTACAGTCATTCACACCCTCTCTGCACTAATGCTTTGTCTTTCATCACACCATTAACATACCGTTCACCTTTGTTCCATAACCTTCTAGTCAGCTATTCTCTGTGACCCTGTCCTATCAAAACCTTCACCTTTGTTATCTCTTGCTCCACCCCCGCTTTACTTGTTTAAAACCTTTTACATTTCTAATATTTGTCAGTTCTGAAGAAGGGTCTCTGACCTGAAATGTTAACTCTGCTTCTCTCTGCACAGATGCTGCCAGACCTGCTGAGTTTTTCCAGCACTTCTCTTTATGACATAAAGCAGTGCTCACTTCCTGTCAGAGCTGTTTGATTATTGTTCCACTAATCATGTTTCAGTAAAAATAAGGGTAAATTCAGTTGTTCATATTTAAATTATTGACCAGATGTAAAATTATTGTTCAGTGAGAAGGCATGCATATTTTGTGATGTGGAAAAAAGAACAGAAAAATGCCACTTAATTTTCTGGCTTTATAATGCAGTATCATCCTTGGATTGAGTACCTTTAAATTTCTACAAATAGTGGCACTGTGTGGGTTGTTCAATTAATTGAAGTATGCAACCATTCTGTAAATTGGTAAGGATGTTCCTACAGTACAATCATTGAAAGTAAATTATTATTTACAAATTGTATTTACACTTGGAGGGTAAAAGCATATTTGATGACTTAGCCAGTTTATCCAAGGAGTAATCAAGCTGCATAGGACAGGTAAGTTCCAAGTTTGATCCTCAGTTTGTGGTGAATCAACTATCTCAGATAGGGAAGTGGTAAAGAGTGCTACCATTGGCCTCCGTTCCCTTGGATTAGGAGGGCAGATTTATCTGGACTTCCGCTTCCTTTAGTTTAGTTTAGTTTATAGATACAGCACTGAAAACAGGCCCTTCGGCCCACTGAGTCTGTGCCGACCATCAACCACCCATATATACTAATCCTACACTAATCCCATATTCCTACCACATCCCCACCTGTCCCTATATTCCCCTACCACCTACCTATACTAGGGGCAATTTATAATGGCCAATTTACCTACCAACCACCTACCAACCTGCAAGTCTTTTGGCTTGTGGGAGGAAACCGGAGCACCCGGAGAAAACCCACGCAGACACAGGGAGAACTTGCAAACTCCACACAGGCAGTACCCAGAATTGAACCCGGGTCGCTGGAGCTGTGAGGCTGCGGTGCTAACCACTGCGCCACTGTGCCGCCCTGCTAACTATCCTCTACTAGAAGTGTGAATCTTTGGATGTCAAGCTGAGATGTGGTGTGCACGTCTGGCTGAATGGTCTGCTGCCATTTACTGTCCGCTGCCGATGGAATTGTATCCAGTCAGGAATTATTTACAGGAGGTGAAAGGAAGGAAATAAACTGGCAAAGAAAACCTACCAAAATATTTTATTTGATTTTTGTCGATTGCATCAATTATTACAGCAGTAAGATAAGTAGGCTGTATTTTACAAGCTCGCCGCCAATCTCGAAAGACGGCGACATGCACGCGCGGACTTTACTCCGTGGAGCCGCTGCAATATTAAACGCAGCGGCTCATTTACATGGTCGAGGCGGACCACTCATCAGGACAATCGCAAGAATAACCAATGTAAGGGAAAACAACAATTTATACTGCATGAGAAGAAAGTGCTGATTAGTTGGCTAGTAAACTCTGATTAGTAGAGGCATTGCCATGGTGAAGGCACCAGTTTACAGTGACTGACAGTTAACTGCCAAGCTTTTTAAAAATTTAAACCAGGCAGCTTGACTTTGATTGGTCAAGGCATTGTCCTGAGGAATGAACCAGCGAATTGCTGTCACTTATTTTGTTCAGTTGAAACAGGTGCAATGTTTGTACATATTCTTTCTGTCTGCAATGAACAGGGCCCTATGTTTTAATATATGTAGCTTCCAGTACATGCATATGCACCACAATGAGAGCCCGACTGACCATCTTAAATTGGTTGGCAGCGTAATTCTTAGCACACTGTGGATTATTTAGCAAATGTTGTCCCATCGCGGAATCACAGCTAATGTTAGACACTGTTTTGACTTTTGCAAGCACGGGCTGGTTGGGTACTGCCCATTGTGAACAGCAGAAGGTACATGTTGTTTGATATGATCCGCCAGTCTTTGGGATGTACGGCCTATATACCTCGCATCACACTGGCATGGAAATTCATATATCACATTACTCATTTATGTGATAGGCAGGATGTCTTTTTGGCTTGATGGCAGCATCCTGTTAGTGGTGAACAGCACACGTGTTGCTACTGCATAGTAGCAGTGTGAACCGCTAGCTTTACCTGTTGCTCAAATTTTGAGATACATTACCCTTCCAGGGTAACTTGAGGTAGACTGGGCACTTTTCTGGGATGAAAAAGACGGGCTTAGGCCATTCATAAGTTTGCATGATATACAGTGAGAAATGATCTGATCAGGGTAGCCATTGTCACACAGGATGTCTTTGATTCGCCCTATTTCAGCATCAAGCTTGCATGGTGAGCAAATGGCTCGGACCTTATTTATGAGGTTGCCGATAAGGCCAATCTTATAGCACGTGGAACTGTAAGAATCCCAACGCATGTATTGACCAGTGAAGGTAGGTTTGCGATAGACAGTGGTAGAGAACCCCTTAGCAGATTTCTCAACCAGTACGTCAAGGAAAGGGAGCTCATTTGATTGCTTCATTTCAAAGGTGAATTTGAGCACAGGATGGAGCCCATTAAGATGTGTAAGGAAATTATTGCCTGCAGCTACGGATTCAAATATAGCAAATGTATCATCTACATATCGGAAATATGCAAGAGGTAAGAGGTTAGGTGTCATTCCGTCAAAGACATGTTTCTCATGGAACCCAACAAGGATGTTTGCGAGATCTGGGCCTAGATGGGGATCCCATGGCAACACCACCTATTTGGGCAGTCAAGCTGCCTGGTTTAAATTTTAAACAAAGCTTGGCAGTTAACTGTCAGTTACCGTAAACTGGTGCATTCGCCATGGCAACGTCTCTACCAATCAGAGTTCACTTGCCAACCAATCAGCACTCTCTTATGCAGTATAAGTTGTTGTTATCCCTCACTTTGGTTATTCTTGCGATTGTCATGATCAGTGCAAAACGAAAAGCTTTGACAACATGTCTCTATTTTCAGCAATATTTCAAATACATTTACAGATGTAAATTTTGATGCCACCGCCAGATGGCGGGCGTCCGCCACGAGGCCTCGTCACCACCGGCAATATGGAGCAGGGCCTTCCCAGTGTCGAGGCCCGTGGCGAGCCTCGCCTGGAGACATTTTCCGGGCCCCCCTGCCACCAGCCCTCCCTGTTGGGAGGGCTGTAAAATCCAGTCCAAGCATCTGCTGATTACATGGGTGATATCTGTAAAGGAATTGGTATCTTTTCCAACCCTAAAGCAGATAATGCCAATAGGCATTGCAGGACTCGAATATCCATCTCTGATCCATATAGTTGGATCTGCAATACTTTAATGTTGAGTGTAATTTTTCAGCAGAGGTTGTAGAGCAGTTTAAAGTGGTCTCACTGAAAAGGATCCCCAGTTTTATGCACAATGTTCAGCACCATTCGCAACTCCTCAGATACTGAAGCAGTCCATGTAGAAATGCAGCAAGGCCTGGACAATATCCAGGTTTGGGCTGATAAGTGGCAAGTAACATTCGCGCCACACAAGTGCCAGGCAATGACCATCTCCAACAAGGGAGAATCTAACAATCTCCCCTTGACATTGAATGGCATTACAATCGCTGAATCCCACACTATCAACATCCTGGGGGTTACCATTGACCAGAAACTGAACTAGAGTAGCCATATAAATGCCGTGGCTACAAGAGAAGGTCAGCGGCTAGGAAACCTATGGCGAATAACTCACCTCCTAACTCCCCAAAGCCTGTCCACCATCTACAAGGCACAAGATGGGTGCAGCTCCAACAACACTCAAGAAGCTCGACACCATCCAAGACAAAGCAGCCCACTTTATTGGCACTCCATCCACAAACATTCACTGCCTCCACCACTGACGCACAGTGGCAGCAGTGTGTACCATCTACAAGATGTACTGCAGCAACGCAGCAAGACTCCTTAGACAGCACCTTCCAAACCCGCGACCTCTACCACCTAGAAGGACAAGGGCAGCAAATGCATGGGAAACCACCACCTGCAAGTTCCCCTCCAAGTCACACACCATCCTGACTTGGAACTATATCGCCGTTCCTTCAGTGTCGCCCAGTCAAAATCTGGAACTCCCTTCTTAACAGCACTGTTGGTATACCTACCTCACATGGACTGCAGAGGTTCAAGAAGGCAGCTCACCATCACCGTCTCAAGGGCAATTAGGGATGGGCAATACATGCTGGCTTAGCCAGCGATGCCCACATCCCATGAATGAATAAAAAAGTTTATTTTACTTATTATGAAGCAGTGAGAGAAAGCTGAGTATAATGTTCTGTCCCCCACCACGGGTTTTGCCCATCTGGAGTGGGTCCCTATGAAGCTTTGGGAGGAATCTACTGCCCTCAGGCTCTGAGCATGAGTCGGGACCATTTCCAGGTTCTGATCCCGCTCTGAATGTCAGGATGCCCATCTGTGGGATCTTTCTGGAGGCGGCCAATTATGAGGCTGCCTCCTGTCCAGATCCCAGTCAGAGGGCCTGCAGCGCTGGAAGGACAGCAGTCCCATCACCAGAGGTGGGTGCTGCCACTGTCAGAGGGGAATGTGAGGGTGCCTCCATCTTGAGGTGCCCTCCGAAGAGGTATCTGCATTACTGAAATGAACAGTAGCCACAGCTGCGAGGCCACCCCTGTGGAGGAGAAACCCCTCTTTGTGATGGCCAGCGCCAGCAGCTGTAGTCCACAGATGGCTGCAGCTCTGAGGGGAGGTTAGTGTTGGAAATCTCATGGGGCCCCCCAGGCCAGCTGGCGGTAAGGCTCCTCCAGCACCTCCGGGCTTGGTCCTCAGTGGGAGGCCCGTCCGCCACCAGGAAGATTCTGGCAGTGACCCCAATCAGCCCACAAATGGGCGGTTAATTATTCATATGGGCTACCCCCCCCACTGCTGGGTAGGTAGCCTCTGCAGGTGTTAACCCACCTCTGGGAAGATTGCCCGGAGGCAGGAACGCGCGGGCTACTGACCTGACACATCTTTCTCAGAAATTCCAACCTTGACAACCTTTATTTCACCCTTCATGAGCAATGAAACTCTAAAAAATCCAAGATTTTTAGCTTTTTTAATTTATAATTTGTCAGTGCATTTTTATGAGTGGTTTCTCTCATGTATTTTTGTTGGCATTTTTATTCCAGTTTGAAAAAATGAGAATTATTTTTCTTTCTCTTAACTGTATGTAATGTTTATGTGGAATGTACATCAAGCAAATATCTGCTAAGCCACTGGAAACGAGGGAAATATTTTCAAGCTTGAGTGAAACGGAATCCACTGGGAAAAAGGTGGGCACAGAAAAAGAATTATTGCAATACAAATCTTCAAGGGATCTCAGGGAACTACAAGGCATCTAAGTTTTTTTTAAAAAGGTGATAGGCAAGACAAGTTAAATATAGTATATCAAAACCGAATTGTTATAAGATGAAAGGCGACGTGTCATTGAGAGCAGCAGACATCAGAGTGGACTGCCTGCACTTACTATTATATCACTAACTATATCTGTAGGTTCTGGCACACCTATGAAACAATGATTGTGAGGATCTGACTATAAGCTTCACATCAGTCTGAAATCTATTGCACATCTGTGTCATCTACAACATCGATTCCTGCAATCATAAGGATGGCATTGCTAGTGGTACTCAAGGTGACCTTCTCCCTCAACATTTTTGTGACCATCTCCTTCCAGGCTAGTGTAAGGATCATCTCCAGGACAAGTACATTGGGATACATGTTCGCAAGGATTCTCTCATTTTTCCCCTGTAACATTGGCAGAAGAGTCATAGAAACCCTGGAATAAAGTACTGTAAATAGCATTTACGCCATTATTTTCGGGATATCTGCAGATCTTCCACTGAACAGTTCCTACAGATTGGAGGGTAGCTAATGTAACCCCACTATTTAAAAAGGGAGGTAGCGAGAAAGCATGGAATTATGGACCAGTCAGCCTGATGTTGGTAGTGGGGAAAATTCGAGAGTCCATTATCAAAGATTTTATAGCAGAGCACTTAGAGAACAGTGGTAGAATCGGGCAGAGTCAGCATGGATTTACGAAAGGGAAATCATGCTTGACAAATCTACTAGAATTCTTCGAGGATGTAACTGGTAGAGTTGATGAGGGGGAGCCAGTGGATGTGGTTTATTTGAATTTTCAGAAGGCTTTCGACAAAGTCCCACATAAGAGATTAGCATGTAAAATTAAAGCGCATGGGATTGGGGGTAGTGTATTGCAATGGATAGAAAATTGGTTGGCAGACAGGAAACAAAGAGTTGGGATAAATGGGTCTTTTTCCGAATGGCAGGCAGTGACCAGTGGGGTACCGCAGGGATCAGCGCTAGGACCCCAGCTATTCACAATATACATTAATGATTTAGATGAGGGAACTAAATGTAATATCTCCATATTCGCAGATGACGCAAAACTGGGTGGGGAGGGTGAGTTGTGAGGAGGATGCATAGAGGCTTCAGGGTGATTTGGACAAGTTGAGTGAGTGGGCTAATGCATGGCAGATGCAGTCTAATGTGGATAAATGTGAGGTTGTCCACTTTGGTAGCAAAAACAGGAAGGCAGATTATTATCTGAATGCCTATAAACTGAGAGAGGGGAATATGCAGCGAGACCTGGGTGTTCTCGTACACCAGTCGCTGAAGGTAAGCATGCAGGTGCAACAGGCGGTAAAAAAGGCAAAAGGTATGTTGACCTTCATAGCAAGAGGATTCGGGTCCAGGAGCAGCGATGTCTTGCTGCAATTATACAGGGCCTTGGTGAGGCCACACCTGGAATATTGTGTGCATTTTTGCTCTCCTAATCTGAGGAAGGATGTTCTTGCTATAAAGGGAGTGCAGCGAAGGTTTACCAGACTGATTCTTGGGATGGTGGGACTGACGTATGAGGAGAGATTGAGTTAGTTTGGATTATATTCGCTGGAGTTCAGAAGAGTGAGGGGGGATCTCATAGAAACCTAGAAAATTCTAACAGGACTTGACAGGGTAGATGCAGGAAGGATGTTCCCGATGGTGGGGGAGTCCAGAACCAGGGGTCATAGTCTAAAGATACGGGGTAAACCTTTCTGGACTGAGATGAGGAGAAATTTCTTCACCCAGAGAGTGGTGAGCCTGTGGAATTCACTACCACAGAAAGCAGTTGAGGCCAAAATATTGTATGTTTTCAAGAAGGAGTTGGATATAGCTCTTGGGTCTAAAGGGATCAAAGGGTATGGGGTGAAAGCGGGAACAGACTACTGAGTTGGATAATCAGCCATGATCATAATGAATGGCGAAGCAGGCTCGAAGGGCCGAATGACCTACTCCTGCTCCTATTTTCTATGTTTCTATTGAGGTAGAGTCCATGGAATTTTGCACACATATTAGGTGACTAATATAGACAGTACTGTCATCTCCTTTCCCATTGAATTGGAACAGCTACAAGATGTATCTGCCTGATGTTACTTAACCATTATATTTCCCAACGTCCAGGGATCATTATCTGACAGCTATTTTGCTATCCTGCAACCCATTCTGCATGTCTACGTAAACTCACAAGCTAATAGGGTGGGTACCCAGGCCTGCCACATCAAAGCCATCAGACTGTCTTATAGTTATTTTTAGAGATGGCATTAATTTTCAGAATAATAGTTTAAACTTTCAAATATCAAATCTTCTCAACAATCAGATATGAGGAAATGTTTTTGAAGTGGTTGGCAGTAGTTCCTCTTTTTGATATTCATTCATGGGATCTGAGCTTCGCTGGCTAGGCCAGCATTTATTGCCCATCTCGAATTGCCCTTGAAACGGTGGTGGTGAACTGTCCTCTTGAACAGTGCAGTCCATGTGCTGTGGGTACACCCACAGCGCTGTTAGCAAGTGAGTTCCAGCATTTTGAGCCACCGACAATGAAGGAACAGCAATATATTTCCAAATCAGAATGACGTGTGAGTTGGAGAGTAGGTTGTAAGTGGTGGTGTTCCCATGAATCTGTAGCCCTTGTCCTTCTAGGTGGTAGAGGTCACTGGTTTGGAAGGTGCTGTTGAAGGAGGCTTGGTGAGTTGCTGCAGTGCATTTTGTATATGGTACACACTGCTGCCACTGTGCACCGGTGATAGAGGGAATGAATGTTTAAGGTGGTGGATGGGGTGCCAATCAAGCAGACTGCTTTGTCCTGGATGGTATCAAGATTCTTGAGTGTTGTTGGAGCTGTACCCATCTAGGCAAGTGGGGAATATTGCATCACACTCCTGACTTGTGCAATGTAGATGGTGGACAGGATTTGGGGAATCAGGAGGTGGGTTACTCGTCGCAGAATTTCTAGTCTCTGACCTGTTTTAGTAGCCACAGTATTTATGTGACTGTTTCAGTTAAGTTTATAGTAAATGGTTACCGCTATGATGTTGATGATGAGGGATTCACCAATGATAATGCCATTGAATATCAAGGCAAGGTGGTTAGATTCTCTCTTGTTGGAGATGGTCATTGCCCGGCACTTGTGTGGCATGAATGTTTCTTGCCACTTATCAGCCCAAACCTGGATGTTGTCCAGGTTTGCTGCATCTGGACATGAACTGCTTCAGTAACTGAAGAGTTGCAAATTGTGCTAAACGTTGTGCAATCATCAGTGAACATCCCCACTTCAGACCTTATGATGGAGGGAAGGTCATTGATGAAGCAGCTGAAGATGGTTGGACCTAGGACACTACTGCAGTGATGTCCTGGGGCTTACATGATTGGCTGCAGCAACCACAACTATCTTTCATTGTGCTAGGTATGACTCCAACCAGCAGAGAGTTATGAAACTCTAGTTAATGCCCATCATCTGCCTACAACTAAACACAAGTAATATATACCTGGGCAATTTTCCATATTTTCTGTGTCAAGAAAACCTGCTATGCCAAAGGAGGATATTTTAATTCATTAATTGGAAACTTACATTAAACTTTTCATGAAACAAATAGAGCTGGAATCCTACAGTTAACTTTTTTAAAAAGCTGGTAGCCAAGAAGACCACTGCAATTTGCATTTGAACACCTTGCACATTCCAAGACATCAAAGAGGAGACAAATGTCTGATGAATCTATCCCCAAAACAGTGGCTTGCTCTATTGATTAAACTACCTGAGATTGCTTTCATTAGCAAGACATTCAAAGCCATCCTGGGACTTTAACATTGAAAGGGCAAAGGGGAGAGATTGAAATTCCTAAACTTGAATCTCATTAGAAGGCACCAGAGAATACACTACGGCAGTCATGTGACTGTCCATTGCTGTGAAAGCTGGGAGTTTCCTTTGGAACAAGCAGACAAGTCAGTGACTCAAAATGGGCACAGCTAGAAGGGCTGTCTCTCTTTCTTTCTCTCTTTCTCTCTCTCTCTCTCTTCCTCCTTGCCCCCCACCCCCCCCAAAAAAAAAAGGCCTGATGAGGCATGTGAAGCCTAGCTGCCGGTTGCTGGATCCAAGACAAAGCCACCAAAGGAAAAAAGCCACCTACAATTCTGCCTCAAAGAAAACCCTGAACCAAGTGGGCCAGCCGCAAAGTGCACTTCTATCAGTCAATGACTTCAAGAACACAACTTCAGCCAGAAGACAGAGGAATCACCCAACTCCACAGTCTGTGTATTAATTTCTATTTGTTCTGGACTCTAATGCAACCACAAATCTACTCCTCATCACTCTGTAATCTATTGTGTGTGTGTGATTCTTGTGTGAGTGTATGCATAATTTTATTATTTTATTTTGTTCGGCTTTAGATTGTTAAATGTAATAAATTCACTTTTTTCTGGTTTAAAGTCAAGAAAACCTGTCCAATTGGTTCTTTTACGATCACAACAAAGGTAAAACAGTAAAACACCCACTGAAGTGGTAAGCACATCCACTGTTTTAAAAAGGAATAAACCCTGTTGCGGTCAATTAAGAGGAAGGACCTGAGAGGATCCTGGCCGTAACAGTTGGGTCAATGCCAGTGTTGCAACTGTACTGGAACAGCATGGCCAGGGGAGAAGCTAGTTCTGGAGCATAAGTCTTCAGCACTACAACTGGGATGTTGTCAGGACCCATGGCCTTTGCTGTATCCAGTGCACTCAGGTGCTCTTGATAATATGTGGAGTGAATTGAATTGACTGAAAACTGGCATCTCTGATAGTGGGAACCTCAGGAGGAGGCCGAAATGGATCATCCACCTAGGACTTCTGGCTGAAGATGGATGCAAATGTGTCAGCCTTGTCTTTTGCACTAATATGCTGGCTCCTCCATCATTAAGGATCGGGATGCTCGCGGAGCCACCACCTCCTATTAGTTGTTTAATTGTCCACTACCATTTACGACTGGATAGGGCAGGACTGCAGAGCTTTGATCTGATAGATTGGTTACTTTATTACTTAGTTCTATCACAAGCTATCTCCGCTGTTTAGCATGCATATAGTTTTGTATTGTTGCTTCACCAGGTTGGCACCTCATTTTTAGGTCTGCCTGGTGCTGCTGCTGGCATGCATTCCTACACCACTCATTGAACAGGTTTGAGCTCCTAGCTTGATGGTATTGGTGGAGTGAGATATATACTGGGCGATAAGGTTACACACTGTGGTGGAATACAGTTCTGCTGCTGATAGCCCACAGTGCCTCATGGATGCCCGGTTTTGAGTTGCTAGATCTTTTCTGAATGTATCCCAATTTGGATGCTAGTAGTGCTACATAACACAATGGAGGGTATCCTCAGTGTGAAGACAGGTCTTCATCTCCACAAGGACTGTGCAGTGGTCACTCCTACCAATACAGTCATGGACAGATGTATTTGCATCAGGTAACTAGATCAAGTAAATTTTTCCCTTGTTTTGGTTCTCTCACCACCACAGGCCCAGCCTTGTACTTATGTTGTTACAGCCTCAGTTGAGACTGTTAACTTTAAAACAAGAGATATGAACTCCCCAGACTAATTAAAGAATTACATGACAAGATTAAACATTTTAAGAATTTTACTATAACAACTAAACTAAAATCAACATCAACTAAACAGTACATAGTAGGTAGCTAATACACTAAATTACGAAGAAAGATATTGTGTGATCACTTGTAAGAGTAATGTACCTTTAAGGCCTTAGTATGCACATGAGCTAAATGCCAGGATGCAGTCATGTGACTACATGACTCACTCTGTAACTGTAACACCAAGAGGCAAGTTCTGTAAGTGGTTAGCTCTGCACTGTTTATAGTTGTTAGCTGTTTAATAAACCTGTTTGAGATCTTCAATCAACTCACAACAAAAGGTATTTCCCATTAACTTATTGAAACACTTGAAAATCCCACATCACATTTATACGTTACACAGAGTTCTCAGTGGAAAAGGTATCCTTGCAGTTAAAAGTCACGTCTGGTGTCTAGGCCGATGCCAGGTTGTCCGTCTGGTTTTATTCTTATTTGACATCTCTGTGGTGGTTTGATATAACTGAGTGGCTTGCTAGGCCATTTCGGAGGGTAGGTAAGAGTCAATCACATTGTTGCAGGTCTGGAGTCACATGTAGGCCAGACCGGGTAAAGACGGCAGACTTTGTCCCCTTAAGGACATTAGTGAACCAGATGTGTTTTTACGACAATCCAGTATTTTCACAGCCACCGTTACTCAGACGAGGGGCTGAATTTTTCTGGGTGGGTCAAATCCCAACATCAGGATGAATTCCAGGTTAGCAACCTGGGAAAGGCCGTGGCGGGGCTATGAATGTGATCTTTCCAGAGGCAACCAATCAAAAAGTCACCTCCAGGAGCCCCGCACAAGTGGGGATGGCGGCCAGGTTCCAGCCTGAGGAGGTCCAGTCAACTTTCTCCCTGTATGTGATGGCTGGCAGCCCCACCGGGAGAGGAGAGCGCTGCTGAAGCAGAAAGGCAATCATGAGGGCACCACAACATGGAGGCATTCTTGGAGGTCTTCTGCAAATTTGAGATTGAAGAGGCCCACAACTGATCGGGCCATTGGCGTGGCTGGGGCCTCCTGCACAGGCTTGGTTTTGGCAGCGGCCTGCGGCCTTTTATCCTGGCAGATCCCTCATTGGGGCACGGAACCTCTGGCTTTGATGGTACCCCTGCCCTGTGGCCAGGAGGCTGCAGCCAAAGAGTGCTTGGCTCAGCGCTTAACAGGATTTGATGCACAGCTGTTTATCACATTGTATGTGCAGCATATTAAACATTAACCACGTGGAAAGCCAGTGTAACAAGCGGCTTTAGTTAAAGAGGATGATTAGATTACAGCAGGGATGATCAAACTGCCATGCAGTAAAGATGCAGAACAGCAATCGTCTCCTGAGAGAGCTGAAAACAAGCAGTTAAACCTGTTGAGGCTGATGTATGGAAGCAATGCAGACTTAGACAGCTCCCCCTATAACAACTGCCTCCCTCTTCTCTCCATAGCAGTCTGGAGCCATGAAAGTAATTGAATTGATCCCTAGAGACCTGAGCATGCCTGTCAACCCTTGTCTGCTTTGTCTGCTCCATTCATGTAGCGCCTCTTCATATCATGTTTCTGATTCCTGCTCAATGGTGTTTGTAAATTGTTACTTCTCTGCATTCACAATGTCTGCACATGTGCAGAAGCAGCAAATTACAAACATCTAGGAATGGTCCTCAGTTGGACCAAAGTGGAAAGGGTTCCAAAAGCAAGCATGCTGAAAGATGTACCTATGTAAATAGAACCATTGAGATTTCCCAAACTCAATTGGACCTGAGTGATGTGGCCAAATGATCTGACACCCACAACACCCCTGCACCAGCCCAAAGATTATGATTCCTAATATATGCTTAAACGTACCAACAGTGGGCTTGATGCCAAATTCTCCGGTTGCCTCAGAAATGTGCAGAGTAATTGTACTTTTGCAGGCATATTTACTGTGTGTACCTATGCATCAACAGTGTTTCTCTAGATTTCAGAGGAAATCAGAGTCTTCATTTGCACAATATTATCTGGGCATACGCACAATAAGGGCTGAATTTTACTAGCTCGCTGCCATTCTCGGTGGCGAGTTTCTAAGATGATGGCCCGCACACACTGTTTTACTCCATGGAGCTGCCGCGATATTAGAAGCGGTGGCTGATTTGCATGGCCGGGGCAGACCGCGCCCCCCCAGATGCTGTGGAGGGGGCAGGCATCCATCCCCTGTAACGGCGTCTGCCGCCACTATGCAGGCCCCGGCGCCATTTTTAAAGGGCTTCAAGCCCTTACATGTAATTTGAATTTTTATAGTTATATACTTAATAAATATTTTAATTTAGCTTTAACAAAAGATTCAAGACCCTCTCCCATCCCCCCAATGACTGAACAATTTATTATCTGCCTTCCCCCCCCCCCCCAAAAAACTTACCTTACCCAACCTTCCCCGCTCACACAGTGTTTATTACCTTTCGCCTTCAACCCCTTCCCACCATCCCCTCCACCAATCCCAATTGTTTTCCCTGCTCCTTCCCCCACCCAAACTGAAAGCTTACCTGGTCCCCCCTCCCAACCAGTGTGCCGCCTTGGATCTCCAAATGGAGATCCGAAGGCGTGGGAGCCCTGGCAACTGACCGGAATATGGCTGTGGGACAGCCTATGGGAGCAGGTAGGTCATTAATTCATTAATTTTAATATTTAAATCCTGCTTCCATCGCCGAGCGGCAGGGGTCCACCACGAAACTTGCTGCCGGTGGTAATGTGGGGCAGGGCCTTCCCGGCATTGAGGCCCATGGCGGGCCTCTCCCGGAGGCATTTTCCAAGCCCCCCCCCCACCATGTCAGGAGGCTGGTAAAATCCAGCCCTAATTGTGCAGATAAAAAGATCAAATGCTTAAGACTGAAAATCTGAAACAAAAGTAATAAAACGCTTCAAAAACACAGCAGGCTGATCAGCAATAACCAAGAGAAAGGACACATTTCAAGTGTAACCCATTATCAGAATGTTCTTACAAAGGGATAGACCCATAGCATTCGCCTGTTGTTTCTCTTTGATAGATACTGACACACCTACAATGTATTTATAGCACTTTCTGCTTAGTTGCACCTTAGATGTATGATATATAAAAATATATATACAGCTAGCGGAGTGGGAGATGTGCTTTCTTTTAGATTGAAAATGCTTGTAGTGTATAGTGTGAAATCAGTGTGTGCCATGAGGTTGAGATATCATGTACATTAGTTTCTGAGGCACTTGACCTTATTCCCACTAAACTTTCGATCACCCAACTTCCTCTCCTGGTCCCCATGTTAGCTGATATTGTTAATGGTTTACTCTGTCCAGGTACTGTCCCTCTCCTTTAATTCTGCCGTCATCACCTCTCTCCTCAAAAAAACAACTCTTGATCCCACAGCCCTTGCAAGCTGCAGATCCATCTCCAACCTCTCATTCCTCTCCAAAGTCCTTGCATATTGTTGCTTCGCATCTCCATTCCCATTTTCCCAGAGCTCCATGTTTGAATCCCTCCAATCAGGTTTTTGCCCCTGCCACAGTACTGTAACAGCTCTTAACAAAGTCACAAATGACCTGCTATGTGACCGTGACAAAAGTAAACTTTCCCTCCTCGTCCTTCTTGACCTGCCTGCCGCCTTTGACATGGTTGACTACACAATCCTTCTCCAACACCAGTCCATTGTCGCCCAGCTGGCTGGGTTTGCATTCACCTGGTTCCATTTTTATCTATCTAATCATAGCCAGGGTTTCACTGCACTGTTACCTCTGGTATCCCCTTGGCCCCCTCTTATTTCTCATCTACATGCTGCCCCTCAGCGGCGTCATCAGAAAACTCAGCACCTGTTTTCATGTGTATGCTCCTGACACCCAGCCCTATCTCACCACCACCTCTCTCGATGCCTCCACTGTCTCTAAGTTATCAGATTGTTTGTCCAAAAACCAATACTGGATGAAGAGAAATTTCCTCCAATTAAATATTGGGAAGACCAAACACATTGGGCTGAATTTTGTAGCTAGGCCCCAGGTCCCGCCATCGGGACTGGAAATGGGAGCCACTGCCACTTGGGTGCAAGCAATCTTCCGGTGGCCGGCCAATTAAGAGTCGGCAGCTTTGGGGACCAATCAGTAAGCGAATGGAGGCGCTGTGAAGTTATGTCGTGGCAGATGCTGGCTCCATATTTAATTGGCTGCCAGCACTCAGTATCATGGGAACTGCCAGGACATCTGCAGAAGGAAAGGAAATCAGCAGAGACAATGGCAAAAGGAAGACATCAGGTGGCACCATGGTTCAGTGATCACTCCCTGCAGGCTCTCCACCAGGCTGCAAGGGCAAGACAGGAGGTCCTCTTCCCCAGGGATGGGAGGAGGAGACCAGTCTTACTGACCAAGCAACTCTGGATGGAGGTTGCAGAGCAGGTCAGCAACTGTGGCGTCACCCCCATCACCTGGCTGCAGTGCCACAAGCATGTCCATGATCTTATTTGTTCTGCCAAGGTGAGTACTCCATATCTTTTTTTTCCCTTTTGGGACTTGCATGTGGCAACGCCAGACGGTGAGTTTTGTGGAGAGGGAGTGACCATCCAATAGATTGCAATGGGCTCAGGGAGCAGCATATGCTGTCACAGGCATGGCTGCATCTCGGTGAGAGGCGCTCATCTGTGATTGTTGACTCTAGCAAGATCCCTTGAGAATGGCTGCATGCAGGAGGTGTTTGTGATCCCTGTTGTGTGATTTCCTTTAAGAGTGATGTCCCTTTAAGATCTTAGTATGCTAATGAGCTGAGTACCAGGATGCAGCCCTGTGACTACATGCCAGTCTCATTCTTTAACTGTAATGCGAAGAGGCAAGTTCTGCTAATAGTTAGCTCTGTACTGTATATATTATATATAATAAAAACAAGAAATGTTGGAACCACTCAGCAGGTCTGGCAGCATCTGTGAAAAGAGAAGCAGAGTTAACGTTTCGGGTCAGTGACCCTTCTTCGGAACTCTAGCAGAACTTCTTCAAGGTAGGCATTCCTGGAAGAGAAGTGGCAGTGAATTAAACACTAAAATAAAAGCAAAATACTGCGGATGCTGGAAATGTATATATTAGTTAGCTGTTTAGTAAACCTGCTTGAGATCTTCAATCAACTGAACTCAACGCATCTCATTTGTGCTGCATCAGACATAAGTTTCTCATCCGCGATGCTGAGGACGTTGTGGATAGCATGTTTAGCGAGGTGGTCACACCTCAGGTAATGGCTGCACGGGCAGCAAAGGGATGGGTAACCACCAGGCGGAGTAGTAGCCACAGGCAGGTAGTGCAGGAGTCCCCTGTGGCCATCCCTCTCTCAAACAGATATACCACTTTGGATACTGTTGTGGAGGATGGCCTCCCAGGGGAAAGCAGCAACAGGCAAGTATGTGGCACCATGGATGGCTCTGCTGCACAGCAGGAAAGGAAAAGGAGTGGAAGAGCTATAGTGAAAGGGGATTCTATCGCAAGGGGTACAGATAGACATTTTTGTGGCCACAAACGTGACTCCAGGATGGTATGTTGCCTCCCTGGTGCTGGGGTAAAGGATGTCACGGAGCGGCTGCAGGACATTCTGAAGGGGAAGGGTGAGCAGTCAGAGGTACACATTGGTATCAACGACATAGGTAAAAAGAGGGATGAGGTCCTGTCACAAGAATTTAGGGAGCTAGGTAGCAGATTAAAAAACAGGACCTCAAAGGTTGTAATCTCTGGATTACTCTCGGTGCCACATGCTAGTGTGTACAGGAATAGGAGGATAGAGCAGATGAATGCGTGGCTGAAGAGATGGTGCAGGAGGGAGGGCTTTAGTCTCCTGGATCACTGGGTCTGTTTCTGGCAAAGGTCGAACCTGTACAAGTTGGACGGGTTGCACCTGAACTGGAACGAGACCAACATCCTTGCTGGGAGATTTGCGAGTGCTGTTGGGGGAGCGGAGGGGGGGTGGTTAAACTAATTTGGCAGGGGAATGGGATACAGAGTGGAGGTACAGTAGAGGGTGATGCTCAGTCAAATATAGAAGAGAAACTGAGTCAGTCTGGAAGGCAGAGCAAATATAGACCTGTTAAGGCACAAGGGAAAAATGCAAGGCTGGATTGCATCTATTTTAATGCGAGGAGTCTTATTAGTAAGACAGATGAATTGAGGGCGTTGATTAGCACATGGAATTATGATATTGTTGCTATCACAGAGACATGGTTGAGAGAGGGGCAGGGCTGGCAGCTCAATATTCCAGGGTATAGAATCTTTAGGCATGACGGGGGAGGGGATAAAAGAGGAGGTGGTATTGCACTGTTGATCAAGGAGTCAATTACTGCTGTAAGGAGGGATGATATCTTAGAAGGTTCTCTAATGAGGCCATATAGGTAGAATTTAAAAACAAAAAGGGGGCAATCGCTTGGCTGGGAGTGCACTACAGGCCTCCAAACAGTCAGGGAGAGATAGAGGGGCAGTTATGTAGGCAAACCTCAGGGAGGGGTAATAATAGTTGGGGATATCAACTGGGATAGTCTTAGTGTAAAAGGCTTAAAGGGTGCGGAATTCTTAAAATGCATACAGGAGAGCTTTTTGAGCCAGTATGTAGAAAGTCCGACATGAGAAGGGGCATTACTGGACCTAATCCTAGGGAATGAAGCTCGACAAGTGGTAGAAGTGTCAGTGGGGGAGCATAACTCTGTAAGATTTAAGGTAGTTATGGAAAAGGGCAAAGAAGGGCCGGAAATAAAGGTACTGAATTGGGGGAAGACTGATTTCAATATGATAAAACAGGATCTGGCCAGAATGGACTGGGAGCAACTACTTGTAGGAAAGTCTACATCAGACCAGTGGGATTCATTCAAAGACGAAATAGTGAGGGTTCAGAGTCAACATGTACCCGTTAAGGTGTAGGGTAGGACCAACAAGTCAAAGGAACCCTGGATGTCGAGGGATATAGAGGATTGGATCAGGAAAAAAAAGGAGGCTTATGGCAGATTCGGAGTGCTGAAAACAGCGGAGGCACTGGAGGAGTATAGAAAGTGCAGGGGGGTACTCAAAAAAGTAATTAGGAGAGCGAAGAGGGGACATGAAAAACACTGGCGGGCAAGATAACGGAAAATAAGGCGTTTTATAAGTATGTTAAGGGCGAGAGGATAACCAGGGAAAGAGTAGGGCCCATTAGGGATCAAAGTGGCAATCTGTGTATGGAGCCGGAGGACATAGGTGAGGTTTTAAATGATTACTTTTCATCTGTGTTCACAATGGAGAAGGACAATGTAGGTGTAGAGATTCAGGAGGGGGATTGTGATATACTTGAACATATTAGCATTGAAAGGGAGGAAGTATTAGCTGTTTTATCGGGCTGATAAATGGATAAATCCCCAGGCCCAGATGAGATGTATCCCAGGCTATTCTGTGAGGCAAGGGAGGAGATAGCAGGGGCTCTGACATAAATTTTCAAATCCTCTCTGGCCACAGGAGAGGTACCAAAGGACTGGAGGACAGCGAATGTGATGCTATTATTCAAGAAGGGTAGCAGGGATAAACCAGGTAATTACAGGCCGGTGAGTCTAACATCAGTGGTTGGGAAAATATTGGAAAAAATTCTGAGGTGTCAGGGGGAGATCGTGTCTTACTAACGATTGAATTTTTCGAGGTGGTGACTAGATGTGTAGATGAGGGTAAAGCAGTTGATGTAGTCGACATGGACTTCAGTAAAGCTTTTGATAAGGTCCTGAATGAGAGATTGGTTAAGAAAGTAAGAGTCCATGGGCTCCAGGGCAATTTGGAAAAGTGGATCCAAAATTGGTTTAGCAGCAGGAGGCAGAGGGTGATGGTCAAAGGTTGTTTTTGCGAGTGGAAGCCTGTGACTAGTGGTGTACCGTAGGGATCGCTGCTGGGACCCTTGCTGTTTGTAATGTACATTAATGATTTAGTCGTGGATGTAGGAGGTATGATAAGTAAGCCCGCAGATGACACGAAAATTGATGGTGTCGTTAATAGTCAGGAGGAAAGCCTTAGATTACAGGACGATATAAATGGACTGGTAAGATGGGCGGAGCAGTGGCAAATGGAATTTAATCCTGAGAAGTGTGAGGTGATGCATTTTGGGAGGACTGACAAGGCAAGGGAATTTACAATGGATGGTAGGACCCTAGGAAGTACAGAACGTCAGAGGATTCTTGGTGTACTTGTCCATAGATTACTGGAGGCAGCAGCACAGGTAGATAAGGTGGTTAGGAAAGCATATGGGATACTTGCCTTTATCAGCCGAGGCATAGAATATAAGAGCAGGGAGGTTATGGTGGAGCTGTATAAAATGCTAGTTAGGCCACAGCTGGAGTACTGTGTAGAATTCTGGGCACCACACTATCGGAAGGATGTGATTACACTGAAGAGGGTGCAGAGGAGATTTACCAGGATGTTGCCTGGGCTGCAGCATTTCAGCTATGAAGAGAGACTAAAAAGGCCAGGGTTGTTTTCATTAGAGCAGAGAAGGCTGAGGGGGGACATGATGTATACAAAATTAAGAGGGGCATTGATAGGTTAGATAGGAAGAAACTTTTTCTCTTAGCGGAGGGGTCAATAACCAGGGGACATAGATTTAAGGTAAGGGGCAGGAGGTTTAGAGGGGATTTAGGAAAAAAATTTTCACTCAGTATGTGGTTGGAATCTGGAACGCACTGCCTGAGGGGGTGGTAGAGGCAGGAACCCTCACAACATTTAAGAAGTATTTAGATGAGCACTTGAAACGCCATAGCATACAAGGGGATGGGCCAAGTGCTGGAAAATGGGATTAGAATAGTTAGGTGCTTGATGGCCGGCACGGACACGATGGGCCAAAGGGCATGCTTCTGTGCTGTATAACTCTATGACAGTCCGCCATCATGGACAGCTAGGTTTCCACCAGCATAGGCATTGTCTCTGTGGGGTGATTAAGAGTGTTCAGCTTTATGCTTGCAGAAGACAGCCCAAGAAATGGGCCAAGACAAGTGGAGGGGTTCCATACCTGGGCATCCTAACCCTCATGGAAGAGGAATCATTGGAATTGGCAGGGTAGCATGCGGGCCACTCCATCGCAGATAAATGAGACCGGAGTGCAGACACAAGAGACTGGCCGAGTGCATAGAAACAAGGGAGCCTTTGGCACACATGAGGCATAGTGCACGTGTGTCCACTGTTATGTTTTTGCTGGATATTTTATATATCTGATTTATCTCAGAGCAGTGCAGATATGACACTACTTCTAAATCAACAACATGTTTATTTACAGTAGTTTAAAATAGCTCAGCTCTTACAAGATCTCAACCTTGCTTTCCTCATTTAAGGTGCTCCTTAAAACCTACCTCTTTGACCAAGGTTGTTTGGTCATTTGCCTTAATATCTCTCCCTGTGGTTCTGTGTTAAGTTTTGCTTTTTAACACTCTTATGAAGCATCTTAGTTCGTTTTATTAGGTTAAAGACCCTATATTAGGGGCGGCACAGTGGCGCAGTGGTTAGCACCGCAGCCTCACAGATCCAGCGACCCGGGTTCAATTCCGGGTACTGCCTGTGTGGAGTTTGCAAGTTCTCCCTGTGTCTGCGTGGGTTTCCTCCGGGTGCTCCGGTTTCCTCCCACATGCCAAAGACTTGCAGGTTGATAGGTAAATTGGCCATTAGAAATTGCCCCTAGTATAGGTAGGTGGTAGGGAAATATATAGGGATAGGTGGGGATGTGATAGGAATATGGGATTAGTGTAGGATTAGTGTAAACGGGTGGTTGATGGTCGGCACAGACTCGGTGGGCCGAAGGGCCTGTTTCAGTGCTGTATCTCTAAACTAAACTAAACTAAAATAAATACAAAATGTCCTTATTGTATTGCATTAGCTCGTGCATTTAGCCAGGACGTTCCATCCTGGGTCGATCATGGTGGAGGCATTCCAGCTGAATCGAAGGGAACTGAGTGGCTTTATACCATTTTCACATGACATTTGCTATTACCATTAAATTTGGTGTAAAAATTAGTGCAACACAAGGGCTTAAGACTGTCTCTCAAAAGAAATGTTCTACGCCATTAGTTGTATATTGGAGAATGAAAATGGAAGGTAATTTCTTGGAGGTGAATGGCAGTTAAAATAAACAGTTCTGATGCCTTTCTTCAACTGCTGGAAATATAAGGGCAAGGGCCAATGAAGCATGTTTATGGTCAGCACTGGGACATCTCAAAAATTCGTCAATAACCTGGGCAGGCTGTAACTCCTATTGCAAAACACCTATGGTATCTGCGAGAGAATTTATGGGCTTTAGAAGTGTAAAGTGCATTTAATCCATCTTGCCATTGAAATTTCCACCTAGCAGTTCTCTCATTAAAATCCATCACAGAATGCCATACAAATCAGAGTTTGCTTTTGCAGTTCGAAATAAACAAACTGCTGTCTGCAAACGAAGGAAGATCCCATACTGGAAGAAGGCGAATAACTGTGTGCTGATGAATTTGTTAGTGTCCATTACTGTCTTGAAGCTTCAAAAGCTAATTTGCATGGCCTTCAGGACTAGTACTTCGCAATCATCTAAATTGCAATCTGCATACATGTCTTGTACTCGCACTGTGATTTGTGTAGTATTTTGAGTAATTTTTTGAAGTTCATATAATTACACTGGAATTAATTTGTCATAAACAGATTTGTAATACTTCTTCTGAAGATTACTTTTCATCTTCAGAGCTGAAGTGCATGAAACAGTTGATCCCCTTATACCTCATTTACAATTTTAATCAGTCTTTACAACTGCAGTGTTCCAGTTGGTACTACAATCCTTTGCATGTATCAGGCTCCTGGCTGCACCAAAAATAAATATCTTTGGTGTTCTAATTTAAGAGCTTTCTGAGCTCTAGTTTTGGCATGATGATGTGTAGTTTTAGGGAGTTAATTAATTCATACCTGCTTCCACTCAATGTTGATTGCGAGGGGTAATAGAATAATGGAAAAAAGAACTTGATTTTTTTTTTAAAAAATTAAAATTAGACAGATATGATGTGATAGAAGCATTGAAAATTCTGAAAGGGTAGGATAGGGGCAAATAGAAGCAGACTGCTTCCAGTAGCTGAGGGGTCAAGAACAAGAGGCCATATATACAAGATTAAATGTAACAGAGTTAGAACAAAGAGGAAGAGATGTCTTTTCATGCAGAGAATGAGAGACTGTGGAATTCAGTTCGAGGGTTAGTGTTTAAGGCAGCAACTATGTCAGTATCCCAGATTAGATTGAATAGGAAATGAAGGGATATGTAAACAGATGTGTTTAGGACAGGTTTGGGCTATACAACATTACTCATCACATGGGTTTGTTTTTATTACTCATAATGTAATGTGATATTTTGCCAATCACAGTGGGGGTAAAGGAGGAAATGGAAGGGCATTGAAAAATGTCCCTATTTGGGTTTAATCTTCTCCCAACACACTCCATATCCTCATAGCAACAACAAGTGTGTGCCTCCTGTGACTGACATATAGATATTTTGGAGCTGATTTTAAGATGAGCACACCTGTCTTTTGTTCAGGTATTAACTTTGGCTTTAATCAATTTTCCTGGTGTTTCTGTCAAAAGTTTTTGATCTGTGTTTTCACCTGGCTCAATTTACATTTAAACCATAGGCATTGCTATGATTTTTTTTATTCTTTCATAGTATGTGGGCATTGCTGGCAAGGCCAACATTTATTGCCCATCCCAAATTGCCTTTGGGAAGGTGGTAGTGAGCCACCTTCTTGAACGGTTGCAGTCCGTGTGATGAAAGTAGTCCTACAGTGCCGAGAAGTACGGAGTTACAAGCTTTTGATGCAGCAATGATGATATAACAGCAATATATTACAAGTCAGAATGGTGTGTGACTTGGAGGGGAACCTGCAGGTGGAACCTGTTCCCATGCATCTGCTGTTCTTGTCCTTCGAGGTGATAGAGGTTGCGGGTTTGGGAGGTACTGTCGAAGAAGCCTTGGTACACATGGCTATCACTGGATGCTGGTGGTGGAGGGAGTGAATATTTAAGGTGGTGGATGGATTGCCGATCAAGCGGTCTGATTTGTCCTGGATGGTGTCGAGCTTCTTGAGTATTGTTGGAGCTGCACTCATCCAGGCAAGTGGAGAGTATTCCATCACATTCCTGACTTGTACCTTGTAGATGGTGGACAGGCTTTGGGAAGTCAGGAGGTGTTATTTGCTGCTGAATCCCCAGCCTCTAACCTGTTTTTGTAGCCACAGTATTTATGTGACCGATCCAGTTCAGTTTCTAGTAAATGGTTACCCCTATGATGTTGATGATGAGGGATTCAGTGATGGTAATGCCATTGAATGTCAAGGCGAGGTTTTTAGATTCTATTTTGTTGGAGATGATCATTGCCTGGCATGTGTGTGGCACGAATATTACTTGCCACTTATCAGCCTAAGCCTGAAAGTTGTCCGGGTCTTGCTGCACATGGGCACAGACTGCTTTATTATCTGAGGAGTTGCAAATAGAAATGAACATTGTGCAATCATCAGCAAACATCCCCACTTCTGATCCTATGATGGTGATGAAGCAGCTGAAGATAGTCGGGCCTAGCATGCTTCCCTAAGGAGCTCCTGCAGTGGTGTCCTGGGGCTTAGATGATTGGCCTCCACAACCACAACTGCCTTCCCTTGTGCTAGGTATGACTCCAACCAGCGGAGAAATTTCCCCCCAATTTCCATTGACTTCATTTTTGATCAGATGCTGTCATGGTTCTCGAGTATTAGAAATTGTGGGCAGTCCATCTCTAGTGGAACCTCATCAATCTAAAATCTATTCCCTGTTCTCCCTTCTTTAATGAGGAATGGGCAAAGAGGAATGGAAAACCACAGACAAGAACCAAAATAATTCTTGACTTCTGGTACAGCAGGATGAGAATGAATTTATCTGGTCCACCTAGAACTGAGCAAAATAACAGATATACTTCTCCAGATTCTATCAATGATCCACGAAAACTGACTGAGAAAGCATTCATTGGTATATAAGCCATAAAATGAGTTGCTTTGTCTTTACAAGAGGAGATTGGAACTGAATTGATAGGGTAATGGAAAGCTGGGCACTTTCACAATACTCCAGGATGCAAGATGCTGCTGCTGATTGATGAGGCAGCTTGGATCATTGATAAAATCTGTGCAGACAGACCGGACAGGGAGAAATGAAATGCATCCCAATTAGTCCTAGATGGATGATTAATGGGCACTTATAAGTGGCATGTGCTGGTAAGAGATGTTATTTTTAGCTGGTTAACCTCCAGTAGTACTCCTCTGTACATTTTGGGGTCCATAATTGTGACCTGTTACTGACCTGTCCCTAAGTTCTCAGAGTTTATGTAAGGAAAATGTGCGTGGAGAGATGGAGAATCACTTTCAGACAGATAGAAATTCTGCTTATATGGATTAATCAGTAGCTTGATTCGGACTGTGTTAAGCATGGTGAATGGTGTCCATGCCTGTCCCGATACCCAGTTACTGAAAAAAAAAACTGAAGGTTTGAAATGTAATTTTGTCTCATTTTCCTTAAGTTCTTTTTCAAAATAGGTGTACGTGTTAATTGTGTTTGATTGTATGCAAGTGGTGGACATTAATTAGGGCTTCACTTGAGCACATATATTGAAACTGTTGTGATTGAATTGGGAGGTGTATGCTTGGAATGTTTCACTCTGTAACACTTACCTGAAGACTGGAGCGGCGGCAGGCAGACCTGGGAGGAATCAGATCCGGAGCGAGACCTGTAAAAGAGAGGGCGGGGCTCAAGGCCCTTACCTGAAGACCGGAGCAGCGGCAGGCGGACCTGGGAGGAATCAGATCCGCAGTGGGACCTGTAAAAGAGAGGGCGGGGCTCATGGCCCCTACTTAACTAAAGACCAGAGCAGTGGCAGGCTCTCTCTCTCTTTCTCTCTCTCTCTTTCTTTCTCTCTCTCTCTCTCTCTCTCTTTCTCTCTCTCTCTATGCCGGTGCACGCTGAGGTTCAAAACAGGAAAAAAAAGACTTAGAGTGATATCACGAGAAATCTGCAAGCTGATTGGTTGGGTAAGTAACAGCTGTTAGTGCCTGTAAATAGCTTAAAAAAGGGGAAAGTTTTTTTCTGTAAAAACCTCAAAACCTGCTGTATAAGTGACAAGGTTAGTACTACTAAAGTGTGTGTTTTTTTGAAATTAGTGTAAGTTATTAAAGGACATTAGATTGTCATGGGTAGTGTTTGGAGTAGAACAAGGTCCCTAATGTAATTAGTATTTTATTAATTAAAGGGAATAACTAAGTAATTTAAAGGTAAGTCATGGCAGGAAAGCTTGCACCCGTGATATGATCCTCCTGCGCTATGTAGGAAATCAGGGACGCTTCCAATGCCCCTGGCAACCATGTGTGCAGGAAGTGTATCCATCTGCAGCTACTGGCAACCCGCATTACGGAGTTTGAGCTGCAGGTGGATTCACTGTGGAGTATCCGCGATGCTGAGATCATCATGGATAGCACGTTTAGCGAGGTGGTCACACCGCAGGCAAATGCTGCACAGGCAGGAAGGGAATGGGTGACCATCAGGCAGAGTAGAGGAAGGCAGCAGTCCCCTGTGGCCATCCCCCTCTCCAACAGATATACCACTTTGGCTATTGTTGGGGGAGATGGCTCAGGGGAAAGCCGCAAGAGCCAAGTTCATGGCACGATGGGAGACTCTGCTGCATAGGAGGGAAGGAAGAAGAGTGGCAGGGCTATATTGATCGGGGATTCAATCATAAGGGAAATAGACAGGCTTTTCTGCAGCTGCAAAAGAGACTCCAGTGTGGTATGTTGCCTCCCTGGTGCTAGGGTCAAGAATGTCTCTGAGTGGCTGGAGGGCATTCTGAGGGGGGAGGGCGAGCAGCCAGTTGTTGTGGAACGTATCAGCACCAACGACATAGTTAAAAAAAGGAATGAGATCCTGCAAGCTGAATATAGGGAGTTAGGATGAAAATTTAAAAGTAGGTCCTCAAAGGTAGTAATCTCAGGATTACTACCAGTGTCATGTGCTAGCGAGAGCAGGAATAGCAGGATATATCAGATGAATACATGGCTGGAGAAATGGTTTAGGGGGGAGGGATTCAGATTCCTGGGACATTGGGACCGGTTCTGGGGCAGGTGGGACCAGTACAAGCTGGACGGGTTGCATGTGGGCAGGACCGACACCAATTTCCTCGGGGTGGGGGGGGGGTGCTTGGCGGTTGGTGTTTGCTAGTGCTGTCTGGGAGGGTTTAAACTAGAATGGCAGGGGGATTGGAATCTGGGCAGGGAGACAGAGGAGAGGGAAACAAGGAGAGAAATGAAAGACAAAAAGGTAAGAAGCAAAACTGGAAGGCAGGGAAAACAAGGGCAAGAAGCAAATGGGGTCATAGTGCAAAATAAAGCTAAGATGACTTGCAATGTTAAAGACAAGTCTAAAGGCATTGTGCCTCAATGCGTGGAGCATTCGCAATAAGGTAGATGAATTAACAGCGCAAATAGATATAAACGGTTATGATATAATAGCGAACACGGAGATATGGCTGCAAGGTGACCAAGGATGGGAACTGAATATCCAGGGGTATTCGATATTTTGGAAGGACAGGCAAAAAGGGAAAGGAGGAGGGGCAACGTTGTTCGTAAAGGAGGAAATCAATGCAATAGTGAGGAAGGATTTTGGCTCAGAATCTGTATGAATGGAGCTAAGAAATACCAAGGAGCAGAAAACTGGGGGTTGTCTAGAGACCCCCAAGCAGTAGTAGAGATGTAAGGAATGGCATTAAACAGGAAATTAAACACGCATGCAATAAGGGTACAACTGTAATTATGGGTGACTTTGATCTACATATAGATTGGTCAAATCAAATTAGCAATAATACCGTGGAGGAGGATTTCCTGGAGTGTGTACGTGACAGTTTTTTAGACCAATATGTTGAGGAACCAACTACAGAAAAGGTTAACCTAGACTGGGTATTGTGCAATGAGAAAGGATTAATTAACAATTTGTTGTGCGGGGTCCCTTGGGGAGGAGCGACCATAACATGATAGAATTCTCCATTAAGATGGCGAGTGAAGTAGTTGAATCCGAAACTAGGGTCCTGAATCTAAATAAAGGAAAATACAAAGGTACGAGGCACGAGTTGGCTATGGTAGATTGGGGATCTTTACGAAAAGGGTTGACGGTGGATAGGCAATGGATTATATTTAAAGAACATGTACATAGGGCAGCACAGTGGCGCAGTGGTTAGCACCGCAGCCTCACAGCTCCAGTGACCTGGGTTCGATTCTGGGTACTGCCTGTGCGGAGTTTGCAAGTTCTCCCTGTGACCGCGTGGGTTTCCGCCGGGTGCTCCGGTTTCCTCCCACAGCCAGAGACTTGCAGGTTTATATGTATATTAGGATTAGTATAAATGGGTGGTTGTTGGTCGGCACAGACTTAGTGGGCCAAAGGGCCTGTTTCGGTGCTGTATCTATATCTATCTATGAATTACAACAATTGTTCGTTCCTGTCTGGCGCAAAAATAAAACTGGAAAGGTGGCTCAACCATGGCTTACAAAAGAAATTAGGGATGGTATTAGATCAAAAGAGGAGGCATATAAAATTGCCAGAAAAAGCAACAAGTTTGAGGATTGGGAGCAGTTTAGAATTCAGCAAAGGAGGATAAAGAGGTTGATTAAGCAGGGGAAAATAGACTATGAGAGTAAACTGGTGGTGAACATAAAAACTGACTGTAAAATCTTCTATAAACACGAGAAGAGAAAAAGATTAGTGAAGACAAATGTAGGTCCCTTACAGTCAGAAATGGGGGAAATTATAATGGGGAACAAAGAAATGGCAGAACAATTAAACACATACTTTGTTTCTGTCTTCACAAAAGAGGACACAAATAACCTCCCAGAAATGTTAGGGAACCAAGGGTCTAATGAGAGTGAGAAACTGAAGGAAATCAGTATCAGTGAAAAAAACAGTGCTAGGGAAATTAATGGGGTTAAAGACTAACAAATCCCCAGGGCCTGATAATCTACATCCTAGAGTACTAAAGGAAGTGGCCCTGGAAATAGTGGATGCATTGGTGGTCATCTTCCAAACTTCTATAGACTGGAACAGTTCCTACAGATTGGAGGGTGGCAAATGCAACCCCACTATATGGAAAAGGAGGGAGAGAAAAAACAGGGAACTACAGACCAGTTAGCCAGTAGGGAAAATGCTAGAGTCTATTATAAAGGATGTGATAGAAGAACACCTGGAAAGCATAAACGGGATTGGGCAAAGTTAGCATGGGTTTACGAAAGGGATATCATGCTTAACTTTTTGAGGATGTAACTCTTCTTCATTGACCTCCTTGTCTCGAGAGACAATGGGTAAACGCCTAGAGGTGGTCAGTGGTTTGTGGAGCAGTGCCTGGAGTGGCTATAAAAGCCAATTCTAGAGTGACAGACTCTTCCACAGACACTGCAGGTAAAATTGGTTGTCGGGGCTGTTACATAGTTGGCTCTCTCCTTGCACTTCTGTCTTTTTACCTGCCAACTGCTAAGTCTCTTCGACTCGCCACTCTTCAGCCCCGCCTTTATGGCTGTCCGCCAGCTCTGGCGATAACTGGCAACTGACTCCCACAACTTTTGGTCAATGTCACAGGACATCATGTTGAGTTTGCAGACATCTTTAAAGCGGAGACATGGACGGCTGGTGGGCCTGATACCAGTGACGAACTCGCTGTACAATGCGTCCTTTGGGATCCTGCCATCTTCCATGCAGCTCACATGGCCAAGCCATCTCAAGCGCCGTTGGCTCGGTAGGGTGTATATGCTGGGGATCTTGGCTGTCTCGAACACTTCCGCGTTGGAGATATGGTCCTGCCATCTGATGTCAAGGATTCTCCAGAGGCAGCGAAGATGAAATGAATTGAGACGTCGCTCTTGGCTGACATACATTGTCCAGGCCTCGCTGCCGTATAGCAAGGTACTGAGGACACAGGCTTGAAACACTCGGACTTTTGTGTTCCGTGTCAGTGCGCCATTTTCCCACACCCTCTTGGCCAGTCTGGACATAGCAGCGGACGCCTTTCCCATGTGCTTGTTGATTTCTGCATCGAGTGACAGGTTACTGGTGAAAGTTGAGCCTAGGCAGGTGAACTCTTGAACCACTTCCAGAGCGTGGTTGCTGATATTGATGGATGGAGCATTTCTGACGTCCTGTCCCATGATGTTCATTTTCTTGAGGCTGATTGTTCGGCCAAATTCGTTGCAGGCAGCCGCAATCCTGTCGATGAGTCTCTGCAGACACTCTTCTGTGTGGGATGTTAATGCAGCATTGCCAGCAAAGAGAAGTTCCCTGATGAGGAACTTTCCGTACTTTGGTCTTCGCTTTTAGATGGGCAAGGTTGAACAACGTACCATCTGATCTTGTGTGGAGGAAAATTCCTTCTTCTGAAGACTTGAACGCATGTGAGAGCAGCAGTGAGAAGAAGATCCCAAACAGTGTAGGTGCGAGAACAGAGCCCTGTTTCACGCCACTCAGGATAGGAAAGGGGTCTGATGAGGCACCACTATGCTGAATTGTGCCTTTCATATCCTCATGGAATGAGGTGATGATACTTAGTAGCTTTGGTGGACATCCAATCTTTGCTAGTAGTCTGAAGAGACTACGTCTGCTGACGAGGTCAAAGGCTTTGGTGAGATCTATGAAAGCAACATAGAGGGGCATCTTTTGTTCACGGCATTTCTCCTGTAGCTGGCGAAGGGAGAACAACATATCAATGGTGGATCTCTCTGCTCGAAAGCCGCACTGTGCCTCAGGGTAGACACGTTCAGCCAGCTTCTGGAGCCTGTTTAAAACAACTCGAGCGATGACTTCCCCACTATGCTGAGCAGGGAGATTCCACGGTAGTTGTTGCAGTCACCGCAGTCACCCTTGTTCTTATAGAGGGTGATGATATTGGCATCGCGCATGTCCTGCAGTACTGCTCCCTCATCCCAGCACAGGCAAAGCAGTTCATGGAGTGCTGAGAGTATAGCAGGCTTGGCACTCTTGATTATTTCAGGGGTAATGCCATCCTTTCCAGGGGCTTTTCCACTGGATAGAGAATCAATGGCATCACTGAGTTTATTTTTTATTTATTTATTTAGCGATACAGCACTGAAACAGGCCCTTTGACGGTCTGTGCCGACCATCAACCACCCATTTATACTAATCCTATATTAATCCTATTACCCTCTCACATCCCCACCTTCCCTCAATTCACCTACCACCTACCTATACTAGGGGCAATTTATAATGGCCAATTTACCTATCAACCTGCAAGTCTTTTGGCTGTGGGAGGAAACCGGAGCACCCGGCGAAAACCCACGCGGTCACAGGGAGAACTTGCAAACTCTACACAGGCAGTACCTAGAATCGAACCTGGGTTGCTGGAGCTATGAGGCTGCGGTGCTAACCACTGCGCCGCCCTGATTTTGTTGACTGTTCGTCCAGCTCATCCATGACTGGCAGAGACTGGGCTGCATTGAGGGTGGTATCAGTGACAACATTTTCCCTGAAGTACAGTTCTAGGTAGCGCTCCACCCAGCAGTCCATTTGCTTGCATTGGTCAGTGATCATGTCCCCTGACTTGAGGAGGGTGATCTTCTTGATGGTTGGCCCAAAAGCTCTCTTAATGCCATCATTCCTCTGATGTTTCCGGTGTCGGAGGCCAGCTGAATATGACTGCATAGGTGTTGCCAGTAGTCATTTGCACAGCGCCTGGCTGTTCTTTGTGCAGTGGTTCTGGCTACTTTAAGTGCTACAGATGTTAACGCGCTGGGGGCTTTCTTGTGGTTCAACAGTGCAGTGCGCTTAGTGGCTATGACAGGTTCCAGCTCTTCAAAGTGAGATTGAAACCAGTCTGTATTCTGCTTCTCTCGTTTGCCAAAGGTGGGCATTGCTGAGTCATAGATGGCATCTCTGATGTTGCCCCACTTTGTCTCTGCATCCCCTGCAGGAGTGTTTTGAAGGGCTTTTTCAAGTGAATTTAGAAACTTTTGTAACAGCTGTGGATAAGAAATTTTGTTTGTGTTGATGTGCGGGCGGCTCATCTGCTTGGAGTGATGCAGCTTCTTTGATTTGAGTCTAACTTTGCTGCACATCAGGGAGTGGTCGGTGTCGTAGTCCGCACTGTGGAAGCTGCGTGTGATTTGGACACTGTTTAAAGAGGCTCACCTTGTGACGATGAGGTCCAGCTGGTGCCATCAACGTGATCTTGGGTGTCTCAGTGAAACCTGGTGACAGGATTTTGTATGAAAGAAGGAGTTGGTGATGCAGAGGTTGTGATAGGTACACAACTCCAGCAGTCTCTGTCAATTCTCATTCATCCTTCCAATGACTTAGCGCCCAAGGCAGGAGGGCCATGAGTCATGGTCGGCCCCAACCCTGGCGTTAAAGTCCCCCAGCAGGAACAAATGTTTGGTATTAGAATGCTACTCATGATATTATGACTTCTGCATGTCAGCATGGGTTTACGAAAGGGAAATCTTGCTTAACCTTTTGAGGATGTTACTAGTGGAATAGATAAAGGAGAACCAGTGGATGTGGTGTATTTGGATTTTCAGAAGGCTTTTGATAAGGTCCCACATAAGAGGTTGGTGTGCAAAATTAAAGCACATGGGGTTGGGGGTAATATACTGGCATGGATTGAGAATTGGTTGACAGACAGGAAACTGAGAGTGGGAATAAATGAGTCTCTTTTCGGGTGGCAGGCAGTGACTATTGGGGTACCGCAGGGATCAGTGCTTGGGCCACAGCTATTCACAATATATATTAATGACTTGGGTGAGGAAACTAAATGTAACATTTCCAAGTTTGCAGATGACACAGAGCTGGGGGGGAATATGAGCTGTGAGGAGGATGCAAAGAGGCTACAGTGTGATTTGGACAAGTTGGGTGAGTGCGCAAATGCATAGCAGATGCAGTATAATGTGGATAAATGTGAGGGTAGTCGCTGAAAGCATGCATTCGGGTGCAGTGAGCAATTAGGAAGGCGAATGGGTATATTGGCCTTCATTGCAAGAGGACTTAAGTACAGGAGCAAGGATGTCTTACTGCAGTTATACAGGGCTTGGTGAGACCATATCTGGAGTATTGTGTGCAGTTATGGTTTCCTTATCTGAGGAAGGATGTTCTTGCCATGGAGGGAGTGCAAAGAAGATTTACTAGGCTGATTCCTGGGATGGCAGGATTGACATATGAGGAGAGATTGGGTTGATTAGGCCGATATTCACTAGAGTTTAGAAGAATGAGAGGGGATCTCATAGAAACCTGTAAAATTCTAACAGGACTAGACAGGCTAGATGCAGGGAGGATGTTCCCGATGGCTGGGGAGTCCAGAACCAGGGGTCACAGTCTCAGGATACGGGGTATGCCATTTAGAACCGAGATGAGGAGAAATGTCTTCACTCAGAGGGTGGCGAACCTGTGGAATTCTCTTCCGCAGCAGGCAGTGGGGGCCAAGTCATTAAACATATTCAAGAAGAAGATAGATATATTTCTTAATGCGACAGGGATCAAGGGATATGGGGGAGAAAGCGGGAACAGGGTACTGAATTAGATGATCAACCATTATCTTTTTTGAATGGTGGAGCAGGCCCGAAGGGCCAAATGGCTACTCCTGCTCCTATTTTCCATATTTCTATGTTAAATGGAGTGAGGAAAGATTGGCTCCAGTACTATCCTTCATCAACTAGTTTTCCAGAATAAAACAATATATCAATTAATATTCTGTACTTGAGCCGTAACTTGTCACTTTAATAAATATACAGGCCATGAACCTCCATGGCAGTTACCTCCATCTCCCCCATGCCATCAATGGAAGATCAGCAGAGAAATTGTATAAATGGCAGTTGCCGCTTTTTCTGTGTTATGCTGAGCTCCCAAAGTTGCAGTGGGAGATCAGAACAGCCTCTGTTGAAATTTAAGGCCATAGACTTTATGCTACCGCACAGTTGGTAAGATTACCAGTTTTCATGTTAAATCAATAAAACCGGGTCAAATTTTTGTTGAAAAATTTCAAAATTGGTACTTATTCATTAACACTGAAAAATTCAAAATAAGATCAACTTCAGAATAAAAGTTATTCAACTCTGAAACAGAACATAGTGCCTTTTGCAGATTTTCTGATCAGTGAGGTTTTGAAGCCCAAGCCTGTACAGTGCGATACTTGGTGTACAAGGTTTTACCTACTTTTGATTCCGTTTTTTTTTTAAATCACCAAATTTGGTTCAAACAAAAATATTAAAAACACCAGAAACTGGAAACCCCAACTATTGGTTCTTTTCAATGCTGGATGGAATGGAAAATGTATGCATGATCCCAATAGTCCTGTATTTTTTTTAAAAGTTACTCATAAAATATTCGAAAGAAAAATGTATCAGGAAGGGTTTATTGACAGATTCTGTAACCAGAGTAGAGTATTGATTTTGTTATATGGTTTGTTTGTAGGAGTGAATCTGAGTCAGAGATAAATTAGGTGTGTGGGAAAACACATTTTGTTCCAAATCCTGGTGGTAATGGTGTTTTTGGAGAACATTGCTTCTTGGAGTCTGAGTGTTCGGTTTGTGTAGGAGTGTTGCCCTTTGACTGTTGGGTAAAGGCTCCTTTCTGATAGCAGAAACGGATTCTCAAATTATCATCTTGTTTTATTCACAACACAGCAATAGTTCTGCTTTCAAAGGAGTTGTTAATGAGTTGAACTCTATTTTTGAAAAAAAACATTGAAAGAAGATTTTGCATACCCTTTCTGTTAATCAGGATTCCAATACTCCTAATATTTTTAAAACCCCTCATCACAGTTTTGCTGGTTTTTTAAATCTTGTGCAATTAAAGCTATCAACCTTTTTTTTTACTTTCCTGAACTCCAGAACATAAAAAGGAACTTGGAGAAGCTCTCGGGCCAAGTAGAGGCAGTTCACAGCAAGAAGCCTGCGGCTCTACGCAATGTCTCTTATACGGACGCTGAACAAATACAGGACGCAGTGGCTAAGCTCGATGCCAAATGGGAAAACGTAAACAAGATGTGCACTGATCGACAAATGTAAGTACCTATTTCTGACCAGTTTTAATCATTGCACAACTTGGTCATCTGGTCACTTTGGTGGGGTTGGGTGGGGAGGGATCTTTGGCGTTGAAATGATGATATGAGATATTGATGTACAAATGCTTAATATATCTGAAAATTATCTCTCTGCTAAGGTAAGAGAGAGGAATTTCCTATGAACGCTTGAAGCATTCATACTCCGTAATCTCAGAGCTAATGAAGCTTAATTACTTCTGGTAGTGCATTGACCAAGATATTTCTGTGAAATTATTTAGTGTAATATTCTAGTGTTGGGTTAGCGACTGTTCTGAAATAGCTCACTGGAGAATTTTACTTGATGCTATTTTCTGCTACTGGAGAAAGTTCAAGCTGCTCATGCCTTCAACTTAGACCTTTTATAAAAGGTTTTGATCATTTCAGAAGATTTTTGATGTAAGTAAACGCATACTGCTGGGTTGCAGAGAAATCTAGTTCAGACGATTGGGTTTAGTTTCCAGTAGGAGACAGGACGCTTCATGATACAGAAAACAAAATGAAACACTTTCTCCTCTCCCGTATCTCAAAAAAATTATGTAAGAAGTGGCAGTTGGAATTAGCCAGTAGCCTGAAAGTTACAATCACAGCACTGCCAACTTCTAAAGCCCAAAAATTATATGATGAGCAAAAAAATGTGTGTAATACGTGTTGCTAGATTTATAGCCGATGATGAAACATTTAGGGCCAATGATATTTTTATGGAGCAGCTCAATAAGGCTTTATTTTATGATGTGCAATCTGAAACCCTTCCACTTGCAGTATTTCGTTTAGACTCTAGTTCCATGTTCATGCAGTGTTGTTTTCTAAATCTACTCTATGTAGGCGATGATTTGTTACTCTCAGAAACTGGTACTTCCACTGCATTTGGGACTTCTAAATGCAAAACTATAGTATTCGATGACAAGTTGTGCTTCATGGAGCAACCATAGAAATTCTTGGGATGAGAAATCACTTGCCCTCACTTTCAGCCACTTAGCAGATTAATTGTGAAAATAGCTTGGCATATGAACAATTAGACTCCAATGGAACTACCTTGCTATATATGCATTAACCTTTTAACTCCTACCTAATTCTACTTCAGAAGTACAGCACTGCACTCCTGATAGCTGAGTAGGCAAGTGCACTGGTATGCTACTGAGATCAACAGCACTGGTAGGTCTTTGGAAAAACAAGCCAAGGTTCCTACTTCTATTAGTTATCCAATGATCTCCTGATAGAACATGCACATGAGATCATGAGGTGAGGACAGTATCTATTGTGCTCCCCATGCTGCTCGAGTGAGCTACTGCTGGACTAAGTGTGGCACTGCACAAGGATCATCGAGAATGTCTTTCCTTCCTATTGTGGTGGAGACATTGCCATTTTTCTCACAATGCTCAGTGGGATTTCAGCACCATCTTCATTTTCATGAGGCTACACTAGATTTTATGAGACAATTTTATATGATAAGTGAGTAGGAGTTGTAATTTAATCTCAGGGTTCAGATGATAGTCATAAATCACTTGTGCTTTGCTTTCACAATTTATGATGTCATCTGAATCAGAAGAAATTACATTCGTAATACTGCCAACTGTCCATAATGTAAAGTATTACATGAACAATTACACTCAAGTAGAATAACCTTATTACTTAAAACAATGACACCATTAGAGAAGTATTTAACTTGTGGCTATATATATAAAAATACAGTTGCCCAAATTTTACTTTGAGACCCATGTAATGTTCTGTAGTTAATGCCGTAACATTCAGTAATAATCCAACGCATGCTAGGAAACAAAATAACTAAACTGTTTTACTTAAATGGAATCTAATGTTTCCCAGAACTATTGTAAGTGCCAACATACAGAGTGTAATCCAATCCTAATATTATTGAGAGAAGTGTTTTTATGTTTTATGTTTTCCTGGTACTTTGTTTGGCCTGGAAGGAAGAGTCGCATCATTCTAATATTTAATGTTTTCAGTTCATTGCCTGTTTATTTAAATGTGGCCATGAGCAACTACTTTTCATCATCCTGATGAGCTGTGGCTCAGTTAATAGTGTAGTATAAGGATGATGAGGCTTGCAGCAGTGCTAAGTGTGTGAAGTTGAGATGAAGCTATGAATGTCAGGCATGAGTTCTGATTGATCAGGATTGTTGGTAAGTGAGTGATGGAGGTGTGGTGAATTGAACAGTGTATGAGAAGAGTGGTGTGGTTGGTAGGATATGACATTTGAAGATGCATTCAGTGACCTTGGTTACTCATGATGTCATTGAGGTTTTTGTGGCACTACATCCAGGTCCTCGGGGCTTGACTGCCAAGGCTATATGGTCCCACTGCCTTTGCACAGTTTGGTTGGACAGCCTCGTGATCCCCTGTGGATAGACCGCATCCATCTTCCTCTCCAGCTCCTCCACAAAGGTGTCCTGTGCAGTGTCAGAGAACCTGGGAATGCGTGCTCTCCCTGTTACGCCAATGTGCTTTGTTGAATGGTAATTTTCCTTAATCCACTGACTGGAGATCTGTATTTATATTTTTTTAAAAGACATTTTTAAAAAGACCAGCTAAAATGATGACTTTGCTGGCAGTTTCAGATGGCTACCTAATTTGCAACACTGTATTCCACACTGCAATGCTTGTAAGGAGGGAGATGAAATGTCTGCTCATGCCCCAGCAAGAACCAAGACCTGGGAAGTTTAAAGGAACTACTTGTTCTCTTTAGCAAGAGAGAAATACTGCTACCTGCTATGCTTTGAAACACTGAGTGACTGTCATGTGACAAGCCCCTCCCCATCTGTGGTTTGAAGCTGGTGTTTTCTCTGCGGCAGAGGAGAAGCTTTTGGACTCTGACATATGTAGACCTCAAGTGGGGGCCCCTCTCTCTCTCCATTCCAGCTTGAAAGCTTTCAAATCCTCCTTGCTGACTGACTACCTTTGCATACAATCAGAAACCCGGTTTGAGGAAATCATCCACATTTCTGTCTCCAAGAGACCCACTGAATCAGTCATCTACCTCTTCAAACTAAAAGCCTCAGAACCACCAGATTCAGCTAAAAGCCAGCCGAATCACCAAACTCTACAGACTGTATATCCCTTTTTATGGACTCTAACTCAACCAATCTGCCTTTCCCTACTCTGTAACCTATTTGTGTGTTTGTAAACCTCTAGTGTGTGTGTGTGTGTGAGTGAAAGTTGGCACGTTGTTTATTATTTTTATTAGTTCAGTTCAGGTACATTGTTAACTCAAAAAAAACCTGTACGATTGGTTCTTGTTATGATCATAGTAAGTAAGTAAGAAAGAATTAAATCTGTTGTGGTCAAAGGTGTCATCGACAGTGCTATCAAGCGACACTTACTCAGCAATAACCTGCTCACTGATGCTTAGATTGAGGGCCACTCAGCTCCTGACTGCATTACAGCCTTGGTCCAAACTTGGACAAAAGAGGTGAGGTGAGAGCCCAAGGCACTTGACCCGAACACACCATAACTCTCTCTTCTTCCTGCTCAGACTCTTGTTCATAAACTGTTCTTGCAGTTTCTCCAACCAGAATGTGCCTCATTGAAAAGTGATCAATTTCTAATAAAAGAATTAGGCCTATAAATTAGATTAGGCCGGCTTTGAAGAACCAAATAGGCACAGACAAATTGTTCTTCAGTCTTCACCAAATAAATGTGCTGAGCTGTTGGCACCTGTCATGCCTCCGCCGGCAAATCATGGAGTGAAGAATTCAATTTTGGGCCAGCCTGCTTTGCCGACAATGGTAAGTCTGGGAGGGGGCAATGGGGGGGATCCAATCACGGCTGGCAGGAGTGTTATGTAGCCGGGAGAAGTATTCTTGCAATTTCTGGCGCCACGTCAATTTAAAAGAAAAATTACATTTACCTTCTCAGTGACAGCCATAATCAGAAAATTTGACCAGAGCAGAACTGATAGCTGCTGCACTTAGGACAGCCCAGTTTTGCAGAGGGGTTCTAAAACAAGACATTGGCCCCCTTATTAGGATATGGAAGGGGCTGGAGGCCTAACTTAGGCAGCCATCCCAGAAGCCTGGAAAATGGAAAAACCCAATTGTGGGTTGAATGTATTTAAGGCATCGTGGTGGTGCAAGATGTTGGACCCTAATTTCAGCCTTGTGCTGGTTTTGTGCCCATAAATGGGTGCAACAAAGTCTGTTCTTTTAGTCCTTTTCATTTAACTTTGCAGACAGAGGAAACTGCAACAAAATAGGTTAGAAGATGTGAAAACATTGACCAACCTCTGCATTTTACACCTTATATGATTTTTCACATTAAATTTATTTCAACTTAAATTATGCACCGTGCTTGATTTGAGGATGATGGCATTCAATTCAATATCACCCATTTTGCCCGACTACCAAAAGTCAGAGAATTAAACTGGTGGTGTTTCTATGCCATTGCTCACATGTGGAGCATAGGTGTGAAGTTTAGCTGCTGAGTGGAGCTGTGTTGAAACTAGCCAATTCTTTTTAAGGCCACTGCATGAGTATGTCTTGTGATAAAATAGTCTAAATAAGCAGATCCTGGTAGTTCTTGTAAACTTTGAAGTCAATTAACAGGCAGTTGTAATTTGCTGTAAATTTCAATATGAAACGTTAATCTTTTTTCTGCTGTTACTAAGGTGGCTAATAAGGAGGTTAGGGATAGTATTAGATTAAAAGTAGACAGTTATAATATTGCAAAGAATAGTAGTAAGTCTAAGGAGTGGGAGTATCTTAGAAACCAGCAAAGGGCCACCACAGGGGAGGGGGTGGCTTTGTGGTATTGTCACTGGACTAATAACCCAGAGACCCAGGGTATCCCTCTGGGGACCTGGATTTGAATCCCACCATGGCAGAAGATGGAATTTGAATTCATTTAATATAACAAAAATCTGGAATTAAAAAGCTAGTCTAATGATGGCCATGAAATCATTGTCGATTGTCACAAAAACCCATCTGGTTTACTAATGCCCTTTAGGGAAGGAAATCTGCTGTCCTTATTTGGTCTGGCCGACATGTGACTCCAGACCCACAGCAATGTGGTTGACTCTTAAAATGCCCAGCAAGCCACTCAGTTGTACCTAACCGCTAAAAAGTCCAAAAGGAATGAAACCGGACGGACCACCCAGCATCGACCTTGGCACCGGAAACGACAATGGCAAACCCAGCCCTGTCGACCCTGTATAGTCCTCCTTGCTAACATCTGGGGGCTTATGCCAAAGTTAGTCACACAGACTAGTCAAGCAACAGCCTGACATAGTCATACTCACCGAATCATACCTTCCAGACAATGTCCCAGACACGACCATCACCATCCCTGGATATGTCCTGTCCCACCGGCAGGACAGACCCATCAAGATGGCAGCACAGTGTTATACAGTCGGGAGGGAGTTGCCCTGGGAGTCCTCAACTTCGACTCTGGACCCCATGAAGTCTCATGGCATCAGGTCAAACATGGGCAAGGAAACCTCCTGCTGATTACCACCTACTGCCCTCCCTCAGCTGATGAATCAGTACTCCTCCATGTTGAACACCACTTGGAGAAAGCACTGAGGGCAAGGGCGCAAAATGTACTCTGGGTGGGGGACTTCAATGTCCATCACCAAGAGTGGCTCGGTAGCACCACTACTGACAGAGCTGGCCGAATCCTAAAGGATATAGCTGCTAGACTGGGTCTGCGGCAGGTGGTGAGGGAACTAACAATAGGGAAAAACGTACTTGACCTCATCCTCACCAATCTGCCTGCCTCAGATGACTGACAGTATTGGTCGGAGTGACCACCGCACAGTCCTTGTGAAGACAAAGTCCTATATTCACATTGAGGATACCCTCCATCGTGTTGTGTGGCACTACCACTGTGCTAAATGGGATAGATTTTGAAGAGATCTAGCAATGCAAAACTGGGCATCCATGAGGCGCTGTGGACCATCAGCAGCAGCAGAATTGTACTCAACCACAATCTGTAACCTCATGGCCCGGCATATCCCCCACTTTACCATTACCATCAAGCCGGGGGACCAACCCTGGTTTAATGAAGAGTGCAAGAGGGCATGCCAGGAGCAGCACCAGGCATACCTCAAAATGAGGTGTCAACCTGGTGAAGCTACAACACAGGACTACTTGCATGCCAAACAGCTTAAGCAACATGTAATAGATAGGGCTAAGTGATCCCACAACCAACGGATTGGATCTAAGCTTTGCAGTCCTGCCACCTCCAGTCGTGAATGGTGGTGGACAATTAAACAACTAACTGGAGGAGGTGGCTCCACAAATATCACTATCCTCAATGATGAGGGAGCCCAGCACATCAGTGCAAAAGATAAGGCTAAAGCATTTGCAACATTCTTCAGCCATCAAGTTGATGATCCATCTCGGCCTCCTCCTGAAGTCCCCAGCATCACAGATGCCAGTCTTCAGCCAGTTTGATTCACTCCGCGCGATATCAAGAAGCAACTAAAGGCACTGGATACTGCAAAGGCTATGGGCCCTGACAATATTCCAGCAATAGTACTGAAGACCTGTGCTCCAGAACATGCCGTGTCCCTAGCCACGCTTTTCCAGTACAGCTACAACACTGGCATCTACCCTGCAATGTGGAAAATTGCCCACGTATGTCCTGTGCACAAAAAGCAGGACAAATCCAACCCGGCCAATTACCGCCCCATCAGTATACTCTCAATCATCAGTAAAGTGAAGAAAAGTGTCATCAACAGTGCCGTCAAGCAGCACTTGCTTAGCAGTAATCTGCTGAGTGATGCTTAGTTTGGGTTCCACCACGGGCACTCAGTTCCTGACCTCATTACAGCCTTGGTTCAAACATGGACAAAAGAGCTGAACTCCAAAGGTGAGGTTAGAGTGACTGCCGTTGACATCAAGGCAGCATTTGACCGAGTATGGCATCAAGGAACCCTAGCAAAACTGGAGTTAATGGGAATCAGGGGGGAAACTCTCTGCTGGTTAGAATCGTACCTAGCACAAAGGAAGGTGGTTGTGGTTGTTGGAGGTCAATCATCTCAGCTCCATGACATCACTGCAGGAGTTCCTCAGGGTAGTGTCTGAGGCCCAACCATCTTCAGCTGCTTCATCAATGACTTTCCTTCAATCATAAGGTCAGAAGTGGGGATGTTCGCTGATGATTGCACGATGTTCAGCACCATGCAAGACTCCTCAGATAATGAAGCTGTCCGTGTAGAAATGCAGCAAGACCGGGACAATATCCAGGCTTGGTAAAAATATATTTTAATTCCCAAACTGACAAATGCCAAATAATCAAATTGCAGAATCCAAATAAAGTCTGGATGCATAGAACCGTGTAAGTTTACTGCACAGAAGGAGGCCATGTGGCACATTGTGTATATGTCAGCTGTTTGCTAGAACAATCCAAAGCCAATCCCACTGCCCTGAAATCTCCACATAGCGATGCATTTTCCTCTGCTTCAAATATTTATCTGTTTTTCCTTTCGAAATGCAATGGTCTCTGCCTCAACCACTCCATGTGACAGAAATATTCCATGTCTCAATAACCCTGGTGTAAAGAAATTGCTCCTCCCTCTTTTTATATTGAATGCTCTTTGTCACTGACTTCCCAACTAGAGGAAATAACATTTCTTTATCCACTCTACATAATTTTAAGAAGTTCTAAATCTCCTCTTTTCCTTCTTTGCTCCATTGAAAATAACCCAGTACCATAACTGTCTCAGCATAACTATAGTTTCCTATTCCTGGCCTGATGTATCTATGCTGTAAGCTCTGATTGGGTTTCACATTGGTTCTGCAATGAGGTGCCCAATATTGCTCACAGTATTCTTGATTATTCCTTAACCAATGGTTTACATAAACTTGAATTCATCCAAAACTCTGTAGCCCATATTTTGACTCATGCCAAATCCTGTTCACCTATCACTCCTGTGCTCATTGGCCTACACTGGCACCTGGTCCACCAGTGCCTCAATTTTAAAAATCCATCCATGGCACTGCCACTCCCTGGGCTGGATTTTGTTCTTCCCCCGTGGTGGGGGAGGGGGTGGTGGCCTGAAGACGGCTCCATGAGGGCCCAGCTCGATCCTCCCGGGGCGAGGCTCTGTGGCAGCTCCCCCCTCGCCGTTGGGCAACGGGACCTCATTTAAAATATTCAGATCAATAAAATGAATGCATTTAAATCGACATCTGCGATCTTGAGGGCCTGCCGTGATCTTCAGCGCTGTGGCCAGCACTCCCATGCCTTCAAATCCCCGTCCAGGGAAACGCGGTGCCACATTGCTGGGGCGGGGGTGGAGGTAAGACTCTCAATGTGGGGGCAGGGGGAAATGGGGTCAAATAAGAATATTGGGTGTAGGGGATGGCGGGAAGGGTTGACATTTAAATTTTGTGCAGTTTGGGGCAGACGGTCAGATATAAAATGCAAGTGTATTGGAGGGGAAAAGGGCAAACAGTTATTGTAATTATTATGGGGGGGGCCATGGGAAAGGGGCTTTATAAAATTTATTTAAGTTATTTAAGCGCACTGGCAGCTGATGCCATTTCTGGCGACGGACAACCCGCCACCTCCACGTGATTGGGGCTGGGGGGGGGTGCGGGCCCCCTCGGCCATTTAAATGAGTCGCCGCGCGGGAGATTGCGGCTGCTCTTTGGTGTGCGGCGCGCACAGACAGGCCGCCATTTTTTGAGCTCGCTACCGACATCAGCAGCATGCTCTTAAAATCCAGCCCCATATCTCTGTAATCCCCTCACGGCCTACAACCCTCCAAGAACTCAGCATTCCTCTAATTCTGGCCTCTTGTGTAAACCCCATTTCCCTCAAGCCGCCATTTGTGGATATGCCTTCAGTCGTTTGAGCCCAAAGCTCTGCAACTCCTCCCCCACCCCCCTTCAAACATCTTGGCCTCTTCACCCCTCTGCCCTCCTTTACGATTCTGCATAAAACCCAGCTCTTTGACCAAACTTTTTGCATCTGTCCTAATGTCTCTTTCTTGAGCTCAGTGTTAGTTCTTGTCTGATTATGCTCCTGTAGAATGCTATATAAATGCAGGTTGTTGTAAATTTATCATTACTACTTTACTCATATAGTCTATCCTGCTATTTATAAATCTCCAGATTCAAATTACATTTTATATGCTTGTTGCCATCTGCATTCCCATTTCCTGGGAACTATATTTTGAAGTCATTAATCTCTTTATTCACACCCTTATCTTTCCATGATATGTATACTCCGATTTCTTACCTCTTCACCCAAAATGTATTACCTCACATTTATCCCTATTGAATGACCTTTGCACCTGTCTGCCCATTTCACGAACTGGCTTGGCCTTTGCCGTGTCCTCGCTCTTCTAAATCTCCTGCATTTGTGTTGTTGCCATGTTTCAAGTTTTTGTGTTCCCTATACCCAAGTCTAAATCATCTATATTTATCAAGGGGGGAAAAAAGTGGATTTCACACTGACCCCTGACGTATGCCACTTCCAAACCTAATTCTTTGTTTCTTCTGCATCTGGTAACTTTTAATTGATGCTGTTACATTTCTGCTTATACCATGCACCTGATATTTTCTAACAAACCTCTTTTAAGCTCTCCTATTCAACACCTTCTGAAAATCCATGCACACAACATCAACTGAAGTTCCTTTATCCAATCACACGCTTCTTCTAAAAATCAGCATTAGATTTAGCTATGTCAGCCAGGGCTCACTTGGTAGCACTCTCACAAGGTTGTGGGTTCAAAACCCACTCGAGGACTTCAGTACAAAAATTAAGGCCTCAAGAATGAGGGAGTGCTACACTGTCAGAGCTGCCATCTTTTGAAAGAGTTGTTAAACCGAGACCATGATTGCCCTCTCAGGTGGATATAAAAGATCCCCTGGCACTATTTCGAAGAACAGCAGTGTCTTGGCTAACATTTATTCCTCAATCAAAATCACCAAAACAGATTATCTGGTCATTATCACATTGCCGTTTGCGGGAGCTTACTGTGCGTAAATTGGCTGCATTATCTTGTTAAGCTCATGAGAAGTGCAGCGATGAAAGTACAGAACCAACCTGAAGAGTTATAAAAAAAAAATTGACTTTTCCATTAAAAGAGGACAATGTGTTGCAAAATGGCCTCCGAAGCTCAGGCTGACTTGGCCTGTATATTCAAACTGTCTCACTGTCTGTTTCGGACAAAAGGATACATTCCAAGCAAAGAGATGTCAATTACATCCATCCTGAAACTATCAAGAGACATTCCTGAATTGAATGGGTTGTTCTGAAACAAAGAAGGTGTGAAGTAGCCACATTCTGGGCCGTTGTGTGGTCAAAACAGGGAATGGGCCGTGCGTCTCCTAACAGAGGCTGATGTACGAGATTTTTGCCTTAAAAGGTATCTCTCTGAACAGCGAGAGAGAGAGAGATCACAAGAACGTCACAGAAAGGGAATCTGACCAAAGGCTATGAAAAATAGGCCAGCACAAACCAAAGAAGGAGCCCTGCTACAAATTCTGCACTTCAATGTAGTGCAGCAGAGAACTGAAAGTGACCACCGCCTTCAGTCTGAAGTCTTAACCACCAGAAAATTACACAAATATCCAGGCCTGCAACTTTAAAAAGAGAAACTATTCTCTGACAAGATTCAACAGGCTTACTGTGAATTCCTAACACCTACCTCACTTCAAACCCCTTACCCTTTTCCTATCTATTCTTGTGTGTGTGTGTTTGAGTGAATGCGTTCGTGGGCATGGCTGTTTTGGGAATGAATATTCAATAAATAGTTAAACTTCCGTTTTAAACCTACAAAAAAACCTGTCACTGTCGGTGTTTGTATGGCAGATAAAACACAAGGGGCTAAAACGCTGGTAACAAAAACACTTGCTGTGGTAATTTGGGAGATGAACAGTGGGAACAAGCCACACCATCACCCACCTGGCCGTAACAGTCTCCTACATTACAACAATGACTGCACTTCAAAAAATAAAAGTACTTCATTAGCTGTAAAGTGCTTTGGGACATCCTGTTGTCATGAAAGCCACTCTATAAATGCAAGTCTGTCTTTCATTGTCAAGTACGATTCGTCTTTAACAAATCCATGCTGATGTTTCTTGATTAATCCATACACTTCTAAATGGGAACTAATTTTTTCTCAAATTATGGATTCTAAGAATTTGGACACAATTGATTTAAGATTAACTCATACATAGCCATCTGACTTTTTTATTCTCTATCTTTTCGAATAAGAGTGTCATAATGGATACCCTCCAGTCGCTACATTAATGCAAGTTGTGGTGGTGGTGCTTCAATTCATCTCCCATGAAAAATAATCTTTCACAACCAACCTGCTGAATCTAAAAATAAATAAATTACGGAGGCTACTTAAACATGAGTGGATCTACTATATGAGTGCTTGAACAGAAAACAAAGCTGTGATTGCAGTAAAACAGAAGGGGTGCTGAACTGCTAATGTAGGAAAATCGCTTGTTCAAACAAAACACTAAAAGGAACACTAAACAAAAATGATAAGATTTCTGTGAGAAAAATTTTAATGTCATTATCTAAGACAAGCTGAAATTGTTGAAGGAGATGTGCAAAATGTGAAAAACAACTGTTTTTTGCAGAGACCTCAACCTAACCTTGACAAGCTATGTAATGAGCCTGAATTGTCAGGTAACTCTTTGGATGTGTAACATTAAAAAGCAAATGAACATTAAATAAAACAAGTATGGACTGAAGAGAAATACACAAAGTAAGGATGATTGATTTGAGAGAAAATGGTTAATTTACTGGTACAACTAACCAATCATTGCTTGAATATACTGTTGGCCACACCTAAGTCAATAAGATGTCTGCCAGCCACGCAGTGATCTGTATCATTGTGATTAATGAAGGAGCAGTTTGCCTTTCTGTCAATTGCATGCAGCAGCACAGGCATTTTGCCTTTCTAATGTTACGACCAGGTGAGAAGGGGTCTAGGGGTTCCCTCTCAACCTTTACCTGGTTTAACCGTAACAGGGTTTAATTTTAGAAACACCGATTTTTTTCTCCCCCTCACTGAATCCTTGTTCACTGCTCCAATTGTAAGGCAAAGAAATCAGACAGGTTTGTTTAGATTTAAACAAGAAAGGTGGAAGTTCATTCATCTTAAACTCTAATCTGGTTAACGACTACGAATATACAATGTGGCCAAGCTAGCATGCATATGCGATAAACACACACGCAGATAGAGACAGAAAAAGTAAATAAAGGGGAAAAGTTTGAGGCAATATCTGTCAGTGATTTACTGTCCTTTGAGTTTAATGTGCAGTCGTTTGTTGCCGCTATGTCCTGCTATTTGTTGGGGCCCAGTTCACGCTTCAACTTATTTCGATGTAGGAGTCTTTCCTCTCTTGAGGTTTTCATGTCTTCCAAAGGTCCAGTGACTTGGGAAAAAGCGAACGAGAGCCAGGAGAGAGGCTTGCTTGTTGCAGCATCAATTGCCAACTGCCTTCTGAATTCAAATTGTCCTGTGACTAGTTCAAAAAACCTGGACCAGCCAGTTAGTCATGTGACTAGCTGGTTTAACCAGTCCTGGCTTTGTGGATTGTATCATCTTAGCAGGCCCTGGAATGTGCTTCCTTACATCTTCAATGTCTGATGATCAAAATCCATTTGGGTTAATTTGAAGCAGGGAATAGTCCTTTGTCTCTGCAAGCAGCATCTCTTAGTATGCAAATATCCTTCCAGCCCAGTGTCTGGTGATCTTCAAACAAGTAATTTCTTCACTCCAGCAACAGTTTAAAATCAATGTTCATATGACAAAATTAATATGCCTCATTCTTGGTAGGTGGGGGATCTGCATGACAGTTCCACACCCAGCGGAATGAAATGTGATTTTTTTTTAAAAGAGCATTTAATTAAAAGGGACTAGAGAGAGGATAAAGACAGAAAAACACATGTGCATCTCTCTCATTCATTCAGAACTCTAACAATTGTTACAGCCTGCTGTTTCTTGGTAGCAGTGCTGTTTTAAATGGCCCTTTTTGGCATCCCAATAAACATATGGTTTTTTGGGGAAGTTTATCCAGTTAGCACATTTCCATGACTGCCTAAGCTGTCTTTGATCTTGTTGAGGTCTGCAGGGGGAGGATTAGGTTTAATTAGCCCTAGGTTGGAGTTCTGCTCAGGGTTGGCGGCAGTGGGCGGGTCCACTCTGAACTCTCATTTAGTTCTTTTGGTGAGTCGTGCAAGGGCTTTTCATCTCAGGGGATGGCTGGTTCCCTTTTTTTCCTGACTGATGGGGTGGGTTCTTTGCTAATCTTCCCTTTGCCCTCTGGGACACTCCTGCCTGCAGGTATTTGCCTAGATTCTATTGCACGCCCCTGCGGCACTTCAACTAGGTGAGGCATCACCCTCACGGTTTCTCTGCCATCTTGAGGACTTCCTTTGTGTCTGCAGATTCCTGTTAATGCTATTAGCCACTCTGGTGGGGTGCTTCTGGTGTCTGCATTTACATTGGAGGATGTGGGGTCTAACTTTTCAAATATTTTGGGGTTGGCTGACGGGACAGTAGGAGTTTTCATCCGGGATTCTTCCCGGGTTTCCTTTAACCTGCCCTTTTGGTCCCTTTTTCCCCGTTCCTTTCTAACCTGTTGCCAGCCTTGTGCCTGCCTGTCCCCTTTTGTTTTAGGCAGGGGTCCTTTGCAGTTCACCAGCCCTCTGCTGGAGGGTCCTCCAAACACCGATACAAGACCAAGGGGTTCATATTTCACTGCAGGTTGGGTTTTCCCCTCAACCTGGCACATGTGGCAACCTCTGCAGTACTCCACCACATCTTTGTGGCATTTTGGCCAGTCAAACAGCTTTCTTATGCGGACTTTGTTTTTTTTGCATACCGACATGTAATCTCATGGGCCACTCGTGCTGTTTCTCTCCAGTACCTCTGTGGCACCACTAACTGGCAAACCACTGTCCACTCCTTGCTCTTGGGACTGTGCAGAGAGCTCCATTTCTTCATCAGTACTGTTACGACCGACCGCTCCAGTCAAAGCCCCCAATCAAAATATACAATTCTGATTGTGGTGGAAGAAACGCACTGTTCATTCAATCCCGTCCCTCCACAGATCACCTAGCATATAATTTTAAACTTTCCAACTTAAAGACCCTGCCAAATTGTAGCATCCATTAACCCCTGAATGAGGCAAACCAAACCAGATGTCTTTCAATCAACAAATTAACTGTTTAATTTGAAAAACTAAATTCTATTTAAACACTATGAAGATATAAACAACATTTAAAATAGAGAAAATTGGAGTCCTTGCAAATTTACAGTCCAATGTTGCTTGAAGTCCTCACAGCTGGCCGATAGGGAAAAAAAAGGTTCTTCAACAGTAAAACAGTCCGTAGTCTAATTCCAGCTTTCTTTCTTAAGCGACGGATTTCAACAATTAGCAACTTCCAAACACTGTCAATAGAATCAATCTGACTTTAGCGTTTTTGAGGGATGAAAGATTGTCACAGTCTAACTTCCCTTCCTTCAGTTTAAATTATCAGAGATTTCTATTTTGGCTTGACTTTTTTTTAGAATTTTGAGAGATAATAAACAGACTAAATTCTCTTCCTTCAGTTTAAATGGACTGGGAGCACTTCTTTCAGGTACTAACACCAGCTGTCTGTCTGTGTTCAGTTAGAACAGACTGTCTTCAACTAAAAAGCCAGTTCAAAATTGAATTGTAATAAATGTATTGCTTGATACTCAGTCCAAGTGGCTGTATCCAAGGTGACGAGAATGTACCCTTTGAATCGCAGTCTCCGAATGACTGTATCCAATGGCAACCAAAATGCACTTTCTCCAACTTCTGAGGTTTGCAAGTTCTTAAAGCAGTACTGCTCTTACAGCTTTAATGGCACACTGCATATTTCCTGAAAAAACAGGATCATGACAGTGCCTCATTCTTTAAATAGTAGCAATCAGGGATTCCCTGTACTTCAATTTCAGACTGGGCAGCCTCTGCTAACACTCTCAATAATGGGTCAGCTCGCTGAACCTCAGCTAGGGGAAGATCCATTTAATTCATTCCCTGGGTCTTCCAACTTTCTAAAGAAAGTCTCCGACAGACAGACCTCACGGTCATCTGCCTGCAGTGCCAATTCAGTCTCCTGTGGGGAGCTGGTTTGATCATGGCCTGATTCATTACACATTCAGGGAAACTGCAGGAGACCATCTCCTGCCACTGCCCTGTTTCTCTGACCTCCTGCAGTCTCTGTTTCACTACTGGGGAAGCTACTGCCTTCATCCCTGTCAGATCATTACCTAGAAGCAGTTCAACCCCATCCACAGGCAAACTAGGGACATTCCCTATGGTCACCGGTCCTGAAACTAGGTTGCCCTGCAAGTGCACCCAGTGTAAAGGTACAGGCATACTCTGCCCTCCAATACCATTCACCACCATTCTAGTGTTTACTGCACCCTCTGGGGGAAAGGTCACACCTTTTCCCTGTAAAAGGGATCTAGTGGCCCCAGTCTCCCTGAGGATTTCTATGGGCTTACTTGCCCTACTCGAGAGGTATGGGGTTACTCGCCCTTCAGATGCAAAACCCTGATAACCTTCAGGAATCCTATTAAATTTTCCTGCACTTGCAGCGGTAGACTTCCCGGGTCTCACTCTTACTGCAGTTCTAGCCACAACTTGTTCTGCTGTGCTTTCAATCAGGTTTGTGTCTTCACTGAGCGGGTGTGCCCTGATTAACCCTACAGGTTTTCCCTTTAGTTTCCAGCAGTCAGCTCTTAGATGACCTGTTTTATTACAATGGAAGCACACAGGTCTCCAGGTCTCACTCCTGCTTACAGCAACTTCCTTTTTGTCTGGAGGAAGGCCCCCCTGTGTCTCCTGCTTTTCTTTCTCTCCCAGGAATGCTTGGGCTTCCATCACCTTCCCACCCTTTGTCCTTTTCAGGTTTGTGGGGGTGATTAGGAAAGGTTTTGCTTGGGAAACTGACTAATAAATGAGAGCAAACTCATCAGCCAAGACTGTTGCCTGCCAGGCTCTCAGCCTTTTTTTCCTCTCATGTGTCTTTATGGAGAGTGAGAGAGAGTTTTTAAATTCCTCGAACAGAATTACTTCTCTGAGATTCTCATAGCTGAGCTATACTTTAAGAGCCCTCAACCACTGGTCAAAAGCCAGCTGCTTATTTCTCTCAAACTCCAGGTAAGTTTGATCAGCTTGCTTCTTGAGGGTTCTAAACTTTTGGTGATAGGCTTCCGGTACTAACTCATATGCCCCGAGGACAGCATTTTTTGTCAGTTCATAATTGGATGAACTCTCATCTGGCAGTATGGAATAATCTCATGGGCTTTTCCGGTTAGCTTGCTTTGTAGCGGGAGCCTCAGCTGGCCACTTTAACTGCCTCACCGTTTCTTCAAAAGACACAAAAAACGCTTCCACATCTCCCTCATTGAATTTTGAGATCAGCTGGGAAAGTTTTAACAATCCTGTACCCAGCCCTGCATTACGCTCCTCCATATTGGAAGCTGCTTCACCTCTCCGCATTGTTTCTGGAAGGTTCTTTCTCTCTCCTGTCTCTCTTTTTCTTTTCCTCTTTCCTCAAATTCAAGTTTCCTCTGTTCTAATTGTATCTTTGTTAGCAATACACTGTCGGAGTCTACTTATAACCCTCTTTCTGCTTCTTCAGATTCAAGGGAAAAATGGTTGGCCACTCGTCTTAGGAGTTCAGACTTCCTCGCCTTGCCACGTACAGTGATCCCACATTGCTCAGCCATTTTCCTCAACTCCTCCATAGACAGTGCTTTTAAATTACCCCAAGTTACTTCACCCTGGCCTGGGGAGCTACTGGCTTCAGTCGCAGACATGTTAGTATTTGAGCACACACAACCACAAGAAAACCTGTATTGAAATCTTTTCTCTTTTTGATTGGGTTCAATTTGACTTCCCACTTCCAATTTCCTCATTTGTCTGTGAGTCATATCCAGGACGCTAGCCCCCAAATTTCTGTTACGACCAGAAGAGAAGAGGTCTTGGGGTTCCCTCTCTGCCTTTGCCTGCTTTAACCGTAACAGGGTTTAATTTTAGAAACACCGATCTTTTTCTCCCTGTCAGCGAATCCTTGTTCACTGCTCCAATTGTAAGGCAAAGAAATCAGACAGGTTTCTTTAGATTTAAACAAGAAAGGTGGAAGTTTATTAATCTTAAACTCTAATCTGGTTAACAACTACGAATATGCGATACGACCACGCTTGCATGCATATGCTATATGAACACACGCAGATAGAGACAGTAAAAGTAGAAAAGAATAAAGGGAAAAAGTTTGAGGCAATATCTGTTAGTGATTTACTGTCCTTTGAGTTTAATGTGCAGTCTTTGGTTGCCAGTAAGTCCTGCTATTCATTGGGGCCCAGTTCACGCTTCAACTTCTTTTGATGATGGAGTCTTTCTTCTCTTGAGGTTTTCATGTCTTCCATGAGTCCGGTGGCTTGGGAGAAAGCGAGAACAAGAGCTAGAAGAGAGGCTTGTTTGTTCCAGCTTCATTTGTCAACTACCTTCTGAATTCAAACTGTCCTGTTGCTGGTTCAAAAAACCTGGACCAGCCAGTTAGTCATGTGACCAGCTGGTTTAACCAGTCCTGGCTTTGTGGATTGTATCATCTTAGCAGGCCCTGGAATGTGCTTCCTTACATCTTCAATGTCTGATGATCAAAATCCATTTGGGTTATTTGGAGCAGGGAATAGTCCTTTGTCTCCACAAGCAGCATCTGTTAGTATGCAAATGTCCTTCCAGCCCAGTGTCTGGTGATCTTCAAACAAGTAATTTCTTCACTCCAGCAACAGTTTAAAATCAATGTTCATATGACAAAATTAATATGCCTTATTCTTGGCAGATGGGGATCTGCATGATACTAAGCTGTGTATAATTTTCTCTCTATTTGCCTCAATGCCCTGGCATCAACAGTTCAGATTCAGTAGATTGCTGAATTAAATTTATTTAATTGGGACTTAAATAAGCTATTTAATTGCTTGCTTCAATTCATTTTCACTTAATGTTTCTGCATTACACACTGTCTGCTCCATTACATTTACTCAATAAATTTTTCATCTTTTCATCTTGTTTGCTTACCCTTTCTCCTAAAAGCACTAACATTTGTTGTGCTTTGGTTCTATTAGGCCAGTTGAAAGATTTAAAAAAATATGCATTTATGTAATGCTTTTCATAACTCGGGACATTCCAAGGCACTCTACAGCCACTGAAGTACTTTTGAAGTGTAATGGAGGAAACTATCCAGTACCTCACTTAAATTGCTATTTTATGTGTGAGCCTGGATGGTGAGTGTCCGCAGGTTATTTGACAGTTGGGAGCACTGTGCCAAGTCTGGTTCTTTCCTCACCTACCAGCAGCACACATTCACTTTTTAGCATCTAGACAGCAATTAGGTGCAGGAACTCTGGCTGATTCTTCAACAGCCCCACCTTCTTAGCCCAGAAGTGCTAAATCTTACTGGAACCACCCGGCTGCCATCTAAAATCAATTAAATCAAAATAAAAGGATCAAATCCCTGATCTTCCTGGTTTGTAAGATTCAGTAGCACACCAGATGATGCATTAGTCCACTGAGCCATCAAGAAGCCCTCGATATTTTCCCAATCCCTTTGGACTAGATTGCCGCCGCCTTCCTCCTCCTCCTTTCTGCCTACTAGGTTTATGGGTCTGACTTAGTTACTGGTACTCATCCTGGACTTGTATTTGGTTAAGATATATTTTCTATGTGATGTACATTTTCTGTATGATATTTCACATTGACTAATAATAATGAATATTGGAACGTGTTTCATTTTCAGGAGGTAGTTCTAAATTAACTAGCTTTTAGCTAGTAATTCTGGGTTTCATAAATGAATTGTTTACTCAATGGCTGGGGCTCCCTTAAATTCAAAAAAGAAAGAATTAATTTCTTAATTTAATTACCTTTGTCTAAATGGTCCAGAATATATAGGTTCCAAACCTGCATTACAGGCTCAACCTTACATTAAACAGAACAGAAAATATCTTGCTTGTTTTGGATAGCATAGTTAGATAGTATGCTGAGGAATGCCAAGTATCCTTCAGGATTCCCGCTAGCTTTTTATTAAATCATTTTTCCAATACTTACTAACACATATGGCTTTACATTGAAGCAGATCAGTCTTAGTAGCCAATTTGATATAATTTTCTGAATGCAACTTTGAGTAATATAACCCTACTCTCAGGTGGTAGAAACTTGAGCATGCTTGTTGCCATTCCTTGACCGATTATCTTTGCAAGTTCTGTTGTAGACAGGGCTCTTAGTTTTAATGCGATCTAATTAGTTTTTCTTTTGGAGTAAAACGCTGATTCCCAATTTCGCTGACCTTGATTTTACAATATACATGCTTTTAAAATCCAAGCTTGGTGTCACCTACTTGTGGGCCTTGGGTTTTTTATTTAAAAGAATAACTGATGGCATTCACTTTACCATTGCCTTTTGATCTTTAAACATTATACAGATTCCTTATACACAGAATTAATTTGAACATTTTAAATTAGGAATGGGATGACAGACATTTTGTGTGAAGAATAAGATGGTCTTTGGGCAAAATTGTCATAAAATAGAGGAGCAAATGCTCTGAAGATTTTTTTATGTTGTTCTACAAACCATGCCATACAAATATTAAACAATATTCTCCAATCCACAGTCATGCCTGCTAATGATAATTCATAATATGTGCACTGGTGCCGAAACTATTACCATGTTGACCGAGGCCTCGTAAACTTGTGTTACCTTCAGATATACAAATTAATCCAGTTACAGTGCTCTGAGCAGCCACCATCTTGTGGTTCGACATGTGAGTAATAGGGAATACCTTACAATAAACAAGACTGGATGTATTACAAAAATAAACTTTGACCTTTCAAGACAGTGTATGGGCCGACTCCTGATGTAAACCAAATCAAAATTATTTGAAGTTATCACTTTGTTATTTATAAGGCATTCCCTATTTTCTCCAGTTTATTTGCACCTTCAGATCACCAATTTGCTCTGCAGCTGTCTCCTGGCAAATATTGCTCAGACGTGCTTACCTTGAGACTTCAACCGAAAATTATTTGCCTGTATTTCCCATTTGATCATTCATTCTTAATTTGGAACTATGACCTCTTTTTCTCGAGCTTTGTACCAGGTGGAAAAACTTAACTGAATTCGCAATCTCCAAATTCTTCAATCTGTTCTGTCAAGTTACTCCTCAGCCTCTGCATGTAAAGAATAACAATCCAGGGTGGCAAATCTCTCCTAGTTTATTGCCTTTGCAATTTGCTGCCTTTACCAATCCTGCTGCAGATGGGCAGCTAAACATTTGGAAAATGCAGCAGAACATATTGGAGACTATTCCATGAGTTGTCTGAGTGGGCTAATAGGCCAGTAAGAACATAAGAACATAAGAAATAGGAGCAGGAGTAGGCCATTTGGCCCCTCAAGCCTGCCCTGCCATTCAATAAGATCATGACTGAACTGCCCCAGACCTCAACAACTCTTTCATGCCAACTCCTCATAGCCCTCAATTCCCCGATATTTCAGAAGTCTGTCTACCTCCTCTTTAAATACTTTCAGTGATCTGGCCTCCACAACTCTCTGGGGTAGCGAATTCCAGACATTCACTACCCTCTGAGAGATGAAATTCCTTCTTATCTCAGTTTTAAATGAGTGTCCCCTTATTCTGTAACTATGTCCCCAGTTCTAGATTCCCCCACTAGTGGAAACATCTTCTCAACATCTACCCTGTCAAGCCCCCTCAGAATCTTGTACATTTCAATAAGATCACCCCTCATTCTTCTAAACTCTAATGAATAAAGACTTAACCTGTTTAGCCGTTCTTGATAAGACAACCCCTTCACCCCAGGAATGAGCCGAGTGAATCTCTTTTGAACTGCCTCCAATGCCAGTATATCCTTTCTTAAATATGGGGACCAAAACTGTACACAGTACTCTAGATGTGGCTTCACCAACATCCTATACAGTTGTAACAAGACTTCCCTATTTTTAAACTCCAACCCCCTAGCAATAAAGGCCAAAATTCCATTTGCCTTCTTAATTACTTGCTGCACCTGCATGCTAACGTTTTGTGTTTCATGCACAAGAACCTCTGTGCTGCACTTTTTTGAAGTCTTTGTCCATTTAAATAATAGTCTTCCTTTTGATTCTTCCAGCAATGTGCATGACCTCACACTTTCCTACATTAAACTCTGTCTGCCAAGTTTTTGCGCACTCACTCAACCTATCTCTATCCCCTTGCAGATTCCTTATGTCCTCAATACAACATGCTCTCCCACCAATTTTCATATCTTCAGCAAATTTGGATATATTACACTCTGCCCCCTCCTCCAAGTCATTAATATAGATAGTAAATAATTGAAAACCTAGGACTGATCCTTGTGGCACTCCACCAGTTATGTCTTTCCAAACTGAAAAAGATCCATTAATCCCGACTCTCTGTCTTCTGTGAGTTAACCAATCCTCAATCCATGCTAATACATTACCCCCAATACCGTGAGCTCCTATCTTGTGCAATAATCGTTTATGTGGCACCTTATCAAACGCCTTCTGGAAATCTAAACACACCACATCTACCAGTTCCCCTTTATCAACTCTGCTTGTTACATCCCCAAAGAACTCTAGCCAATTTGTCAAACATGATTTCCCTTTCACAACTGTTTGTTTGCGTTAAGCTTTTCAAAATGTCCTTCTGTTTCTTCCTCAATAATGGACTCTAGCATTTTCCCAATGACTGATGTTAGACTGACTGGCCTATAGTTTCTTGCTTTTTGTCTCCCCCCCCCCCACCCCCCCCCCGCCTTCTTGAACAGGGGCGTCACATTAGAGGTTTATCAATCTAGTTTAGTTTAGTTTAGAGATACAGCACTGAAACAGGCCCTTCAGCCCACCGAGTCTGTGCCGACCATCAACCACCCATTTATACTAATCCTACACTAACTCCATATTCCTACCACATCCCCACCTGTCCCTATATTTCCCTACCACCTACCTATACTAGGGGCAATTTATAATGGCCAATTTACCTATCAACCTGCAAGTCTTTTGGTCATGTGGGAGGAAACCGGAGCACCCGGAGGAAACCCACGCAGACACAGGGAGAACTTGCAAACTCCACACAGGCAGTACCCAGAATTGAACCCGGGTTGCTGGAGCTGTGAGGCTGCGGTGCTAACCACTGCGCCACTGTGCCGCCCTAAATCTGCTGGAACCCGCCCAGAATCCAGTGAGTTCTGGAATATTTCAACCAATGCCTCCACTATCTCTGCAGCCACTTCCTTTAAAACCCTTGGATGTAGGCCATCAGGTCTTGGCGACATGTCTTTAGTCCTGTTAGTTTGTCAAATACTTTGTCCGTCGTGATAGAGACTATTACAAGATCTTTCCTCCCATTAGCTCCTTGCTTATCTGATATCTGTGGGATGTTTATAGTGTCATCCACAGTGAAGACCAATGCAAAATACTGGTTAAAATTATCTGCCATTTATCTGTTCCCCGTTATCAGTTCTACTGTCACATCCTCCAAGGGTCCCACGTTCACTTTAGCTACTCTCTTTCTTTTGATATACCCGTAGAGGCTTTTGCTGTTGTTTTCATATCTCTTGCCAATTTACTTTCAGAATCAATTTTCTCCCTCTGTATTAGCTTTTTAGTCATCCGCTTCTGGTTCCTAAAAAAAATTCCCAATCCTCTGGCCTATCACTCGTTTTCGCCGCTTTGTCTGCCTTATTTTTTGATTGAATACTCTCCTTGACCACCTTTGTTAGCCATGAGTGATTCATCCTTCTCATCGAGTCCTTCTTTTCGACCGGCATAACATGAAATATCTGCTTAAATGTCTGCCACTGCTCATCCAGACCTTCCCCTTAGTCTATTTACTCAGCCCACTTTAGACAACTCTTCATACCTCCGTATTTGCCCTTGTTTAAGTTGAGGACACTCATTTGAGAGCTGAGTTGCTCGCCCTCAAACTGAATTTCAAATTCAATCATGTTGTGATTGCTACCCCCGAGAGGATCCTTAACTACGATATCTCTTATTAATCCTACCTCATTACACATTACTAGATCTAAAATAGGCTGTTCCCAGGTAGATTCTGCAATGTATTGCTCTAAATAACAATCCCTGATGCACTCTACAAATTCGTCTTCCATGTTACATCTGCCAATCTGATTTGTCCAGTCAATGTGCAGATTAAAGTCACCCATGACAATTGTAGTGCTCTTCTTACACACCTCCGTTATTTCTCGATTTATACTTTGTCCTACAGTGAGGCAACTCTTTGGGGGCCTGTAGACGACTCCCACCAGTTACTTCTTCCCCTTGCTATTCCTTATTTCCACCAAAACTGATTCCACATCACGATCTATTGCATCTATATCACTACTTAATCACCGCACTGATACCTTCCTTTATTAACAAAGCTAGTGTAGTTTATCTGTTCTGCTGATTGGTCACATGGCCTGATTATCCAACTGAACAGTCTGTAATATTTTATTCAAGAATTAAATCTTATGAAGACCAATAAATTCCACTGAGAAAAATTTCAGTTCAACTGTTTACGTTGCAAGCATGTGGTCTGACATAGCAGGGGAAGCTATATGGTGGACACCTGAACGAAAGAGATTGTATCATATATTTTTCTATATGTAGTTTTCTCCCTTATTTTGTTTCCTGTATCTCATTGTGATACATATGTTCTTCATCCAAGTGGACAAGCTTGCCCTAGGGAGACATATCTCAGCTATTGGTACCCAGCAGCAAGTAGCTCTATCAGTCTTCATACTGTTAGGCAACCTTTTTGATCCTTAAGCACATTCTGGAGACAAATGAGGCTGAAATATTCAGTACCAGCCTTCTTTTGAATGTTTTAGCATCTGCTGCTTCCTATTAAGTCTGAGGACTGAAAAGAATGCAGTGTGATATGGAAGGTTATGGACCTTGCAGCTGCTGAGAGCCCACAACTGAGGCACGGTGCTGTGAAGGCAGGTCAGCACTTCTATAGTGGATGACATTTTAAAGTACTAGGTAAGTATTTGCTTCAATTATAACAGGGATGCTCACGCTGCCAAGAGGGCAACTCAATATCCAATCTTGCAGTAACAGATCTACAACTAAACTTTAGACAACAAATTAATGGAAATTAATATTGACAATCTAGTTCAAAAAATTAAACATATTCAAACTACTATGTCCATATAAACTAAAATCTGATTTCATGTTTTGATACTTATATGAATTCCTGTTGGTTTTTCTTTTTGCGTGCACATGATGGTGTATGTGGTAAGATGAACAAACGGAGTGCTGTATGGTGGGTGAGTGAGAGCAGTCCTGAAGCAAATCACTGGTTGATGTTGTGGGTCTCCGCCAAAAGTTAGAGAACACTTCCATTGTAATTGAGTCAATAATTAATGTGGATTTTAACACTATAACTTATTAATATATCCACAAAATGCAGTAAATGAAGCTCAATATCAATCGTGACTTTGATGCACACAGTCAAATTAGTTCAGTTTTTAATCGTATTATATAAAGCCTTTGCATTCAGAAGGTACAATTAAACGCAAATTAAGAACACAAGACTCCAAAATGTACAAATTCAATTAGAACTGACTTGTGACTAAAAATATAAGGCAAGTTAACAATTTAAAAAGTGTGGTGCAGCAAACTCATAAGTACAAACAGTGCAACTTGAAAACAAAATAAATCAAAGCTGGGTAAATTTATTTTAATATACAGTATGTTCTTGGACAAAAACAAGAAATGCTGGATTCACTCAGCAGGTCTGGCAGCATCTGTGGAAAGAGAAGCAGAGTTAACGTTTCGGGTCAGTGACCCTTCTTCGGATGTTCTTGGACAACCTGCTTAATATAAACCTTATTTAATGGATCAAAGTAAATCTACTGGAAATAAACAGTACACTGCTGGCTGCCTGAATGTTTTTTTTTAAATTGGGTCTTTTGTTCCTCCATTTTACAGTATGTTAGTCAGGTATGCAAAACCTCATATTGCTGAGATAATTTTGGTGTCTAATTGAGGTGGGACAATCAAATGAAAATGCAATGTGATGTGCATAACTAAATTTGCATTTACCTTTGAATCAGGAATTTTGTACAACAGGATGGATTATTAAATGAGATTGGTGAGATTCTTTTCTGTGAGCTGAGTCTTGCCTCAATTACTTGTACATTAGTGTTGCGACCGACCGCTCCAGTCAAAGCCCCAATCAAAATATATGATTCTGATTGTGGTGAGAGAAACACACTGATAGTTCAATCATGTCCCTCCACGGATCACCTAATATATCATTTAAACTTTCCAAATTATAGAAAGACCCAGCCAAATTGTACCATCTATTGACCCCCGAATGAGGCTAACCAAACCAGGTGTCTTTAAGTCAACAAATTAACTATTTAATTAGAAAAACTAAATTTTTAAACACTACGAAGATGTAACCAGCTTGAAAAATTAGAGTCCTTGCAAATTTACACTTCCTGATGAACAATCCTCTGATTTAAGTCCAAGCGCAATCTTCCAGGGTCCGATGAGGAAAGGAAAAGAGTCCAACGCCCGAAGCTTCAAACTCCCCTTTCTTTCAGCAATGACCCACAGTAGATTAACAACTCACAACCAATTTCAATAGAATCAATCTGGCTTGAGAATTTTTAAGGGATAAAAGATTATCACAGTCTAACTTCCCTTCCTTCAGTTTAAATTATCAGAGATCTCTGTTTTGGCTTGACCTTTTAGAATTTTGAGAGAGAATAATAAATAAACAGACTAAATTCTCTTCCTTCTGCTTAAATGGGCTGAGAGCACTTCTTTCAGGTGCTAACACACAGCTGTCTGTCTGTGTCCTCTGTTAGAACAGGCTGTTTGCACTATAAGCCAGTTCAAAATTAAATTGTAACTCGATGCTCAGTCTGAGTGGCTGTATCCAAGGTAACGAGAATGTACCCTTTGAATCGCAGTCTCCGAATGGCTGTATCCAAGGCAACGCGAAGGCATTCTTTAACTCAGTCTTTGGAGCTTGCTGCCTTAAAGCAGTACGGCTCTTTTTCCAGCCTTAAAGGCACACCGCATTCCTTCCCCAGGAAAAAAAAGACTACAGGATCATAACACCTTCACCCCAGCAGAATGAAATGCCATTCCTGAAATGTGTTTTGTTACAATAGGTTAAAAAATACAAATTGATAAAAATGCTAACATTTTTTTTTCCCATTTACAGGCATGCACTTTTCTAAAAATGTTAAGAGTACAGCAACAAGTTCCACCAGAACATTTCAGCTTTAAATTTTCTAAAGGTTGTCCTAATTAACCCATTTCAAATTTCCAAGCATAGTCTTTCATATGTTTTGTGTTTTCCTTCCAAGCGTCCCTATTGTCCATCACCTCAGCCAGATGAACAGCACAGCTAGGAGCACTGACCACTACTGGATTTACTATTCTCTGAGAAGTCTTTTGAGTACCCCTTAACCTATGTGGCATCACTTGACACTGGAAAGCCCTGTCCAGTGTAACATAAGCTTATTTTTTTCTTACCCTGGAGTGTCAAAGGAACTTGACAGGTTTTCTCCAACACATATGCCTCTTTAAGACACATGGTGTTTCCCATTCTGTCCATACGGTCTTTTAAATGAAAATTTGGGTTGGAGTCTGCCTTCTTTGTCATAGTGATTTTTCTATAGTCTATGCCAGTTTGAGCCGACCCACCAGGTTTAGACATCAAGGCCATCTGCGAATTCCAGCTGTCCTGACTAGGTTCAAGAAGCTGCCCTTCAGCATGCATTGTACCTCTGCTTCCCCTTGGACCTGTCAGTCTGGACCTAAGCGACAAGGATGTTGTTGTAAAGGAATGGTTCCCCCTATACCCATATCATGTGTGGCTAAGGTTGTAATTAAATAGGGGTATAAATTATTAAGAATTTGAAATGAGTTGAACAAAGATTTATTGTAATATAAGGCATGGTGGCTGAGTGTAGTGTGATTCATAGTTCCTTCTGAAAAATATCTTGAGGCCCTTGCAATCTCACAATTGAGCTTTTTCAAACCAGCCACCAAAACAATAAGATCTGCAAAGCTTATTTGAACAAAAATGGTCTTGTGATATGGCACGTGGTTGAAAGTGTGAACTTACTTCTGATTTTCTTCATTGTTATTTGTACAGTAAATACTTTAAAAAATGGAAAATCTGCAAAGATGACATGCTAAGAGTAGAAAGGTGTCAATCTTTTTACTACCTGAAAATTCCCTATTCGCCATCTCTTAAAGTATTTGAATGTTTGACGTGTAGTCTGGCACATAACTTCAATGTCGCAAGCATTCGGGAGACATTGTAGTTTTATCTGAAATTGAGTTTATTTCTTTTTAAATCATCTCTGACCATAAATGTAGCCACTTACCAGGGAGAAAAAGCTAGAACATGTAAGGTAACTCCTCAATTGTAGTGCTGTAATAAATCCACTTATTGCTCAAGTGGAAAACAACGGTCAGCCTTCACTTTGAACACTTGTAAAATGATAGTTTTATGTATTTGATATACAGCCCTTGGTATTGTGTGTTTGAGTTCTGAACAGCCTAGGCAATTTAAAAAAAATCTTTTTGTTCATCAATGTTATTAAGTTATGAATTGCAAATATATAACCTTGTGTCAAATTGTGGTCAAACTTAGAAAAAAAATGTTCTTCTTGTCTTCTGCCCAGGAGGTTTGATAGATGTGTGGAAAAATGGCGCACCTTCAACTATGAAATGAAAGGCCTGACCCAGTGGGTGACAGAAGCAGAACAGATCCTGGCTGACAGCAGGATGGATACTGAAAATATAGAGCCACAGAGAACTAAACAGAAACTCAAGGTAATTGTGCATCAAGTGCCTACTTACTGAAATGGCCACAGTTTTATGTTGCAACAAGTCCTAGTTTGGAAATAAATATAGGAATCCGCTTCCAATAGGAAAACTATTTTCATTAATAATGTTGTTTAGTTCACAAATACCGTTAAATACATCAAGTATCCAGGAATAAAGAGATTTTTAAAATATATTTCTGGATACTTGTGCTTTCTGTTTCCTTTGCACTGAATTTTACAGTGTTATTAAGTGATGCTTTTTAAATGAGAATGCATTGGAAATGTTCGTTATGTTGCCTTGCAAAGACCATTGAGGCTTACTAATACCACCTGGTTGCCAAGGAAGAACAAATCTGTGGCAAACATTCTGATACTAACACAACTGTAATAAACACTGAGATTTGTATGCAGTTCATGCTCTGCTGTGTTAAGAATATATCGTCATTTATACCATTTTTTATTTGCATTCTTTGTGGTCCTTTGGCATAGAGTAATAGGTAGATTATTTACGGTTAAGTGGCAGCATATGTTGAGGTATAATTACAAGGGAGCCATAAAGAAGACTTTATGGGCTGAATTGTTTTTGAAGACTTTACAGATACAAGTCTGGTGGGATTTATGGCAATAAAAAATTTCCATTAGCTCGACAGTAATAGAAACTGTTAAGTATTCTGTCTTTTACTAGATTAGTGGTGCAGAGCTTTATGAGCAGTGCTTGGTGACCCGTATGTAAAATTAACAGGATGTATGTTTTGAAGTGCAGTATATGCCCTTGTGGTTTGATCAAGAAATATTTGTTCTCCACTAACCTGTCCTAAATGCAGAGAAGTGGAACAAGCTAAATAGAATGGCTTATCCTTACTTGATCGATGTACACCTGACCCAAATATGTATTGAAAAAAACACTTAATAATCCAACATCCATGGTGTTGCTCTTTGGTTTGGGTGGGGGGTGGGTGGTGTCAAGATTAAGTATGGTGTTCAGGTGAAGTGGAGGTTAAAGGGCAGGAGATACTTGGACAGGGGCATGCAGATGTAATTCAGATGTCATTTTAAAGTTATACATTAGGATAGATACTATGATTTTTATGTTCTTTATAGTTCAGTTGCAAAGTATACAGCAATTTGAGAAGCATAGAAATAGAGTTAATTGGAGCTTTGGTGTTTCTCTTAAGTATGAGGAGCTGATACTACTGTATCACCTCTGGTGAGAAGGTGTAATTGCTGCATGACAGGTTTACATACACAATTTCTGTTATAAACATAGACTCAATTACCTGTGATTTTCCTTTGATAGGAAATTGTGTACAAGTTAATTTATTTGAGGTGGGAGAAGGACAGCTGTTTTATGTTATTAAAGCAGACATTAAAAATATTTGCCAAACTTCTTTGGAGAGAAAAGTTGGCGCAATTTTAATTACAGCATGCTAGTGATGCATTGTTGTATTTAGACATGAATTATTGTACTGAGTGTTTGTTTTTTTAAAAAAACTAGGGTCTGCCAAGCACTTCTGTAGATAATGACACTATAAAGATCCAGGCTTGACAGGAGAGCACTTTCTTAAAATTAGTTGATGCAGTTATTGTTATTTGAACATCCATTTTATTTAATTCTGGCTCTTTCTTTGCATAGTAAGCATTGACATTATGGGAGGAAATTGATTGAAAGATATAAAGTGCTGTATTTATATCACCATAGGAACAGGAGTAGGCCATTCAGCCCCTCGAGCCTGTTCCACCATTGTTAGATCATGGGTGATCTGTATCTTAACTTCATCTCTCTGCCTTGTTTCCATAACCCTTACTACTCTTGTCTAACAAAAATATATTATCAATCTCAGCTTTTAAATTTTCATTAAATAATTTTGGGGGGAGAGAAGTAGAGATTTCTTCTATCCTTCATATGAAGAATTGCTTTATGATATCACCCCTGAATAGCCTAGCTCTAATTTTAAGGTTGTGCCACCTTAGTCTGCACTCCCCACCAGAGGAAACACCTCAATTAGATCACTCTTAATCTTCTATATTCAAGGGAACACAAGCCTTGTCTACATAATCTGTACATGTAATTTAACCCTAATACCCGCAGTATTTTGGTGAATCTGTGCTGCATCCGCTCCATGGTCAGAGCTCTGCACAGCTCTTTGCATTCAGCTCTCCTGGGATAAAGGAGAGCTTTGCATTAACCTTTTAAATTTTTTTTGGACCTGTCCACGAACTTTGATTGATTTCTGTATTCGGACCCTGAAATCTCTGCTCATCCACAGTTTATAGCTTCTTACCTTTTAGAAAATACTCTGATTAGTCTTTCTTAGGCCTAAATTGGATGACCTCACACTTGCCCACGTTGAACTCAGTATGCCACAGTTTTGCTCACTCACTTTATCAATGTCCCATTGTAACTGTCAGCTCCTATCTACACTATTTACTGTGCCTCCTACCTTAGTTTCATCGGTAAACTTAGATTTATGACATTATATTCCTTTATCCAAGTCATTTATAAATACAATGAAAAGCTGAGGCCTTAGTACAAACCATTAATCACATTCTGTCTATTCGAGTACATAATCATTATCCCTACTCAGTGTCTTCTACCTCCTAACCAATTCCCTATCCAAGCCAATAGGTTGCCTCCAATTCCATCCACTCTCATTTTTGTTAACACCCTTGACACAGTATCACTCATGTATGGGTGCTTCAGCAGTTTTGCCTTTGCAACTTGTCATTTCAAATTAGTTCTCAAACACCATTAGAAACAGCAGCTCCTCCAAGGCAGTTCATCCAAGTACTCAACATTTAAGTAGTTTAAAAAATCAACAGCAACTACAGAAAGAAACCAAAATTATGTTTAACTTAATCAGAATTATTTCATAGATGTTTTATTTGAGGAACAGCCAAGCAAGTGAATGCAAGATTGTTATTTTTCTGATTCCAATAAGACTTCATCTACAGTCCAGTATTCATCAGCAAATTTACGTTCATTTAACATATTAAATATGAGGAAATTTAAAGGTACTTTGCAAGAGGCTGGGGTGGACATACACTGGATAGGAGTGCAGGGAAGAGTTCGGGACGATAACCACAGGTGTGATCAAACATATAGCTTTGCAAGAGCCTTTGAAAATAAGGAGATGTAGCAAGCCAGAAAGAGAATTCCAGAGTGCAGAGTTATGATGTGTTACTACCAGGTGAGAAAGGGGTCTAGGGGTTCCCTCTCAGCCTTTGCCTGGTTTGACCATAACAGGGTTTAACTTTTAAAAATGCCGTGTTTTTATCTCCCCCTCGGTGAATCCGTGTTCACTGCTCTCCAATTGTAAGGCAAAGAAATTAACCAGACAGGTTTTCTTAGATTTAAACAAAAAAGGTGTAAGTTTATTAACCTTAAAACTCTAATTTGATTAAAACTACTACGACTATGCAATGCGACCACGCTAGCTTGCATACGCGGTAAACACACATGCAGATAGAGACAGTAAAGGAGCAAGAATAAAGGGAAAAAGTTTGAAGCAATAGCTGGAGGTCATTTACTGTCCTTTGAGTTCAATGTAGACTCTTTGATTGCAGTTAAATCTTGCCGTTTGTTGGGGTCCAGTGCATGCTTTCAAACTTGTTTCAATGTAGGAGTCTTCTCTCTTGAGGTTTAAGTGGCTTCAGTCGATCTGGAAATTCGTGAAAGGGAGAGAGCCCTTCCTTCTCTTTTGTCTCCAAAGCAGTCTCTGTCTTCAAACTGTCCTATGAGCACAATTCAAACCTCCAAGTTGGCCAGCAGGTTAGTCATGTGACCAAGTTTTTTCAACAAACTCTCCTGCGTTTTTTCTGGCTTCTCCATCTTAGCAGCCACCCTCAGGGGGGGCGGGTGGAGGGGGTGCGGTGGGGCAGAGCTGGATGGAATGCTGGCTTGTTACACATTCAATGTCTGGTGATCAAAATCCATTTGTGTTAATTGGATCAAGGAGCAGTTCCATTAACTTTTCTGTTCTGTCTCTTAGAATGCATATTTTTCCAGCCACTGCTGATTTCTTTAAACAAATCATCTGTTCAGTCCAGCAACAGTTTAAAAATTAATGTTCATATGAAATTAATATGCCTCATTCATGGCAGGTGGGGTCTTCATGAAAGATGACTGAAGATGGTGGAGTGATTTCGTCAAATCATATAATAGTGCAGTTCAGAAGGAGGACATTCAGCCCATCAAGTCTGCATCAGCTCTTTTGAAGAACAATCCAGTTAATCACTCTCCCTTGCTCTTTTTTAGAACTCAGATAGCTAGGTGATGAAGGATAGAAAACTGGAGCCGAGTCTTTATACACTTGCAAGGTTTTATTTACAGAGAGAACATATTGCATAACATGCACCTCCAACCAACAACTCCTCTTTCAGCTTTCTCCTGTATATTTGAGCACAGGTGCGTTCTCAATTAACACCCACCACTTGAATACGAATAACACCAATTGATACACAATTAACACTCTTTCCCCATAATCCCTGCATTTGTTCTCCTTCAAATTTTTATCAGATTCCCTTTTGAAGGCTGCTATACAATCTGTATCCACCATTCTTATCAGTACGTAAAAAGATTTTCCTCATGTCATTTCTGCTTCTTTTGCGAATCACCTTAAATCTGTGGCATCTTGTTAGTGCCCCTTCAGCCATTGAAAACAGATGTTCTTTATTTACTCTATCTAAACCCTGCATGATTTTGACCACCTGTATAAAGTCTTAGCCTTTGTTGCTGTGAGAACAACCACTGCAATCTCTCCACATAACTATAATCCTTCATCCCTGGAACCATTCGAGTAAATCTCTTTGGTACCCACTCCAAAGTCATCTTGTCCTTCCTAAAGTGTGGTGTCCAGATTTGAGGTCACATTAGGTAAGAGTTGGAAGAGTGAATGATGTGAGCCATGATTTAGGACTGCAGGAGGATACAGTGAGTGGAATGAGGCCATAGAGTGATATGTAAATGAAGAAAGTATCTTAAGTTTAATGCATTGGGGGATGGGAAGCAAACCATGGTTGGAGAAGATAGGAGTGACAGGGCAGCAGGACTTTAGAGATAAGGCATAAGGTGTGGAGGTCTGATTGAGCTAGAGTTTGTGTAAGCTGGAGTTTGGGGTGCTGGTGAAGAGAGCATTGGAAATGCTAAACCTCCAGGTGGAAAAGGTGTAGATACTGAAATTTCAGTGATGGTGGAGTGAGCTAGGAATGGAAGTAGGTTTTTTGACTTGTTCTTTTAGCATTTATTAATTGCTTTTAACCAAAGATAGTAATGTAGCCACAGTCTGCTGCTCGACACAATTTATTGTGATATCATCCTCAATCAGACTGAACTACTCTGTGAACAATTGAGGCTCTCCTCCAACCACTCTGATTTCACTCACCTAATGAAGCATGACTGAATTAAGCAATAATGAACACATGGGAGTATAGCAGGTTGTAATTGAACACAGGCAGCTTGATTGAAAGACAAGACATCTGGTTGAGTGCTTTTAGTCAATCTGTCATTCTCTATTAAAACTTAACGTACAACCAAGTATTTGGCATATCTGTTCAATGAGAGGTTTTGTGGATTTGTTTTGTGGTGGGTGTTTTGAGTTGTTGGCGTTGCATTACATACTGCTGTAGCAGTTTTGGTTGGTGTAATCCAATGCATGTAAATCCTTTGTGGATATGTAATCTATATGAAACCTGATCATGTTATTTCTGAATTGGGATCATGTTAAGAATTTTGTGAACTGCAGATAAAAATAGCAAACTTCTTGTGGCAGAGATTGTATTAAATCAAAACTATATCCAGCATAACAGTGCTAGCAGATAGGCTACTAAAATATTAGCAAATTAATTGTATGCTATGTGCTACACATAGGTTATGTGGGAACATTTACGACTCAGATAAAGCCTTTTTAAAGTTAATAATGAAGCTTGCATAAGACATTCCAAATATCGCATTTGAAAGGGAATTATTTTGGTTCAGTGAAATTCTCTGATTGGATCAGTTATGTCCTTACCTGGAGTTGATTCTACTTTGCATACCTGTACCTAGAATGGCTGTCCTCTTTCAATTGTGATTTAACAGTTATTGTGGTTTATTACCATGTCTACTCCGGAGCTCTTTCTGCTGTTGCATTCTTCAGGGTCCAGTTTTCGGAATGAGTTCCCTTCATGGGGGCACCTTGGTCCTCAGCTTTTCATTTTTGGAAAATCTGCTTTGAAGTCAACTGCAGTAATTCTGCATCAGTTGTGGTGATTTTCGCTTCTGTGCCAAATTTGTGTGTGAACTTATTGGTGTTTCTGTAGTGAATTTATTGGTCTTTCACTGCTGTCTGAGCTGGAAAAAAATGGATTGTGCACATGTGGTATTGAACACTTCCCCATCCTGCAGATTCTCTTTTAGTAAAATGTCTGCACAGTCAACATGATTGGAAGAATTTTTGAAAGTATGGTTTCTGTTACCTGGTCTTGGTATTAGTTATAAAGTGAAGGATATGTGCTCCTGTTTTGAGGCTTCATGGGGGGGAGCCATTTTTTGTGGAGATTCTCAAGTTGTCTTCAGTTGCCAATTGATCCAGGAGGGATGAGGAGAATAAAAACTGCCTTTCTCTCAGTTCACATCTTTCTTTCTATTTCTCTCTTGCTCCACCTCATAGGTGTTAGAAATTAGAAGTTTCATCTCACAGGAGTATCTAATTGTCATTAATCTTTTGTAATTGTTAACATAACGTTAATGAGATCATCAGTTAGCTTCAAAATTCAACCTTTTTTTTAAAAAAAAGGGAAATAATGTTGTGAAGACAGATTTTTTCCTACCTTTCACTCACTTCCTCAGTTCAATATACTTTTAAAGTTTTTAAAATAAAAATATAGAGATGTGTAATCAGAGCGCTATTATTTTCTCTTTCCCTCTTCCCGCACACTGCTTTTTTAAAAAAAACACTCGCTATAAATTTTACTTCATTAAAGCTTTTGCACATTACCCTCTTATTCTTCAAAATTAGTTAAAGAAAAGATGAGGACAGAATGTGCTAGAAGATAAGAATAATATCACATCAGTACAGCTGACTGAACAATATGATGCATTCTGGAAAATTAACTGGACTAAAAATAGTCAGACTGCACAATCCAAATTCAGTTCACAGCCCCAGGCAAAATTATCAAGTTCAAGCCCATTTGTTTTTGAGTGGCAGAGGCCTTTGAGTAAAAACTTAATGAAGGCATCTAAAGACAATTCAATGGATAGATGTAATCATACTAATGTGAAGTATGTTCTTTTTTGCTGATTGGTTTATTATGCTCCGACCCTTATTTTGGACACGAGAAATGTCAGTTATTGGGGAAAAGGTGGTGGTTGAGAAAAAATTTATAAAGTATTTTTGAGATTTATGGGAACACAGTGTTTCAGATGATGCAATTTCACAGTAGGGTACTTGCGCCGTAATAAGGCAGCTATTGTGTGTCATACAATCTGACACATTTAACATCAAAAATACCTATCGCAGTGCCAACTACAGGAATAGCAGATACTGCAGGTACTTACAAGTTTGCAATTAAATATAGGCCCCCATATAATAAATTTAATATCTAATAGAAAGTAATAAAGTGCTTAGTAAATTAGATATAGTAATGACAGGATTTTTGCAGCATTACAGATTAAAGACTAGTGTGAGATAGTGAGTAGTGATTTTTGCACAGTATAAAAGTATTGCAATCATTTTATTTGTAGTATGCCACCAGAGCCTACCACTGTAAATTGTGTTTTGTGTAGCTTGTGAGCTAGATTTGCTACTTGAGCTGTGCTGTCTACATCTGTGTCATTAGATAGAATAAAACCGCTTTGCGAGTGTATTGGGTATAAAATCCAGTGTCTCTCAAGGGCAGTCCAAGCATATGAGTTCACAGAATTAACTGCCAGTCAATTCTTCCTGCTTCAAATGCACCTCCTGCAGTTTACTGCAGAGCCGTGATGACTCTCTCTCACTCCTTACTGAAGGAGATGCAATGTGGATGCCATAGATGTTATATAAGTGAAATTGGAATAAAAATGAACACAAATTAAGTGAACTGATTTAGTGTCAAGTTGCAACTAAACTATGATAATTACTGAGTTAGGTTATGTTTTGAAAGAATTTTTTTTTGTGCAAAGTTACTGAAGTTATAAGCTCGCGTGCTTTATATTAGCATTACCTTTACAAGGAATAAGTCAAATTGGTTGAAACCCCAAAACAACTGAAGACCAAAGACTGAACCTTTTGCAGAAGTACTGCATTGTTGGAGGTGCTGTACTTTGCAGGAGATGTTAAACCAAGGCCCTGTGTGACTATCTAGGTTAATGTTACAGATCATATGGCAATAGTTGAGGAAACGCAGGGAGTTCTCCAAGTACCCTGGTCAACATTTTCCCTAAATCCAACACCAGAACAGATTAATGTCCTGCATCCCAGTTTTTGTTGTCAGATCTTGATGTGTGCATCATGTGCTTTTTTTAATAACTCCTATGCTGTGCCTAGGCAATATCCCCAGAGTGTATCCTGCTCGTACTACAAAAAGAGTAAGATTGTAAATGCGGTTTATGAAGGTGTTTTTTCAAAATATACAGCTTATACATTCTTGCACAATAAGGAACACATATATAAAAAGCAATTTTACAGTTTTCTGTCTTTTATTACCAAATGACCCATTGTGCTAAATGTCAACATGTTTGGTACTACACTTCATATATACTACTGGCGAAATTTAACACCAGACTTAGGATGTAGCACAAAAAATCTTGGTATCACTTTGAAGATTGCAATAAAAGTGCATCTTGAGTCCATTTGTAGCTACTGGTGGCTGAACTACACTGGCTGAAAGTGAAAGCAGGCTGAGGTGTCTATTATCAGTTAGCAAGATTATAACTCTCTGTGGAATTTTGAATCATTCCGATAGCCTCTAATTTTGATTTATTTTTTCCTTTTAGCCTATGGTGCTTTCTGCTTGGGGTATAGTGGCAAAATAATTTTATATGTTTTTCAGCCGGCACCAATTAGCTACATTTTAAAGCTCAAGAGATATGGCAAAATAAATACTACGGTGGTTCAGAAAGTATTTCTTTGTTTTAATATGGTTAACGGGCATGCTTGTTTCCAGTCAATGATAAGAAAAGAATGGATGCATATAAACATTACTAATTAGACTAAAAAGGAGTTGCGATGAATGATGAGACCCTTTTTGGAAGGTAAGACCACAGAGAGAAAGATGAAGATCTTTATTTGAATTACAGTTTCAACAAGTATTTTTTTTATATACAATTATTTAACTGTGATCACTGTAGAATATAGACAGGTGAAGTTTAAGAAGTTGGTCCTCAGATCTCAATAACTAGAACTCTTAGCTACTGGAATAGTGCTGTGTAATACATTAGTCACTAGCCACATGTGGCTAATTGCATATCTGACTGAATAAAAAAAGAGTAACAGACACCATTGTTAGGCATAACAGCATTCCAAAGGGATCATTCCCTCCATGACACCCTAGTCCACTCCTCTGTTACCCCCAAAACCTCGTCCCCTTCCCATGCAATCACAGGAGGTGTAACACCTGTCCTTTTACCTCCTCTCTCCTCACTATCCAAGGCACCAAACACTCCTTTCAGGTGAAGCAGCGATTTATTTGTACTACTTTCAATTTAGTATACTGTATTTGCTGCTCATAATGTGGTCTCCTCTACATTGAGGAGACCAAATGCAGATTGGGTGATTGCTTTGTGGAACACCTCAGCTCAGTCCGAAAGCATGACCCCGAGCTTCCGGTTGCTTGCCATTTCAACACATCTCCCTGCTCTCATGCCCACTTATCTGTCCTGGAATTGCTGTAGTGTTCCAGTGAACATCAACGCAAGCTCGAGGAACAGTATCTCATTTACCGATAAGGCACGCTACAGCCTGCCGGACTGAAAATTGAGTTCAGTAATTTCAGAGCATGACAGGCTCCCCTTTTTATTTTGAATTTTTTCTTTTTTCTTTATTATCTTTTATTTGTTTGTTTCGTCATTCATTTTTTTATTATGTGCCTACCCATTTTCTTTTCATGTTTGTTCTTTGGGCCAGGGCTGTTCATTTTTCTGTCAATTAACACCCTCTCTGCACTAACGCTTTGTCTTTCAGCACACCATTAACATACCGTTTGCCTTTGCACCATGATCTTCTGATCAGTTATTCTCTGTGACCCTCTGTCCTATCAACATCTTGCCTTTTGTTATCTCTTTCCCCACCCCTGCTTTATTTGTTTCAACCTATTACAGTTGTAACATTTGACAGTTCTGATAAAGGGACAGTGACCTGAAGCGTTAACTCTGCTTTTCTCTCCACAGATGCTGCCAGACCTTCTGAGTATTTCCAGCATTTCTTGTTTTTATTTCAGATTACCAGCATCTGCAGTATTTTGCTTTTATTATACCATTATTAGGCAAGTGACCTCAATACTTATTTGCCTATTGAATGCATGGGTGCTTGAACTTTTGTGTTTGTTGATAAAATGATAAAAAGCAGAGTGTGTGAATGTTTTATGATCATTGTGAGTCACTTTATTTTGTTGATTACTGAATGGCAGCAGATGTTTAAGTAAATTTGTAAAGTACATTTACCTGTATTGTATGTAAGGCATTTTCTACTGAAAATAGTACATGTGGAAAATACAATGTCACTGTGTCTAGTTACCATTTTCTGTTGGAAAACAATGCTGTAGGAGACAGTGACAGAGGCAAGTTGGGTATTGTTAGATAGATATGAGTGATATGTGATTTAGAATTTGCATTTGGCCCTTGCATATTTCATTGTGAACAACAATAGTGTTGATACTTCTGTATAAAAAGAATTTCTATGTATGTTTCCTTTTGTTTGGACCATACAAAATGGTACTGAGCCATACAGATGAGATGAGTCTTTGGTTCGTTTCCTGGTTCGTGCTGAGCTAGCTGCTCTCAATTTAACTCTGTGCAAGTGGGTGGGTTTTGAATGAGTTGAAATCTCACCAACTGGGTCTGAATCAAGGAACCTCCATGGTTTTTGAACCAGGGAGGAGATAAATCATTCAGGATTACTGTCTGTAATGTGTATCTAGTGAACACCAACAGAAAGTGTAAGAATATGGCTGCTGAGTGAGAACGTGTTTTGGTTCGGATATAATACCTCCTGTGGTTAAAAAACTGTTCTCCCACACAAAGATGAATTGGAGAGCCACTAGCCCCCCTGGTCTTACCTCAAACTTCATTTTATTGGTGGCATGAAAGCTTAGTCCAAATGTAACCAGCACCGAGGCACAAAACTGTTCCCCTCCCATTCTTTCTCAAAGGTTTGATTCCCTTAGAGTATCCTTTGGGTATTGTCACCATTCTCACAATAGTGTTCTGTGAAATATCATCCCACCCCTTTCTTTTTGGAGGCAGGTACCTGGATTGTGCTTGTGTTGTATCCATGGTGTTCTCCACTCCGGGTTCTACTGCATTGGGTTAGTTGCCCATCTTCTTTGGAAGTCTTGAACGAATAAATCAACTCATGCAACTATTCACTATTGTCTCATTGATCTGTATCTGGTTGTGCTTCATCAGCTGTAATGAATACAGTTCTCAATGTGTCAGAGTTTTCACTGTTGAGTTTGTGTTTATAAAAATATTTTAAACAAATAGCTTAATCAACTTTATGTGGCATTAATAATTAAAGAAAATTGGCAGTTTCTTAGTGTGGTGTCATTACTGTTTGAAAAAACAGATCTTAACTAGTTACAGTAATGGGTTTTGTTTTATAACTGATATTCATTTACTAAATGGAAGCCATTGAAATGTTAAAAAAAGGTAATTGCACCTGAAAGCATAAATTAAAAGCTGTTGAAATTTGGTTTCTATTGACCATAGAATGTATATTTTATTAACAGAGAAAATTTGCTGAAAGGTTAGGTTATTAGCCTTCAGGCTGGCAGTTGCATTAATATTTGACATGAAAAATGATCAGTAACAAATTTCTTCTCAAAACTATTGGCTTTTTGTTCACAGGCTCTCCCGAAACATTAATGCAAAAGCAAAATACAATGGTTGCTCAAAATATTCAGCAGGTCAGGCAACATCTGTGCAGAGGGAAACTGAGTTAATATTTCAGGTCTCTTATCTGAACAGTTCTCCATGGATGCTGCCTGACGTTCTAAGTATTTCCAGCATTTTCTTTTTTTATTTCCTGAAACATTTTAAACTTAAAAAAAATTAAGTTTGCTGTGCCATTTGATGGGCAATTGACTGTTTCAGGAATCTGTTTTTAACACTAGTGAATAAGATTTAAAGCCAGAAATGCAAACGCACTTGGTAATTGTACTATTTGTTGTCTTCGTGACAAAAGAACACTCCATTCTAACCTAATTCAAACAAAATGGCAAGATTCTTTAATTCTAATAAACCCATTAATAAAAAAGGTGAGCTTGGTTAAATTTCAAAGTCAAAATAAATATGCAACCCAGGGAATAGGTTTTTTCAATGCAGCTAGTCACTCCTTTAATAAATTACTTTGCTGGTAAAGCAAAATCCTTGAGAATATTAAACCTAATATATAGGAGTTGACAACTCTTCCTATTTTACGTAGAAGTTAGTTGATGAGCAGACTTTCAGCAGTTGTCAAAATAAATTAAAAGATTAGAATGAGTGATCTGACTCGATGTGCTTCCTTGGCTATTGGCTGCTTGGATTGACAGTCCAGTTGCACAGGGCTGCTTTGCCATACTTCATTAGTGAGTAGCATCACTTCAGTACAGCATCCAATTTATCATGGTTTCACAGGCAAAACTCAGGTAATGTTTTTTGCATTGGATGGGTATTTATGGAAATTAATTCTTCAGGGTGAGGTGGTACATTGCAAATAAATAACTTTTTGGTTCTATAGTGTTTGGCTTTGAAAGTCTCATTCTTTGACTGGTCAACTGGAACAAACAATGCTAATGCTTCTCATACATTCACTTCCCATTTTACCTCTGAAGGGATCTGCATCTGTCTAGATGTCATCAGGATACAGGTACAGGACTCGAGCTCCACTTTCTGGGTGGTTAGTTTTTAATGTTACAAGAGTGCTGCTAGTAGCATCAGCTCTCTTATAACATAAGGTGAGAGGTGAGGTGAGAGTGACTGCCCTTGACATCAAGACAGCATTTGACTGAGTATGGCATCAAGGAGTCCTAGCAAAACTGAGGTCAATGGGAATAAGGGGGAAAACCCTCCACTGGCAGGGGTCATACTTAGTGCAAAGGAAGATGGTTATGGTTGTTGGAGGTCAAACGGCTGAGCTCCAGGACATCACTGCAGGAGTTCCTCAGGGTAGTGTCCTAGGCCCAACCATCTTCAGCTCCTTCATCAATGACCTTCCTTCAATCATAAGGTCAGAAGTGTGGATGTTCGCTGATGATTGCACAATGTTCAGCACCATTTGTGACTCCTCAGATACTGAAGCAGTCTGTGTAGAAATGCAGCAAGACTGGGACAATATCCAGGCTTGGCTGATAAGTGGCAAGTAACATTTGCGCCACACAAGTGCCAGGCAATGACCATCTCCAACAAGAGAGAATCTAACCATCTCCCCATGACATTAAATGGCATTACCATCGCTGAATCCCCCACTTTCAACAGCCTAGGTGCTATCATTGACCAGAAACTGAACTGGAGTAGCCATATAAATACCATGGCTACAAGAGCAGGTCAGAGGCTAGGAATCCTGAGGCGAGTAACTCACCTCCTGACTCCCCAAATCCTGTCCACCATCTACAAGGCACAAGTCAGGAGTGTGATGGAACACTCTGCTCTTGCCTGGATGGGCGCAGCTCCAACAACACTCAAGAAGCTCGACACCATCCAGGACAAAGCAGCCTGCTTGATTGGCACCCCATCTACAAACATTCACTCCCTTCACCACCGACGCACAGTGGCAGCAGTGTGTACCATCTACAAGATGCACTGCAGCAATGCACCAAGGCTCCTTAGACAGCACCTTCCAAACCCGCGACCTCTAGCAACTAGAAGGACAAGGGCAGCAAATGCATGGGAACACCACCACCTGCAAGTTCCACTCCAAGTCACACACCATCCTGACTTGGAACTATATCGCCGTTCCTTCACTGTCGCTGGGTCAAAATCCTGGAACTCCCTTCCTAACAGCACTGTGGGTGTACCTACCCCAAATGGACTGCAGCGGTTCAAGAAGGCAGCTCATCACCACCTTCTCAAGGGAAATTAGGGATGGGCAATAAATGCTGGCCTGGCCAGCGACGCCCAAAAATCCCATGAATGAATTAAAAAAAAGAAGATTCCATACAAAGTTTCAAGAAACTTCTGTGAAATGCAGTTGACCATCTGAGCTTGGTGAAAGTGTACATTTGCATTGGGTTAAAGTTAGACTACTGGTAGTATCAGATCACTTGACTACAGTCTACTTAGTTGTCAGATGACTGGCCTGATATCCAGGTTTTCCTCCCCTTTTCGATGCACTAATATTCATCTGAAACTACTAAGCACTGAAGTCAAAATGATAGTATAACAGCAGCTTACGTAGATTATTTTAGATTCTCAATGTGCACTCTAATGTATTGTAATTCATGAATGTGCAATGTAGTCATTTTAGTTGTATCGCGTGAAGTGTGTGTTTTTAATTGGTTTATTCTCTTCATAAAGATCCTTTATCCTTTGTCAACCTGACATATCCTTTGGAATTAGCTGATCTCCAGTCTTTAGAATCCATTCCACTATGTTTCGGGAAATTGCTAAGGGCAAGCAATATTGATTACCATATTATTTATTATGTCCTTATTTAGTTGTAAAAAAATGTTTGACATTTTGCTTTTGGATGTCTCAAAATAGTGGCTCAGAAATATATCGATAAAAGTAATGTTTCTCTTTTACACTCCTGTGGGGCCAGTGGCTACAGAAATGGTTCTGTCCACATAGTACCATCTTAGTAATGTCTGCTGCAAACTTAATTTACATGGCTATGCACCCTTGTGTGCACTTAGACAAGTGGCAGAGCTCCACAATCAGCCATTAAGTTTTAAGGGCCTGAAATTTCAGTCATGCCCAAGGTGGAGTCTTAGGGAATTTCCATACCCAGTGCTGGAAAAAGGATGGAACTCAGTATCACCAGGATTCAGTCTTGTTTCATCTCTGCTCACGTTTTTTTGGTAGAGGGACATGGATAGATGTTCTACCAACCATCCCCCCCTGCCCATCCCGTATCAAGGGAGCATGTCGGAGGGCATTCCCATATCACCCTGAAAATTCCACGGTACACTGAAAGCTGGGAGTGGTACCTGTGACGCCTTTAGTAACAACCCAAATCTTGCCCAGACTAAGGTTATCAATCCCAGAGAGACTGCATTCTGCCTGGAGACAGACATCTCCTTTTGAAGCTGAAGACTGCTATAACCATTTTTTAATCTTTTGTCTCAGGACCACTCAGGCAGAGAGGCTGTGAGCTGTGCCACTTTTACTGCAAGTGTAAGATCAAGAGAACTGCTGATGTGGCCTTGCAGGTGCCAAAAATCTGCCCCACTCATAGAAGTGACCCCACGCCTGGAATTGGGGTCTGGGCCTGTCCGCTCTGGCATACTTAGGGTTCACTCTTCTGCTGGGAAAACAGCCCTACATTACAACAGTGACTACACTTCATTGGCTGTATGTGCATTGGGACATCATGAGGTCATGAAAGGTGCAAATTCATTCGTTCACAGGAATTTTGGCCCTAATTGTTTTGAGAGCAGATTGCAAGTATCTGCAGTATATTTAACAAATGGAAAAACTAAGATTTATGCAGTTGGTTAAATTGAATGCTGCATAGCTAGAATTTTTCTTCTCACAAAGCACCTTGTATTTTTGATTAAGCAAATCAAACTATTTGATAGATGAAGAACCAGATTGTGTGTGCTGCAGATAGTTTTCCTTGACATCTGAAGCAGTTGTAAAACTATCTCCATTTTGGCTTGAGGATGCGGTAAGTGAAAAATGTTGCTGAAGTTGAAAGGCATATTTTCAGAAAATCATAGTCTGTAAAACTTGCCCAGGATACTGAAAAGGCTGGTCACAAAAAATAAATCCTTCAAGTCTTAATATTCTAATGCTTAATGTTACGACCAGGTGAGAAAGAGGTCCAGGGTTCCCTTACAACCTTCACTTGGTCTTACTGTAACAGGGTTTAATTTTAAACACACTGTTTTTAGCTCTCCCTTGGTGAATTCTTGTCCACCGCTTTCCAGTTACAAGGCAAAGAAACCAGCACAAACAGGCTTTCTTAGGTTTAAAGAAGAAAGGTTGAAATTTATTAAACTTAAACTCTGAATCAGTTAACGCCTGCGGATACATGTCGGGTCCCATGTTAACATGCAAATAGAGACAGAAAAGAGCAGAAGAAAAATAAAGTGGTATTGGCCAGGGGCTGCAAGAAATACAGAATCTGTTACAACCTGCTGGATAGTTCATGAACTAAAAGTAACCGGAGCTCAGACACTGGCCTGTGCTGGTAAAAACCAGTTTGAACTAATTAATTTATGTGACAAGACAAGGGAGAGATCACGGAATAGAGCCTTATTTGGACATGGTGTGATACCGGGGTCTTTGGGCCTGGGCCAATAAGGAGAAGATACGAACGAGGTGAGCAGGCCTAAACCAACCGGAAAGAAACAGCACAGTTTGAAGAGATAAGAAAGAGAATAAGTATGGAAAATCTCAGGCATAGAGCCAGCAAGAAACTCCGGAGATCAACCATCGCAGAAGTGGAAGACGCTGCGTGAGCAACGCAGCGACGACGTAAAAGAGAGAATGGAACGCCTGGCCAGCGTCAGCTCTCCCCTTTTTCGGGTATTATCCATTCTTTTCTGTGACTAAGTCAGGTAAAGGTCAGAGGAACCTAGTGGGTGTGCTTATTGATTCTAGCTAGCTTTGTTATTAACTGTATAACGCAGTTTGAGTTGCATGTTTTTGTCTAACCAAGTGTATAAGCCTTATTCTTACATTGTACAACAACGTGAATAAAGTAAAGTGATCGTTAAAGAAAGGACTGAGTTTCCTCCTCTTTGTACTAAGCCATTAACTGTAGCCGGTGGATTAGGTGGAGGGTGGTTCTCCTGTAACCCGATATCCCAAACATCCAGCCTGAGCCTGAATTAAGAGGACTTAGTCCCACGTGACGGCCAGGATCTCGTGGCTGAAGGGAATAAAGGGGCCAAGGGGGAGTTGACTCCGTGCCACGGTTCACAGTGGAAAGGTTTGAGGCTATATCTGAAGAGTTGTTGTTACGATTCTTCAAGCTCACTGTAGAGTCGTTGATTGTAGGTAGATCTTGCTTTTCGTTGGGGCCCAGTATTCTTCTTAAACCTTGTTCACCGTAGGAGACTTGGGGTTCAGGCGTCTTCAGTGGATTCAGAGGATTGCGAGAAAGAGATGGGAGTGGACAGGAGAGAGATCTTCTCAGTCCAGGAGCAAACAGCTTTCTCCCCAAATTGTTTGTACAAGTTCAAAAACTCAGGTTACCCAGCAGGTTAGTCATGTGACTAGCTGGATTGACCACGTCCATTTGTGTATTTGGTCATCTTAGCAGTCAACCTGGAATGCGAGCTCCCCCACCTTCAACGTCTGGTGATCAAAAGTCCATTGTAGGTTGAATGTCAGGGAATGGCTGCTTGTCCTTCCAAACGCTGTCTGTTAATAAGCAAATGTCTTTTCCAGCCACAGCTGATCTGTTTAACAAGTTCTTTATTAACTCCAGCAACAGTTTAAAATCAATTTGCTTTGTTTTGGGCAGGTGGGGCCCTAGTATGACATTAGAATTTTCTCTCAAAACACTTCCATTGACCATCAGCTATCCTGCATTTACCTGTGAAATCCTGTGCTTATTGCTGGAGAAAACTCTTCAGTAACAACGAGAAATTGCGGTAAGTAAATTTCAGTGAATTTACTGTGTGTCCTGAGAGACCATCTTCAAGAAAGACTCAAAGTGAACTTATATAGTTAGGCCAAAGTATATCTGCTGAGCAACAGTTCAGTAGCACTTGCAGTTTAGGAATGCATGAATCACTGATAACTCTAGGATTAAACTCTACTACCAAGTGCAGGATGAAAATAGGCAGTCAGCCCTACTGTTTAGCTTTTCACTCTTCAATCACTTTTTCAAATGCCGTTTAAATTTATTTCTTGTAATTTTATCTCCTTCAGAATTATTTCAGTGGGTTGCCTTGCTTTCTTCTCATAATCCTGTCGTGTGGTGATTAATTTGCCACAGTCTTAGTTTTGAATGTGGGGTTGATTAGTTTCTAGTGTATTGGATGACTCTTTTTAAATATCCACACACTTCAGTAAGCTTTGTTCTGACTGTTGTTTTCTGCCAAGTTTAGTAATTAAGAAGCTTGTTAGATTTGCAGGAATCCACCTTCAAGCGAAAGAAGCATGCACATCGATTTGAAGATTGTGGCCACAAGCAGGTTATTCAATTAAATCTTAAGCTTGGGAGAAAATGGCTCTTTTGCTGAAACAACTTTGAAGCAATGCAACACATGGCAGGCAGAAGGTATCCCTAGTCGAGCTGAGGTATTTTTAATTGAAGCACAAAAAGATAGATTTAAGAGATTATCCATATTGTGATAAAATTCCTAAGAGTGTGAATGTGAGGCTTGATCAAAGGCTGAAGATAACAGTTGTGAGTAGAAGAATTTGAGATTTCAAATTTTTGATACACTTTGGCCCATATATTTACAGGGAGGTGGGAAGGGAGAGAGGACATCTGCCAGCATCTGGAAAATGCTAGGAATGCAAAAGTTCTGCTGAATTTAACAGCAGGAGCCCATCAGAACGTTTTTACTTTGTTGCCCGGCAGCTGGCCAAATGAGAAACTAAACAGCTGCTGGGTGGGAAAGCCAGTGGTGGGAGGGCACAGCTGGGGGGGCCTTGGGGGATGGTTCCTGGCAATATAGAAGATTGGAGTTTGTTGGAGGTACTCAAGTATGGCAGAAAGGGAGGGAGAGATTGCAGGGAAAGAGTGATCGCAGAGGGTTGGAGGATCGCAAGGGGCGGATCGAATCACTCTGAAAGTCAGTCAAAGGAAGGGAGGCAGATCATGGCAGGTTAACTTGGATGGGGTGGTGAAACACTCTTGCTCCTCCTGACCCACAAGTAGTACTGGAAAAGCATTTACTTCCTGGATCTGGCAGCCCCGTCTCCCTTTAACTGCCATGCTGGGGGTGTCAAATCCAAGTCGCTATCAAAATCTGAGGCACTTATCCCCATTAAAATATTTTAATAACCAACCCGCCTCTCTAGTAAAGTTACTCAGCTGACCCTAAATCTGCTGCGGTTAAACTGGAAGTTAGCGTGTCCGTGTCCGATTGGGGCCTGGCGTCCCATTTTTAATAATTACCGCACCCACCTCCAACAGTATCCCACCTGTCCTGGAGGAATTGAAATTCTTCCCTTTGTTTTTGTGCATAGAGTTTCTCTTGAAGCAGTTGCCAAACAAACTGAGAGCATTGGCTCATCTCTTGTTTACTGCAGTTCAGGATCTTGCTGGAAATATATTCCTCAATGAGAGAGGCATGTCATCTTTGTGACAGTGGCTGATCTCCTCAGCAGGTTAATTAATAGGTACTTACTACCATTAACAGGCCTTAAACCTCTTGGGGAAAGAATATGATTGGTCCAGGGCCATTTTCCATAAGTTCCTGCTCTTTCTGGTGTGCAGAACAAGAATTTTGTATAGAAGTAGTACCAAATCAGAACTGAAGCAGCGTCATTTGATATTTTGTCAGAAAATTTGTGTGCACTGAAGTGCTCATCACTTGCTTTGATATTCGTAACTTAGATATTGAGAGTGCAGGATAGCATTAGTAATATTGCAGCTACATTGAAATATGTAGATGAGCCATCCTGCAAAAGGCCAGAGAATGCATATCGTATGAATGCAATATCGTAATCCCTTATTTTCTTACCACTTATGGCAGATGACATGTACAAAATAGTGTTTTCTCTAAGAATATAGGGCAAGACACACCAGTGCAAATGGACAGGAAAAAATAGCATTTATATTTAAATGGCATTTCAAGTAAGAAATACAAATTAAAACAAGAAATGCTGGAAATACTCAGCTGGTCTGGCAGCATCTGTGGAGAGAGAAGCAGAGTTAACGTTTCAGGTCAGTGACCCTTCCTCAGAACTGGCAAATATTAGAAATGTAAAAGGTTATAAGCAAGTAAGGCAGGGGTGGGGCAAGAGATAACAAAGAAGAAGGTATAGATAGGACAAGGTCACAGAATAGCTGACCAGAAGGTCGTGGAGCAAAGGCAAATAATATGTTAATGGTGTGTTGAAATACAAAGCATTAGTACAGATAGGGTGTTAACGGACTGAAAAACTGAACAGCCGCAAGTACAAACATGTAAAAAAAACAGTGGATAAGCAAACTGAACAAACTAAGATGAAATAAAATAAACACAAAAGAAAATTTTAAAAGAGGAAAAAGAAAAAAATTAATAAATAACTAAAAATAAAAGTAAAATGGGGGGGGCCCCGTCATGCTCTGAAATTATTGAACTCAATGTTCAGTCCGGCAGGCTGCAATGTGCCTAATCGGTAAATGAGATGCTGTTCCTCGAGCTTGCGTGGATGTGCACTGGAACACTGCAGCAATCCCAGGATAGAGACGTGAGCAAGAAATACAAATTGCATGTTCCTTTTTTTTTAAATTTCCATTATTTGAAATGGTTTAGCAGGGAATCAGGCTAACAATTACTGCTGTTTATCCTACAAGGATGAAATCTAAATCCAGCCCAAAGAGGGATTGTTCCTGGTTAGGCCATAACCTTTTTTTTGACCATAGGCATCTCTCTCATGGGGAGAGTTGGTGATGTATAGCTTGAGGATCACCATTCTTCAAGCATGGGGCAAGGCAAGGAGGCAGGCCTCCATGAACTACCACAGCTGGTACAGGGATTGAATCCATGCTCTTGACATCTTTCTGCATCATACTCTAGCCGTCTAGCCAACTGAGCTAACCGACCGCGCTAGGCCATTACTAAACCAGTGGTATTTGCTACAATATTAGTCCTCTATACCACAAAAACGCTCCCGTGTTGAATTTGAACACCGTCTGCATTGAAAACAAAAAGTTGCATGCTGCGATGCATTATTTTGAAGTCAATGCTGTAGTTGCACTGTGAAAGGGATAAGGTGCAAGCAGTTCTTAACCATTGCTGTCCCATTTACACCACAAACATTTGACACTCACACAGAGGAAAGATACTTCCTTTCTCAGTTGTTGACTGGTGCTCAGTGTTTGAATGTAGAAAATGACGAGAAATGGTATTTCGAAATAACATGACTCTGCAGTTTAGTGGAGAGAGTTTGCTGCTGGTTTTCTGTCATAACTCTTGTGGGTGACTGACAGAGCCTCCAGGGAAAGGGTGCAAATGGCTGAAAATGGACATTTTGCTAGACATCCCATTGGTCTATCAGGTATCCGGTAAAACCCCGAAGGAATTTCAGCAGTGATGTTTCTGTCTCTGCTTGAGTTATCCAGATGTTGGCAGCTGCCATCCAGTTCCTAAAATATGCATGTTACAGTGAGACAAAAACACAGCAAGCCTCTCACTAGTACGACTGTTTCCAAGCTCTATGTTTACTGCCTACTCAACAGGAAAACCAAGACAGGTGATCAACAGAATTAATATTTTAAAAGCCAAGATTCAGATGTTAGTTGAAATCAATCTTGTTAGAATGATAAACAGGGGAATAAAACCAGCTATATAATTTTGTTCTGCAATCATCTTTCTACAATCATTGTTGCATTTCTATGTCGGGTGAAAAGTCAGGTTAGACTTTTTAAAAAAAAAAAAGAAATAAACAGACTTGTATTAAACAAAAGTGAAAATGGCACAAAGATAACAATTAAAATGTAAATGAGATTTGAGTAATGATGACACATAACTAAATAACCTTGCAATGTCCGTTCAGCAATCCCCTATTTACTGTAATCTTGCAGAGTACTTAGTAAGGCAGATTTTCATGTAATTAGCACTCAATATGTGGTTGAAGTAGCAGCACCAGAAAGAACTATCCATACACAAATATAAGGCACTGATGAACAGACTCTGTTAGAAAGCGTGATAGTTTTGAACAACCAATAATTCAGTATTTTTCTAATTCAATATAAAGGAGTGTAGTTCCTACTTATTGACTCAACATTTAAAGAAGACTCATATTTAACATTTTTGCATAAGCATCAGTATTGTTCTTATCTACTATTAATTTCAATTCTTCACCGTGAGAAGTGATCAGACACCACATAGAACAGAATAATATATCGTAAAGAAGCCATTTAGGATTTCATTTGATTTGCCCTTTCGGGGACAGCTATTTAATGCTCCATTAATAGCGTACAAAGCAGTGTTATATCAAAGCATATATTGCCCACTCAGTGACCTGAAACCTGAATCAGGCAGGTCCGCAATACTTTGTTGATGAGTGACCAGCCAGTCTGGCTTACAATTATAACCTAGAGGAGTACACCTCTCGCTGGGGGCTGGGATTTGTCCCACTTACTTCCAGGAAGGCTTGCAAGCCAAGGCCAGGATGGTCTGATCCAGGCAAGCAGACGGATATTTACCTGTGTCATGGTAAACTGGCTGCATTCTCGCAATACCAGTCTGAACAGCTAGAAGTTGCTAAGTCTTTGATGTGTCTATGTGTGCCTGAGTTCTCTGCTTTAGGTAAGCAGGTATGTTCCATGGGGGAGATTGTGTACTCTCTGTATCAAGCACACAGAAGATCGACATCTACATATTTCTCAGTAATTTGGTTCAGTTGATGATTTTAGTGTTTTTTTTTAAATCCAATCATAGTACATAAGTTTTTAATAAATGACTAAGTTTAGACCCCGTTTTTCAAGCAATGTAGTTTTGCCAGTTTTGTTGGTTACAGGCTGGAAGAGAAATAATTGAAACTTAAAAATTGCTGCATGATTAGTTTGGTTTGCATTCATATAACTTATTTTATTTGAACTATATAATCAGATATTCAAAATCCTGGAACTCTTGGTAGTTCCTTTCCAGGATACATTAAAAGGAGCTGTTCTGTTCAAAGCAAAGAATTTTGTTTGAAAATCTAAGGCAATCCGTTAGAAACACATAAAAGAGAGAAATTTGGTTTCAATTGCCAAGTAACAGATTAAATGAATGAGGCACCCACTGCAGTGGGGTTGGACTTAGAGATTCCTTGTGGGTTCAGCTGGGTTCTAATGCTGAGATGGAACCCCTAGTGTATTTTTGGTCCCTTGTTCTTTTTATTATTTTGTCCGCTTAAGGAGTTGGGTGGAACAATCTCAACTTATGGATACATAAAACTGTTGTTGGACAGTTACTTCTTTGCTCATTTATGACTTGTAAAATAAATGCACTTGATATTTTAAACATAAAATGATGTCCATATGGTGCTCTGCTAATTTTGAATACTAAACAGAGATCTTAATAGATCATTGAAAAGGTCCAGTGGATATGTCACTCCAGAAGACCAGAAGCTGTCCTGGCATCAAACTATTGCAGAGTTCTTCTGAGCTATCATAGTCTCCAGGTTGTTTTGCAGGTCTTTGGAAATTTTCCACAGTGTGTTATTGGTGTGGGTGTTTGACGCCTCCCTTTTGTTCATTATCTCAACGAGTTATTCCCCCCCCCCCCCCCAATCCCCTGGCAGATGTGTATTGTCAAGAGTGCCTTAAATAACCTTAGCCAACCCTGGTCACTCTTGTCAGAATGTCTTCCTGGATTGTGTAACAGTTCTTGTCGTGGTGAAGGTAGCACTGCCTGCCTCCTCCACCTCCTTCCAAACAGCTTGCACCACCTTCTTAGTGGGTTTCTTGCCTTCAGTGTTCAGCATTCTGCTTATATGGCTTCTGTTATGACCCGGTGAGGAAGGGGTCTCAGACTCCCCTCTTGCTCCTTTCCTGGTTTGGCGTAACAGGGTTTATCTTTTAAAACACAGTGATTTTTAGCTTACCTCCTCAGTGAGCCCTTGCTCACTGCACTCTAATTGTAATTGCAAATAAGCCAATCAGACAGGCTTTCTTAGGTTTAAATAATAAAGATGTATGTTTATTAGACTTATCGCTCTAACCCGGTTAAAATTACTAAAATACAAGACACAAGCATGCCTGCATGCATACAAGAGGCACGCACAAACAAATAGGTACAGAGGGAAAGAAAGAATTAAGGGGCAGGTTGAAGTAGAGTTGGCAATAAATGGAATACAGGTACTATCTTTTGTGTTCTTGATGTAATATCCTTGATTGAAGCTGAGGTCTTGGAAGTCTCGCTGGGGCCCGGTGCACCATTTCAGACTTGCTTCTCTAGTACCAGAAGGCCGAAGATCTGCTTTGTCTGTAGTCTTGCAGTTGACACTGTCACCATGGTTCCCTGGGATTTTGCTGGAGAGAGAGAGAGACAGAGAGAGATCTTCTCCTTGGTTTTCAAATTGCAGTCGTTTTCCTTTCTGCCAGGCACAATTCAGAAAAGCCCCAGTCTGGACAGCAGGTAAGTCATTTGACCATCTCTTTGTTTGAAACAGCAACTTCTGGGAGGGTTGTTGGATTTCAGAGCCTCCCAGACGCATACTCGGTGGGGGGGGGGCGAAGTTTTGTCTCTTATAAAGTCAAAAGCTTTCGGTGTCTTTTGATCATCCCTATTGTCCAGACCAATCTTGTTAATCGAATCAAGGAGCACCCCCATTGTCTCTCCATTCATGTCTCTCAGAATGCAAATGTGCAACTATATTTTCAGCCACTCAGTTCTGTTCTGTTTAAACAAGTTCTTTGCAGTGTCCAGTAAAAAGTTTCAAGTAGTGTCCCATATGACAAAATTAATATGTTTCCATTTGGCAGGTGTGATTTCCGTCACGCCTCAGTCAGCCACAACTCTAGAGATGCATCTGAGAATTGGGGGATGTTTTCAGCTGCTGCCCCTCCTGACGCTGCAGCTTCTAGCATTCTTCTTAATGCTACTCAGAAATGACTGCAGTCTCTTAATGTCTGCACCAGAACTGAACCTCACTCCCTCACACAAATGATCAACTCATCAGAAGCAGTATTGCAGCAACAACAACTTGCATTTATGTAGTGCCTTTAATGTAGTAAAATGCTTCACAGGAGCATTAACAAACCAAATTGAACTGCATAAGGAGATATTGGGACATGACCAAAAGTTTGGTTATAAGGAGCATCATAAAGGAGGATAGAGAAAGAAGTGGAGTGGCCAGAGTTCAGGGCCCAGCTCCAAGCCCACTCTGCACAGGAAATTAAAATGCTAGAAGAAACTGCAGTGGATTCATGTCGGTGGGCAGCTCACCAATGGGATGCGAATTCAGTCCAATTGCTTGTGGTTGAATGCACAAATGCCACAATGGATGTCAATCAGTTTCTATCAGTTTTTTCCCTCTTAAACACATAAAACAGATAGAGCAGCGAGTAAGAAGATATTAGCTTATGCCCTATTCATCATCATGTTTTCTCTGCATCTTTTACTTATGGCTGTAATTGTTATCTTCAGTGTTGAACCTTCATTGCTTTTACTCATTGACTGTATTAACTCGAACATGGAGCAGTTAAGAGCTCCTGTAGATTCCATCCTGTGAGTGAGCAGCTGAGTAGCAGCAATTATCCAAATAAAATAAATTAGGATTCAAAACGAACAAGAGCTGGTTAGTGCCCTTGAAAAGCAATGACTATGAATTAGTTCTATTTATTTTGATGGCTGTGGCAAGATTAAAGTGAATACACACTGTTCAGCTTAAGTTGATGCTTGGCTTGTCGTCCCTTGTATCTTAAAGAAGACAAGAAAACACTTATTGTGAATCCGAACAAATTATCAGGAGTAAAATTAAAGATTACCTGCATGATAACTGTAAACAACAGCCAATGTAGACTTTTCCTTCTCAAATTTCCTTGGCTTTGTGAGAAAATGACATCTCAAGTGGATTGTGGCAAGGTGTACAGCTGGACTTCAAAAATTAAAACCTTGACAGAGTTCTGCCCTAAAGGCTATTGTTTAATCTTAGAGCTGTAGGGATTCTAGGTGAAGCTTGTATTGAATAAGAAGTTGACTGAAGGATAGGAAGCAAAGGGTACTTGCCAGGGGAAAGATATTGCAGTTGGAAAAAGTACTGGGCAGAGTGCTCTAATGAACTTTGAAGTCCCTATTGTTTTTATAAAAACAAATTGGTCACAGCCAATGTGATGGCTTGCTTTGGCTTCCAGTCTATTTGCTAGGATCTATAACATCACCTTGGATGCACGTGTAATCAAAGTTATGTTGTGGTGCTCTTCACATTTCGTGGTATTTGCCGCCTTCTCTAATGGGACCATTCTGTTCCTCACAAAGTCTTCTGGCCATTCTCGCTTAGTGCATATCTCCCTATAGAAGTTAATCAATTCTCTTGTTGCCTTCCCTCCAAGTCCTTTTATCATTTATGCAGGGATCCCATCACATCCTTCTGCTATTCCTGGCTTCAGTTCTTTTCTAGCTCTAATTATTTCACACTGTCGAAGATCAGGTCCTTTCGATTCTCTGCGTTGTTCTCCCCACCAATTCTCTCATTTGCCTGGTCAGTCTCTCTTCTCAGCTCATTGTTTTGTTTTCTATACATCCATTTACCGTCTTTAGCATTTTTGTTGTTCCATTTTCTTCTCTTGTTTGTTTTCTTCACCATTTCTTCTGAACCCATGACTTTCTAAGTCTTTTCTGTTTAACCATGCCAATGTTTTCTCAGCGCTTTCTAAGGTGGCGTTTTTGAATCTATTCCATTGACCATGGTAGTTACTTTTGAACTGTTGTTAACCTCTAACTTTTTCTCTACTGCTTCACAAAACTTGACCTCCTCAGGGCCCTGCATTTTCCCTTTATCCCACCTAGGTGTTTGATTTCCATTCTTGATTCTGTTCAGCTGAATTTTTACTTTCATGGCAACCAGATTATGATCTCTGTCTGTGTCTGCACTTGGGTAATCAATGCATTCTTTAATCAATTTGGTGCCTCTTCAGATTCTCAGGTGACTTCCAAGTGTACTATTTCCTCTAATTATACTTAAACCATATGTTGATGATGCACAGCTTCCTCTTCCACAGAACTCAACCAACATATCTCCTCTGTTGGTGCTGACACCCAGCCTGTGGCTCCCAACTTTGTTTCCACCTCTGCCTTCACCGACTACAGCATTCCAGTCTCCCATGATCACCAAGAAGCTGTTTCCTTTTTCCTTTTCCATCAGTTCTTCCAGTTTCTGATACTCTGTCTCGCTTTTAGGAAGGGTTGTGGAACTAGAGAGGCTGGAGCAGCAATGAGAGTGGTAAGCAAAAGAAGCATAGAATACCAGCAAAGTGAACGCCTGCTTTCTGGATTATGAAAATGTGTTCGACCTGGTGAATTGGCAAAAGCTGTTGAAAGTACTGGAGGTGATCAGAGCTGACTGGAGAGATAAAAGAATGATTGTAGTTCTACATGGGACAGCCTGCTACAATCAGGACAGTATTTGGTGAAACTGACCTAGTGTAATCAGGCACAGGGTGGGACAAGGTTGTCTACTGTATCACCATTGCTCTTTAACATCCGTATGGAAGCCATGATAAAAGAAGCATTAAGTGAAGTACAGAAAGGTGTCAAAGTCAGAAGTCAGTTGGTGAAGGTAGTGAGAGTTGCAGATGATCAGGCCCTAGTGGCTAGCACAACAGAAGATCAACAGATACTAATGGATAGAATGAATGAAGTGGTAAAAGCTTACAGAATGAAAATTAATGTAAAAAAGAAAAAAGTTATGAAGACTGGAAGAAATAATGGGAAAGTAGAGATCAAGATAAATGGTCAACAGCTGGAACAGGCATCACAATTTAAGTACCTCTGAAGCATCTGCTTCCATAAGCATTTGCTGCCATAAAGAAATCAGAGCTAGAATAACAATGGCAAAGAATGCATTCTCCAGTCATAAAGAATTTCTCAGTGTAGGAATGAGTAGAGATCTTAAAATAAGAATTATCAAGACTGTGATTGGAGTGTCTTATTGTACAGGGCTCGAAAATGGACTTTGAGATTAGTGAACATCCCAAGACTAAAAAGTTGTGAAATGTGTTTCTGGAGAAGGATGGAGTGGGTCACGAAGAAAATACAAGTGCAATCAAGAAGTTCTCAGGATGGTGGAGGGAGAATAGATTGTTAGTGAATATAAAGAAAAGGCAACAAGGTTGGATTGACCATATTCTAAGACATGAGAACTTGCTAAAGGATGTGATTGAAGGAAGATTAGAGAGATGTAGACCAAGAGGGAGAAAGAGAATGATGATCAACAACTTGAAATTGAAAATGGGAAAGAAACTCCTACGATTAACTGAAGAGGAAAGCACAAGACTGAAAGGGGTGGAGAAATGAGCAGAGAACCTTCCCTTAGGCAGATCACTATAACATTGTTTCTAATTAATCATTCTGAAACTGAATGCAGTTTGGGTGAACTGGTCAGACACGACCAAATTATTGGGGAGTGGAAAAGGGTGAATTGGATCTGTGAAGGCAACCAGGATCCGACAAAATGAATTAGATAAAACCTGTAAATAGGCAGAACAGTGGGTGGGGGATGGGGGGGTGGTGGTGGGGCGGGTGGCGTGGAATTTAATATGGTCAAGTGAAAAGTACTGCACAGAGGATGAAAAAGTGAGCAACAAAAGTAATTATTTTTCCTAACTGTGTTACACGTATAGTGGTTTAACATTTGATTATAACACATGTTAATTATTAGATATGTGGTCAATGGTGAAAAATAAATCTGGCAGTCATCCTACTACTGTTTGTTAGCAAGTCCGCTGGCCATTTTACTTCAGTTTTACAGTTTTGCTGCCAAAGCTCAAGTGTTTCAAATGATTAATTCTAGTCTCATTTTTGCTTTGTTTCTACATTTACAAAGCAGCAGTTACCAAAGCATGTAAATTGTCATATTTTTCATAAAATATTTATTTTTAAAATTCTGTGTTTAATAGTGATTTAGTAGCTGGCTTGCATTGTACAGTGTCAATCATATTTCTCTGGTTAATACCGAGATGAAATTGCTTTTGTCTATAACACAATTACTTATCAGCAGAAACCGTTATGTTTGCACTGTTGCAAATGCAAACTTGATTTGAAAGTTAGAACTCTGTCATAACACATTTATATTGCCTTAATGTGGCTGTTTGAACATACAAAAAACAAAGTTATTATGGTTCCCATCCTACCTTGCTGTTCTGTAGGAGAGGAGAATAATGCTTTTTAAGCATTCACATTTTAAATCTTTACTTAGAAAAGAAAATAAAGACTTGCAGCTTAGGACTTTAGCTCTGCTCTCCAAAATATTTAAAAATTATGTTGAAAGAAACTATTTTGTAGGGAAAGATGGGAGCCAATTTGTACACAGCAAGATCCCAGAAACAGCAATCAGATGAAGAACCAGTTAAACTATTTTGACATCCGCTTCAGCTGCCGGATCAGACTAATTGAGACCTCCTCATCTGAGAGGACAGCAACTCTGACAAATGTGAATGCATGAACCAACTGAGACAAGCTGACACAAATCTTGCATTAGAATGATTAATTTGGAGATGATTTTCTGAAATCATTCATCTGGATTTGAATTCAGGAACAAAATAATTGCTTTTGGAGCCAGCTACAATTGCCATGACTTTTGCATGTCTTTAATTATTATTTTGTAGGCCAATCCATTTCATCTTTGATCTTCTGTTAACCTAACTTTCTAATGCATTTTTCAAGGACACATTAGTAATCTTGGAAGTTCTGTTCGTTTTTTTCCCTTAAACTCTTGAATACATTCATAGGAATGTGCAAAACAACATAAATGTTATTCTAATGTTGAGATTCCATTATTAACATTAGATAGGTTTCAAATAGGTTTCTGTTCATCTCTGGTGCATAATTGTCACCAATTACTTCACTGGCTGCGCTGGATATTAACTTAATGAGCAACTTCCCTTTGTGAGGATTGAGATTCTTTTAAAATTGTCAAGTCAGTAGCAACCTTTACAATTTTCCCTACAGCTATTAACATTGATATCTATTCAATACTTTGCTGTATTTTCACCAAACTTGAGTGACTTTCCCCTTTCCACCCTTTCATCTAACAATGAGTTTGAGTCATAGAGTTATACAGCAAAGAAGCAGACCCTTCAGCCCATCGTGTCAGTGCTGGCCATCAAGCACTTAACTATTCTAATCCCATTTTCCAGCACTTGGCCCGTAGCCTTGTATGTTATGGTGCTTCAAATGCTCATATAAATACTTCTTAAATGTTGCGAGGGTTCCTGCCTCTACCACCCCTTCAGGCAGTGTGTTCCAGATTCCAACTACCCTCTGGGTGAAATTTTTTTTCCTCAAATCCCCTCTAAACCTCATGCCCCTTACCTTAAATCTATGCCCCCGGTTATTGATCCCTCCGCTAAGAGAAAAAGTTTATTTCTTTCTATCCTATCAATGCCCTTCATACTTTTGTATACCTCAATCATGTCCCCCCTCAGCCTTCTCTGCTCTAAGGAAAACAACCCTAGCCTAGCCAGCCTCTCTTCATAGCTGAAATACTCCAGCCTAGGTAACATCCTGGTGAATCTCCTCTGCACCCTCTCCAGTACAATCGCATTCTTCCTATAGTGCAGTGACCAGAACTGTACACAGTACTCCAGCTGTGGCCTAACTAGCATTTTATACAGCTCCATCATAACCTCCCTGCTCTTATATTCTATGCCTCGGCTAATAAAGGCAAGTATTCCATATGCCTTCCTAACCACCTTATCTACCTGTGCTGCTGCCTTCAGTGATCTGTGGGCAAGTACACCAAGGTCCTTCTGACTCTCTGTACTTCCTAGGGTCCTACCATCCATTGTATATTCACTTGCCTTGTTAGTCTTCCCAAAATGCTAGGGACTTTGTAAGATTGAGGCTATCCATGCACCTGCTTCTGTTGCTTCCTTCCCTTATCCTTCATCTCAAAGCATTACTCATAACCCCAACCTCCCTCTCTTCAGTTTCTCCCTTATCTCTTCTCCCTGCCCTCTCCAAGCTCATCTCATCCTTGAGACTTGTACCCTGCAACCTCAAACCCACTCCCACTAACATGAACACTCACTTTCCCTCCTGGCTCCTATGCTAGCGGACATTGTAAAAGATTCTCTATTCTTAGGGACTGCCATCAAAACCGCTATCACCCACCCTTCACCCCCCTGTTCCTGCTACCTACCACTCCATCTATCATGGTCCTTGATCATGTTATTGCTTTATATTTATCTCTTGCACAACTTTCTGTTTGAATCCTTCCATTCAGGTTTCCTCACTTTTTACAATACCTAAATACCTCGAACCAGTGTCATGAATGACCTGCGTCTGACAACGATCATGATATGTTAACCTGCTGTCTGATGCTCAGTTTGGATTCCACCAGGGCCACTCGGCTCCAGCCTTGGTCCAAACATGGACAAAAGAGCTAAATTCCAGAGGTGAGACGAGATTTACTGTACTTAACATCAAGGCAGCATTTGAGAGTCTGGCATTTTTATTATTCATTCATGGGATGTGGGTATCGCTGGCTAGGCCAGCATTTATTGCCCATCCCTAATTGCCCTTGAGAAGGTAGTGAGCTGCCTTCCTGAACCGTTGCAATCCTTGAGGTGACTGAATAAAGTTGAAGTCAATCGGGGGAAAACTCTTGACTGGTTGGAATCATACTGAGCACAAAGGAAGATAGTTGAGATTGTGGGAAGCCAATAATCTCAGCCCCAGGATATTGCTGCAGGAGTTCCTCAGGGTAGTGTCCTCTGCCCAACCAGCTTCAACTGTTTCATTTAATGACCACCTTCCATCATAAGGCCAGAAGTGGGGATGCGCGCTGATGCTTGCAGAGTGTTCAGTGCCATTTATGACTCCTCAGATTCTGAAGCTGTCCATGCCTGCATGCAGCAAGACTTGGACAATGTTCAAACTTGGGCTGATAAGGGGCGAGTGACATTCACATCATACAAGTGCCAAGCAATAGCCATCTCCAACAAGAGAGTTCTAACCATTTCCCCTTGATCTTCAATGGCATTACCATCACTGAATCTCCCACTGTTAATATCCTGGGGATTACCATTGACCAGAAATATAACTGGACCAGCCATATAAGTACTGTAACTACAGGAACAGGTCAGAGGCTGGGAATTCTGTGGCGAGGAACTCACCTCCTGCACAAACCGACCCCCCACCAAAGCCTGTCCACCAGGTACAGGGCACGAATCAGGAGTGTGATGGAATACTCTCCACTTGACTGGATGAGTGCAGCTCCAACAACACTCAAGGTTGACATTATCCAAGACAAAGCAGCCGCTTGATTGGCACCCCATCCGCCGCCTTCAATATTCACTCCCTTCACCACCGACGCACGTTGGCAACAGTGTGTACCATCTACAAGATGCACTGCAGCAACTCATCAAGCCTCCCTCGAAAGCACCTTCTATACCCGCAACCTCTGCCACCTAGAAGGACAAGGGCAGAAGATGTATGGGAACACCACCACCTGCAAGTTCCACTCCAAGCCCCACGCCATCCTGACTTGGAACTATATCACCGTTCCTTTGCTCAGTTTCACTCTTGCCTATTTGCACATTGCCAAAGCATCTCCTGAAATATCTTCCCACTGCAGGCAATCGACTCTGGAGTTTCCCAAAGGTACATCCTCAGTCTTCTCCCTTTTCTGCATGCTACTTTTCAGTAACATCATGTGTGGACCTGCAGTCAGCTTTTTCATGTATGCTGATGGCATCTAACTTTGCTTCTACACTACTGCATTTTCCCCCTCAACTGCTTCTGTGTTCTCAGAATACTTATCCAATATTGAGTCTTTGTTAAGTTGTAATTTCTTCTACCTAAACATTAGAAGCACTGAGTCATCAAAAGCCTCACTTCCTTGCCATTGCTTCCATTTCTCTCTCTAGCCTTTTTGTTTGGTTGAACCAGAGTGCTTTCAACCATGATGTCCTATGTGATCCTGAGTTGACCTGAAGACTTTTATTCTTTCCATCACAAAGATCATCTACTTCCACCTCCATAGCTTCACCTACCCACCTCAGCTGATGTGTTTAAATGTTCATATATTGTCACCACACTAGATTACTAATTGCTCACCTTGTTAGTTTCTTATTCTCTGCCCTCCATAAATTCTAACTTGTCCAAAATTCTGTTGCTTAAATTTTGTCCCACATTAAATCCTGGTCATGCATCACCCATCTCCTTCCTGACCTACATTGACATCCCATTCCCCCAGTGTCTCAAACCCAAAATCTTTGTTTATGTCTCTAAATCCTTCTATAATCTTGCCCTTCCCTATCTCCATAACTTTTGTTCTCCTCCACCATTGCCACCACCCCCTGTCCCCAACAAGGCTCCCTGTTGCTCCAACTCTAGACTCTTGCATAATCCTTCCTTTGCTCTGCAATGGTCCTAAAAAAACATCAGCTGCCTAGATCTGGCTCTCTGGACTTTCCTACATTCACCTCTCCACACCTCTGATCTCTTTTTCAGAACTTCCATAAAACTCAACCTACCAAGCTTTTGGTGACTCTTCTAAATCTGCACTTTCTTGGTTCACTGTGCATTTTCCGTAGTTTTGTCTGTGAATTGCCCTGGTACACTTTCTATGTTAAAGGTATTAAGAAGAAAGAAAGACTTGCATTTATATAGCTTTTTTCACCAGCTCAGGATGTACCAACGTGCTTTAAGCACTTTTTTTGAAGTGTAGTTACTGCTGTAATGCATGTTGCTGCTGCTGCTGTTCTCATGTTGTGAACAACTCTTGTGTCCTTCCTGTCTCCAAATGTAGCACCACAGTGAGTCATTAGGTTTTGTGTTCAAATCAGTAAATCAGCCAAATTGTTGGTTCCTTACAAAAATAGGCACAATGAAGAACCTCGATGTCCATCTTTGTGTCTTTTAAATAATAACTTTTTATTCCAATTACTCAGTGATGTCTTCCTCTTTTCAGACAGAAAAAACAAATTAGCATTGTTGAAATTGATTTATGTCTCCATAGTTTAATATGACAGTTTAATGGATGGTAAAGTTAGGTTATATTTTGAAGAATTGCATTCATTGACAATTGTATCTTACTGTTGAAATGTGAACGCTAATTCAATAACCTTTGAGTTGCTTTAGTATCCTGTGGATTTAATGAAAGCTTTGACACATTTGGCTGCCTTTTAGTCACATGACTTCATTATCTTGTCAGTGTTTAAAAAGTGAAAATATTACTTCTCATTCTTGAAGTCCTTTAGATGCATTGATTTTAGATTCTCATTTTCGAAGAATCAACAAAATAACACATATTAAGCATTTTAAGAAGCTATTCAATGATGGTGCTGTTTGATTGCTTTCTATTTTCTCATCACACTTTGGGTTGTTTTATCGAGCTACCTTAGAAATAATCTCTTGGCTTGTTTTTTATTTGTACGTTCTGTAGCGTTTGCATTGATAACTATTTGTTTTCTGACTAACATTGCGCTGTCTCACAGCCAAAATGTTTTCCAAAAGTGGTGGTCCATCTAGTTCTATATCCCTGTAGCCAATGCATGACAGGTAGTGCAGATCAAAGTCGTGGACAGTAAGATTCTGCCATCCCATACACCCTGAAGGGAACACAGGGTAATGATAGGGCTGTGACACTGTAGTTCTGATGTTCTGGCCTTCACTTCTGTCAAGAGTGGTTCCCCACTAGGAGTGTGGGTTCATGCCCTAGTATTTCGTCATGATTTTAAAAAAAATAGGGAGGTGCAATATCAATATTCTGCCACTGGGTGCCATGTGGCAAATTGAGTAAATATTCGAATGTTGAAGGCATCAAAGGTCACAAATTCATTTCTGCAGCAGTCATTTTCATCACACTGACTTTTTGAATTTTATTTTAGCTTTCTGAAAATTGGACTTGGGAATCTATATAAATTCCTCATTTCAGAATACAAAATTAGCTGTGACTATTGGTTTAGATTGCTTCACTTGTTAATTATGACCCTTCACAGAGCATTGCAGAGCTACTCTGCAATGGTCAGTTTACAATAGGGTAAACTGTGAAAGTATCTCAACAACTGTCAGGATTATGTGGAATTTATAGCCTTCACAAAACATGCCTCTCAACTGTAAATATTTTAAATGTTACCACTTAACTACAAATAAGCATTTTACATTGTAGAAGTAAGATTTTCAAATTTATGTAACTTCAAAACAAGTAGATGGAAAATTGACATTATAGCAATTGAACTAGTCATGACATTTAGGGCTGAATTTTACCGGCCCCTTGCGCTGCGAGTTGCGGCACAGGGGCTGATAAAAAATTCTGCAGGGAAAGGCCCGCCTTGACCCACAACGTCGAGAAAAGCCCACCGCATATTACCAGCAGCGGGAGGTCCTCAGTGCGAATCCCCCTCGCCGCCTGGCGGCAGGCCCCTCATCTCCATATGCAGATCGCCAACGAATGTATGCAAAATAACTTACCTGCCGTCCCATGCCGATTTTACGGCCTCCATTGGGCCTTTGCACACCTTCGGAACTCCGCATGGAGTTCCGTTGCAAGAACCTGGTGGGGAGGGGGGAGGAGTAAAATTTTCAGGGCGGGAGGGGTGAAGGAGCGGAGAAATCTATTTTAATTGGATGTGGGGATGGTGGGAAGGGGTTGAAGGGCAAAAGATTGAAGGTTGGGGGGGAAGTTTGGGTATTTGTAAAATCAGTTGCTGGTCATTTCGGACAATGAAATGACAATGGGGGGGGGGGTTGGGGAAGGGCCTCCATCGCTGATTTTTATGTTCAATAAAACTCAACTATATTTTGCCTTTAAACAGTGAAATTATTGGTAAGGGCTTAAAGCCCTTTAAATGTGATGGTGGCTCTGGACGCCGTTGCCAGGGATGCGGCAGCCACCCCCACACGTCATTTGGGGCAGGCACTCCGCCCCCACTGTTGAAATGAGCCCTGCGCAAAATATCGCGGGGGCTCCTTGGCGGCCGCTGAATGCGGAAATCCCCGCTGAGTTTAACGGGCACCGCCGCGGAGCACGGCGCCCGAATAAAGTTCAGCCCTTAATGTCATAACTTGTAATGAATTGTGTGAGTGGGAAATTGCTAGATTTGTAGAGATTCTCAGAATGGCAAGCATACACTTAGTCGATGGTTTTATACTTGATTAGCAGCACAATACTATGGTGATCCTGGGAATTCTGCCTTTAAAAGATGAATTGACACAGTAACCACCAAATCTATGGACAGCTTAGCAATGGAACTCATTTCATGAGGAAAAGCAAAAATATCCAAGCAATGGATTTGCCACAGGCTTCAACCTGCCATAGGGGGAATATAACTTTATTTAAGTAATTTCTGTGTTGAGATAGAGCAGTTACCACAGAGATTGGACTTCAAAAGCATGAGCAGTGCACATCCCCATTTCCATTGCCAGACAGCCAAGGGATACTACAACAGTGTGGCAAATACTGCTCAGCCTCTTATTTCAGCTCAGTTCCTTAGATATGGCACTCTTTGATCTACCTCAGAAAAATGAAAAACTGAGTGAACCTTCCCAGGAGTTCAGCCCAGGAACCTTCTGGGACTCTTAGTCCAGTCAAGCATCTGGGCTACCTGATCCACATTTTGTGCGGGGATCTTTATATTTTTGTTCATTATTTTTTCTGTCACCAAAATTTGACAGACAGTTAACCATTGTGGTAAACCTCATGAAATAATGCAGTTTGCTTTCACATTTTAACATTAAAAGGTACAATTGTCAATGCATACGATATTTGAATACAGTGTAATTCTACCATTCGTTGAAAGTCGAGAAAGCTCTAAAATATCCACAATCCCAATCACCAGCATCAGCACACACAACTACAGTATCCTGTGATCGTCCATCTGGTGATATGGTTGGTCCACTACTTATTTCAATTTGCTATATTTATGAGAAAAAAGTATTTCAAATGTTATTGGCCAACTTCAGTTAGTCAATCAATGAACAGAATATCTTACAGCTTGGGATATGATAAAATGTAAAAGCAAATTATGGATCTAACCAGATCAAGCTTTGTTTTTGTTTTGTTTTAATTGTCAAAGGTATCCTCCGTGAATTAATTCTTTACTGCTTCTTGAATGGCTACGATGATGGTTAGAAAAGACCTTTCAGTTATATGCAGTGATCAAGTCACTCTAGCTTGAGTTAATATTGTGACATGGTCTATAATGTTTCAAATGTTCAGGCCTTTATCAGGGCTCTTAATGGAGATGACAACCAGTGCAGTAAAGACCGTTTTTCAAAGGTTGAAGTTAAAGCTGTTCATTTTGTGGTTTTTCTGTTGGCTGCTAAACTGTCATCTGTTACGTAAAAAATTAACTTTAAGAGGAGCTTTGTAATCTTCTTAGAAGCACACACCTATAGCATAATCAAGATACCTTTTTGCTATTATCTGTGAATTGCAGACATTCTTCCATGCATGCAAAAGCGACACAGCTCACAAGTGCCACAACAATCCAGTAACTGAGTCAGTGCGGAAATGGCCTTTATATCATTCAGTGATAAGATATTACTGAACCCTGTGATGCAAAGTGGAAAATGTTCAGCCCTCCAATACATTGAGCCATTGGTATTTATCTAACCCCATGTCAGAAATGGCCAGTTTATTGAAAAGCTTTTTACAAATAAACAGTTCATATTCTATTGTCTTTCTTTATAGAGTTTTAGCATTAAACCAGCAGAAATTATTACTTTTGAAGCTGGAGCACATAGATTTATAATAAATGCTTTAATACCCGATTGAAAACAATGGGAGCGTGAGAGGCCTCTAAATTTTCACATTGAGCAGGATTTTTTGTTGTCAGACACGCAGTATTTTGAGTGGGAGAGAAAGCTGCCAATGGAAGTTTTAAGTGTGTGATCATAAATTAATGGGGAATATAACTAGCATTAAGAAAATACATTTGAAATGCTCTGCAATGTTCATAAAAAGCATAGCACGTGTTGTTTATATGACGAGGATATATTGAAAAGGCTGTGGCTAAAAAAACAAATGTTGTAATCACGCTTTGTGTTGCCACTGGTACTCTGGATCCATTCCACAGAGAAAATGGGTTGGATTCTAGAGTAATGACAACCAAGTCAAACAGAACTTCTTCCGTCTGAAGTGCTGTGCACAATATAAATCTCTGTCTATTGGTAATTCTCAGCCTGGAGTGTTGAACCCTTGAGTGCTTAAAATATCCTCATCTTCCACAGATGTCAAAACATGCAGAGAGGGGAAAAAATATATGCAATTGTTTAATATTGATGTATGCAGACAAAAAGTGTTAGCTTTTGGTGATTATTAAAGCAATTAGTCAATTTGTCAGCCATATTCATGTGTGAAAGAGAATTTGAATATCATGCATAACCATGGGGAGAAAGGCACAAGAGATCCTTGCTACTAAATAAGATGGGCCAGTTTTTGCTGGAGTGAGGCAGCTCACAGAATGTCCTGTTAGTTAGACTTGTTCATGCACAGTTTAGGTTTTATCAGTTTTTTGCCCGCAAATGTTACTGGAAGTGCGAGCTGATAGCACAGTGAGGGCAATAGGATATCTGGAACAAAAGCAGAATACTGCAGATGTTGGAAATCTGAAACTAAAACAGAATGTTGGAAATACTCATCAAGTCAGGCAGCATCTGTGGAGGGAAAAACAAGGCTAACGTTTCAGGTCGATCACCTTTCATTAGGACATCTGGGACTGTGGTGAACAATGGGACAACAGTGTGTATCTCCTTAATGAGATTTAAGGGTTGAGAAATAAACAAGTTTGAGAAAGAGGGTGAATTAGAATGGGTTAGTTCAATGTTAAATTAAGTACAGAAAGAGAGGGAAAGAAAGACCACATTAAGGGAGGGAAAACAGATGGCAAAGAAAAGTAAGAAAAAAACATACAATTTTAAGTTTGACACTTTTTAATCTCTAACAACAATTCATACCCTTAAGGAATGAAAGTCCATAACTCTAATTGTTCACTTTCTAGGTAAGGGAGGCTAATTGACAGTCATTGATAATTATCACATTTTTAAAGGGTACTTGTGCTGTTTATCATTAGAGTTAGCTTTCTGTGTTGAGTTTAATGGTTAATTGATGTGCCAATGCCGCAACTTCATGAACATCACGGGCACATTAAGGTCAAGGTGGTATTTTTGCAAAGCTAACAGCGGAGAGGCGTAAAGCAGCCAACAGCTTGTGGCGATTCACAATACATATGGTATCTCTTTGCCACAGGTTGCTAGCCATTTGCACGTTAATAACAGTGTGCTTCATTTACACAACTTATTTTTCAGCAGACTCTGGGCCAGTGTGCATAGGTATAGAACTCAGCAAGTTTTAACTGTTCTGAGACTGCCCATGTTAAACTGCTGAGATCCACTCTGGTACTTAATTTTTAGTCCATAATGAAAGTTGCAATTATGTTTTGAGACAATTTTTTTATAGGGACTGGATAAGTGTATGTTGCAAAATGAAGCAGGTATAATGTGTGCATGTACCCTGCAGGAGAGAGAAATAAAAATGGGAAATCCAGCAGTCCCATCAACTGATGATTAAAGAAGAAGTAGAGAACATATATTTTTAATGTTGGGGTTGAAAGTCTTGTTTGTCTATTTCTATTCCTCTTTGAGCTTTTATGAGGTTTTAGGATTCAGCTTCCACTGTATGCTGCTAATGACAGAAAATATTGTCGGTAAAACAAATAATCTCCACAACTTTGTAATCTGTATATGGAATTTACAGACCATGGTGAGAAATCTGGATGCTGTTCATACCTACCAACTTACAAAACTGATGGACAGCTTCAAAGAAGGAATAAATGTCTTTGCATATAGCTTTTTGAGACTCTGGAATTCACTTTTAGATTTAGTGGTTTTGGCAGAAACTATGTCTGTATCCACGATTAGATTGGGTAGGTAGATAAAGGAAAAGAGGTTGAAGGGGTACAGGAGCATGGTTGGTTAATGTGATTTGGACTGTTCGCTCATGTGGAGGGCAAATACTGACATTCGCTGGTTAGGTCCAATTGCCTGATTCCATGTTGTAACTTCTATGTATAAAAAACTGACAACTCAAAAAAAAAAGTACCACTAAAAGACAGACCTGAATAAAGGAATATGGCTTGGGAATTGGGATTGCATTCCATATTTCAGTTTGCATTTTTCTGTGAAAACTGAATATCTTGCATGAAGTTTTGAAGCTCCTGAAGAGCAAACAAAATACCTTTGACATGGATGCATCACCAATGTTCGCAACAGTTCACTGCACGTCAGGCTGCAAAATGGCAACATAAGCAGGTCACCCAGAGGTAGCAAAAAATTACTAAATATGGAACCTCTCTAGTACTTAATGTGCTCCTCATGGAAGTGTTTAGCAATTACTCCTAAGTAATTAAACATGGGGAAAGTGTCACGCTCATGGGAAGTGCAGTGATGGAAATACAAAAATAAATTGGCGCGTTATTAAAAAATAGAACAATTTAAAAAGACTGGTACACTTGCCTTCAACAATATAGAAGAAAAGGTTACATGACATACATCTCCTGCATTGAAATACCCATTCATGTCTGCCAGAACGAAAATTCACTAACGCTGTTGACACTGAAATTATAGAAGTTCATCACACACCGATGTGAGCTATCCAGAAAAACAAGCTGAAACAAAGGCAATCGCAGATGCCCCGTCTCCAGATACAATCACTACAATAAAGTGTGAAAATACCTCATCAAAATGGGTTGCAATCAGAAGCTATTGTATAGCCCCTCAGGAACCGACCCCAAAAGTTACATGGGCAAAACTAACACTTAATGAGTTTACCTGCTAAGATAACCTTTCTTGGAGACGTCAAGACATTAGCCAGAAATCTCCAGCTACAAAGGGAACATCGAAAAGTCATCTTTAATTCCAGCACAAGGCTGAGAGAGAGAGAGATCAATTCCATCTAAGGCAGTTGAACACTGCTGAGACAAGTTTGCAACCAACTGCAGCAGAGAAATAAGAGACGGACTTATAAACAACTCCTCTGCCTGTGAAAAGTGAACTAAGAAATACCAGAACTGTCTTCAAACTGAAGTGCTGACTGCCAGAAGACTTCAACATCCCAACAAATGCGAGACAACCAGCACAAAGGCCTACAACTTTAAAAAACTTACCTTCCAAGAGGATCCCACAGGTTTTTCCTGAAAACGGCAGACTTTTACGCCTTGAACTCTCAACACCTCTTACCCTTTACATTCTATCTATTCTTGAGTGTGCATGTGAGAGTGATTGTGTGCACGGGTGGTGCTGCAATCATTTCAACTGATTATTGTTCAATAAATATTTAATATTTTTCAAACCTATGAGAAAACCTGTCACTGTTTATTTGGGAAACAAAGCACAAGGGCTGAAATACTAATTCAACAAAAACACTTATCTGCGGTCAGCTGGGAGGTGACTAGTGGAAATCAGCCACTCTATTTCCCACATGCCTGTAACACAACTCTCACCATGATGCCAACAATGAAGGGTGATTTTAACCCCACTAGCCTGATGTCATCATAACCCAACTGTAATTTTAACTGGTGACCTGAGTGAGACAGCCATGGTTGGAAGAGAAGCAGGGCCAGAAGAGGCTCAAACAGGTAAGTTTTGATTTTACTTTCTTTGTTGGGTCAGAGGAATAGCATTGCTCCTCTGGGTCCCACAAGTAAAGCTTAGGCCTTCTGTTATGTATCATACCACAAGCATGAAGAAACTAGACTCACTATTTATGTGTGTGTGTGTAGGTTTTATTTAAACTGCTGCTTGGATCGCTCTTAGTTTCACTTTTGCAACCACGTACCCTCAGGGTTGACAGCATAATGAGCAGTCTTATAAGCATAGCACTGACCAATCAAACACAATATATTTTCCCCCTTGTGGACTAAGGAGCTTATTTTGAATTAAACCTTCATAAGCATCAAACATTTCTTATGAGTCCATTTGTTTCTCTAAGTACACAAATAATCATCGAGATATGGAGGTTTCAATAATGGTGCCGAGATCGATGAAGACGTAGTCGTGGTTCAGTGCAATTATCTTAATGAGGTAGATGATCAATATCACGATCTCCAATCAGAAAAGGAAATGTATCCTCATAGTCATGATTGTCGAAATCTCCAGGTTGCTCACAATCAAGCATCTCGCGTTCTACTTGGTGTTGTCATCCAAGAGATAAGCATTGGTACCGAGCATCTGCTTGATCTGCTTAGCTCACAATAAAGACATTGCAAACAGGTGGTTGCGATTTGAACGTTTGATGTGAACCCAATCTCCGACTGCGAGTTTTATTCATTCACGGGATGTGGGCGTTGCTGGCCAGGCCAGCATTTATTGCCCATCCCTAATTGCCCTTGAGAAGGTGGTGGTGAGCTGCCTTCTTGAACCGCTGCGGTCCATGTGAGGTAGGTACACCCACAGTGCTGTTAGGAAGGGAGTTGCAGGATATTGACCCAGCGACAGTGAAGGAACGGCAATATAGTTCCAAGTCAGGATGGTGTGTGACATGGAGGGGAACTTGCAGATGGTGGTGTTCCCATGTATTTGCTGCCCTTGTCCTTCTAGTTGGTAGAGGTCGCGGGTTTGGAAGGTGCTGTCTAAAGAGCCTTGGTGCATTGCTGCAGTGCATCTTGTAGATGGTACACACTGCTGCCACTGTGCGTCAGTGGTGGAGGGAGTGAATGTTTGTAGATGGGGTGCCAATCAAGTGGGCTGCTTTGTTCTGGATGTTGTCGAGCTTCTTGAGTGTTGTTGGAGCTGCACCCATCCAGGCAAGTGGAGAGTATTCCATCACACTCCTGACTTGTGCCTTGTAGATGGTGGACAGGCTTTGGGGAGTCAGGAGGTGAGTTACTCGCCTCAGGATTCCTAGCCTCTGACCTGCTCTTGTAGCCACGGTATTTATATGGCTACTCCAGTTCAGTTTCTGGTCAATGGTAAGCCCCCAGGATGTTGATAGTGGGGGATTCAGCAATGGTAATGCCGTTGAATGTCAAGGGGAGATGGTTAGATTCTCTCTTGTTGGAGATGGTCATTGCCTGGCACTTGTGTGGTGCGAATGTTACTTGCCACTTATCAGCCCAAGCCTGGATATTGTCCAGGTCTTGCTGCATTTCTACACAGACTGCTTCAGTATCTGAGGAGTCCCAAATGGTGCTGAACATTGTGAAATCATCAGCGAACATCCCGACTTCTGACCTTATGATTGAAGGAAGGTCATTGATGAAGCAGCTGAAGATGGTTGGGCCTAGGACACTACCCTGAGGTACTCCTGCAGTGATGTCCTGGAGCTCAGATGATTGACCTCCAACAACCACAACCATCTTCCTTTGTGCTAGGTATGACTCCAGCCAGCAGAGGGTTTTCCTCCTGATTCCCATTGACCTCAGTTTTGTTCGGGCTCCTTGATGCCATACTCGGTCAAATGCTGCCTTTATGTCAAGGGCAGTCACTCTCACCTCACCTCTTGAGTTCAGCTCTTTTGTCCATGTTTGAACCAAGGCCGTAATGAGGTCAGGAGCTGAGAGTCATGGTTTCCTTGCGCATGTTCACTTAACAGAGTATGCTTTTACTTTGTCTTGTTGCTTCGTGAAAACTCAAGAAAATTACAATCACCATGGAAGTAGTACTGAGCAAATTGTTGGAGCTATGGGCTGACATGTCCCCAGGTCCTGATGGACTTCACCCTAGGGTCTTAAAAGAAGTGGCTAGTGAGATAGTTGATGCGTGCTTTTAATTTTCCAAAATTCCCTAGATTCAGGGAAGGTTCCATGAGATTGGAAAATAGCGAATGTAACTCCTTTATTCAAAAAGGAAGGGAGACAGAAAGCAGGAAACTACAGGCCAGTTAACTTAACATCTGTCATAGGAAAAATGTTAGAAGCTATTATTAAAGACGTTATAGCAGAGCACATAGAAAAATCCAAGATAATCAGGCCGAGTCAACATGGTTTTTGGAAAGGGAAATCATGTTTAACCAATTTATTGGAGTTCTTTGAAGAAGTAACGTGCTGTGGATAAAGGGGAACAGGTGGATGTGCTATACTTAGATTTCCAGAAGGCATTTGATAAGGTGCCACATCAAAGGTTATTGCAGAAAATAAAAGCTCATGGTGTAGAGGGTAACTTATTGGCATGGATAGAAGATTGGCTAGCTAACAGGAAACGGAAAGTAGGCATGAATGGGTCATTTTCTGTTTGGCAAGATATTAACGAGTGGTGTGCTACAGGGATCAGTGCTGGGGTCTCAACTTTTTACAATTTATATAACTGAAGCAACCGAAGGTATGGTTGTTAAATTTGCTGACGCCACAAAGATAGGTAAAGTAATTTGTGAAGAGGACATAAGGGGGCTACAAAGGGATATAGATTGGTTAAGTGAGTAGACAAAAATCTGGCAAATGGAGTACATTGTGGGAAAATGTGAAATTATCCATTTTGGCAGGAAGAATAAAAAATAAGCATATTATCTAAATGGTGAGAGATTGCGGAGTTCTGAGATGCAGAGGGATCTGGGTGTCTTAGTGTATGAATCGCAAAAGGTTAGTATGTAGGTACAGCACATAATTAGGAAAGCTAATATTACGAGGGGAATTGAATACAAAAGTAATGAGGTTATGCTTCAGTTATGCAGGGCATTGGTGAGACCACATCTGGAGGACTGTGCACAGTATTGGTCTCCTTATTTTAGGAAAGATATAAATGCATTGGAAGCAATTCAGAGAAGGTTTACTACATTAATGCCTGGAATAGATGGGTTGCCTTATGAGGAAAGATTGGACGGGCTAAGCTTGTATCCTTTGGAGTTTAGAAGAGTAAGAGGCGACTTGATTGAAATATATAAGATCCTGAGAGGTCTTGACAGGGTGGATGTGGAAAGAATTTTTCCTCTTGTGGGAGAATCTAGAACTAGGGGTCACTGTTTAAAAATAAGGGGTTGCCCATTTAAGACAGAAATTAGAATTTTTTTCACTGAGGTCGTGAGTCTTTGGAATTCTCTTCCTCAAAAGGCGGTGGAAGCAGAGACTTTGAATATTTTTAAGGCAGAGGTAGATAGCTTCTTGATAAGCAAGGGGATGAAAGGTCATTGGGGGTAGGTGGGAATGTGGTGTTGAGGTTACAATCAGATCAGCCATGATCTTGTTGAATGTGGAGCAGACTCGTGGGGCCAAGTGGCCTACTCTTGCTCCTAATTCGTATGTTCGTATGATCTCTTCTGCTTTGCTCTGACATTTGCATTGGATGGCAATGACTTCTGAAGAATGGTCAGCAACATGAGAATCTTGCAACCAATCATGAGTTCGGCTGCTGTCTTTTTGATCAGAGAGTGTGGGGTGAATCAATATGTGTGAAGTAGGATGTGAATGGATTGTTCAAACGTTTTCTCCTTTGACATGCTAGCTGTCAAACTGTCCTTAATTTTCTTGTTGAAATGTTTGCCACCATTCAATTGTGGGTTGTATCGTGATATCAGATGGTGGCGCATTCCATAGCTTGCTAGGAACTCTGTGAACTGACTGGAAGAAAACTGTGGTCCGTTGTCTGTAATGATAATCTCAGGCAAATCCCACTTTGTAAACAACTCGAGAATGTCAATGACTGAAGTGGTGGGTATGGAATTTGTTGTCGTGATTTCCGGCCACTTACTATGTAGATCATAAACAACGAGCAAAAACGTTAATTGCTAGGGGCTGCATGCACTTCTCCAAAAATATCTACTTGGAGTTGTTGCCTTGGTTTTGTTGGCCATGTGGTCGGTTGTAGAGGTGCAGGACATAGCTTAGCAGATTTTTCACTGAGTGTACATGTTACGCAGTTTCTCATGAACTCTTCTATGTAGCAATATATTACTCGCCATCAGACTGCTTCACGGGATTGTTGTTTCATCTTAACACCCGGATGTCATTCATGGACAAGATGCAACACCCGTTGCTGTAGCACTTTCGGGATCACGGCTCAAGTTCCACATACAATACAGGTGTCATCAAACAATGCAGCTCATTGCATACTCTTTAGTACAGGACCAGTTCCTCCTCTATATTGCAAGGCCAGTTAGATTTTAGGTAGTGGCTTACTTCATCAGTGCGCTGTCTGCTGCCGACTCTGCCTTCAACTCCTGAAGCGTCACAAGATTCATGATTGCATGCAAAATCAGCGCAACTACATAGTCTTCGATGTCACAAGTTGCTTCATTATCACTAAAGCTGTCTGTGATTGTAATGTCGTCAGCTACTCAGTTGTGTGAACCTGCAAGATACTCGACCTCAAATTTGTGCTGATAAAGGCGATCAGTTGGTGTTGAGGTTGGTGACCAGATCCTGATGTGGCTAACAATGTAGTCAGTTCTTGGTGATCATTGTGGAGGGTGAGCTTCCTACCATAGAGATACATGTGCCAATGTTCACAAGTTTGGATGCAGGCTAGTGCTTCCTGCTGTCCAGTGGAGTGTTTGTATTTAGTTTGTGCAGTGGCTTTTGAAGAGGCTCAGCGATCTCCACGTACTGGGCCATAAATTTGTGACAAAAGTTGGTAATGCTGAGGAACGATGCCAACTCTTATGTAAAGCAAAATACTGCGGATGCTGGAAATCTGAAACAAAAACAAGAATTGCTGGAATCACTCAGCAGGTCATTGACCCGAAACGTTAACTCTGCTTCTCTTTCCACAGATGCTGCCAGACCTGCTGAGTGATTCCAGCAATTCTTGTTTTTGTGCCAACTCTTATGTGTTAGACGGAGTCGGAAACGCATGAATGGCTTTGACATTGCCGTACGTAAGCTTTACGCCAGGCGCTGTCACTTTGTACCCAAGAAAGTCAATCTTGCTTGCCGCAAATGTACGTTTGTCCTTGTTGAGTGTCGACCTGTATTGTGAGTCGAGCGAACACCGCGGATAACCGTTCATCGTGTTCTGCTTTGTCCCTTCCATGGACAATTATGTCGTCGAGAAGGTTGAGCGCTCCCTCAACGTCTGACAAGACAGAAGAGACAATCTTCTGGAATGTGATAGGTGTTGAATGTAGCCCATAGGGCATTCCGCGGTACTGAAACACACCGTTGTATGTAACAAAGGCTGTAAGAGGTCAGCTTTGCTCTGCTAGTGGTCTCTGAAGATAGCTCCATCGCATGTTGAGCTTCATGAAGACTGTGGAGTCATGAAATGATGCTGATAGTTCTTGGATCATAGGGAGTGGGTACTTCTCCAGAATAATTGCTTTGTTGACCAACTTGAGGTCAACGTATAGCCTATGTTCTCCATTTTGGGTTACGCAGTGGGTTTGGGTTTGATATCCATGGGGATGAATTGATTCGCTCAATAATGGTGTCTGCTTCCAGTCATTTCAGATCCTGTGACGCGTGTGTGCAGATTGCGAATGGCAACCATCTCAAATTTTGCAAAACAGGTGGAATTGACATGTCAACACGAGGAGCATGATAGTACCTTCTTAATCTCCCCAAATCCGATGAATAAGGAAGGATAATGTTGTGCACAGTCTATATCATTGATCACATTAATGTGTGCTCTGGTGGGATCTACAAGTTTGAAGCCAAGCTTATCAAACAGATCTATCCCCATAAGACCCCTGCCTTTGGCCACATAGAACGTGAACTTGTCTAGGTTGACATTTTTGTAGTGCACTGGAACTATGATCATTCTAAAGGGATACTTGAGTTGTCATAAGCTTAAAAAGTGTCTGTGGCAGGAGTGAAAGTTGCAAACAATAGTAACAGTAGAGGTTTTTGCTCAATATGGATACTTTCACACCCACATCAATAAAGAATGACACTGAAATGCCCACAATCATGGCTGTGCAATCTTAGAAGTCACCCCTGAACATGGGACCAGCATTTTATTGTCTGTGATAGTATACACATACTATATTTCGCTCTCAGGAATAGGTTTCTCCACGTGTCGAACTGACGAAGTTGTCGTCTTCAATGACTTGCAGACCTTTGAGAAGTGATTCATCTTTGAGCATCAGTTGCAGTTTTTCCATCATGCTAGACATGGTTTTTCAAATCCAACATGGTCAAACAAAGTTAAACCACCATTCTCCTTGAGCAGGCATTCCCTAATTCATGGGATTGAAGTTTTTCATTTAGTTGATCATTAATTAGTTCATTAGTTAGACTGCCAAATGTGCTTGTAGAAGTTAACTGACACAACACTGCCACATATTGTTTTATGGGCTCACCATTTCCCTGGCATCTCTTGCAGAACATGCATTGTTCATTCACCACAATTTTCCTTGGGCCAAAGTATTTCTCAAGAGCACTTACCACTTTATCAGATGTAGATGATCGTCCGTTTGCTGCTTGAATATACGTTGGCCCTCTGCTCCGAGGCAATGCTCGAGTATCACCTTCTGAAGGATCGCTGCTACATCTGTACTGTCCATACCCGTAGCAAGCATGTAGGTTTCAAACCCAGAAATCCATCTGTCTCATGGAATGGGAGGATCTCCTAATAATGCCAGGAAAGGCACTGGGGCTGGTAAATTTAAATTACTCGCCGTCTTCATTGCCAGATTTTATGTTTCGTACCACAAGCATGAAGAAACTAGACTCACGATTTCTGTATGTGTGGGCTTTATTCAAGCTGGCTGCCTGGATCTCTTTGTTTCACTTTTGGAGCAACGCCCCTCAGGGTTGACTGACAGCATAGTGAGTAGTCTTACAAACACAGCACAGAACAATCAATCACTGAGCAATCAAACACAATACCTCCCCTGCCATGAGGTCCTCTTCCCGCACCACCCCCCCCCCCACCTCCCATCCCTCACCTTTACAGAATTTGAGACCCCCATGCGACAACTATACAAGCCGATTCCACCACCTACCTGATGTCAAGCAGTCTCTGGGCTGTGCAATATTTTTCCATCTTTTCCCATCAACTTCCAGCTAATTCCAGGTGGAACCTTGACCAGAGGAATTTGAATGATGCTGAGAGTTAAAGTAGCTGGGGCTACCGTATGGGGAAACGAGGCACGACTCCTGTGGAGAGGAGGGAGAAGGTGATTTTCTCTGTGCGGGATGAGGGGAGTGGGGTTAAAATGCTTCGGATTAATCGGGGGTGGGGTGATGGGAATGGGTGAAGGACAAAGATTCCAAACTTTTTGGGGTGTGGCGGAGGTCAAATTTACACAGTAGGTATTCTAGGGGCGAAAGGGCAGGAATGATGTGTAATGCCATTGGTGGGGGCAGGGGATAGGAGAAGGCATAGACAGCTTTTTTCATTCATTTTAAGAAACTTTAAAGTCACTGTACCTTTAAAACCTAAATGCGCATTGAGGGCTGTAAGCCCTTTCAAAATGGCATTGGCGCTGGATGGCATTGCCGGGGATGGCTGCCCCGGCCATGCTAATAAGCCGTCACATTTGGAAGCGTGGTGGCTCTGCGACGTGGGCCCTGTGTGTGCGGGCCACAAATTTTTCCACCCGCCACCTATTTCGATGACGGGCTTTTAACATGCGACCCTAAGTATAAAAATGCAGCAGTTGAAAGAAATGGTTGAACAGACAAAGCAGGTAATGCTGTAGAGGCAGAAAAGGAAAAGAGATTGAAGAAACCTGACATTTTCTTTTGCATCTCGCATGCTACTTCATGAACACTCAAAATATGGCTATTCCCCTTGTTTACAAACCAGTTGCCATATTTTTAAACAATTGAAGCATTCTTCATTAGCAGAATAACATGGATGCAGAAAACAATTGTAAAGTTGTTAAATTCATAGTTGACATTGAGGTAGGGAGCACAACAAGGACTTAAGAGCACTTAACAATTTGTAGAAGGATTTAGATCAATTATCTAATTAGGCAGACAAACAGCAAATTGTTATTTTATCACTGAAATATAAAAATATATATGCATCAAAAATACAGAAGTACGTAATGAATTAAATTAAATGAGCTCAGGGAGAATTGGAAAGATGCTTAGAAGCAACAGTAGACACCTGACTTTTCGTGTGGAGCCAACATGGAGAAGAAAATTGTTAGCATGTGTAAAGCAGTACTCTATGGTTGGTTGGTATCCTTCTAACTATGAAAGATGATGGACACGCAGCAAACAATCCATTTAGGTGGGGTGTCTTCTCTTCTTCTCTTGGTGCATCTTTGCTGATGGCTGTGAAGGCCAATCCTTAAGCGGCAGGTTCTGCCAAGGTGCTGTATGTGAAGCTGCCAAGTGACGCTGTGAGTTGTTTTTGACGTTTGCGCCTGTTGCCAAGCTGCTGTAGCAACTGGTCATCGTGGTAGTGCACACCAATCCACAGAATGTGTCGTCATTTCCTCCTTTCACCAGCTAGTGACTCCCAGGTGTGATGGTTGGCTTTTAGGGCCTTCATGTCAGTATACGCCTTTCTATACATGCTGCTGTATATTTACAGCCTGCTTTTCTTTTATATGTTGGACCTCTTTATATATAAAAATCTTATGTCACTCTGAATTTATGTGTAGCTATGGGGCCGTAAAATAACAATTGAAAACAAAGCCTGGCATTTCTTCAGAGCTGCCCTCGCTGGAAGTGGAGCAGAAACACTTGACTGCATATATAACTAGGGGGTTCCACCACATTTCTGATGAAGTTACAGTGGAAGCAGGAGCAGCTCTGAAGAAAGTCATCACTTCCACCTTATAAAAATGTAGGGTTATTATTCAATAAGTCTGCTGCTGGTTTGTTTTCTTTTATTTGTTTCATAGGATGTGGACATCTCTGGTAACGCAAGCATTTGTTGCCCATCCCTAATTGCTCTTGAGAAGGTGAGCTGCTTTCAAGAAGTTCTGCAGTCCATTTGGTGCGGGTACACCCAGACTGCTGTTAGGAAGGGAGTTCCTGGTTTTTGACCCAGCGACAGTGAAGAAATGGCAATATATTTCAAAATCAGAATGGTGTGTAGCTTGGAGGGTAACTTGCAGGTGGTGGTGTTCCCATGCATCTGCTGCCCTTGTCCTTCTAGGTAGTAGAGGTCGCAAGCTTGGAAGGTGCTGTCAAAGGAGGCATGGTGAGTTGCTGCAGTGCATCTTGTATATGGTACACACTGCTGCCACTGTGCATCGGTGGTGGATGGGGTGTCAATCAAACGGGTTGCTTTGCCCTGGATAGCGTTGAGCTTCGTGAGAGTTGACGGAGCTGCATCCATCCAGGCAAATGGAGAGTATTCCGTCACACTCCTGACTTGTGCCTTGTGGATGGCGGCCAGGCACATGCTCTTGTAGCCACAGTATTTCTGTGGCTGGTCCAGTTCAGTTTCTGGTCAATGGTAACCCCGCCAGATGTTGATAGTGGGGGATTCACTGATGGTAATTTTGTTGAATATCATGGGGAGATGGTTAGGTTCTTTCTTGTTGGAGGTCGTAATTGCCTGGCACTTGTGTGGCGCGAATGTTACTTGCTACTTATCAGCCCAGCCTGAATGTTGTCCAGGTCTTGCTGCATATGGACATGGACTGCTTCAGTATCTGAGCAGCTGTGAATCGTACTGAACATCGTATAGTCATCAGCGAACATCCCAATTTCTGACCTTATGATGGAGCAGCTGAAGATGGTTAAGATGGATAAAAAATATTGTCATATAAGCCAGGAATGTTCTGAGATCAGTCACCTGTTGGGGGCAACAATGGGAGTGCTAAAACTGGCCTCCATACCCTTCGAGACAGAGAAGTGAAAAATCAGCGATGATGGGATCTCTATCCATGACCCTGCAGGGAAGTGTGTGTTACATGTGTGCATGCATATCTGATGAGGACAGCATTGGTCTTTGCTCTGTTGCCCTCTGTGGCTTGCTGACACGTAGATGCTAACTCTAGCAAGCAAAGTATTAAAGGGCTGTCAGCACCTATAAAATAGGACCCCTGGAATAGTTGTCCGCTTCAGAAGGGGAGGGGAAATAAATTGATCCAGGAAAACCTTCATGCAAAATGCCCAGGTCTGATTTTCATATAGTAACAGCCACACTTTATGTTCTGACCCTGATGTCCTTTGAATAAAAATAAGATTGTGCTCGTGTAATTTTCTTTTCTTTTGGGCCTCCTTATCTCGAGAGACAATGGATACGCGCCTGGAGGTGGTCAGTGGTTTGTGAAGCAGCGCCTGGAGTGGCTATAAAGGCCAATTCTGGAGTGACAGGCTCTTCCACAGGTGCTGCAGAGAAATTTGTTTGTTGGGGCTGTTGCACAGTTGGCTCTCCCCTTGCGCCTCTGTCTTTTTTCCTGCCAACTACTAAGTCTCTTCGACTCGCCACAATTTAGCCCTGTCTTTATGGCTGCCCGCCAGCTCTGGCGAATGCTGGCAACTGACTCCCACGACTTGTGATCAATGTCACACGATTTCATGTCGCGTTTGCAGACGTCTTTATAACGGAGACATGGACGGCCGGTGGGTCTGATACCAGTGGCGAGCTCGCTGTACAATGTGTCTTTGGGGATCCTGCCATCTTCCATGCGGCTCACATGGCCAAGCCATGTAATTACATTACTGAATTACATTACAGTAATTACATTACTGAAATATAATCTTTAATTAAGTAATTTACCTTTATAAAGTTGTACATCGTATTGTAAATTATAGCTTTTTAAAATGATTTTAAAAGTCAAAGATTGTTCACTTCTATACTGATGGAAAGTATATTGTTGCACTGAACTGTGTGTGATAGTACTTCAGTGCTGATCCGTGCAGCAACATATGGGGATGGGTCTGTGTATCGCAATGTTTGGAACATGGGACTGCATGTGCCAAAGTTTGGGCCTGGTTTGTGCCACAGTACATCACGCTGGTGTATGTGTAGCAGTGTATGGACAAGGCCTGACATTTTGCATACAACAATGCGGAAAGCAGAATGTGACAATATGTGACATGTTGGTCTGCATCTGACAGGGTAACATGGCAGGTCGAAGAATCCCAGTGGGGAAATAGCAGTACATCAAATGTGTATGGGCACTGCTTTGTTTGCAATGCTATTACACACATTGGTTTGTATGTGACAGCATATGAGTGCTGGTTGTTGTGTAACAATATGTGCAAGGTGATAAGCACTTCGCAAGCTATGCGAGATGTGCTGTGTACAGCACTATATGGTTATATAATTAAACAGTTTCTCAACAAAGGTGATATATATCCCTGAGATATTGACTTCATTCAGTTTATCTTTCTTAGTGGGAGTTTTGTCATAAGAACTGATTTTTAAAAAAAATCTGTTACCAAAATTATGACCAATATTAACACTTGTATTTTTCTCTTCAGTTGAGCTTTTCAGACTTTGTATTTAAATAATTAGAGATGGTGACAGCAAAGGCTTTGTAGGATTTGAGCCCAACAGATGTGAGGGAACTGAATTACATACAGAGATAACACACTCTGTATTGTTAAGCTTACGCCTACTTCTCATCTAATAACTTTGCTTCTGTACAGTTAGGCTCCTAAACAGAAAAATGGGAAATACATGTCACATTTTGCATCAGGTGATAGGCCGACAAGTTTTAATACAAATCTGATTTTAATGTACAATACGTAGATGCATGTAATAGAGATCTAAAAGCTACATGTGTGGTATGGGTAATTGTTTGCCTTCATTTCCCCATCAGTGAACCATTTATTAAAACAAATTTCAGAAAGTTTACAAATTTATTAATTCTGTATTGTTGCCATTTAGTGATGTATTCAGCATCATGGCTATCTCATATTGTTAACCTTGCCTCTAGAAGGGTATCTAATTACCTATACTGACACCGATTCCCTTCAGATATTATTGGCTTTTTGTATTACATAATCAGTTTGACTCATTGGCCAGTATCATGGACATCATATTGCTTGCTCACAAGTTGTTAAAAAAATAAATGTTCTTCCCAGTGGTTTCTAATGTTGCTTAACAACCATTTTGTATTTGTGTTAAATTATGCTTGGTCTCTGCACCCGAAAGAGATTTATCTGAAAATATTCACAGCAACCTTGTTAGCACAGAATGCTTACTGATCAATCCAGTCCATTGGCTCGCTCAGTAACAGGCCAGGTTTTCCACAGAACCTCTGCTACATTAAAGTTAGTTGCTGTGCAATTCAGCATCCAGGCGACAGCCTCCACTTCTGTTGAATAACAACAGCGATGCCACAGCTGTGTATGAATGCGGATGTGTTAAAGTAACATCACTCTGAACAGAAGCTTAACAGCCTCTCTGAATTCTGTGATTGAGGTAAGAGGAGGATATGTTGGGGTTTGATGGTATTTTTTATTCCTTAGTCGAAGTAGCATCTGGGCTATCCTTTCAGCTGACTGCCGAGTAGCTTGGGGTGGGAGGAGATGCTTTTACACTAAGAATATAAAGGTCCAGATTGACTGTTTGCATAATGGCTTGTTAGAGATGAGAGGCAAGGGGATTCAGTGATCAAAACATGCTGCAAACTGCCTGCTTCAATTACTCATCAGTACCAAGCTAGTATCTGAATTCATTAAGGTGCTGTAGAAGGCCAACATCCCCACGCTCACAAGCCTCATACAACAAGGTGGTGTAAGAGGCGCTGTTTCATTCAGTTACTTTGAAGGTTGCTGATCAGGGGAAAAAAATCTTGATGAATACTCTAGAGAGGGTGTTTGATGTACTGCTCTCTGTCAGTAAGAACGCAGTCCTTACTGAGATTCTCAGAAAAAGCATCCTCAAGAGCACATTTGCAGGTTATAAGCAGGCTTCTCTTTTATGTTTTATCTTGAACCCTTAAATACTACTTTCTGTCAAAGCTGGATTGTATATGGAGAAGGTTTCAGACGGAACCTGCTTAAAACAGAACTGACAGTCAAAAAGCTGCTATTACTGTTCCCTCAGCAGTAAAGATTTGTGTTTTTAACCCATTTTGAGCCTTTTATTTAGATATTCTGTTTAGATGGATTGTTAGTAGGGGAATATTGAGAATGGATTTTCATTTAAGCCTGCTCTTGGAACAATGTGAAGTGTTCTTCGAAAGATAAAGTGCTGTAATTACCAGGTGCATGTGTTCATTAATTTTAACTAGTGCAGAATCCTTGAGTTCCTCTCCAGTGGTCTGTGCTTGAGGCTCTATATATCTAAATTGTATCTGCTCACATGTTGCAAAAAATGGTGACTCTCTTGAGTTCAATTTCATGCACCATTGCAATGACCTTTTGTAAAGGGTGCATATATTTACTTCAGTAACCAGAATTAAGAACCAATTTGGTAAACTATGAAAATGATTTGATTCAGGGGTCCTTTATTTTGATCGCATTCCAATGCAAACAGGGTGAAGATGTGCTCCAGGCATTTAATTCTAGTTAATATAAGCATGTAACAGGCTCTCAGTGGTTGCCCTTGTGCTCTAATGTGTACTCCTTTTAACATCTTTGAATCTTTGTAGAATTATTATTTTCCAGAACAGTTTGGGTGAGCTCAGCACAAGTTTAATGAAAATTAATGAGAATTTCTAAACATGTTCCGGCCTGGCCACTTGGCATTATCTCCTCGGTTTATAGTCAACTCTCAATGCAAGAGTCAAGCATTAGGCAATAATTGGAGAATGTGTGTATGTGGTACGGCTGTAAGCACACAAGAGAGCAACTTGCAACACACTGTTCTCACACTAAGAATGCATTTGGATGACTGGCTTGTCTTCAAACTTCTGGTGTTGTTGTCCTTGAACTACTGCTTGGAAGTGTTCAAGAGCCTCCTGCATTGACTTTCATCCTCAGTTTCCTGTGCCCCTCATTGGAGAACCACTTATCTCTGCACAGTTTTCCCCGGACATCCAAACTAGACAAAGAATCACAATGGTGGGACTGACACTGAATGCTCGCATACCAACACTGACTCTGTTCGTACACCAACATTGACACTGAATGCTCACATACCAACACAGCTAGTGAATGCACATGTACCAACACTGACTCTGTTTGTATGTCAATACTGACATCGAGGGAGGGATATTAACCAGCAAATATGGATGGGTTTGGGTTGGGGATTACAAAAATGTTAAGATCTGAATCCTGCCCACTTCCAGTTTTACTGAAGGTTGGACAGGGGATGGGCAGCCAACTTGCTACCCAGAGGTAGGTTGGTATTTTAATTATAATGAGGCTATGTGTCTCATATTTGGCTCCACTTTAAATATAACCCTGGTTGGCCGAGTTTTCTGGGTCTTGGGGCACCCAATGACTAAAAGGAGGCGAGGCCTAATGGATCCAGCAAGTAAGTGCCTTCCATTTACCTGCTGGATCCAGTTTATCTGCTTCACACACCACCCATGATCTCCCTCGACTCTCCCAAACCCTTGAAGCCGACAGTATGCTCCACCACTGACCCCTCTGATCTCTCTCATTCTCTTCTCTGCTTCCTACAATGCAGCCTGGTACCAGAGGCCTTCCTGCCTGTTAACCAGCCAGACTTCCTAGCTGGCTGTGGCCAGGAAACAAAGGCAAAAAGTATTAATCAGCTCCTGTTGTTAAATTTGGCTTTCCCAATCTTGAAACAGCAACCACCACCCTCCACCCATCCCCCCCTCCCAATCGTTCCCTTTCCGCCTCTGGCTTAATATTTAGCTCTGAATGTTTGTATATCAACCACTGGTACCACTTGTCCGTGCACCGACGCTGGCACTGACTGTCTGTGCACTGACACAGTGTAATTTAATTTGTCATTGAAGATTACTGGCGGTAAGATATAGGGGATGTAAAATGTAATACAGCAGAATTAGATAGTCCCTTTAGGAAGAATTACATGGGAATTCCCAAGTAGTCCAATGTGGAAAGACATGGGTTTTTGGATCCTGATCAAATCTGAACAAATAAATAGATTTTAAAATAGGCGGTGGATAAACAGAGAGAACTGAGGATGAGGACACAAATCTTTGAAGGTAGCAAGACAAGTTGTGAAGACTCCTTTTTGTTTTTAAAGAAGGATACCGTATCCTTGGCTTTATAAACGGAGGCATAGAGTACAAAAGCAAGGAAGTTATGTTGACCCATTAGAATTCACTGGTTCAGCCCAGCTGGGGTATTGGGCTGGATGTTGTCCTCCCGATGGTGTGTTCTGGGGGTGGGGGGGGTGGTTTTGGAGAAGTGGAGCACAGCGGCCGCAACAGAACCTAACGCTGGGATTACTGGGCCTGATCTTCCCGAGGGTGAGATAGGCCGATGACAACCTTCCTGCTCAGAGGCCATCTGAGGCCCTTAAGTGGCCTATTAATGGCCACCAATGGGATCTTACCTGTTCCCAAATCTAAGGAATTTTAGAAAATCATAGCTAGCGCATCCACTATCTCTGCAGCTATCTCTTTTAGAACCCTAGGGTGTAGGTCATCAGGTCCCAGGGATTTGTCGGATTTTAGTCCCTTGAGTTTTTCCAATACTTTTTCTCTGCTGATACTAACTTCCTCACTCTTTTTAGCCCCTAGGTTACAGTCTATTTCTGGTATGAAATTTGTGTCTTCTGCTATGAAGACAGACACAAAATATTTGTTCAATGCCTCTGCCATTTCTTCATTCCCCCATGATCATTTCTCCTGTCTCTGCTTCTCAGGTACCAACATTTACTTTAGCTACTCTCTCCCCTTTTATATACCTATAAGAGTTCTTACAATCTGTTTTTATATTACTGACTAGTTTACCCTCATTCTATTTTTTCCTTTCTTATCAACTTTTTGAAGGCCCTTTTTCAATGTAAAGATTGTGGCGGTTGGTAAGAGGCTCAGTTGGTAGTACCCTCACCTCTGAGTCAGAAGATTCAGGGTTCATGTCCCATTCTAGAGGCTGAATTTTTGGGACCCCAAAATTGGGAACAGATGAAGGGGGACCCTGAAAATACTGGCATCAGGCAGCATGTCAATTTCAAGGCACTGAATCTGGCACTGGCAATAATCACCAGGCTAGGGGAGGTTGGAGCAGGAATTGTATTTTCCTCCCAATTGAGGGCAGTTAACTTGTTATGGAAGGGGGAGCATGTTATATTTAAGGGGGCACGTGGGTTTTAGAAGCAATTGTTTTTTTGAACAGCTAAGGGGAGGCGGTGGCGGGGCAGGAAGATAATGGAGGCCATTTCCTCAACATGGGATCTACCACCATAGATGGAACTACCTGAAGATGACCAAGAACCATTGCCGCAGGAGACTGGGACTCTCCAGACAGATGGTCACAGACATCTGTGCCCTTGTCGACAAAGACCTCACATCTTGCAACACTGGTCGCCATGCTCTGTCAGTAGCTGTCAAAGTCACTGTGGCCTTGAGCTTATTCGCTTCTAGCTATTTCCCAGGATCAGCTGCAGACTTTGGTGGCATCTTGCAAATGACTGCACACCATTGCATCTCACTGGTCAATGATGCCCTCTTTGCCAGAGCTGGACAACACATTCATTTGACGATGAACATGGCCTCACAGGGACAGAGGACATTGGGTTTCGCCTCCATCACTGGATTCCCCCAAGTGCAGGGCATCATCGATTGCACCCATGTGGCCATCAAGGCACCCAGTGATCAGCCATTGAGATCCACCAACAGGAAGGGCTTCAACTCCCTCAATGTCCAACTGGTCTATGACCACAAGAGCTTCCTCCATATGTGTACTCACTTTCCTGGCAGCTGCTATGATTCCTTCTTCCTCTGCCAGTTCAGGCTGTCTCAGAGCTTCACTCTCCAAAATGTGTGGATGGATCTTAGGGGACAAGGAAAATCCTTTGAAAAGATGGCTACTGAGCCCTCTATGGAACTGCTCCCCCAATACAGAGGCACAGAGATGATGCAACCAATGCCACCTGCTCAGCAGGACAAGCATTAAGCAGGCCATCCAATTTCTGAAGATGCGATTCCAGTGCCTGGACTGGTCAGGTGGTGCCCTCCAAAACCCTCCTGCATTGTGCTGGTCTACTGCACTCTCCATAATATAGCCCTCCAGAGAGGTGTGGACCTTGAGGATGGTGAGTCCCTGAAAGGAAACGGGGGAACAGGAGCAGGACATAAGAGAGGAGGAAGATGAGGTGGAGGGAGATGGCACTGAACAGAGAGGGGCCCCTGCTGCATGTTGAGGTGGCCTTCTCGTGCCACCTCCAAGAGGAGGACATCCCTCCTCTCCCTCATGGCCTCCAGCATTAGATCCAGGTTGGCATCGATGAAGTGAGGTGCTGCCCTGCCCTGGATGTCAGGCCTCCTGCTCCCCTGTGACATCTCACTTCCCTGTGATGCAATGGAAGGCTTTGGCACAAACCTCAGATCTCTCCCTCAGCAGCCTCAGTGATGGCTGTCATGGGATGTCTAAATAAGTCCCACCCTTCATCTGATCCACCTCCATTCCCACTCCCACTGGCTCTAAATGGACAGGAAACTTGTCTCCATATCAATTAAGAGCTCACCCCTGTGAAAATCTTAACTTTAATCAGTTTCCCACTGGAGGTGGGTTTCTGACCCGAAAACAAACCCAGTTCCTGTTTCCTGCCTCCGTGGCTAAGAAGTCAGCCCCAGGACATAGACACAAAGATAACGGATGACACCAGTGCAGTACAGCGGGAGTGCTTCATTATCAGAGGTGCCGACTTTTGGATGAGACACTAAACCAAGGCCCTGTCTGCCCTCTCGGGTGGGCATTAAAGATCCCATGTCATTATTTCGAAGAAGAGCAGGTGAGTTATCCCTTGTGTCCTGACCAATATTTACCCTTCAATCAACATCACCAAAACAGATTATCTGGTCATGATCACATCGCTATTTGTTGGAGCTTGCTGTGCATGTTTCCTACATTATATCAGGCATAGGTTAGAAGGCCTCACCAGCACTTGGATTTTAAAGGCTGCAGTAATCATAGGAATGGAGAGGAGATGTAGGAAGCCTATTCTCCACTGCCCCCCTCCCCTTCCCCCCCAGGTGTGTCACTCTTACCTGGAGGTCCTGCTGCAGGCTCTGAGAGGCTGCAGTGAGGTGAGCTCTCCTGAGGAGGTTGACAACCTCTCCAAACAAGCAGATGTGGATGGAGGTGTCTGAAAAAATCAGAATGTGTTCCCTCCAACTTGGAGACAGTGCACCAAGAGGATCCAGGACCTCAGGAGAGCATGCTAGTTGAGTGGCGTAAAACTTTTAGGTGCCAAGCCCCACACTTTGACTTGCCCAGTGTTCTCCTGCACAACATACCTTGCAGCTCCACTCAGTCCTTTCTCTGCAGACACCTCGTATACCCATCTGAGCAGCAAACACCCACACTGTCCTTCAGCCTATTGCTCTCTTGCACCCATGCCTACCAATCTCCACAAATGTTGCCCTTCCCTCCTCTGCCATGCGAGCCATTACCAGCACTCAGAACTCTCTGCTTTCTCTCCTTGCAGGAGAAGAGAGTACACAATTTGGCAAGAGGCAGAGATCCAAGGGGGGGCAGGTTGGGGGGTTGCCGGTGTCGAGGCAAAGGGGAGTCTGGCCCTCCAGTTACATGCACCTATTGACCACTGGCAAAGCATGCCCACCTGGTCCACTGGGAAGGAGGCTGCAGATGTCAGCAATGACCTGCCGTGACAGCCTGAGGCACTGGTACACAGAGATGATGAGACAGCTGGTCCTCTGTTTGTAAACTCTGTATAGGGTGTCTCGCCTCCTTCCAGCTGGATCTCTGTGTCCATCGCCCTGCCCTTTGGAGGGGCATGCATCTGAGGACAAGGGAGCTGGTGCTGCTGCTGGTGTTGCTCCTGCTGGTGCTATTGGCAGTGGCGTGGCTTCTGCTGTTGCATCTCATCAGGGGTGCAAGATGGAACTGCGTAAGTTGCTCCTATGGCGTGCTGAAGGTTGGCAGCAGGGAAGTGCAGCTGAAGGTGAGTGAGGTGCTAGACAGGTAAAGTGCCTTCCAAGAAGTTGCCAATCACCTGTCAAGCAGTGAAAGCACTCTGAGAGAAGAGGTGCCTTGACCAGCAGCTTCTCACCTGTCTGTAGTTGGAGCCCTTCAGTGTAATCGACCAGAGGCTTCCCAGCCTGTCAGTTTCACTGAAGAAGCTCTTCCCACTGTGCACGCGCCTTGGTGACCCAGGTGAGTTGCTGACACGTCGGGAAGCAGTTGCCCTGGCTGGGAAAGTCAGAATCCCAGGTTAAAGAAGCTCTTAATTGCTTTTTTTTATTTGCCTTAATTGGTTTCCCATCAGATCCAAGGGGTTCCCTGCTGGCATCAGAACCCTCCCCGTGGAAACTTGGAAGAGGGTGCGATGATGTCAGGATCCTGACCCAATGTCAATTTCAGGGGATTTAACTCCCCGCACGCATGCAAACCTGCCTCCCCTTGGCTGGGTTAATTTTCCCCAATGCTTTTGTTTTGATACATGAAGTCAACGTTTTAGTCCTCAAACTGTGGTCTGACCTTGTTTGCATGTATGTTATATTCTGAAAGAATGTGGTGCCTTTTTTATTGTCACATTTGTCATGTTTCTCAGAATCACTGGTCTCAATGAAGCATAATGGAGAGACTTCGATAAATCACACTAATGCAGAATGTTGGGTACTGCTGAAATTGGGGTGCAAATTCTTTTTTTCAATGTGTTCAAAGAAGTGTTGTTGGCTGGTTTAAGTGTTTCACTAGACAGTACTCTAGACTTCAGAATAAAGAAGTCTAAAGTTTTTTTTAAAAAGAAAAAATTAGCATTGCAAATTTTCAAGCAGTCCACTGAGATGCCAAAAGACATCAAGTTTTTCACATCCTAATGCATTCTCTAGCAATTCTTCTTTAGTAAATTATGGCTAATTCTACACTTAAAATTCAATCTGTAAGAGACAGTATTTTAAATGACAACACTGTCTGGGAGACACTCTGGCAAGGAACAAAAAGAATAAGTGATGCTTTGCCCACTGTTATTTGTGTAGACTTTGTGCATTGTTTGAGCCTTTTGAGGTTCAGCTGCAGTAGCTACTGTACTCTGTGCGTCCGTGTGGAAGTCTAACATAAGCCTTAGCACTTCTTGTGATTTCTTGTTTGTGGATCCCCCACAAATACTTGACACATTTCCCAAAACCATCTGTGCTAACTGCCAAAGAAAAGCATTACAGAAAATATTTTTGTTTATATACAGTTCGACAAATAACATGTTACAAATTCAACAAATGTGAAAACAGGAGAACCTAATGAGCTTACAGATTCCGGGGATCCCTTTCCTTACTAGAGACGGAAGAATATTATATGATGGCAGTAAACGTCTGCCCACTAATATCACCAACAATAACTTTGTGGCTCCTATATCACATCATATAGTGGTCCTGTCATCCCTCAGGGCTCGGGGAACCTCAGTTTGGAAATCGTCCCTCTTGAGGACTGACAGCTAAAGAGTTCAATCTTTAAGTCAGCAATGTAATTTATTGATGAATTAACCAAACTCCACATCAATGTTTGCAGCAAATGGTATTGGAAACTGAATGTTAGGGCAGTTCCAGCACCTTACCTGTAATTTTCAATGCAGTTTTATCTGTCTGACATTAAAAATAATGCTTGCTTTTCTTTAAATCAGAGATTTGATGTTTTGGCCTGAAGCTACTTCTTTGCATGAATTGATTGACTGTTAACATTCGCATATCCTGTTAGGGTGAATCAGCTCTTCTTTAATGATTGCCGTGACCCATTTCACCCCTCCCACTTAATATATTAATGTCATTTGGTCACAGCCTAATATTTGTCAGTTGTCCTCCAAGCTTCAGTTTACATGGGATGGAGGCCAATTGGTATTGCATTGATTTAGAAAGGCAAATGGCATGTTGGTCTTTATTGCAAGGGGATTGGAGTAAAAGAATAAGGAAGTTTTGCTACAATTGTATAGGGCTTTGCTGAGACCACGCCTGGAATACTGTGTGCAGTTTTGGTCTTCATATCTGAGGAAGGATATACTTGCCTTGGAGGCGGTGCAGTGAAGATTCACTAGACTGGTTCCTGGAATGAGAGGGTTGCCCTATGACGAGAGGCTGAGTAAGTTGGGCCTGTACTCTGCGAAGTTTAGAAGAATGAGAGTTGATCTCATTTGAAACATACAAGATTCTGAAGGGGTTTGACAGGGTAGATACTGAGAGGTTGTTTCCCCTGGTTGGGTAATCTAGAACACGGCGACACAGTCTGAGGATAAGGAGTCGATCATTTAGGACGAAGATGAGGAGAAAATTCTTCACAGAGGTTTGTGAACCTTTGGAATTCTCTACCCCAGAGGGTTGTGGATGCTCCATCGTCGAATATATTTAAGGCTGAGATAGACAGATTTTTGATCTCTAAGGGAATCGAGGGATATGGGGATCGGTTGGGAAAGGAGCTGAGGCAGAAGATCAGCCATGATCGTACTGAATAGCGGAGCAGACCATATGGTCTACTCCTGCTCCTATTTCTTATGGTCTTATGTTCTTATGATCTAAAGCATCAATGTACAGCAAAAACATGTGCTTTCTGTACTGATTAACTCAAAGAAATCCCATCTCTTCAAATGAATGTAAAAATGCTTTAAATTTTACATAGATGGGTGTATATAACATTCACTCAGTGATTGTTGACTCCCCTTTCAAGATTTCATTAGTAACTTTGTTTTGCAAGACTAGCAGATCTCATGTGGTAAAATGCATAAAAATGCAAAACTGCTGGAAATCTGAAGCAAAAATACAAAATGCTGGAAACAGCGGGCCGGTCAGACCACTGGAGCCTGGAGCACTGACTGATAGCGGGAACCTAGGAGGAATGGTATGGGTTGGCATGTGAGAAAGCTGCAGGCTTATGATAAATAGTTGTCTCACTGAAGAAATAGCACAGTGATCAAAGAAAGTTGTAAATCAAAATTGTATGAATGCATTTTTCATGATAGTTACTAATTCATGATTAATGCTTTGAAAACAAATTGTGATTCAATTGGTTTTGTGTGGGTTAGCAGCTTTTCCTACTTGTCTATATTTGAGTAAATCAGCATTCTTACAACATATAATGGTTATTTCAGCCAATTAGATTAGTGTGATAGACATTTTGAAGTGTGACAGCCAATTTTCCAATGCATTATGAATGTGTGTTAGATGAAGAATCTTAAGTATATGAATATGATCATATTCTTTCCAGAGAAAATTAAAGTATTACAAATAATGATGCTGGTGGCTACAAAACATGAGCGAATGGCGTAAAAAATTCTAAATTCTATCCTTATGCTTAAATAAAGTACATTACAGTTCTGAAAAGTGTCTATTTGGAGTTAGAAGCTCACTGAGCAAATGAAATGGGAACAATTCCACGATAGTACTGGGAAACAGATATATACTCTTCTAACCAGTTCAAGCATATGTGCCCTATACAGTATTGCTATTAGCAGATACAAACCTATGTCCACATAATTATAGCATCTGTAAGTACAAACACAACTTTCCTTGACTGCACCACCAGCAAATTTGGCCACATCTCCATCCACTATATCACTCGCACATGCACTTCTCCTTAATTATATCTCAGCAGGCAAATTCCCCACCTCCCCCTCCCCCCGCCCCCCCAAAATCTAACGTTATATTTCTGAAATGTACAGATATCACTGTGTGCCCACTCTTCCCCACTGTAGTACTAGACAGTAATGCAGATGCACTGTTGGTTCAGTAGTACATCAGTTATATCCCATTGGCACCTTGGAACTCTGGCAGCTCTTCACAAGATGGACACAAAAATGGCACAAAAACTTGTGACAAGATAGTTAAAATGATTGTGTGCACAATGGGGCAATCTTTTGTAATGTTAGCTGACATGACCATTTTCTAATAGAACACTCCATTCCAAACAATAGTGTCTGAAGTGGGCCAAAATCACAATGGGCCTAATTTGGGTCAACAGTGCATGCTTATTGCTGTATTTAGTCAGTGTTAAAATTAATATAGCAGCGATATAAAAAACATTAGCGTCCAAATTCTTAAATTAAAAGATAATGTTGGAAGCACATAGCAGGCTGGATACCCTAAATTAACAATAACAGAGCCAGTTTCAGACTGAAGAGTTTCTACTTAGTTTCTTGGCTCCAATTTCAGTGAAGTACCAATTTGATATACTTCCGTTTCTGGCAATTTTCACAGGAGATTTTGAGGCAGCACCCCAAAGATTATGGGACATGCCTTACCTGCCCCTCATTCTCCATTTCCACTGACAGTTTGGCCAATGCTTTATTCCCAAGGGCCTACAACTGGCCAGCCAGAGCATCTGTCTAGGTGAAGTTGTAGACTCTTTCAGTATACAGACTGGGTTGCCACTTCAAGACTCAACTGGATAGCCTATACACCATGTACGCCTGCACAGTTTCAGCTGGGGTTCCAGCTGAAGAGGAGTCCAGAAGCTAAGTTTTGAAATATATTTGTGGTTCAGGAGGAGCTGAAATGCACTTCTGGTATCCATGAAAACAAACTGGGCTGCAGCTGCTTCAGGTTCCACCCCTTCTTGAGAGCAGACTTGGAGGCCACGTGAATGAGCGGCAGACTACCCAGAGCTTTTTATTTTCCCCCTGCTGTCTCCCAGTCGTATGTTAGTAAGTCCTGGTTCCCTCGAAATAAGCCAGGCTTGCACTATCACTCTGCCAGCAGGCTGCCCAGAAATAGCATGGAGGGAAAGCCTGCCATCCTTAGTGTCCTCTCTGAGTAAGTATGTCAATTCTGTGCCAATTAGGTACAAGTTATGAACAGTTTTATGACATAGGCTCACACTCCCTTGGAACTGGATTGTGATTGCCCGAATTATTTTCCATTGGTGATTACAATCAGACAGCTTCATACCATCAGTCTGACAGGTTCAAATCCTGTACTAACCATTCCCCATTAAGTACCCCAGAACAAATATATTGGAACATATGGCCTTTGTTTCTAATTTAAAATATTTTCAATATGTAACTAGTTCATTCTAAGCAAAATAAGTCTTTAGAACATTGAAACAATTACAACTAGTTCTGTTCGCCACCTGTGGTTCCAATGAGTTTAAAGACTATTTTACAGGGGTTTTTTTTGCTATAATTCAGGTGCAATTTGAGTTTGCTTCCTGCTGTCTATGTGTAGCTGGTTTAAGTCACAATTTAATAAAGCAGAACACCATGGGCTCTGCACTGGGCTGTGAAGAGGTATTGGCTAATCTAATGCAAATGAGGCATGTGCAGCATTTAACTCCCTTAGTGAAATAAATATGAGAACACACTTCAGGAAAAATGGATAAAGTACATGGCTGAAGGAAGGAGAAATTCTCCAGTAAGGGGTTCAGTCTCCAGACTGAGGAATCATTACCGCACAGAAGGAGGCCTTTTGGCCCATCGTGTCTGTGCTGGCCCTGTGCAAGAACAACTCAGCCAGTCCTACTCCCCCGCCCTTTCTCTGTAGCCCCGCAAATCTTTTTCGCTTCAGCTGCTTAGCCAATTCCCTTTTGAAAACCGTGATTATCTGCCTTCACCACACTCCAAGGTAGTGCATTCCAACTTCCAGCTACTTATTACATAAAAAAAGGTTTTCCTTCATATCGCTGGTGGTTCTTTTGCCACCTTAAATCATTGTCCTGTGGTTCACGGCCCTTTTGCCAATGGGAGCAGTTTTGCCCTATCTACTCTGTTTAGACCCTTCATGATTTTGAACACCTGTATCAAATCTCCTCTCAACCATCTCTTTGCTGAGGAAAACAACTCCAGCTTCTCCAATCTCTCCACATAACTGAAGTCCCTCATCCCTGGAACCATTCTGAATCTTTTCTGCACCCTCTCTAAGGCCTGTCAACCTTCCTTAAGTGTGGTGCTCATAATTGGACACAATACTCCAGTTGACACCAAATCAGTGTTTTATAGAGGTTCATCATGACTTCCTTGCTTTTGTATTCTTTGGAGAATTTTACCAGTTCCTCGATGAGGGCTCGTAAAATACTGCAGGGGGAGGCCCGCCTTGACCCCCGATGCCGAGAAGCCCCTGCTGCATTTTTCCGCCAGCAGCGGTTCCTTGGTGTGCAGCCCCTCTCCCCCCCCACCCCCCCTCCCCCCCCCACCCAGCTGCTTGGTGGCGGCACCCCAATTGCCATATGTAAAGTGCTATTTACCTTTCTTGATTATGCATCCCGCCGCCTGTCGCTCACACTTCCGCATTTTTCACCAATATGAAGCCCAGACGGGACAACAGTGCAGGTAAGTCTGGGATGATTGGGGTCTCAGCTCTGCTTTCTGAAAGGGAGGTGGGAGGGGATCTGGGATTACTGGAGGGAAAGCTGTGCAGGCATGAAGGGAGGTACTGTGTGCCTTCTCTCTGTAAATGGTATATGCTCTGCACCATTATTTGTTTGTATTTGTGAAGGAGTAATGGCACTCTAGTCATTCTGTGAGTAGGGAGGGTGCCAGAAAGGGTAGGAGCGATAAGGTTATATGGGTGGTGGGGGCAATCGATGCAGCTGGTAGGATCTTTGTGGTCTTGCTGTGCCACTCTTAGTGTGAGCTAAGACGGGCAATACCATGTCATGCCACATAGTTGATCCATGAAAGCACCTGATGTACCCGTCAATACCAATGCCTGCCCTGTTAAGAGCCTTTGAATAAATGAAGGATAGAACTTTATTTATCTCATGGAAATGGGTATGGCTCATCCTAGATCTGCTTCTCCTAAGGATCCATAAGCGCCGCAGGCAAAACCAACAGGTGGGTACAGCCCACACCGAGGCCCCTGGTTGTGAGCAGCAGCACCCAAGGGAAGCTCGCCTTTATAGAATGCCGAACATCTACAGGTCCCACTTAACATACCAGCGGATGTCTGAGCGCCAGTGTCAGGAGCGAATGTGCATGTACAGCGATATGGTGACACATCTCTGTGCCCTGCTCAACGATGACTTGCAGACCATGAGCTTCGATGGACATCCTATGCCTGTGGTCCTCATAGGGGCAGCGGCTCTTAACCTTGACACCTATGCAGCATTTAAAGAGCCCACCGGACACCTCTGTGGGGTCGCACAATCAGCAGTGCACCGCTGCATCAGGGAGGTCACCGATGTCCTGCACCGGAGGGCCAGTGAGTATGTACGCTTCAGGAAGGACCCTCTCAGCTAGGCCCAGAGGGCCATCGGTATTGGCACCTTTGCTGGATGACCAAAGGTGCAAGGGGTCATAGACTGCACCCATGTGACCATCAGACCTCCCACCAGGCTACGAGTTGCAGACTTTACCTTTAAGGGATTCATCTCAATCTAGATACAGCTGGTATCACTGGAGACGCTTCATGAAAATCCTTGCCCGTTGCTCAGGCAGATGCCATGATGCCTAGATTCTGCGCGAATCCCAGCTGCTGCTGCTGTTCACTGAACTAGCTCAGATGGAGGCATGCCTTCTTGGAGACAAGGGATACCCCTTGCAGAGATGACTCCTGACACTGGAGGGAGACCAAAACACTGCTGCAGAGGAGAGATACAACGCCACCCACAGAGCTAAACGAGCCCTCACTGAGCAGACGATCAGCATGCTGAAAAAGTGCAACCACTGACCGGATAGATCGGGTGGCGCCCTGTACTACGAGGTGCAAAGCCAGCTACTTTATTTGCTGCTCGCTGTGCCCTGCACAACTACACACCCAATAGGGGTCAGGCCTGGCATGATGAGGGGAGATGTCAGCAGGATTCCTCCTTGGATTATGACGAAGCTGAGGACTTACAACAGATAAGGCGCATGGGAGGGCAGAGGGCACCCAGGCTCCACTTGCAGGGCTAGCAGTGAGCTAGCGATGCACAGCAGTGGCTTATCAGACAAAGGCTCTCCGCTCCATAGGAACCGGCATGAGCCCTGCAAGCCACACAGCACTCTCGCTGTCCTGCTGTGCAGCAGTCCACATCTGCAACATCTTTGTCTAAACCATTCGAGGCAGCAGCTGACTGAACCAGTGTCCATGTCACTGCATCTGTGGAGATGCACGAGAAATGGTGGATTGGTAATGATATTGCATACATTGGCATTCCTGAAAGGCCAGTGATGAAAAGGGATGAGATATTAACGAAAAATACTGGCACACACCATTCACACAGAAAAAAGGACACACATGTTGGTGCAGAACATTTAGTGACAAATGTATTTACAATGCAATGACACCCGTGCATTCCCTTTTGTGTTCATGTGTTTTCTTTAAGCGCTTGCGAGTGCCCCTTATCAGTGCTACCTTTGTGCTGGCAGCCTGATTGAAGGAAGACTGACTGATCTGATTGCCCTTTGGCTGTGGATGATTTCGGTGGTCGTGCTCTGTGCGCATGAGGCCTGGAGGGGCCCGGCAGGCTGGGGGAATCCTGCATCAGCACAGAATTCTCCTCAGACGTCGCAGCTGCTGGAGCTTGGCTCACAGGCAGAGGGGCGGAGGGGCCGGTGTCCACATTGGGATCACCTTGAGGGGGGACTCCCAGATATAGCACGCTGGCTCACCACCTCCATCTCAAGCCTCGTTTGAACCACTCTGCTCTCCTTGGAAGGAGCAGGGGCAGGGTCAGTCTCCATACCCCGGTCCCTCTCTTGCCGAGCCACTCTGGATGTCACGACAGCGGCGAGGAATTGTAGGTCAGCGCGTATTAGTTGATTCTGACTCACTATGAGGGCTGCCGCTGCCTCAATGGATGATGCCAGGCTCTCATTTGCTTGCGACATGGCAGCTGTAATGGCCTGAATGGACTCCCCCATCGTCCACTCAAAGCTGTGCATAGCCTGCGGCATCTCCACCTGCTGTTGGTAGTACTTACTCATCAGCTCCGGCACACCCTGTGCTGCCAACATCAGAGTGTCAACAGTAGCCTGGGTCTCAGCATGGGCCTGGCCACTCACGGTCCTCGACTGTCAGTGGCCTCGGCTGTCTCAGCCTCAGTCAGTTGTGTGACCCACACTCTAGAGCCGAACGGATACCCACCGAGGTGGATGTATCTGCGCTGGTGGAAGGTGCGTTAGTGTCATGGGATGCTGTTTCCTCTGAGGGTGGCTCTTCCTCCGAGGTGTGAGAAGCCACCCGCACAGCCGGGCTGGGCTCATAGCTTGCAACTCGAAGACGCAATGGGAAGAGGACATTGTCAGTCTTGATATAGAACATTTCACAATTAGGACAGCAGTGCATCACATAACCAAAATTCCACATTGATCATTGTTCATAACAATTGGAAGTATGTTCGCAATGGACCCCAATGTCCAATTGACCAAATGAGCGCGGCAACTGGCTTGTTGCTAACTCCACGGCCTCCTGTTCAGCATCTGTGAGCCTTTGCATTTCTGGCGTGCCTCTACCGATGCAGGTAGCCCCTCTCAAATTGTGGGCGCTCCTCATCTGGAGGAGTAAGGAGGCAGATATTACGGATGGCATTTCAATAGCACAACATATATCAAAAGAGGGGTGCTGACCATAAAGGTGGGGGGGTGCTTGGTGTGCACGACTGACTGAGCCACTCATGTCGGTGCCATTCTCTGAGCACCAGACAAGGGTAAGTTCCGTCATACATTGCACCATTCATGTCACTTCTTCACTCCCTGTCCAACCTCCCTTTCTTCAGCAATGTCACATGCCACTGTGTGTGGGTGCATGCAGTTTGAGTGGAACCCTGATGTGAATTGGCACTTAATCTTATGGTTCTTAGCAGGTCATTCATCCTTTTGTGGCACTGCACCCAGTCGAGGTGAATGGCCACGTGGCTACAGACCACCTCTGCCATCCAGGCAGGCTGCCTTAGTCAGGCAGGAGGACCTCTTCCTGCCATCACAGGGGAAGACGACCTCCTGCCTTGTCCACACAGCCTGAAGGAGAGCGGTCAGGGGGGCATCACTGAATCGTGGTGCCACCCTGCCATGCCTGTCTGTCCCCATGCCTGTAAAGTTATCTTGGAAATAATGGAACGATCTCCGAAGTGGAGCTGCTGCTTCTTCTGTGTTTTCTGTAGGTGCAGGCATAGCTGATGTACTGGCTGCCCTTTAAATAGGGTCCCAGCACATGACCATCAGCTGTGTCGCGTCCAGCACAGTGCCAGATGCCCCAACCCCCCCCCCCCCCCCCCCCCCCCGCCTGCATAATATATGGGGTGGCTCAGCGGCCCGCTTCCGTATTGCCGCGATGTGCGGCACGCTCATAAAATTCAGCGCTATGTCTCTATTTATAAAGCCCAGGATCCTGTATGTCTTTTCAACCACTTTCTCAACCTGCCCTGCCACATTCAATGATTTGTACATATATATCACCAGGTCTCTCTGTTTCTACACTCCCTGCAGAATGGTACCCTTAATTTATATTGCCTCTCCTCATTCTTCTTACCAAAATGTACCACTTCACACTTCTCTGAATTATATTTCATCTGCCACATGTCTGACCATTCCACTAACCTCTCTATGTCCTCTTGAAGTCTATCGCTATCCTGCTCATAGTTCACAATGCTTCAAAGGTTTGTGTCATCTGCAAATTTTTTAATTGTGCCTAAGTCATTAATATATATCAAGAAAAGCAGTGGTCCTAGTACTGACCGCTGGGGACTATGTATCTTCCTCCAGTCTGAAAAACAACGATTCACCACTACTCAATGGGTACGGAGTGGAGATTGCAGCACCTCTCTGAGGTGGGAAGTGAAAACCGAAGGAACAAATTGTCCTTGGGTATTCTTGGTACGATAGAGCAGACACTGGCAACAGCCCGAGAGCAGATCATTATGTACACCACCTTGGCTGTAGACACTTCATGAAGCAAACCATGGTAAGAGATAAAATTTACAAATGGAATAAAATGAGTGAAACTTACTGAAATCCCCTACCCCTGAAATAAAGTTGAAGTACATTAAAAATGTATGCTATTTTCAGACAAAAAGAGAACAAGACATGGATGTTGAAAGAATTTGGGATTTCTCTCACCTTTCATTTCCTCTATTTTCAACATATCGAGTTTGCTATTTATAGGTAATTTTCTTCATACCATTATCCCCACATTAAATTATTAATATTTAACGTTGGAGTTGGTTGACTGTGCTGTGGGTGCATGCATATAATGCAAGGATGTTAACTCGTTCGGGTTCAAAGTAGAAAGATTGTTGTATATAGAGTCAGTGAGATGTGTATCACTGTAGCTCACTCTGGAGAGCACACTCACCTGTTCCTCACCCAGTCCCACTCTACTGTCTATTCTGGCTTCCAACCTCCCTGCACTCGGTGTCTACCACTTACCTCTGCCAGGTTCCCTGTCTGTTCACAGCAGTGGCAACGTGTAGAACAATCAGAGCCAATTAAAATCAGAATTTCTGCTCATTGATTGGGGTCCTATTCAGGGTTCTAGATTTTTTTCAGGTTTTGTTGACTGGAATGTGGCAGGATGTTTTCTTGCACATGGCTTGACTTGTACACGACTATATGCAATTTTTTTATGTTCCCATTCATTACATGCTGAAGTGACAGAACTCAGTGAATGGTAGAAATCTAATGGGATGCTTTCACTCCCTCCTCTCGGAGGAAACTGGGCACAATGGAAATTCAGCAGCTCCTTTCCCCGCACCATTATCACCCTGCAACGATGTTAACACTGGGCACTTAAGATGTCCATGTGGTTTTTGGGTGGCCGGCCAGCCAGTTCCACCCAATGATATTGATGGGATGCCCTTCCCACCTGCGGAACCCTGCCAAATGCTGTCCCGCGGCTTAACTTAATAACACTGGGTGGCCTCTGCCGGACTTTGTGGGTGGCAACTGGCCAGCTGCCTCTGTAGACACATATTGGTTGCCCACTGCCCATCTCCCTCCACTGCTCCAACAAGCTTTCCACCGGGTGGTTAAAATCCATGCTTTTTTCTGGCTTGGTTTGATTTTCTACAGTCAATGGGAATTGTGGGGGCAGAATAATACTGTGAGCTCATGTCTATTAAGAATTCGGTTGAACCTTCTTGGCTCATTTGAGTTAATTAACAGCCATCACTGAAAGGAAACACGCTTTCAACTTGTTTGGGCTGATTTCAAAACCAGGTTGCAGAGGGTGAGGGAAAAGAAGTTATTGCCTTAAGCTTCAGTGGCAATTCCCAAGATTGGGACTTTTTTTTTAATCACAGCAACAAAGCCAGATTATATCTTCTTTGAGCTTTGATTTCCTTGTGTATCTTCTGCACATCATCACTTTGAATATCTTTAGTAAGGGAGCATCTAGTGCACAAAAAGAGTTCTAACCAAACCAGTGTTTAATTCAGCAAAACGTGTTTGACCTAGATTTTAAATGGATGCATGATTTTTAAATCTCACCTGGGAATTCAGACAGCGTGTACATGGTTTAATGTACTAAATAAAGAACAAGAAATCAGCCACTGGAAAGAAATCTATAACACGTCTTTGCAATTCAAGATTGAATGCAGGTTTATTATTCAAGGTTATTTTTATGAAAGATTTCTTTTACTATTTTAAAGGGACGACTGTACTGCTGTACTCAAAAAAAAAAAAGTAGCTGAATGGGATGTAAGGTGGTGCAGTGGATTTCACTTCAGGGATCTGGGGTCCAATCCAGCCCTAATCATTGAGATGAAAGTCTCACAAAATCACAATATAGATAGGGATGGGGAATCGCATTGTGTATCTTGGCTCATACATCCAAGAAAAAAAAACTACAATCGCCTTTGCCCCCTCTACCCAAATCAAAGGACTCGCCTGTTTCTTTAATGATTCAGAAAGATTTTGCTTCAACTACCCCACCTGGAAGTATATACCAATTGTTGCTCCTTCCTTGTATGAAGAGGGATTGCCTGACTTCTGCTCTAAATTTCTTTCTTTGACAATTTGATCTTACATATGTGCACAGTTCAATTTGAAGATGCGTACCAGATTTTCCTGTAACATACCATTTACTTGTTTTGATTCATTCATGGATGTGGGCGTCGCTGGCAAGGCCGGCATTTATTGCCCATCCCTAATTGCCCTGAAGGTGGCGCTAAGTCCTCTTCTTAAACCGCTGCTGTCCATGTGGGGTAGGTGCACCCACAGTGCTGTTAGGGAGGGAGTTCCAGGATTTTGGAGCTGCAATTATAGTTCCAAGTCAGGATGTAATGTGACTTGGAGGGGAACTTCCAGGTGGTGGTGTTCCCATGTGCCTGCTGCACTTGTTCTTCTGGGTGGGAGAGGTCACAGGCTTGGAAGATGCTGTTCGAGGAGCCTTGGCACGTTGCTGCAGTTCATCTTGTAGATGGTACACACTGCAGCCCTGCTGTGCCAGTGGTGGAGAGAGTCCATGTTTAAGATGGTGGATGGGGTGCCAATCAAGTGGGCTGCTTGGATGGTGTTGAGCTTCTTAAATGTTGATGGAGCTGCATTCATCCAGGCAAGTGGAGAGTATTCCATCACACTCCTGACTTGTGCCTTGTAGATGGTGGGCAAGATTTGGAGAGTCAGAAGATGAAGAACTTGCTGCAGAATTTCCAGCCTCTGACCTGCTCTTGTAGCCACAGTATTTCTGTGGCTGGTCCAGTTCAGTTTCTGGTCGATGGTGACCCCCAGCACATTGGTGGTCAGGGAATTAGAGATGCTAAATCTTGTGTTTGTCAATAAAAGTTCAATACCAGTGACTTTGTTTCATGTGAAGAAGACTTGCATTTATATAGCGCCTTTCACCACCACCAGACCTCTCCAAGTGCTTTAAGCCGAGGAAGTACTTTTGAAATGTAGCCACTGTTGTCGTAAACATGGCAGCCAATGTGTGCATAGCAAACACCCATGTGATAACGACCAGATTATCTGTTTTTGTGATGTTGATTGAAGGATAAATATTGGCCCAACACCAAGGATAACTGCCCTGCTCTTCTTGGAATTAGTGCCACATGATCTTTTACATCCGCCCACACAGGGTAGATGGGGCCTCAGTTTAACGTTTCATCTGAAACACAGCACCTCCGACAGTAATCACTCAGTACTGCACTGCCTTGATTTTTGCACTCAAGCCCTGGAGTGGGACTTGAACGCAGAACCTTATGATGCAGAGACAAGAGTGCTACCAACTGAGCCATGGCTGACACACGGATGAGTCATAGAGTTATACAGTATAGAAACAGGCCCTTTCGGCCCATTGTGTCCATGTCAGCCATTAAGCACTTATCTATTCTAATCCCATTTTCCAGCACTAGGCCTGTATCCTTGTATGCTAAGGCGTTTCAAGTGTTCATCTAAATACTTCTTAAATGTTGTGAGGGTTTCTGCCTCTACCACCCCTTCAGGCAGTGTGTTCCAGATTCTAACCACCCTCTGGGTGAAAACATTTTTCCTCAAATCCTCTCTAAACCTCCTGCCCCTTACCTTAAATCTAAGCCCCCTGTTTATTGACACCTCCGCTAATGGAAAACGTTTCTTCCTATCTACCTTATCTATGCCCCTCATAATTTTGTATACCTCAATCATATCCCCCCTCAGCCTTCTCTGATCTAAGCAAAACAACCCTAGCCTACCCAGTCTCACTTCATAGCTGAAATGCTCCAGCCCAGGCAACATCCTGGTGAATTTCCTCTGCACCCTCTCCAGTGCAATCACATTCTTCCTATAGTGTGGCGACCAGAACTGTACACAGTACTCCAGCTGTGGCCTAACTAGCGTTTTATACAGCTCCATCATAATCTCCCTGCTCTTATATTCTATTCCCCCGCTAATTAAGGCAAGTATCCCATATATCTTCCTAATCACCTTATCTACCTGTGCTGCTGCCTTCAGTGATCTATGGACAAGTACACCAAGGTCCCTCTAACCCTCTGTACTTCCTAGGGTCCTACCATCCATTGTATATTCCCTTGCCTTGTTAGTCCTCCCAAAATGCATCACCTCTTACTTCTCAGGATTAAATTTCATTTGCCACTGCTCCGCCCATCTTACCAGTCCATCTATATCGTCCTGTAATCTAAGGGATTCCTCCTCACTATCTATGACACCACCAATTTTTGTGTCATCTGCAAACTTACTGATCATACCTCCTGTATTCACATCTAAATCATTAATGTACACAACAAGCAGCAAGGGTCCCAGCACCGATCCCTGCGTTACACCACTGGCCACAGGCTTCCACTTGCAAAAACAACCCTCGACCATCACCCTCTGCCTCCTGCCACTAAGCCAATTTTGGATCCAATTTGCCAAATTACCCTGGATCCCATGGGCTCTTACCTTTTTAACCAATCTCCCATGCGGGACCTTATCAAAAGCCTTGCTGAAGTCCATGTAGACTGCATCAACTGCTTTACCTTCATCTAAACATCTAGTCACCTCCTCGAAAAATTCAATCAAGTTTGTGAGACATGATCTCCCCCTGACAAAGCCATGCTGACTATCCTTGATTAATCCCTGCCTCTCCAAGTGAAGAGTAATCCTGTCCCTCAGAATTGTTTCCAATAGTTTCCCGACCACTGATGTTAGACTTACCGGCCTGTAATACCTGGTTTATCCCTGCTACCCTTCTCTTCATAGCTGAAATGCTCCAGCCCAGGCAACATCCTGGTGAATCTCCTCTGCACCCTCTCCAATGCAATCACATTCTTCATATAGTGTGGCAACCAGAACTGTACACAGTACTCCAGCTGTGGCCTATCTAGCGTTTTATACAGCTCCGTCATAATCTCTCTCGCTCTCCTCTAGCACCTCTACTGTGGCCAGAGAAGATTTGAAAATTTGTGTCAGAGCCCCTGCTATTTCCTCCCATGCTTCACATAACAGCCTGGGTATACATCTCATCTGGACCTGGGGATTTATCCACTTTCAAGCCTGCTTATGTTTCTCCAGTGTGTCCTTATAATTCAGTCCTCTGAAATAGGAGTCAATCAAATGATCCTTCTCTGTACTCTCTCTAGAATAATTGAATGTCTTACTTGTGTCTAGGTAGCCAGATCTGGACACAGTGCTCAAGATCTGATGTGACCAGAGATTGAGCATGACTTCCTCTGACTTGTACCCTATTGTTTTGCCTCTATAATTTAATATTCTAATTTCTTTGTTGATTTCTTCTCTACACTGTAGGCACCTCGACTGTTAATACCTTCAGATCCCTTTCCAATTCGTCCTTAGCTACTGCAATGCCATACATGGAGTTATTTAGGTCATTTTTTTTTCTCCCTTTGTGTGCTACTTTTCATTTGTCCTTGTTAGGTTTTATTTGTCACGTTGCATCCACTAATGCACTAATTCATTTTGTAGGTGTCTAGGCATCTCTTCAGATTCATTTGCAGTTTGCTTGAGTTATTGAGAAGCATAGAGATTTGGTAGATTTTTGTGAATACATTATTAAAATCATTGACTCAGTATCCACAGGCATGAAGAAAGCTAATAAAATGTAGGATGTGCAGCTAAGTTCTAGATAAGTAACTCTCATGAGGTGATGTTGAAACTGTATCTGACCTTGATAAAAGTCAGTTCTACAGGAAAATACAGAATTATTGGACGCAGTCCAGAGGGGGGCTGATTCCTGAACTTCAGAGGGCTAAGTTATGAGGAAAGATTGCCCCTTGGAACTATATCCTCTGTAGAAGAGGAGAATGAGGGAAGGATGAGATTGAGGTCTTGTCAGATTTTCTCAGATAAGGAAGTTTTTGATCCAGGAAAGTTCATTTTTGAGCACTGAATTTGGTGACTAGGAGATACAGTTTAAAGTTAAGTGAGTCAAATTAAAATGGAAAATATAGGCTTTTTGGGAGGAAGACAGTGATCCAATTGTGGAATGCTAACCAATACAGAGTGTGTCTTAACAACGCAGCCAGCACATGTGCAAACTCCATAGTCATCTGAGCGGTCCACAAATTTGCCAATTTGCTAGGATCAACTCGTACATGCACATGTTGATGTCAGCACGCACCGTGATGTCATCATGTGCGCTGTGTCCAGCCAGGAGGAAGTGGGCGAGTAGGAGGGAGGGAGCAGGGGGCCAAGCAGCGAGAGACGTGGCTATCCAGCCAGGAGGGATTGAGCAAGGGTAAAAGCCGTCATTGAGGCAGGGAAGGGAGGGGGTTGCGCTTTTTCGACTGACTTTCAGACTACAATGCACACCGAGCGGAATTTGCCAATGCTGATTTTGTTCACTTTTCTGTGTACGATTGAGTAGCACCCTCTTTATTGCAAGGAGCTGCCTGAGATGTTACTGACAATGATGTTTCTCAGTCAATTACACTGCATATGCGCATAGTGCTTGCGTTGCCAACAAGCGTGACCTAATCAATACAATGGAGAATGGAGAACCGTGGCAGATTTTTTTCTTAAAAGGACTGATAAAATTGTATTAGAAACTGGGGCATAAGGCTAATAGTTCCAATATCACAGTAAGAGGACTAATGGGTGGTTTGGAAGAGTAGCCTGCATCACCCGTCCAAAACCTTATTCTGTTAATGGATCATCTGCAAAATTGCCCATTACAAATTAAATAAAAGAGGCTGGAGGGTGTCCAGCGATATGTCTGGCAGAGTCAGAGGATTCTGATTGCTGAGCTATTTGACATCACTTCCCTAATAGGTACTACTACTTGCTATCCTGCATCCAACTTCTTATCCAGTCCCAGGTTTTACCTTGAATCTTCAATTTAAAACTGAAGTACAAGCCTTTAATATGGAACTCTGTCAAAGCTCTCAAAAATCTTGGCGGGGCACTTTACTGATGTCCACTTAACCATCGACCCATAGAATGGTTGTAGCATAGAAGGAGGCCATTTGGCCTGTCATGTCTGTGCTGGCTCTCTGCAAGAGCAACTCACCTTGTCCCACTCCCCACGTCTTTTCCCTGTAGCCCTGCAATTTTTTTTCTCTGCAGATATTTATCCAGTTCTCTCTTGAAGGCCTTGATTGAATCTGCCTCCACCACACTCTCAGGCAGTGCATTCCAGATCCTAACCACTCGCTGTGTAAAACCATTTTTCCTCATGTCGCTGTTGCTTCTTTTGCCAATCACCTTAAATTGGTGTCCTCTGGTTCTGGATCATATGACCAATGGGAACAGTTTCTCCCTATCTAGTCTGTCCAGACCCCTCATGATTTTGCACACTTCCATCAAATCTCTTAATCTTCTCCAAGGAAAACAGATCCAGCTTGTCCAACCTATCCACATAACTGAAGTTTCTTTTCCCCGGAACCATTCTCGAGAATCTTTTCTGCACCCTCTCTAATACCTTAACATCCTTCCAAAAGTGTGGTGCCCAGAACAGGACACAATACTCCAGTTGAGTTCATTAATATATATCAAGAAAAGCGGGGGTTTCAACACCAAACTCTTGGGAATCACAATACATTCTTTCCTCCAGTTCTAAAACCAGTGGTTCACAACTACTCTCTGTTTCCTGTCACTCAGCCAATGTTGTATCCAAGCTGCTATGGTCTCTTTTATTCCATAGGCTTTAACTTTGCTGTCAAGCCTGATGTGTGGCACTTTATCAGATGCCTTTTGGAAGTCAATGTATACCATATCAACCACATCACCCTCATCAACCCTCTTTGTTACCTCATCAAAAAACTCCAGCAATTGATTTAATTAAGGAAGACAAGTAAATTGATCAGACAAGATCTTCCCCTTTGATTCCATGCTGGCTACTATTTATAAGTTCATACAGGTCATCCCTAAATTCCTTCAAAATATCCAACTCTCTTAATAATTGTCAGCACCTTACAAGTCTCATCTCTTGTCTCTCTTAGTGTCTAGGATAAATACCGTACAACACAGAGGATTGATTTCTTTCAGCTCTTTTAGTTAACTAATATTTGAAATGATTTGGAAATTTTCAAGTGGGAACAGACCCACAATTCATAACTACCCACAATTCATTAAAGACGCACTCTGAATTGACAGTGGCTCAGAAAGACGATGGGGTAAACTTTCAAGGTGCTGCATGGGTGTAAAACTGACGTTCCATTGAAATCAATGGAAATTAAAATCTATCTGACAGTATAATGGATGGCCAATCTGCAACCCCAGTTCTATGCCTGAGCAGCAAGTGGAAAGGGTGCTTGGTGTGAAAAGAAGGCAATGTTAGACTAGTTACATTGAGTGCTGTTCTGATGTTAAGGCTGTGGCTTATTGTTAAATTGAGCAGAACAGAATTTTACACCTGCCAGTGCATATCTGAGCTGGCAGCACCTAATGCTAACATTACATGATAAATCAGGACCAAAAGTCTCCACTCCTCAAGCTAACCGTTCCCAATCAGCAGAAAGATTTGTAACAGAAAGAACGGAAACAGTAGGGTATATCATTGAACGTGTCAGGCATAGATTTTAACTAGCAGGCAGGTGCTAGCAGCCAGGTCCATTTTAAGAACTGGACCTTGTTAGCATATATGCACTGACCTGCAGGTGCTGAATAGTCATCTTATTGTAGCTCAGCCTTGGCCTTGGGGCCAACCTGTTTGGGTAAAAATGTAAGCCAGGATGGGTGTGGGTAGTAGGGGTGCAATGGTGGAGGAAGTGTGATTGAGCAGTTGGGGGCAGCCTGGGATGGCAGCAACCCACATTATTCTTGTGAAGCCTGGAGGAGCACTCCTGCTCCTATTCGCCCGCAGAGTTAATTACATCTTTGTGTGCCTGTTCTGCTATTCTTCCAGCTTATATGGAACAGATCATCTACTGGAGATGCTGCACCCACTAGGCAGTTAAAACAGCATCAGGTTTCTCTGTACATCATGGGACCCCAATTTACATCGGCTAATGAGGCTCCCACCTGAGTCAGATGGGCACCTCGACAGTCCTGGAAATTTTAACTCGGCAATCGCCTCATTTCCTTCAGTCCAAGAGAGTTAATTCTAACTCATGGACTTTTTGTAAAAGCTCACTGCAATATTTTAGTGACTCAGACACCCAAAATGATTACAAAGCAGTAATCGTGTCCAGAGGTTTGGATATATGAACTCAGGAAATGGTTTATACCCATCACTTGAACCTTTTAGTTGAGGTGGCTGTCTTGACATCTCTCTGCTTTGTCCATTCAATTTAATGCAATATGCTGACTTGGTTGGAACAGTTTCATTATTTTTCAGTCAGTGTTTTTTTGTCTTGATGTTGGATGTCTCAGATTAACATTGTCAACTTGATACTTTTTGGGATGACGTCTTCACCAAGGATTTAATGGCTGTACTGTAATCATCACAAATACTGTTAAATAATGGTCTGCAGTAATATAGTAGGTCATAGTCTAAACATTGTTGATTATTTGTAGTTCGCTCAGTCTATTAACAAGGCCTTTTTTTTTTAAAGCAAACCCCTTTATTAAAACTTTTGATTTTTCAAATGTTACAAGTCGAACAGAAATTGGCAGTGAATACAGTGTGTAAAATATAGCTGAACTGAATGACCATGAACTTAAAAATATAATGCATAGTAGGCTGATAGTAAGTTTTTGAGAGAGAATTGTCCCCTGGAAAGAAGCAACTGAGCTCGGATGTACAAGGCCAGGAGTCTCCAGATGAATCAGTAGCAGTATACTTATGGAGTCATGGCAGGCATAATACTCCTAGGACAACACTTCCAGGGACAATAAACTGCTAATTCTTTCTCAATAAGCTTGCAATAATTGGATCAAATCTGTTAATCTATCAATGTGGATGTGATTGCTCATCAATAACACTGATAATGCTGAAACCTACTACTGGCAAATGAAAATTTGAGTGAGGCCAGTTATGCTTGCGATGTATCCTGGAGAAATCTCAAGGCTGTAATCTCATTAAAAGATTCCTATTACAGTCCTCTGAAGGTGTAAAATTGTAATTTATGACTATTTGAGCCTCACCTTTGTTACATCAAGTCTACAGAGCAGAAGCAGACCATTTAGCCAGCTGGACCATGTCGGTTCCACAGAAGCCTCCTCCCACTCCTCTTCATCTAACCCTCTCAGGAATCCTTCTATTCCTTTCTCTCTTGTGCATTTATCTAGCTTATGCTTAAATACATTTATGTATTTTGCTCAAACACACCTAGTGGTAGTGGCACATTCTTACCACAGCTTGGGTTTCTCCTAATACATCACTTTCATTATTTTAATGATTTTTATTCGAACACACATCAGCTGTCTCTTTTCTAGAGAAGAGTCCCAACCTGTTCAGCCTTTTCTGACAAGTATGTCTCCTCAGTTCTGGTATCATCCCTGTGAATCTTTTTTGCACCTTCTCTTCCATTACCCCTTTGTAATATTGGAGAACAGAACTGTTCACAATACTCCAAGTGTGGTCTAACCTAGTTTCTATAAAAGTTTAACATAACTTCTCTGTATTTCAATTCTGTCTGTTTTGAAAATAAACCCCAGGTGTTTGGCTTGCTTATTTTTATCGCCTTATTAACCTGCGGCCTACTTTTACCAATTTGTGAATGTGTACCCCATGTGTAATACATCCAGATACTGAAGTGAAAACTCTGGATGAGTTTGAGAGCTACTTTTCGGAATATGCCTGATTTTAGCAAACAATTGCATCAAATAAATCCTGTTCACGTATGATTAGTAGTAACTGGTAAGATTAGCATTTCTCCTGACTTGTCAGAGTCTAGAGACCCTCTTCTTTTTCAGAGCTACTCCAGAGTTTCCTTGCTGTGTTTTAAATGGCATTATTGGCTCCATTGATGATTCGAGTTACCAATTAACTGAGACACGCATGCACACAGACACACGCAAGAGATGAACTTATTATGATTCTGGCCTGCAGTAAGTTAGCTGATCTTGTCTGGGTTGTGGTAGGTGTATTACATTCAGACTCGGCATCCTCAGGTAAAGGGGGGGAAAATTAGCCAAAACTACTGATCACAGTCCAAGAACCATTCCTCATAGTATGCACACATGCACACGTGTATAAGTGTATTTTTGTCAGCGGAGGGCAGGAGTGGTCTTGGGTTTGATTTGTCTGCAGTCAAATTTCCTCCCAGCATTCATTGTCTAAGTTTGCAAATGAACACACGTACAAGAGGATGCCAATGCATAGGGAACTGTACCGGTAATCCAAGCACTGAGTTCATGCTTTCAGGATGAGAAGGGAAGAAAAGAGAGAAGGAAATGTTATTGTGTGGAGCAGGACTCTGACAAACCACTCAGTTTACACTGACTTCAATAATAAAACTCACATCAAAAAACATAACTGTGTTATTGGTGTGTGCACCTTATTGTGATTAGACAATACATAGCTCCTACGGCAGTTCTTCCACCCCAAAACAACAGTGATTCCCCACTTTAAGAGGAATACTGAAATGGAAAAGCAAAAGAATTCAATCAAACGGTCAGCGGGGTAAGTTTTTTTTTATAAAACATCTCCCCATGTGTTCCATTAGTAATTTGTTTAGCAGCAAATGCTTTCATCTCTAAATTGTGCTGGCAGCTGATGGAAATGTCAATGGCAGACTAAAACCAATACTATAGACAGTATATGTAGTGTTACTCCGTGTGGCTACATTTTAATTTATGTTGCTTTATAGCAGGCTTCAGAATCCTTGAAAGAGTGAGTGTTCAGCCCAAGTAATTTATTAAGTTGTTGGGCCACACTGTGCTACGATGTGGGGGGGGGGGGGGGGGGGCGCGCATTGCCAAGCTTTTCTTTCAAGGTACGAAGCTGGAAGTGATTTTGAAGCACTAGTCTGAATGCTGAGTTTAATAACAAAGAAGTCATTTGTTACTAATAAATATTCAAGTCATGTAAAGACTTTATACATCTGTAATTTCAGATTTTAACACAAAAGGAACTTATCATTTGAATATATGAGCAATGAAACAAATAATAATCTTGATCTATAGCATTAAGTGCTGCACTTCACCAGTCAATGGCAGAAATGGAGAATTTACATTGGTAACAGTGGCTGAGGTAATTTTCTAACCTAGCAGTGCTGATGCTTGAAGGTCAGTGTTTAAATTGCTGGTCAACTTTAGGACTGGTTATATCTAGTGGTCCAGCCTCTTAATTCTGTCCTCTGGCAATCGCAGAATTATTAGGTACATTTATGACAAAAAAGGCAGTTTCTCAAAGTAAGATAACTTTTTCCTAACTCTTTTACTTATCAAGTGATGGGATATTAGTGCTGAAAAATGCTTTTCCATTTTCCGTACCTGGCATTGTTTTTGCTCCCTGTGTAAGATTGGAAATTTAATGTCGATTAGTGCTAAAAGTGAACAAGTTTATGTTGACCCATAACCACAAGAAACTGGATTGTGAATAGTTAGAGAGGAAAAGGCTTTGATCATTGATCCGAATATTTTTACTAAATAAGTATCTTGGAGTATAGGATTGGTTGAGTACACAAGCACATAAGAAATAGGAGCAGGAGTAGACCCTACAACCCCTCAAACCTGCTGTGCCATTCAATACAATCGATGATGGCTGATCCTTTGCCTTAACACCACTTTCTCATCTGGTCCCCATATCCCTTGATTCCCTGAGAGACCAAAAATCTGTCTATCTCAGCCTTGAATATACTCAACAATGGAGCGTCCACAACCCTCGTGGGTAGAGAATTCCAAAGATACACAACCTTTTGAGTGAATAAATTTTCCTCATCTCAGTCCTAAATGATCAACCCCTTATCCTGAGACTGTGCCCCTGTGTTCTAGACTCCTAGCCAGGGGAAACAACCTCTCAGTATCTACCCTGGCGAGGCCCTTAAGAATCTTATATGTTTCAATGAGATCACCTCTCATTCTTCCAAACTGCACAGAGTATAATCCAATTTACTCAACCTCTCATCATAGGACAACCCTCTCATCCCAGGAACCAGTCGAGTGAACCTTTGCTGTACCACCTCCTAAAGGTCTGCAAAGGGAACCTGACCCGAGTCCGAATGCCGGAACCGGATGTCCGACCCGACCCGAACCGAACCCGACACATGTTGTCTGGTCCCGTTGGGGTCGGGTCAGGTAGCAGGCCTTTAACCATGCACTGATTTAAAGGCCTGCTACCCGACTCGACCCAGTCGGGTCCCGACGACATGTGTCGGGTTCGGGTCGGGTCGGACTTCCAGGTCTGGCATTCGGGCTCGGGTCGGGTTTCCTTTGCAGACCTTTACCGCCTCCAATGCAAGTATGTCCTTCCTTAGATATGAAAACCAAAACTGCACACAGTATTCCAAGTGAGGTCTCACCAAATCCCTATTTAATTGTAGCAAGACTTCCTTATTCTTGTACACCAATCCCCTTGCAATAAAAGCCAACATGCCATTTACCTTCCTAATTGCTTGCTGTATCTGCATGCTAATTTTCTGCATTCCTTGTACAAGTACACCCAAGTGTGTCTGAACATCAACATTTAAGAGTTTCACACCTTTTATTCTTCATATCAAAGTGGATAACCTCACACTTCCACACATTATATTCCATCTGTCACCGTGTTGTCCACTCACTTAACCTGTCTAGATCTGTCTGAGGAAATTATGTTTTAGTACTAAAGAAAAAAATCCATAATGGTAGTTGTGCCATTGATACTGTCATACAGGATAATTTTAAACCCAGAAGTGTTGTAGTGAGAAGCATAGAAACTGCTTGACAAACAGCAGAACCCTTTGGGGTAAATTTTCATCTTGAGTGTTGCTGGCACTACACTTACGGGTATGACCAGCCTGTGCGCCAAGATTCTTTTGTCTATTAAAATTAACCCTGGTGCACATAGTCTGTGGCAGTAGCATCAAGGATGAAAGTTCACTGCAAATCACAGCACCCTAAGAGGTTCCCTTTGAATGTTTTCCAGTGATGCTGAGCTCCATTCATTTGTATGGCCTAGTTTAATTGTAGTCCAAGGTTCATAGCAAAGTTATTGTGGGAAATGGACATTGCCTCACTTTAAGTTTAGCTTGCTGACTTCACTACTTAAAATTGTGGTGAACAAGTCTCTGCCCCTTTCTATTGCCTTCACAGGTGAGAAAAGCAGACATAAAGTTTAAATGTGTAAATAGCTTGTAAATATTTTATTCCCATTAAGATTACAAAGATATTTTAAAATCAAACCAAGAATACTGGGATAATTAAAGCACGGAACTGTTGAAACTTTTCCTATAAGAGTGTGACATACATCTCTTTGTGTACATTAGAATAAAGCAATTCAGTCAGGCAGAATATGTAAAGACAACTTCGAAAGTAGAAAGTATGATCAGTGCTGTTTATTCAGCATTCTCTTTACATCGGTCTGAAGACTGCAATATTTCGATTTTGCTACCTGATGCGCTGTTAAGTAGCATATACCCAACCTGTCACTGCTGCTATTCAACTGTGAGAACTGCGAAATACACATTATTTTGATTGTAACTGTTTTAATAGATAAATTAGAATATCTTGATTCAGGTGATGCCATAAACAACAGGAGCAAAGCTCTAGAGGTTTACAATTGCCAGCTGATTCTTGGAATGAGATGTCAGTCTTGAAATTACTGAGTTATGTTTAGATCTAATAATATGCTAAGAACTTCATGTGCTGGTTTTATACATTTTAATGCTTTTCTTTTGTTGACAGTGATTCTCATGGTTGGACATGGGTATATTCCGTGTGATTGACATGTTCTATTCACAATAAAGGTTGAAATGTTTGTTTTTAATTAATTTCTGCTATTCTGTTGCCTTCTCTCCTGAAATCACTGACTGTGAATTATCATTTTTGTGCCAAATTGGCAGTTTTTAACGTGTGAACCTAGAGAGAATCAGCAGGCTACCCAGTCACAAAGGCTATCATAGCTGAGTCCAATTTTGGCCTCTATCACACTGCATGTGTATTTTCTAACTGGCATCACTGGATAGTAAGCAGGTTCAGGAAATCCTGGCTGATTATTTTCTCGACTCTAGGGTAACTAAAGCCAATTGTAATGCCCAATCTGCTACCCCAGTTGAAATAAGCCAACTCAGCATAAACCACACATTCAACCTGGGATCTTTCAGTCTGCATGGCTGAGAAATGCAGCATGCGGTGTGCTTACCCACTAAATTGTCACAGCATATAATGTGGCATGCATTTTTTCTATCAAAATACTAACAACATTGATTTTTTTCATGTCCAAAAAATGATGATCAGTGTCACATTGGGGTAAATTTTCATCTCGAGTGTTGCTGGCACTAAGCTTTGGGTGTGACCAATTTGTCGGCCAAGATTCTTTGTCTATTAAAATTAACCCCTGGTGCTCATAGTCTGTGGCAGTAGCACCAAGGATGAAAGTTCACCCCAAGGTATGCATTTCTGCTATTTTATATTCTTTTCTGGGATGTGAGCATTGCTGGCAAGGCTGGTATTTGTTGCCCATCTCTAATGCCCTTGAGAAGGTGGTGTGAGCTGCCTTCTTGAACCACTGCAGTTTATCTGGTGCAGGTACACCCACAGTACTATTAGGAAGGGAGCTTCAGGATTTTGATTCCACGACAGTGAAGGAACAGTGATATATTTCCAAGTCAGGATGATTTGTGGCTTGGAGGGAATTTTGCAAGTGGTGGCGTTCCCATGCGTATGCTGCCCTTGTCCTTCTAGGTTGTAGAGGTCGTGGGTTTGGAAGGTGCTGTGGAAAGAGCCTTACTGAGTTGCTGCTGTGTGTCTTGTATATTGTACACACTGCTGCCACTGTGTGTCGGTGGCGGAGGGAGTGAATCTTGAAGTTGGATGGGGTGCTGATAAAGTGGACTGCTTTGTCTTGCATGGTGTTGAGCTTCTTGAGTGTTGTTGGAGCCACACTCATCCAGGCAACTGGAGAGTATTCCGTCACACTCCTGACTTGTGCCTGCTTAAATGGTGGACTGGCTTTGGGGAGTCAGGAGGGGAGTTACTGGCCTCTGAATTCCTAGCCTCTGACCTGCTTTTTTATATGGCTGGAGATGGTCATTGCCTGGCACTTGTGTGGCGCGAATGTTACTTGCCACTTATCAGCCAAAGCCAGAATGTTCTTCAAATTTTGCTACATATTGGCACGGACTGCTTCACTATCTGAGGAGTTGCAAATGGTACTGAATACTGTGCAATCATCAGTGAACATCCTCACTTCTGACCTTCTGATGGAGGGGAGGTCATTGATGAAGCAGCAGAAGATGGTTGGGCCTACGAGAGTACCCTGAGGAACTCCTGTAGTGATGTCCTGGAACTGAGATGATTGTCCTCCAACAACCACAACCATCTTCCTTTGTGCTAGGTATGATTCCAACCAATCGAGAGTTTTCCCCCGATTGCCATTGACTTCAATTTTGACAGGGCTCCTTGATGCCACACTCGGTCAAATGCTGCCTTGATGTCAAGGGCAGTCACACTCACCTCTGCTCTTGAATTCAGCTCTTTAGTCAATATTTGGATCAAGGCCAAGTGAGGTCAGGAACTGAGCGGCTCTGGTGGAACCCAAACTGACCATCATTGAGCAGGTTATTGCTGACTAAGTGCCGCTTGATAGCACTGTCAACGACTCCTTACATCACTTTGCTGATGATCGAGATTAGACTGATGGGGCGGTAAGTGGTTAGATTGGATTTGTCCTGTTTTTTGTGGACAGGGCACACTAGGGCAATTTTCCTCATTGCAGGGTGGATGCCAGTGTTGTAGCTGTACTGGAACAGTGTGGCTAGGGGCAAGACTAGTTCTGGAGCACAAGTCTTCAGTACAATAGCCGGGATGTTATCTGGTTCTGTAGCCTTTGCAATATCCTGTGCTTTCAGCCGTTTCTTGCTATCACATGGAGTGAATCTGATTGGCTGAAGACTGGCATCTGTGATACTGATGACCTGAGGAGGAGGCCAAGACAGATCATCTGCTTGGCACTCCTGGCTAAAGATGGAAGCAAATACTTCAGCTTTTTCTTCTGCACTAATGTGCTGGGCTCCCCCCCTCATTGTGGATGGGAATATTTGTGGAGCCTCCTCCTCTTGTTACTTGTTTAATTGTCCACCACCATTCAGGTTGATAGGTAAATTGGCCATTATAAATTGTCACTAGTATAGGTAGGTGGTAGGGAAATATAGGGACAGGTGGGGATGTTTGGTAGGAATATGGGATTAGTGTAGGATTAGTATAAATGGGTGGTTGATGGTCGGCACAGACTCGGTGGGCCGAAGGGCCTGTTTCAGTGCTGTATCTCTAATCTAATCTAATCATTCACAACTGGCTGTGGCAGGACTGAAGAGCTTTGACTGTGGGATCGCTTAGTTCTGTCTATCGCATGCATGTAGTCCTGTGTTGTAGCTTCACCAGGTTGACACCTCATTTTAAACATGCCTGGTGCTGCTCCTGGCATGCTGGCCTGGACTACACAAGTGCCAGGCAATGGCCATCTCAAACAAGAGAGAATTTAACCATTTCCCTTGACCTTCAATGGCATTACCATCACTGAATCCCCCACTATCAACATCCTGGGCGTTCCCATCGACTAGAAACTGAACTGGACCAGCCACAGAAATACTGTGGCTACAAGAGCAGGTCAGAAGCTAGGAATTCTGCGGCGAGTAACTCACCCCCTCTCTCCCCACTGCCTGTCCACCATCTACAAGGCACAAGTCAGGAGTGTGATGGAATACTCTCCAGTTGCCATGATGGTGCAACTCCAACAACACTCAAGAAACTGGACACATCCAGGACAAAGCAGCCCACTTGACTAGCACCCCATCCACCACCTTCAACATTCACTCCCTTTACCACCAATGCACAGTGGCAGCAGTGTGTACCATCTACAAGATGCATTGCAGCTACACATCAAGGCTCCTTGACAGGACCTTCCAAACCCATGACCTCTCCATCTAGAAGGGCAAGGGCAGCAGTTGCATGGGAACACCATCACCTGCAAGTTTCCCTCCAAGCCACACACCATCCGTTCCTTCCCTGTCACTGGGTCAAAATCCTGGAACTCCCTTCCTCACAGCACTGTTGGAATATCTACACTGAACGGACTGCTGCGGTTCAAGAAGGCAGTTCATCACCACCAACTTCTCGAGGGCAATGAGGAATGGAAATAAATGCTGGCCTAGCCAGCGATGCCCGCATCCCACAAATGAATTAAATAAAAAACTCTTAATTGAACCAGGGTTGATTCCTTGGCTTAATGGTGATGGTAGAGTGAGGGATATGCTGGATTGTGAGGCTACAGATCATGGTTGAGTACAATTCTGCAATTGGCCCATAGCACTTCAATGATGCCCAGTTTTGAGCTGCTGGATCTGTTCTGAATCTATCCCATTTAGGACAGAGGTAGTGTCACACAACAATGGAAGGTATGCTCAGTGTGAAAACAGGACTTTGTCTTCATAAGAAGTGTAGTTCGTCACTCCTACCTATACTGTCATGGACAGATGCATCTGCAACAGGTTGAACGGTGAGGACAAGATCCAGTAGGCTTTTCCCTCTTTTTGGTTCCCTCACCACCTGCCGCAGGCCCAGTCTGGCAGATATGTCCTTCAGGTCTCAGCCTGCTCAGTCAGTAATGGCACTGCCAACCCACTGTTGATGATGAGCACTGAAGTCTCCCATCCAGAGTACATTCTGTGCCCTTGCCACCCTTAGTGCTTCCTCCAAGTGGTGGTCAACATGGAGGAGTACTGATTCATTGGCTGAGGGAGGGTGGTAGGTGGTGATCAGTAGGAGGTTTCCGTGCCCATGTTTGACTTGATACCATGAGATTTCATGGGGTCTGGAGTCAATGTTGAGGACTGCCAAAACAAATCCCTCCCAATTGTATACCACTGTGCCACTGTCTCTGTCCTGCCAGTGAGATAGGACACACCCAGGGATGGTGACGGTGGTGTCTGGGACATTGGCTGTAAGGTATGATTCTGAGAGTATGAATGTCAGGCTGTTGCTTGACTAGTCTGTGGGACAGATCTCCCAATTTTGGCACAAGGCCCCAGAAGTTAGTAAGGAGGGCTTTGTCGTCTCATCAAGGCTGGGTATACTATTGTCATTTCTGGTGCCTAAGTCGATGTCAGATGGTCCATCTTGTTTTATTACTTTTTGACTTTTCTGCATGATTTGGTACAACTGAATGCTTTGCTAGGTCATTTCAGAGGGCAGTTAAGAGTCAGCCGCATTGCTGTGTGTCTGGAGTCACATATAGGCCAGACCAGGTAAGGACGGCAGATTTCCTTCCCTGAAGGATATTAGTGAAACCAGATGGGTTTTTATGACAATCGATTGCTAAGACTGGCTTTCAATTCCAGATTTTTTTTTTATTAATTAAATTTATTAATTAGTTGAATTTATTCCACCAGCTGCCATGGTGGAATTTGTACCTATGTCCCCTGTTCTATGTGGAAGTTCCAGGATGCTTCCCGTATGCTGGAGAACCATTTGTGCAGGAAATTTTGTCAATTGCAGCAGCTTGAGTTCCGGGTTTTGGAACTTGAGCGGCAGCTGGTGACACTGTGGTGCATTCATGAGGACGATAGCTACGTGGATAAAACGTTTATAGATGTGGTCACCCCACAGCTTAAGAGTATGCAGGGAGAGAGGGAATGGGTGACCGTCAGGCAGCCAAAAAGAATCAGGCAGGTAGTGCAGGAGACCCTGAGTGCATCTTACTTTCCAACAGGTATTCAGTTCTGAATATGGAGGAAAGTGATGCTTCTCCTGGGGAGTACAGCCAGAGCCAAGTCCATGGTACCACGTATGACTCAGCTGCACAGGAGGGTACAAAGAAGACAAGAAGAACCATCGTGATATGTAATTCATTAGTCAGGGAAACAGACAGGCGTTTCTGTGGCCGCAGACGTGAATCCAGGATGGTGTGTTGCCTCCCTGGTTGCAGGGTCAAGAATGTCACTGCGCAGCTGCAGAGCATCCTAAAAGGGGAGGGTGAACAGCCAGCAGTCGTGGTCCACATCGGAACCAACAAAATAAGTAGAAAGAGGGATATGGTCCAGCAGTTGGAATTTAGGGAGCTAGGTAAGGAATTAGCAATCAGGACCTCAAAAGTAGTCATCTCCGGATTACTTCCAGTGCCACACGCAAGTGAGTATAGAAATAGAAGGATAAGACAGATGAATGCATGGCTGGAAAGATGGTGCAGGAGCGAGGGCTTTAGATTCCTGGGACATTGGGACCGGCTCTGGGGGAGATGGGACCTGTGCAGGCCGGACGGGTTGCACCTGAACAGAGCCAGAACTGAGTTCTTTGCAGGATGTTTTGCTCGTGCTGTTGGGGAGGGTTTAAACTACTTTGGCAGGGGGATGGGAACCTGAGGGTAGGCTCAGTTGGGACAAAATCAGAAATGAAAATGGAAGGTAGAAAATTAATGGATGAGTCTGGAAGACAGAGGAAACAAAGAAGAGAAAGTAAACAGTTTGGCAGTGCTCAAGGGTATCTATTTCAATGCAAGGAGTATAGCAAATAAAGCAGATGAACTGAGGGCACAGATAGACACGTGGCAGTATGATATCATCACTATTACAGAAACAGGGTTTAAGGAGGGACAAGAATGGTAGCTCAACATTCCTGGTTACAGGGTTTTCAGACGGAATAGGGAGGGGGAGTGCCAATTTGGGTCAAAGGAACTATTACAGCTATGAGGAAGGTTCATCAAAAGAGACCATATGGATTGAGCTAAGGATCGAAAAAGGGGCAATCACACTGTTGGGAGTGTACAAAAAGACCCCCAAACAGTCAGATAGATAGAAGAGCAGATATGTAAGCAAATCTCTGAGAGGTGCAAGAACAATAGGGCAGTAATAGGGGAATTTAACTACCCCAATATTAACTGGGATAGTTATAGTGTGAAAGGAATTGAGGAGCAGAATTTTTGAGGTGCATTTAGGAGACATTTTTTGGCCTGTATGTAACAAGTCCAACAAGAGAGGGTGCCGTTTTAGACTTAGTTTTAGGAAATGAAGATGAGCAGGTGAAAGGAGTGGCAGTGGGAGAGCATTTTGGTGGTAGTGATCATAATTCAGTTAGTTTTAACATAATTATGGAAAAGGACAGAGATAGAACAACAGTTAGAGTTCTCAATTGGGGCAAGGCCAATTTTACTAAACTGAGGAGTGATTTAGTGAAAGTGGACTGGAAACAGCTACTTGAAGGTAAATCAGTGTCAGAGCAGTGGGAAGCATGCAAAGCGGTTCAGAGTAAACATGTTCCCACAAAGAAAAGGGGTGAGACTGCCAAATCTAGAGCCACATGGATGTCAAGGAGCTTACAGGGTAATATAAGGCAGAAAAGGAAAGCTTATGTCCGACATCGAGAACTCAATACTACAGAAAGCCGAGAAGAGTATAGAAAGTGGAGGGGTGACATCAAAAAGTAAATTATGAAAGCAAAGAGAGGGCATGAAAGAAATTTGGCAAGCAAAATCAAGGTGAACCCAAAGATGTTTTATCAATACATTTAGAGCAAGAGGATAACTAAGGAGAGAGAGAGAGAGGCCCATAAAAGACCAAAAGGTAACCTCTGTGCAGGAGCGGAAGATATTGGTATGTTTTTAATGAATACTTTGAATCTGTCTTCACAAAACAGAGGGGCGATGCAGATATTGTAGTTAAGGGGGAAAACTGTGAAGTATTGGATGTGATCAATATAGGGAGAGAGAAAGTATTAATGGGATTAGCATCCTTGCAAGTTGATAAATTACCAGGGCCAGATGAAATGCACCTCAGGCCGTTAAAAGATGCAAGAGAGGAAATAGCGGAAGGTCTGACCATCATTTTCCAGTCCTCACTGGATGCAGGTGTGGTGCTGGAGGATTGGAGAACTGCTAACATTGTACCTCTGTTTAAAAAGGGATCGAGGGATAGACCGAATAATTATAGGCCAGTCAGTCTAAACTCAGTAGTGAGCAAATTATTGGAATCTATTCTGAGAGACAGGATAAACTGTTACTTCGAAAGGCACAAATTAATCAAGGATAGTCAACATGGATTTGTCAAGGGAAGATCTTGTTTGACTGACCTGATCGAATTTTTTGAAGAAGTAACAAGGAAGATTGATGAGGGTAGTGCAGTTGATGTGGTCTACATGGATTTTAGCAAGGCTTTTTACAAGGTCCCACATGGCAGACTGGTTAAAAAAAATAAAATCCCATGGGATCCAGGGAAATGCAGCAAGGTGGATACAAAATTGACTCAGTGGCAGGAAACAAAGGGTAATTGTTGACGGGTGTTTTTGCGACTGGAGGGCTATTTCCAGTGGCGTTCCGCAGGGCTCAGTACTGGGTCCCCTGCCTTTTGCAGTAGAAATCAATGATTTGGGCATAAATGGAGGGGGCATGATCAAGACGTTTGTAGACAACACAAAGATCAGCCATGTGGTAGATAGCGAGGAGGATAATTGTAGGCTGCAGCAAGATATTGATTGTCTGGTCAGATGGGCAGAAAATTAGCAAATGGAATTCAACCTGGAGAAGTGTGAGGTGATGCATTTGGGGAGATCAAACAAGGCAAACAAATCCACGATTAATGGGAAAATACTGAGAAGTGTAGAGGAAGTGAGGGACCTTGGAGTGAATGTCCATAGATCCCTGAAGGTAGCAGGACACATCTGGAATCCTTTCCTTTATTAGCCGAGGTATAGAATACAGGAGCAAGGAGGTTATGCTGGAACTGTATAACTCATTGGTTAGGCCACAACTTGAGTACTGTGTGCAGTTCTGGTCACCTCATTACAGAAAGGATGTAATTGCACCAGAGAGGGAACAGAGGAGATTTATGAGGATGTTGCCAGGACTGGAAAAATGTAGTTATGAGGAAAGTTTGGATAGGCTGAGGTTGTTCTCCTTGGAACAGAGAAGGCTGAGGGGAGGTCTGATTGAAATTTTGAGGGGTCTGGATAGAGTGGAGGTGAAGGGACTATTCACCTTAGCAGAGAGGTCAGTGATTAGAGGGCATAGATTTAAAGTGATTGGTAGAAAAATTAGAGGGGAGATGAGGAAATTTATTTTCACCCAGAGGGTGGTGGGGGTCTGAAACCCAGTGTCTGAAAGGGTAGTTGAGGCAGAAACCCTCAACTCATTCAAAAGGAGACTGGACATGCACTTCAAATGCCGTAATATGCAGGGCTACGGACCATATGCTGGAAGGTGGGATTAGAATGGGGGGATCATTTTTCAGCCACCACAGACACGATGGGCCAAGTGGCCTCTTTCTGTGCCTTTCAATGATTAGCCTGGGCCTCTGGATTATTAGTCCAGTGAAATTACCTCTATGCCACTGTCTCCCTCAAATCTTCATGTATCATTGTGTTAGTTTTGGTATCGCTTTTGTCAGGTTTTGTCCGATTTTTGAGTTGCTTGTATGAAATGCAAAGATCTTATCTCATAATGACAAAATATCATCTAATTATTAGAGCTATTAACCACTTTGAATCACTTGGTAGTTAGTTTTAATGGGACCATTTGTAAATTCAGGAAGTCAAAATTGAACTTTTTCTGCCTGCATGACACTAATTTTCAAATTGTTAATAGATTCACTGCAGCTTTCAAAGAACAGACTTGCTTTATTGTTGATCGGTTGTTCAGCTGAGGAAGCGACAGACAGGAGTAGAGATAGTGACTACAGTAATAGAATGGTTCTCTTGCAGTACACCATATGTTTCAGAAAAATATCAATTACCCAGCTGTTTTATCCACAGCAAGATGTATAAAATTACCAAAAATTATGCTTGGAAGCTCTTCAGCTTTCTTCTTTACAATGCCTTTAAATGCTTCTGTACTGCCAATATATTCTTAGTTTCTTAGTTGTTCGATAACCAATGCCTCTGACATTCTTCGCTACCTTAAATTATTGTGGGCCATATTTTTACGAGGATGGACGTTTGAATGAATGCTCGCATAACATACATCAAAAATTATATAATTTTCGAAGTTGATTCATTTTTGTTTGGTCAGTCAGGTATCTGACATGCAGCTAACTAGCACTGAGTACTGCAAAGCTTTTGCTGCTTGTGCAGCTAGAACTACCCTACATTGACTTGCAGGATTATCTGGAACTGATTGGGATGACAAACTACTGCCTCCTTTTTTGGGAACTGCATCAAGTTGTAGCAGTGAAGCAGGTATGAGCTGTCGCTCAGCGGTAGCACTGTCGTTTCTGAATAAGAGAGTTGTGGGTTCATGCCGCGCTCCAGAGACTTGAGCTAGGCTGACGTGTTAGTGCAGTATTAAGGGAATGCTGCATTCTCAGAGGTGCCATCTTCAGATAAGATGTGTAACCAAGCCCTGCGCCCTCAGGAGGGTGTAAAAGATCCCATGCCATATTTTGAAGAACAGGTGCCCTGGCCATTGTTTACCCTTTAACCAACATCACAAAAACGGATTACTTGGCCTGTTTTGGGACCTTGCTGTGTGCAAATTGGCTGCTGCATTTCCTACACTTCAACTAATATGTAGATAGGCCGACTAGAGGGGAAACTATGTTGGACTTGGTGCTTGGCAACGAACCAGGCCAGGTGGCAGATCTCTCGGTGGGAGAGCATTTCGGTGATAGTGATCACAACTCCCTGACCTTTACTATAGTCATGGAGAGGGACAGGAGCAGACGGGATGGGAAAATATTTAATTGGGGGAGGGGGAATTACAATGCTATTAGGTAGGAACTGGGGAGCATAAATTGGGAACAGATGTTCTCAGGGAAATGCACAACAGAAATGTGGAGGTTGTTTAGGGAGCACTTGCTGCGACTGCTGGATAGGGTTGTCCCAATGAGGGAGGGAAGGGATGGTAGGGTGAAGGAACCTTGGATGACAAGAGATGTGGAACAGCTAGTCAAGAGGAAGAAGGAAGCTTACTTAAGGTTGAGGAAACAAGGATCAGACAGGACTCTAGAGGGTTACAAGGTAGCCAGGAAGGAACTGAAGAATGGACTTAGGAGAGCTAGAAGGGGACATGAAAAAGTCTTGGCGGGTAGGATTAAGGAAAATCCCAAGGCGTTCTACACTTATGTGAGGAACAAGAGAATGGCCAGAGTGAGGGTAGGACCGATCAGGGATAGTGGAGGGAACTTGTGCCTGGAGTCGGAGGAGGTAGAGGAGGTCCTAAATGAATACTTTGCTTCAGTATTCACTAGTGAGAGGGACCTGGTCGTTTGTGAGGACAGCGTGGAACAGGCTGATATGCTCGAACAGGTTGAGGTTAAGAGGGAGGATGTGCTGGAAATTTTGAATGATATGAGGACAGATAAGTCCCCGGGGCCAGACGGGATATACCCAAGGATATTACGGGAAGCGAGGGAAGAGATTGCTGCGCCTTTGGCGATGATCTTTGCTTCTTCACTGTCCACTGGAGTAGTACCGGATGATTGGAGGGTGGCAAATGCTGTTCCCTTGTTCAAGAAAGGGAATAGGGATAACCCTGGGAATTATAGACCAGTCAGTCTTACGTCGGTAGTAGGCAAATTATTGGAGAGGATTCTGAGAGACAGGATTTATGATTATTTGGAAAAGCATGGTTTGATTAGAGACAGTCAGCATGGCTTTGTGAGGGGTAGGTCATGCCTCACAAGCCTTATTGAATTCTTTGAAGACGTGACAAAACACATTGATGAAGGAAGAGCAGTGGATGTGGTGTATATGGATTTTAGCAAGGCGTTTGATAAGGTTCCCCATGGTAGGCTCATTCAGAAAGTAAGGAGGCATGGGATTCAGGGAAAGTTGGCTGTCTGGATACAAAATTGGCTGGCCCATAGAAGTCAGAGGGTGGTAGTAGATGGAAGGTATTCAGCATGGAGCTCGGTGACCAGTGGTGTTCCACAAGGATCTGGTCTGGGACCTCTGCTCTTTGTGATTTTTATAAATGACTTGGATGAGGAAGTGGAAGGCTGGGTTAGCAAGTTTGCCGATGACACGAAGATTGCTGGAGTTGTGGATAGTGTGGAAGGCTGTTGTAGGTTGCAACGGGACATTGACAGGATGCAGAGCTGGGCTGAGAAGTGGCAGATGGAGTTCAACCTGGAAAAGTGTGAAGTGATTCATTTTGGAAAGTCGAATTTGAATGCAGAATACAGGCTTAAAGACAGGATTCTTGGTAGTGTGGAGGAACAGAGGGATCTTGGGGTCCATGTCCATAGATCGCTCAAAGTTGCCACCCAAGTTGATAGGGTTGTTAAGAAGGCGTATGGTGTGTTGGCTTTCATTAATAGGGGGATTGAGTTTAAGAGCCGCGAGGTTATGCTGCAGCTCTATAAGGCCCTGGTTCGACCACACTTGGAATATTGTGTTCAGTTCTGGTCGCCTCATTATAGGAAGGATGTGGAAGCTTTAGAGAGGATGCAGAGGAGATTTACCAGGATGCTGCCTGGACTGGAGGGCATGCCCTACGAAGAAAGATTGAGGGAGCTAGGGCTTTTCTCATTGGAGCGAAGAAGGATGAGAGGTGACTTGATAGAGTGGATAGTCAGAGACTTTATCCCAGGTGGAAAGGGCTATCACCAGGGGGCATAATTTTAAGGTGATTGGAGGAAGGTTTTGGGGAGATGTCAGAGGTAGGTTCTTTACACAGAGAGTGGTGGGTGCGTGGAATGCGCTGCCAGCGGTGGTAGTAGAAGCAGATACATTAGGGACATTTAAGTGACTTTTGGATAGGTACATGGATGATAGTAGAATGAAGGGTAGGTAGTTAGTTTGATCTTAGAGTAGGTTAAAGGTTCGGCACAACATCGTGGGCCGAAGGGCCTGTACTGTTCTATGTTCTTAATATTTCGTTGGCTTCAAAGCATCCTGAGGTTGTAAGAAGTGCTATTTAAATGCAGGTTCTTTCTTCTTTCCTTAAAGTTTCTTTGAGTCCAAGTTAACAGCTGTGTCACCAACATTATAAAGAAGAAAGTTGAAGAGCATCCATGACAGGTCCTCCCTCTAATTCCCGTCTGTCAATCTGGCCAGCTGGCTGGATCACAACAGCACCCAGGAGTACTGTGGATCTGCTGAACCTAGGTATTGGATTATTGAGTCTTGGTTCAAATCTCCCATCAGTCAGCTTTTTAGCTTTGAATTGAAGAAACTTAGAGACCCACTTCTTATGCCACCCCAAGTGGGAGAGTCACTGGTCAGTCATGTGAAGTGTTAAACAGGTGATTATGTTCTGTTATAGCACAAAAAATGGACTGATAAGCTGCATATGATTGTACTTTTGTTGTGCAGCTGCAGTGCAAGGATTGGAGAAAAGAATATCTCTTTTCCTCCCCCACAGGTCCCCCCCCCCGCCACCCCCGCCACTACTCTTGCACGTTCTAGAGAACTGATAGCTCTATCAGAGATGATGGATGACTGTTGCCTTTTTACCCGAGTAACCTGGTGTGTTTGGATGTTATTCTGAGCCTCCCTTTCCTAGGTAGCCCTCTGCATAATCAGAACATTAAACCACTGCTACACAGCTGCAGTAATTATTTTCACTGATGTAGTGCCGTTCATCTGCAGTCACAGAGCTGCTGTTTATACCACACATTTACATTTAAAAGCAGGCTGACAAGTGGAAATTGAAATTTAGTCCATTTCTTAGAGTAGATAGAAGCAGGCTGAAAAATGTTTGCTGCTACCATCCAATGCTAATAAATTATCAGATTTTTTTTTATTTTGTAAAAATTGCATTCCATCTTACCCTGTGAGTATTTATAGGTTTCTTAAATCTGTTTTTGAGCTTGTAACATGACAATGGAAAATTACGTTTTAATGTTCAATGATAGCTTTCCATTTGTGTGAATTTATTAAATTTTGTTTATTTTCAGCGGGCACAGCTCACATGTATTGCACACTGCATATAATATAAGATTAGGTCGGTTAGATAATTGTATTGGGCTCTCTTATCATGTGTAATTGCAATGGTGCTTTTCTGGAGATTAAATCAGATAGTCTGCATTGCAGGGGTTAGAAAAAAAATCACATGCCTGCCAGGTTTCTTAATTTACATCAAATCCACGCTATGCTGTACAGAGAAAATGAATATGAAAATCTGGTTTTGGTGATAATACAAATCAGAAGAGATTCTGTATCTGATGGACCTTGTATTTAACACTTTCATTTCCCCTTCTTCCAAGCAAGTGAACTGCCTGCTTTCTGCCATGGGGAATCCAGTAACTGGATTTAATCATGCGTTGAAGAGTGAGGGATTGAATCCGAGTGGAATGCTGGGTTTCCATAGAGATGTTTCACAATCTCAAACACAATTGGATCCCTGTCCCTTATTATATTCCACTCGTGGCACTAAACATACAGCTGCTGTCTGCGTTTCACACTGTCAGTCTTATTACATTTTGAAAATGCAAAATACTGCAGATGCTGGAAATCTGAAATAAAAACAGAAAATGCTGTAAACACTCAGCAGAACTCTGATGAAAGGTCCCAGACCTGAAACGTTAACTCTGTTTCTCTCTCCACAGATGATGCCAAACCAGCTGAGTGTTTCCAGAATTTTCTGTTCTTATTACAGTTTACTTCATTTGGGGAGTTACCAGTTTGCCAGTTTATACGCAGTGGAATAAAAAAGGTTGCGTAGAATGCATCCCACAGAATGAGGTTGTAGATATTATGACTTAATGACTCATCCATTACTGCACTAATGATCAGGTATGATATTAGGGTAGATACTTCTTGGTGCGTGATACTGCATGTAGTTGGATGAGTTATTAGAATTTAGGATTCAACGGAATGCTTTTCTTTGTTTTCCTCCCTTCCTATCCTGAAGACGCTGGCTTATATTGTGGTTCAGATTTGTTAGCGCTGACCACTCCTCTGTACCTGTTACAAGTAGCCATTCTTTGTATTTGAATCCAGATAGCGGCAACGTGCATTTCTCCATTGCCTTTAGCATGGTACAACATCCCAAGGCACCTTACAGAGTTGGGGAGAAAAGGAACTGACACTGGAGGGAGACTTAGGGTGGAGACCAAATAGTTGCTCAAAATAATGAGATTAAAACTTGAGCTGTCCAAAACTCTGCTGCTCGTATCCTAACTTGTACCACATCTAGTTCACTAATCACCCTGGTTATTGCTGGTCCTAGTCTGGCAATGCCTCAAATCTTTTTTTCTTTTAAATTATCATCCTTCTGTTCAAATCAGTCCATGGCTTTGCCCCCTCCAAATCTCTTTAACCTCCTTCAGCCCTACAACCGTTTGAGATCTGACCTCTTGCACATCTCCGATTTTCACCGCTCTACCATTGGTGCCAGAGCCTTTGGCTGCCTAGGTCCTAAGCTCTAGCATCCCCCCCTAAACCTTTCTGTCTCTCTACCTCTGTCTCCTCCTTTGTCGCTCTTTAAAACCTACGCCTTGACCATGTTTTTGTTTGTCCTAATATTCCCATGTGACTTGGTGTCAAATATTGTCTGATAACGCTTTTGTGAAGCACCTTGAAGTTTTTTTTAACTGTGCTACAGATGCTCATAAAAATACAAGTTATTGTTTAAGAAGACTTTTAAAACAGGATTCAGGAGAGATGTAAGGGTTTACAGTGAATGCCAGCAGGCTATTTCAGTACGTCAGGCATCACAGGCAAGTGCGACCCTGCTTCCAGCAGGAGTCACAGGATAATAGTCAACAATGGGAGCTCTGATTGATTATTTTCCCCTCCTTAGCCCAAAAGCATTAAGATCAATCGTTTTTGCCCAAGGTATTGTCCAGCTGAGATCAACTAACTCATCACAGACTAAAAATGGTTTTAGTGCACATAAAATGTATTATTACTGAACCTAAAACATCCTCCCTTTTTTCTGTTTCTGTTAAGTGTATAATAATAGGAGTAATTTCCTCTTTAAGTATATAGTATTACAGTCCATGCTCAATTCTCACAATTGTAGATGCTAATTTGTTAATTTTGCTCTATTTGCTGGAGTGTAGCCACTACAAACATACAATTCTAAATTTGCATAGCTGTCGCAAAATACCCGACAACAAAAGCAGAAAACACTGGAAATGCACAGTATTATGGAAGTGATTCTGATTTTTTTGTTAAAATATTTTTTGAGGCATTCATAGTCAAACTAAATAAATGTTGGGCCAGTTTTTTATTCAAGGGGACACTGAAAGAACTGGTTTGGCAACAATGTACTGGTTGTCACATGACGCAAGTTAAAAACCCTGTTGCCAGGGGAAGAAGTGACTGGTGCACCTCTTGATTGGACAAGCCTAGCAGCAGCAGTGCATACCTGGGAGGGCAAAAATCTCAAGCTTTTGGTTGTAGGGTTAGTGTGTTTTACTTTCTGGAGTGAGCGGCTGATAAAGTTAGCCTGCTGTTGAAGAAGGGAAGGAAGGAGAGAAGACCACAACCCAGCTCATTTTCCAGCATCTCCAAAAGACCCTAAGAAGTCCACTGTATCAATTTATCTCATCTCCTGTCTTTGAGGAAAAGCCTGCTGGACTGATTCTCAATGCCGCCTGAAAAGAACTGTTCGAAAAGATCTTGGTGATCTGTCTACGTGTACTCGGAAGTTAGACTGTATGCCAGTTTTGGAGCACAATATACTTCATCTGCTGTTTTCTTCAAAAATGAGCAAGTAATCAGTGCAAGTGTTTTTTCTTGTCTGTAACAGAGCTCTGAATTTTAAAAATCCCTTTTATTTTTCTGGTTAACCAGTGTATATATGTATGTGAGTGTGAGGGGCTAAGGAGAAAAGGGGACTTTAAAATTTAAATTTGTGTGTTTATGCTTTACTTCATTACTAGTTGACTTTTTCTATAATAAACTGATAATTTTGTTGTTCACGCAAGAAACTTGGTTAGTGTGTTCTGTTCTGGAAAAAATAGAGTATATGATTGACTATTCGTAAGTTGGAAAATTTAAAATATATGTTGTGACCTGTGGAGAAATGGGACTAGAATAAACAGTGCACTCCTCCCGCCTTGGTCGTAACAACAGCAGAACAGTTGGCATTTAAAAGATTTTTTTTACTGTAATCTTTCATCTGAATCCATCATCATTTCTGAATTGTCAGCTTACATTCTTTTTCTAGATGCTGTGACTGACCTACTTGCAATATGTTCCATTCTTATTTTAGCATCTGCATTTGTCTTTTAACCCCTATTATCTTGTTGTCGTAACTAGAAGACCTTTTTCACCCAAGTATCGTAGGCATTTCATTGTGGCTATTTCAGGCTGGTGCCAGGTAAGTTTACAGATTGTGAAAAAATTAGTTCTGTGCTGACCGAGACTAGTCTGGCATTTTTATGATGACGTATGCATTCCATCAGGGTTTTATCACTGAGAATTCTGTATTTAAACGTTAATGTATACATCTGAGTGCATGTTAGTCCATGGGATTGTTAATTGGCGATACATTCCATATGTGGCTTTTACAGTTGTGTATCACACAACACTACGGCAATACTATTTTTCCAATTCACAGTACTGGAAGAGAAATAAGTAGTTTTTAATGACTATTCCTTTTATGAGAAAATGGGGAGTATTCTAGTTTAGTCACGGTTTGGACTGTCTCTTTCTCTCCCACCCCTAGAAATGGAGCAGACAGCATTCTTCACCTGGCGAGATCTATCTTTTAACAACTTGAATTTAAGTTTCACACAGCTAAGGGTTGTAGTCACTGTTAGCCCCTTAAGTGAGAGGGCGCAAAATTCTTGAACTGCATTCAAGAGAACTCTTTTAAGCCAGATTGTAACAAGTCCAACGAGAGAGGGCACAGTTCTAGATTTGGTCTTCGGTAATGAAGCTGGGCAAGTAGATGAAGTAGAAGTGGGTGACCATTTTGGAGATTTATTATTTAGAGATACAGCACTGAAACAGGCCCTTCAGCCCACCGAGTCTGTGCCAACCATCAACCACCCATTTACACTAATCCTACATTAATCCCATATTCCTACCACATCCCCTCAATTCCCCAACCACCTACCTACACTAGGGGCAATTTACAATAGCGATCATAATACAGTTAGTTTTTGCATAATCATGGAAAAGGACAAAGATAAGACAGGAGTTAATGTTTCTAAATTGGGGAAGGCAAATTTTATGAACTGAGAGGCGATCTGGTGAAAGTGGACTGGATACAGCTACTGGAAGGAAAATCAGTGGCAAACCAGTGGCAGGCATTCAAAAGCGAGATTCTACAGGCACAGTGTAGGCATGCCCCCTCAAAGATAAAGGATGGTATGAACAAATCTAGAGCCCCTTGGTTATCTAGAGGCTTACAGGGTATGTTGAAGCAGGAGGAGAGCTTTTGACAATCACAAAATTAATACTTTAGAAAGCCTAGAGGAGTATAGAAAGTGCAGGGGTGAAGTAAAAAAGGAAATTAGAAAAGCATAGGGAGGACATGAAAAAATATTGGCAGGTAAAATCAAGGAAAACCCAAAGATGTTTTATCAGTTCATTAAGAGCAAGAGGATAATGAAGGAAAGGGTAGGGCGTGTCAGAGATGTACAAGGGAACTTACACCTGGATGCAGATGATGTGGGCAGGGTTCTTAATGAGCTTTTTTCCTCTGTCTTCACAAAGGAGAGGGATGATGCAGACATTGTAGTAAAAGAGGAGCAGTGTGAAATATGAGATACGATTAGCATAATGAGAGAGGAGGTACTGGAGGGTCTGACATCCTTGAAAGTGGATAAATAACCAGGACCGGATAGATTGCATCCCAGGTTGTTGAAGGAAGCCTGGGAGGAAATAGCAGATACACTGAGGATCATCTTCAAATCCTCACTGGATACGGGCGAGGTGCCAGAGGATTGGAGGTCTGCGAATGTTATACCATTGTTTAAAAAGGGTGCAAGGGATAGGCCAGATAATTATAGGCCGGTCAGTCTGACCTCGGTGGTGGGTAAATTATTAGAATCAATTCTGAGGAACAGGATAAACTGCCACTTAGAAAGGTACAGTCTGATCAGGGATAATCAGCATGGATTTGTTTAGGGAAGATCATGTCTTTCTAACTTGATTGAATTCTTTGAGGAAGTAACAAGGAGGATTGATGAGGGTAGTGCAGTGGATTTTAGTAAGGCATTTGACAAGGTCCCGCATGGCAAACTGGTCAGTAAAATGAAAGCCCATGGGATACAGGGGAATGTGGCAGGTTAGATCCAAAATCGGCTCAGTGACAGGAAGCACAGGTAGTAGCTAAGAGAATGGAAAGCTGTTCCACAGGGCTCAGTGTTGGGTCCCTTGCAGTGTGTGGTATATATTAATGATTTGGACTTAAATGTGGGAGGCATGATTGGGAAATTTGCTGATGACACAAAAATTGGTTGTGTAGTTGATAGTGAAGAGGATAGCTGTAGACTCCAGAATGATATCAATGGTTTGGTTGAGTTTGCAGAAAAGTGGGAAATGGAATTCAATCCAGAGAAGTGTGAGGTAATGCACTTGGGGAGGGCAAATAAGGCGAGGGAATATGCAATAAATGGGAGAATATTGAGAGGGGTAGAGGAAGTGATTGATCTTGGAATGCATGTCCACAGGTCCCTAAAGGTGGCAGGACAGATAGATAAGGTGGTGAAGAAGGCATATGGAATGCTTTCCTTTATTAGCCGAGGTATAGAATACAAAAGCAGGGATGTAATGCTGGAACTGTATAAAAAACTGGTTCGGCCAGAGCTGGAGTATTGCGTTCAGTTCTGGTCGCCTCATTACAGGAAAGACATAGTTGCTCTGCAGAGAGTGCAGAGGAGATTTACAAGAATGTTGACAGGGCTTGAAAGTTGCAGCTATGAGGAAAGGTTTAATAGGCTTGGGTTGTTTTCCTTAGAACAGAGGAGGCTGAGGGGTGACTTAATTGAGGTGGACAAAATTATGAGGGGTCTAGATAGAGTAGACAGGAAGGACCTGTTTCCCCTAGCGGAGAGGTCAATTACCAGGGGGCACAGAGTTATGGTGATTGGTAGAAGGATTAGAGGGGACATGAGGAAAAACTTTTTCACCCAGAGGGTGGTAGGAGTCCGGAAATTCATTGCCAGGAATGGTGGTGGAGGCAGAAACGCTCAATTCTTTTAAAAGGTACCTGGACCTGCGTCGGAAGTGCTGTAACCTGCAAGGCTATGGACCAGGTGCTGGAAGGTGGAATTAGATTGGGCAGCTAGTTTTTTCAGCCGGCACAAACACGACGGGCTGAATGGCCTCCTTCTGTGCTGTAATTTCTTATGGCTCTAAGTCGACATTTATTGTAACAAATTCTGTCAAAAATACAGTATATATATTTTGTTGCAGTGGCTCTGCATTTTTCAGCTTCTGCTGCACATTTCAATAGGTGTTGGAACTTGAATTTCTGAAAGTCCTTTTTGGCTTCAAAATATGCAGAGCTTCTCCGTGGCATTAAAAGTAACGTGTTTTCTATAAGCTTATGTTTTTTTTTTAAGTGGAATTTGTAGGAATTCTAGACCATTCTGAATCAGGTTTTTGTTGTTTTTGTTACACTTCTTTGTTACATTTCTTGTGATTCAAAATGCTGCTGCAGCCATCAGATGGTTAATGTGTTATTGCCTCTTTATTAATACCTATATGCAAACCACCCAATGGTTTAGGAAAATAAAACCCATGTTATTCTTGTACTGGGACTGATCAGCCAGAACTTAATTGCACTTCAAAGTAATCACAAGAAACAAAAATGGAAGACTGGAGGAAGTCCCTTCAATTAATCACAATGTTTTTCTTTGTGTGCTAACAGAATCTAAGACAGGCTATTAATATGCAAAATAAGTTTAAAAGATTAAATTAGTTGTGGGGGAGGGGAATATGAAAGCCTGGTAACTTGGTAATGGAACATTGGATTCCTATATAATGTTGACCTTGAGCTAACTGTGATCTTGACCAAAAGTGTGACCTTCCATAAAACACTGTGATAGAAGGACTGAAGCGTACATGTCCAGTCAAGCCTGACACTGCCAACAATTGAGCCTGGTAATTTATTTTGTTCTAGGTTTAGAGACAACCATACATTTGCATAGCAATTTATCGTACCACTCGGCAACATTTCAAGTTGTTTTGACATACAGTGAATGACATGCAACAAAATGTTGCTGGGAATTTTGCAAACAGCAAAGAGAAGAATGTCTTTTTTTGGTGCTGTTGGTTAAGCGGAAATGTTGGTCAAAACACCAGGTGAACACTCTGCTCTTCAGAGCGCCAACCATCAAGCTACACTTCACCTCAACCACAGGAACAGACAAACAGAACGGTAGTTTAATGTTCCATCTGATACATGATACCTCCAACAATGTAGTATTCCTTCAGTCCTGCTGTTACAACCAGGTGTGAAAGGTGTCTAGGGGTCCTTCTCAGCCTTCACCTGGTCTTAGCGTAATAAGGTTTAATTTTAAACGCACTGTGTTTTTGGCTCCCACTTAGTGAATCCTTGTTCACTGCTTTCCAATTATCAGGCAAAGAAACCAGCGCAAACAGGTTTTCTTAGGTTAAAAGAAGAAAAGTTGAAAGTTTTTAAACTTAAACTCGAACTCTAATTCAGTTGATGCCTACGGATACATGACACGCCCACATTAGCATGTATACGCAATTCATATGTGCAAATAGGGACAGAAAAGAGCAGAAGAAAAAATAAAGTGGAAAAGTTTGAGGCAATATATGAAGAGTTTTTATTACGGTTCTTCGAGCTCACTGTAGAGTCCTTGATTGTAGGTAGATCTTGCTTTTCATTGGGGTGCAGTGTTATTCTTAAACCTTGTTCACTGTAGGAGGTTCATGTGTCTTCAGTGGATTCAGAGGCTTGTGAGAAAGAGATGGGAGCAGACAGGAGAGATCTTCTCAATCCAGGAGCAAATAGTCTTTCTCAGTTCAGACTCTGTGGCTCGTTCAAAAAACCCTGGAACAGCCAGTTAGTCATGTGACCAGCTGGTCCAACCAGTCCTGGCCCCTGTGGATTGCATCACCCCAGCAGACCCTGGAATTCACTTTCCTACCCCCTCACTGTCTAGTGATCAACATCCATTGTGGGTTGAATGTGTCAGGGAATGGTCCTTTGTCTACACGAGCACCATCTGTTAGTATGCAAATGTTTTTTCCAGCCACAGCTGATCTGTTCAACAAGTCATTTCCTCGCTCCAGCAACAGTTCAGTGATCAATGTTCATATGACTAAACCAATGTGCCTCATTCTTGGCAGGTGGGGGCATGCATGACACCTGCATTCACATGTTAGCTAGGATTGTGCTTTTCAGCCCTGTGCTGGGACACGAAATCAGCATCTTCAGTCTTAAGGGTGGGAGTGCTCCAAGCCAAGCTGACGTATATTTAGTTAGGCACTGGAACTGGAAATAATTCTGCAGTCTATATAGTACAGAAGATTATTCCATTTGTCATTAAATGTAAACCATTTTTTAGCAATTCTACAGATGCACTCATCACTGGTGATTTGTCCAGTTAATTGATGATGTGTTACATATAAAGCATTCACTTAATTTTACAAATTAAACTATTTTGTGCAAACTATTTCACATATATGAAGCCTTCTTATTTTCAGCATAGGAACAAAATTCTATTTATGCTGCAACTATTATTCAAAATATTACATGAAAACTACTTTTGTCTTCATTTTAATACACACTTTTAAATTTAGGAAATGCTGAACTCTCCCCATTATTTCATGAAAGCTCCATTTCATTTCCCCTTCAAAACATTATGCCATGATATTAAAACATGCTGAAACTATCAAGTGCAGTTTTGTACATCCAGGAAAAAGCTATGTATGACTTGATATTAAAACTATGAGCAAGCGAAGCACATGAAACATTGCATTTTTAAAAATGTGCTTTGAAGCTAGTCACATTATAAGCTGCATGACAAAATAGAATCATAAATAGTTATGGTTTATGCAGTTAATTGTAGCGCACGTACTGTAGAAGGTTACACGTAGAAATAAACTAATGTGCATATTTTAATTTCAATGTAAATATTTAAAAAATTAAAACCACCCCCTTACCAGAAAATGATAGTAACAGGAACACTATTTTGATGCCAGATTCAGCCGTTTGCTCCAAAGCAATGAGCCAGATTTCTAAAATTGTTCTTTTTGCTAAGAATATAATGATAACATAGTATTTACAGCTCAGAAACAGGCCATTCAACCCAATTGGACCATGCTGGTGTTAAATGACCTCCCATCCTTCTTCATCTAACCTCCTCAACATATTCCTTTCCCACTTGTGTTTATCCGGCTTGCCCTTATCCATCTATGCCAGTTGCCTCAACTACTCCATGTGGTAGCAAGTTCCACATTCTCACCACTCTCTTCCTAAAGAAGTTTCTCCTGAATTCCCTATAGGTTTTATTGGTGCCTGTCTTATATTTATGGACCCTCATTCTGGTCTCTTGCACAAGTGAAAACATTTTCTCTAAGTCTATGGTTTCATAATCTTAAAGACCCCTATCATGTCACCCCGCAGCCTTTCTTTCTTTTCTAAATCCCCAACCTGTTCAATCTTTCCTGATAGGTATAACCTGTCAGTTTTGGTATCATTCTAGTAAATCATTTTTGAGCCTTCTACAGTGCCTGTATATCATTTTTATAAAAGGGAGGCCAGAACTGTTCACAGTACTCAAGTGTGATCTAATGAAGGTTCCATACAAGTTTAACATAATCTGTACCCCCAGATCCCTCTGTGCCTCTATCCCATTTAGACATTTGTTTTCCAAGGAGTATGCGGTCTCCTTATTCTTCCTAGTAAAATGTACCACCTCACAATTATCTATTTTGTAGTTCATTTGTCAATTACATGTCCATTCTGCAAGTTTATTAATGTCTTCCTGTATTTTGTCACACTCATCCTCTATATAAATTAACCCCACCCCAATTTGGTGTCATCTGGAAATTTTGAAATTGTAATTCTGATCCCCCAAATCCAAGTCATTTATGTAAATGGTGAACAACAGTGGTCCCAGCTCCAATCCTTTTGGGGCACCATTTCCCACCATTTGCCAATCTGAGTAACTACCTTTAACACCCATTGTCTGTTTTCTGTTTTGTAGCCAGTTTGCTATGTGTCCTCTTGTTCCCACCACGTTGAAAGAAACAATCCAGCAACATAAGAAATATGATTATTATTTGGATCAAAGTCTGCAAGTTCAAATTGGGAGTGTATTATACCACTAAAATTATAATTGGGAAGCAGTTGCAGATCAACCATGAGATCATTGAATGGGGAAACAGGCTCAAGGCGCTAAATGGCCTATTCCTGTTCCTATGTATTTACATTTTACAATCATTTGCTGCTCCTGATCCCTTTTCTAAGTTGGTGCCTGTAATTTCAACTGACTTTGATATTCTGCTATATTATGGACATATTGCAGGCTGCAGAATGTTAATGTACAGACCCTTCTTGAGAAGGGAAAGGATTTATGCTTTGTTACCCCAGAATGTACATCTCCTGTTGTCCTGTACTATTAATATTAATAACAGTATTAATATCAGCCATAAAGAAACCAAAAGTGCCCCTTCTTTGCTAAAAGAGGACAAGGTGGAGGTATGAAATCAGGATAAAGGGGAAAGAAAAAACTTGGTTGACACTTGTCGAGAAGGTGAAAACAAAATTGGAGTCCCTTTATGAACTTGAGCTCTGTTTTCTATTGAAGTATGGTGTTTTGCTGTAGTTTTAGCTATGGAACAAAAAGCTGTATTATTGTGCAAGCACCCCTTAATAGCATTTCTTTGTAGGGCTTGTGAAGATGCAATGTACTGGTTTTGTTGCATTCCCTTGTAGCTTGTATAAACCCTGTGCTGTGGAACAATGGAAAGAATATGTGCAAAATTCCTATCTTGAGGTGATCTTTTAAAATGCTATTGGTTCTACAATGATTTAATTTGCCAGAAATATACTGTACCAGAGCATAAAGGGAGGGGGAAAGGGAGTGTAAAATTATACAGAGCAATTTCTTCAGCACTGCCCGCGTCTGGCTTGTTGCGGGGATTCAAAATAATTCTAATTCATTAAATGAAATCAGGCTGGTTGTTCAGAATGGGCTCTTTCCTTTCATGTGGTAACTACAAATTTTTACACTTACAACCAAATTAATTTATCCTTAGTGAAATAAAAAAGCACAGAATGGAGGAGTATGGTGAGACTTGCAGCTGTGTGACCAGTTGCAGTGGATTTTTATTTCAGCAATACTGGATATTATGTTGGCATTATCAGCAAGTGATGTTCACTGCTAGATGGACTTTAGACGGGAGCAGCTCTAAAATTATTTGTCTAAAGGAAATGAAATAACATTTGAGATTTGTATTAAAGAAAAATGTTTTTCTTGTACTTTATCTGCTGATGTCTTCGCCCAAAACAAAAATGATTTGTACACCCATAATACTTTGGTTATATGAAGAAAATTACTTCTAATCGTTTTTGTAAAGGAGTCAGAGCAGTGATGCAATATGTTGCTGCACTGCCGTGTGGTACCACAGTTTGGTGCCATATACATTCAGGAGTCTAATTTCTCCACACTACTGAGTTCCTTTTCTCAGCAGCCTTACATAACAGAAGCCGCAAGTGCAGGCTGGGCATTTTACTAATGATTTTTTTTTTTCCATGGTGATATCCAACAGAGTTGAAGGTACTACAAAGCAAAATACTGGAAATCTGAAATAAAAACAGAAAATGCTGGAAGTACTCAGCAGATCAGTGGAGAGAGAAAGAGTTATTTTTTCAAGTATGTGACCTTTCAGAGTTGAAGGTACAACTGTGTCTATGGGCAGGATTTAATGGGCCCCTGAGAGACCAGTTAGGAAGTGGGGGAGCCCATGGAATTGCGATAGAAGGCGGAGGTGGGAGGGCCCGTTGCCTTCCTGTCACACCACTATAAAGTCGGGGTTGGGAAAAGTCAAAGACGGCCTTCCCACCCAGTTGCCAATTGAGGCCCTTAAATACCCAATCAGTCATCACTTAAGGGCCTGTTCCCGCCGCCAGCGGAATTAAACCAGGGGCGGGCAGGTCACCTTGTAAAACAAAGTGGCCACCCTGCAGGCTTGGTTTGGGGGGGCCTCCTTCGTGGACAATCTGTGGCCCATGGAGAGTCCCCGGTAGCAAAGGCCACACCACTGGTAACACAGCCCCTGCCCTGATCGGCCCCCACCCCGCCCTCCTGGGGCCTGCCAGAATGGCCCCAGCAACCCCACCTCACTTACCTCTTGTCCCAGGCCTCAGTGGTCGCCACACCTAGTGGCGTTGCTTATACTACTGAGCTGCCGGCCCTCTGATTGAGTGCTCAAGCGCTGTTGAATTGCACCGGGGTGGGCTTCAAAAGGCTGAGGCGGTGTTCCCCTCACCTTTTCAGCTCGGGGCCGGGAGCCTTGCCAGTACAACTAAATTCCGCCCTATGACTGTGGGAATAACACTCGAGTCAGGAAAGGAACTGGCATTACACACTAGCTGGCAGTGTAACTGACTGTAGTGAGGCTGCCACTTTAAGTAGAGGTAGAGTGGGACTCTACAACAAACCACTGACCACCTCCAGGCGCTTACACATTGTCTCTCGAGACAAGGAGGCCAAAGAAGAAGAAGAGTGGGATTGAGGAATGGAGGCATTTGTCATGTTTAGGGCAATTTGGAGCAAATTGGGAATTTAGTTTTTGGAACTATTTCACACAAGTAATAATGAACACCTTACTAGGAAAACCATTAAAACAAATAGCACAACTGATTTTGTGAGTTTTCTGACCAATGGGCTCGTTCATCATCTTCAGCATACATTGGTTGAAGCGATTGCAAAGTTGGGCCGAATGTCGCCAGTGAGAGGCTGGACCATTTTGATGTTTGTGCTACATTTACATTCATTCTCTAAGCTGCTGATGTGTTCTGAGCATTGATATGGAGTTTGCTATTTTCAAGGATGGAAAAATCTAGCAGACCACTGACAGAGGATTAAGGGGAGGTGACAGGTCATGGAGACCATTATTGAAGGGATGGTGATAGCAATGCTATTTATCCTGATACCCGAAATGTTTTTTTTATTCGTTCGGGGGATGTGGGTGTCGCTGGCTAGGCCAGCATTTCTTGCCCATCCCTTATTGTCCTTGAGAAGGTGGTGGTTAGCTGCCTTCTTGACCGCTGCAGTCCGTGTGTGGTAGGTACACCCACAGTGCTGTTAGGAAGGGAGTTCCAGGATTTTGACACAGCGACAATAAAGGAATGGCGATATAGTTCCAAGTCAGGATGGTGTGTGGCTTGGAGGGAAAATGCAGGTGGTGGTGTTTCCATGCATCTGCTGCCCTTGTCCTTCTAGTTGGTAGAGGTCACAGGTTTGGAAGGTACTGTTGAAGGAGCCTTGGTGAATTGCTGCATTGCAACTTGTAGATGGTACACACTGCTGCCACTGTGCGCTGGTGGTGGAGGAAGTGAAGATTTAAGGTGGTGGATGGGGTGCCAATCAAGCGGGCTGCTTTGTCCTGGATACAGTTGAGCTTCTTGAGTGTTGTTGGAGCTGCACCCATCCAGGCAAGTGGAGAGTATTCCATCACACTTCCGGCTTGTGCCTTGTAGATGGTGGACAGGGAGTCAGGAGGTGAGTTACTCACCGCAGAATTCCCAGCCTCTTGTAGCCATAGCATTTATGTGGCTGGCCCAGTTCATTTTCCCAGTTCATGGTGACCCCCATCATGTTTATAGTGGGGGATTCAGCGATGGTAATGACATTGAACGTCAAGGGGGAAAGGTTGTATTCTCTCTAGTTTGAGATGGTCATTGCCTGGCACTTGTGTGGCGCGAATCTTACTTGCCGCTTATCAGCTCAAGCCTGGATATTGTCCAGGTCTTGCTGCATTTCTACACAGACTGCTTCAGTATCTGAGGAGTCACGAATGGTGCTGAACATTGTGCAATCATCAGCGAACATCCCTATTTCTGACCTTACGATGGAGGGAATGTCATTGATGAAGCAGCTGAAGATGGCTGGGCCTAGCATACTACCCTAAGGAACTCTTGCAGTAATGTCCTGGGATTGAGGTGATTGTCCTCCAACAACCACAGCCATCTTCCTTTGTGCTAGGTGTGACTCCAACAGAGAGTTTTCCCCCTGATTCCCATTGACTCCAGTTTTGCTCGGGTTTCTTGAAGCCAAACTTGGTCAAATGCTGCCCTGATGTCAAGGCTAGTCACTCTTACCTCACCTCTGGAGTTCAGCTATTTTGTCCATGTTTGGACCAAGGCTGTAATGAGGTCAGGAACCGAGCAGCTTTGGTGGAACCCAAGCTGAACGTTAGTGAGCAGGTTATTGCTGACTAAGTGCCGCTTGATAGCACTGTCAATGACTACTTTCATCACTTTGATGATCGAGAGTAGACTGATGGGGCGGTAATTGGCTAGATTGGATTTGTCTTGCTTTTTGTGGACAGGACATACCTGGGCAATTTTCCACATTGCCGGGTAGATGCCAGTGTTGTAGCTGTACTGGAATAGCTTGGCTAGGGGCGCAGCTAGTTCTGGAACTCAGGTCTTCAGTACTATTGCCAGAATGTTGTCATTGCCTGTAGCCTTTGCAGTATCCTGTACCTTCAGCTGTTTCTTGATATCACGTGGTGTGAATCCAATTGACTGAAGACTGGCATCTGTGATGCTGGTGACCTCAGGAGGAGGCCAAGATGGATCATCCACTCAGCAATTCTGGCTGAAAATGGGTGCAAATGCTTCAGCCTTGTCTTTTGCACTGATGTGTTGGGCTCCCCCATCGTTCAGGATGAGAATGTTTGCAGAGTCTCCTCCTCCTGTCAGTTGTTTAATTGTCCACCACCATTCAAGACTGCAGAGCTTAGATCTGATCTGTTCGTTGTGGGATCACTTAGCTCTGTCTATTGCATGCTGCTTCCACGATTTGGCATGCAAGTAGTCCTGGGTTGTAGCTTCAGCAGACTGACGCCACATTTTTGGGTATGCCTGGTGCTGCTCCTGGCATTCCCTCCTGCACTCTTCATTGAACCAGGGTTGGTCCTCTGGCTTGATGGTAATGGTAGAGTGGGGGATGTACAGGGCTATGAAGTTACAGATTGTGGTTGAGTACAAGTCTGCTGCTGATGGCCCACAGCGCCTCACAGATGCCCAGTTTTGAGTTGGTGGATCTGTTTGAAATTATCCCATTTAGCACAGTGGTAGTGCCACACAACATAATGGTGGGTACCCTCAGTGTGAAGACGGGACTGTGCGGTGGTCACTCCTACGAATACTTTCATGGACAAATGCATCTGCGACAGGTAGATTGGCAAGGACGAGGTCAAGTAGGTTTTTCTTTCTTGGTTCCCTCACTACCTGCTGCAGACCCAGTCTAGCAGCTATGTCCTTTAGGACTTGACCAGCTCGGTCAGCAGTGGTGCTACCAAGCCACTGTTGGTGATGGACATTGAAGTCCCCCACCTAGAGTACATTTGTGCCCTTACTACCCTCAGTGCTTCTTCTATTTGTTGTTCAACATGGAGAAGCAGTGATTCATCAGCTGAGAGGGGTGGTAGCAGTACATTTCCTTGCCCACGTTTGACCTGATGCAATGAGACTTCATGGGTTCTGGAGTCAATGTTGAGGACACTCAGGGCAACTCCCTCCCAACTATATACCACTGTGCTGCCACCTTTGGTGGGTCTGTCCTGCCGGTGGGACATGACATACCCACACATGGTGATGGCATTGTCTGGGACATTGCCTGCAAGATATGATTGTGTGAGTATGACCTTGTCAGGCTGTTGCTTGACTAGTCTGTGGGACAGCTCTCCCAATTTTGGGACAAGCCCCCAGATGTTCGTACGGAAGATTTTTCAGTCGACAGGGCTGGACTTGCCATTGTTGTTTCTGGTGCCTAGGTTGGTGCCAGGTGGTTTCTCCGGTTTCATTCCTTTTCTTAGACTTTGTAGCAGTGTCAAATACAAAACTCTCCCTGGTTCTAGATGCGTAGTCAGTGTGTCAGCGCTCAGTAGGTGCTATGATTTTGTGCATCAAAATAACATAGGGACCCTAACAACATCTTAGGACCCCGATTTGCATTGAATAATGAGGCTTTCATTACTGGACACCAAAATCGAGGCCTACTCGAAAATGGCACTGGATGGGCCTCGGGCAGAAGTTCGGCAATAATGCTTTTAGTATTTTGCTATGGCTAAGGAGACTCTGGATCACATATCTGCAGCCTTAAATAGGATGACAGCTACCTTAGACTTGGTCTTATAGGGCCACACTGATCTGCATCAAAATGTCTTCCAGCACAGTGTTAGCAGTGAAGTGCAACAAGCCTATGAGAAGGATGATGGGGGACATGGAAGTAGTAACTGCACTCAGAGCTCTCCCACCTCTTACCCATTGCCCCAACAGCCCCCTCAGTCAGTCCTCGGTACGCTGCCTCATGTCCTGATGGTAGAGTCTGCCTTTGCAGGTGGAGCAGTGTGCGATGGGGCCCCAATGGGCTCCAAAATCCAGAGGTCACTGGCCAAGAGCATCTCAGTAGTCAGAGCAGGGATCAGAGCAGCCTGACTCTACCTCTGCTGAAGCCACAGTGGTTTCACCACATAGGAGCAGTAGGAAAAGGAAGAGGAAAGCTTTGTAGTTGCTCAAGGGCATACACATGGGTGTGAGAGAAAATGCAATGTTGTGAAGTTTCTATTCTTCAGTAAAATCATACAAATGTTAAAATTTTGTACCACTTTCATGTTTGCTCATTCTTGATTGCTGGCTGGCATGTCGCCTTTGAACTTGCTTGATGATCAATGGGAAGACATGAATTGTCAGGATCCAGCGGAGCAATGTGCAAGGAGTGGTTGCTTGTTTGCAGAACTGCTTTGAGTCAGTGATATCGGGTTAGGGGAAGAAGCAGGAAGAGTGTCTGTTGCATGTGGTTCTGACATTGGTGCATCCTAAGGGACCCTTGCATTTATAAAGACATCCCTGGCAACAACGTGATTAGTTGATGCTGCATTGCCCTCATTACCTCCCTCCTTCTCAAATTTATCTGTAGACGATGTGAGCACTGCACCTTGTTCCTCCTGCAGGTCCAAACCTTGCTGCATGCAAGGCTGTACAGAGCACAGTAGATCACAAGCATTCTGGACACACTGGCTGCTGTGCACTGAAGGGCGCCTCTAGATCAGTCTCTGCACCTGAAGCGTATCTTCAGCATACTTATGCCTCGTTTGATCACACATCTGGTGGTAATATGGCATTCACTGTCACAGTCTTGGGATTCATTGGTTGGGTTTCTGAAAGGGGTCATCAGCCAAGTTTCAATTGAATATCCCTTGTCTCCTAGCAGCCATCCCTGAAGTACGCGTCAGTTGCAAAGGTGTCAGGGAGCTTGGACTGCTGGACGACGAAAGCATCACGGCAGCTCTCCAGGAATCTTTCACTCACCTGCAGAGATATCTTTTTGTGTTTTCACACCAGCTGCACATTGATACACTGGAATCCCTTGAAGTTTGCAAATACTCCTGGGTAAGCTGCGGGTGTGTGATTGCCATGTGTGTGCTGTTGGTGTCACCCTGCACCCGTGGGAAGCCAGCCAGAGAGACAAACCTGAGCACCCATTCATTCTGAATGGTGCCAACACAGGCAAAGTTCAACTCTTCAGCTGAACGACTCATCAGGTTGGAAGATTGGACAGAATTTAAAAACCAGCAAAGATTGACTTTAAAAAAACAAAGTGATTCCTGACAACGCAGCCGGCCACTGACGTCATCAGGCTGCGGCAAGGTGCGCACGTGTGCAGACGGTCTCCTGTTCTCTGTGCGTGAGCTGCGTTCTGACTTTCCAGGACTGGTTAGTGCATGCGCCAATGACGTCATCACGTGACGTGTGCATCTTCGGGCAACACACCAGGTTGGCCTCTGCGCATGCGCTTTACGCATATAGCAATGCAACGCCAATGGGTATTCACCCATGTGTCAAGCTCTGCTTCCCCCCCCCGCTGCTCTCTCCGGACGCTCCGCTCTTTCGACCGCTCCGCCCCCCTCCCCCCCCACCCCGCATTACAACATTAGAGAAAGCTAGCTAGAAATATAAAAACAGATAGTAAGAGTTTCTCTCGGTATGTAAAAAGGAAAAGAGTAACTAAAATGAGTGTTGGTCCTCGAGAGAGAGTGTCTGGGAAATTAATAATGGTAAATACGGAAATGGCAGAAGTGTTGAACAGGTATTTTGTGTCTGTCTTCACTGTAAAAGACACAAGTAACATCCCAGAAATACATGTAAATCAAGAGGTGAAAGAGAGGCAGGAACTTAAAACAATTACTATCATAAGGAAAAGGATACTGAGAAAACTATTAGAACTGAAGGATGGCAAGATCCCAGGACCTGATGGCCTACATCCTAGGGTCTTAAAAGAAGTAGTTGCTGCGATAGTAGATGCATTGGTTGTAATTTTCCAAAAGTCCTTACTTACTGGAAAGGTCCCATCAGATTAGAAAATAGCAAATATAACTCTTCTATTCAAGAAAGGAGGGACACAGAAAGCAGGAAATTACAGGCCAGTTAGCCGAATATCTGTCATAGGGAAAATGCTAGAATCTATTCGTAAGGAGGTTATAACAGGGCAGTTAGAAAGTCTTAATGCGATCAGGCAGAGTCAACATGGCTTTCTGAAAGGGAAATAGTGTTTGACAAGTTTATTAGAGTTCTTTGAGGAAGTAGCAAGCAAGGTGGATAAAGGGGAACCTGCAGATGTGGTGTACTTGGATTTCCTAAAGGCATTCGATAAGGTACCGCATAAAAGGTTACTACACAAAATAAGATTAGGCACACTACAGCCTGCCGGACTGAACATTGAGTTCAATCATTTCAGAGCATGATGGGCCCCCCATTTTACTTTTAATTTTAGTTATTTTTTTCTTTTTTTAATATATTTTTTAAGTGTTTATTTTATTTTATTTCATAGTTTGTTCAGTTTGCTTACCCACTGTTTTTTTTTTCATGCTTGTACTTGCGGCTGTTCAGTTTTCAGTTCCGTTAACACCCTATCTGTACTCATGCTTTGTCTTTCAACACACCATGAACATATTGTTTGCCTTTGCTCCACGACCTTCTGGTCAGCTATTCTGTGATCTTGTTCTATCTACAGCTCCTTTGTTATCTCTTGCCCCACCCCCGCTTTACTTGCTTATAACCTTTCACATTTCTAATATTTGCCAGTTCTGAAGAAGGGTCACTGACCTGAAACGTTAGCTCTGCTTCTCTCCACAGATGCTGCCAGACCTGCTGAGTATTTCCAGCATTTCTTGTTTTTATTACACAAAATAAGAGCTCATGGTATAGGGGATAACATATTAGCATGGATAAAAGATTGGCTCACTAATACAAAGCAGAGATTAGGGATAAAAGCATCATTTTCAGGTTATCAAGCCATTACTAGTGGAGTGCCACAGGGACCAGTGCTGGGGCCTCAACTATTTACAATCTATATCAATGACTTGGATGAGGGGATTGGCTGGTCCTTCCTTTGATGTCCAGCTGCAGGTCCCTTCATGGCAGCCTATTGCTGCTGCAGCTGGCCATTTTCCTCTTTGTCCAAGGTCCAATCTAAGGCAGCCGAGGTGCCACCCATCCTGATGTGATTCAGAAAATCTCCAAAGTGCATAAAGTAAACTCTTAGCAAAAGTACTGTGAACAAACCCTTTCTCACTAGTAAGGAAGAAAGCAGCTGTGAGTACTGAGTATTTATTGCTCTATTTCCATGGGTTTTAATCAGCCTCCTCAATTATTGCTGTATTCACGCTTGCTTTCACTGGTGAGTTTCAGGAAGCCTGGGATTTGTAGATGCTTTGGTAAATTCATAAGTGTGTTGAAATATTGCTCCAATTATGTGATTAGCATATGTTAATAGGCAACCAACCTCTCCTGAGGGGGTTGTGTGCAAGCGGCTTAACGTGATCGAGTTAAACGTGGAATTCAACAAGCTGGAGCTCTTTTCCTGACGTGCTCACATTTTTGCCACTTTTATCCATCCCCTTGTCCCCACCTGCACCCAAACCCACGTACTCCTCCAGGTTATAAAATTCTCATTTTCTTTGTGAATTAACTGAAATGTGCAGTGCTTTTCAATGCAGGATTTTATTTGTGCTGATTATTATTTCAGACTTCATCTTCCCATGTGGATGTGGCAACCACTGGAATATTTCCGCTTCCATATTGACTTGTTTAGCCAACTGTGGGCTGTTAATAGCATCAGATAGGACAGACTAGCTGAAGTTCAACTTCTAATGAGTGGTTCAGTCGTTCTTCAACCATCCAACATTTTTACGAAACAACTGATAATCATGCTGGGAAATCTAGTTGAATTTTGCTTCATTATTAAGTTAGAACAATTGAAAATTCAAATTGAAAAATAATAATGTACAGTATTTTCCCTCCAATTAGCTTCCTATGTTTTCTGAAGGCACTGCCAGGGTCCAGGGAACCCTCAGTTCTCTGCCCGGTTGACCATTCCTCATGTTTGAGCTTTGCAGGTTGGCAAGCTGTGCAACCATGAAGGCCTCAAAATCGAGACTGTGCTCACTTGATATCCACATCCTGTGCATTTTCTAACTGGTTTCAATGAACAAGTAGCAAATTTTACAGGAGTAAGGCCCCTGGGTGATCTTTCCCTCCTTTTAGTCCCAGCATTTTGAAGCCAGTTGCACCATTCCTGTTGTTATCCCCTGTCTGAGCTGGGTAACTCAAGCATAGATTGGTGATCAAATCTAGGAGCTTTGTCATCGATCAATCCAAATACACTATTTTGTCTTGCCGAGAAGATATTCGCAATTATATTATTGTTCTTGCTACCACCCAATGTGGATGGATCTGATGCAATTCCAGTTTCATCCCAGAACTGTCCGCCCATGGTTCTGTAAATCTCCAAAGATTTGAAGCCGAAGCAAATTTAAAACATCCATTTTGCAGCAGCCCATGTAGTTTGTATTGTTATTTGTAAGATAGAGTGGCCCAGACGTAGTTAGGTTCAACTTTCAAAATGATAGTGCAATATGATAATGAAATAACATCACTCTGTTTTAAATCAAATTCCTTTTAGGAATTCCACCAGATTAAATCATACCATATTTAATGCACAAAACTCAGTTTGGTGATGCAATGGAATATAAAATTTTTAAAAACACTCATGACTAATCACAGAACCTTACAGCTCTTATGGATGTAGAAACTTAACAGTTAATTTTTACAATTCATTTGAGTCATAAAACACTTTACATTCTTGTTAAGAGAAGTATTTCCATATTAATTGGTGAATGTTATATTCAAGGTTTTTTTCAAGTTTTGTTCATTATATTTTTCTGCCATTCCCTGATAGGAGGAGGTGGTTGGCATCCAAATCTTAACTGCCCAATAGAAGGGGTATGTGACCTCCCTTCCTTTATGTAGCATGTCAATTTGTTGTGTAGGCATAGGTATGGGTGAAATGAGAGCTCATTGTATAGGCAATTATGATGCCTGCATCTCACCACGTTCGTACATTAGTTTAAAATTAAGATTTCTAGAAACCAGTTTGATTTCACTTTCATCCCAGATCCAGAAAACACTGTGTCATGGAGTCAAATGATTCATGTACAACATCCCCATTTGTTCTGTGTTGTTGATTTACCACCACATTATTTTCTCTAAGCAAAGAGTTTCTGATGGCGAAGCCCACTCCATGCTGTCTTGGTTCTTCAGGATCTCTTCCTTGCCAGTAGAATGTGTAGTCTTGCTCTCTTAGAGATCTGCTCGCAGGGAGGTGTCTGCTGAAGTGCTGCAAAGTCCACATTGAGTCTACTGAGCTCGTTGTTAATGATGACGGTCTTCTGAGAGTCGTTGATTTGTGTAAGGTCTTCCGACAGGGCCAGGACACATCGTTCTGATGTTCCAGCTTGCAAAATGAAGGGCTGGTACCTTCTTTCCTTTTTTTGCATGCTGTTTGGTGCGGTGTTACACTCCAGTTGTTGGGCAATGACCTGAGCTCCAAGCACCCATTGAAGCAGGTGGACTGTGGCGGGACAGCCTCACAGCTCCAGTGACCCAGGTTCGATTCTGGGTACTGCCTGTGCGGAGTTTGCAAGTTCTCCCTGTGACCGCGTGGATTTCCGCCGGATGCTCCGGTTTCCTCCCACAGCCAAAGACTTGCAGGTTGATAGGTAAATTGGCCATTGTAAATTGCCCATGGTGCAGGTAGGTGGTAGGAGAATGGTGGGGATGTGGTAGGGAATATTGGATTAATGTAGGATTAGTATAAATGGGTGGTTGTTGGTCGGCACAGACTCGGTAGGCCAAAGGGCCTGTTTCAGTGCTGTATCTCTCTGACTCTATGACAGTACTTTTCTGACCGGGGGCTGCCCGGTTTGAGGTGGGTGGTAGCTGTCCAGTGAGATGCGATGACCTCTCCCACCTACAAAGGAAACCCGTGGCGCCTAATCTCTACGCCAATTGAGCTGGACTAATAGCCCGTAACTGCTGCCTTCCGTGTTGTTTTGGTCGATGTGAGGCGGCTATGGAGTGACCTCTCCATGGCGCATGCCTGGGCGGATTTATGGAGGTTGTGAGTTGCCCAAGCGTCAAAACCCCCCTCTTGGCCTTCCTAGTGGGGTCCAAAGGAGTGCAGAGCACGATATTTGGCACCGGTATGGCTGCAGGAACTGCCGGAAACATGCCAAAGGTGACACATGACCATCTTAGGGGTTCCGCTCCGGATTTTCTGTTAGGGTTTACTCCCTTAGCCTCGGTCTCTCCCGAGACACCCACAAGTCAGTGGGGTTGTTCGCTCCTATCCCTGAGCAGGGGCCCTAACAAGTTAACTGTGCGATTTCATGGAGGAAGGGGGGAGGGGTGGGGGTAAGGGGGAACGGGGGGTGCGAGGGGGGAAGGGGGTGCGACGTGGGAGGGGAAGGGGGTGCAAGGGGGTGGGGGGGTAGGTGGTGCGAGGTGGGGAGGGGGGGAGGGGATGGTGGGCGGGGGGGGTCAGTGCTATGCCTGGCCACGATGTGGAGCTTCTTCACCCGGGATCCGATCAAGGATTTTCTGTACCAGACCAGCGGGGGGGCCGAGGCCTCACTGGGCCTTTGGAATGCGCGCCTGGTCGCCCCAGTCCGGGCACTGCGGCTCCGGCTCTGACGTGACCCCGTAGCGGCTCCGGCATTAAAGGAGCAGCAGGGGTTTGAGCTCTCTGCGCACGTCCCGTTTGTTAGACCGGCTATCATCTTCAAGAAGCTGACAGTCTGGTGAGCCTTGGTGCTTCCCTGTGGGTCCAGATCCCTCAGCACTAGTAGGTAATTCAATGTAATACAGGCCAAATAGGAGTGGACATCACCATCAGAAACACTTTGCTCAGCATGATAGAGCCACCTACAAATGGCTCAGAACGCATACTGTCCATCCGACTGCTCACCGCCTCTGGCCCAGTACACCTACTCAGCATCTATGCTCCAACACTCTACTCCCCACCTGAAGTTAAAGACCAGTTCTACGAGGAACTCCATAATATCATTAGTAGCATGCCCAATACCGAACATTTGTTCCTGCTGCGGGACGTTAACGCCAGGGTTGGGGCTGACCATGACTCATGGCCCTCCTGCCTTGGGCGCTATGGCATTGGAAGGATGAATGAGAATGGACAGAGACTGCTGGAGTTGGGTACCTATCACAACCTCTGCATCATCAACTCGTTCTTTCACACTAAACCCTGTCACCAGGTTTCATGGAGGCACCCAAGATCACGTCGATGGCACCAGCTGGACCTCATCGTCACAAGGCGAGCCTCTTTAAACAGTGTCCAAATCACATGCAGTTTCCACAGTGTGGACTGCGACACCGACCACTCCCTGGTGTGCAGCAAAGTTAGACTCAAACCAAAGAAGCTGCATCACTCCAAGCAGAAGGGTCATCTGCGTATCAACACTAACAGAATTTCTTATCCACAGCTGTTACAAAAGTTTCTAAATTCACTTGTATAAGCCCTTCAAAACACTCCTGCAGGGGATGCAGAGACGAAGTGGGCCCACATCAGAGACGCCATCTTTGACTCAGCAATGACCATCTTTGGCAAACGTTAGAAGCAGTATGAAGACTGGTTTCAATCTCACTTTGAAGAGCTGGAATCTGTCATAGCCGCTAAGCGCACTGCACTGTTGAACGACAAGAAAGCCCCCAACGAGATAACATCCGTAGCACTTAAAATAGCCAGAAGCGCTGCACAAAGAACAGCCAGGCGCTGTGCAAATGACTACTGGCAACACCTATGCAGTTGTATTCAGTTGGCCTCCGACACCGGAAACACCAGAGGAATGTATTATGGCATTAATATATTGGTCGGCTTTTGGGCCAACCATCAAGAAGATCGCCCCCTCAAGTCTAAATCAGGGGAAACAATCACTGACCAACGCAAGCAAATGGACCACTGGATGTAGCACGACCTAGAACTGTACTCCAGGGAAAATGTTGTCACTGGTACCGCCCTCAATGCAGCCCAGTCTCTGCCAGTCATGGATGAGCTGGACGAACAGCCAACAAAACTGGAACTCAGTGATGCTATTGATTCTCTAACCAGTGAAAAAGTCCCTGGAAAGGACAGCATTACCCCTGAAATAATCAAGAGTGCCAATCCTGCTATGCTCTCAGCACTCCATGAACTGCTTTGCCTGTGATGGGATGAGGGAGCAGTACCACAGGACATGTGCAAATTCAATATCATCACCCTCTATAAGAACAAGGGTGACCTCAGTGACTGCAACAACTACCGTGGAATCTCCCTGCTCAGCATAGTGGGGAAGTCTTCGCTCGATTCGTTTTAAACAGACTCCAGAAGCTGTCTGAGCGTGTCTACCCTGAGGCAGAGTGTGGCTTTCGAGCACAGAGATCCACCATTGACATGCTGTTCTCCCTTCGCCAGCTACAGGAGAAATGCTGCGAACAACAGATGCCCCTCTATGTTGCTTTCATAGATCTCACCAAAGCCTTTGACCTCGTCAGCAGACGTGGTCTCTTCAGACTACTAGCAAAGATCGGATGTCCACCAAAGCTACTAAGTATCATCACCTCATTCCATGACAATATAAAAGGCAGAATTCAGCATAGCGGTGCCTCATCAGACCCCTTTCCTATCCTGAGTGGCGTGAGACAGGGCTGTGTTCTTGCGCCTACACTGTTTGGGATTTTCTTCTCCCTGCTGCTTTCACATGCGTTCAAGTCTTCAGAAGAAGGAATTTTCCTCCACACAAGATCAGATGGCACATTGTTCAACCTTGCCCATCTTAGAGCGAAGACCAAAGTACGGAAAGTCCTCATCAGGGAACTCCTCTTTGCTGACGATGCTGCATTAACATCTCACACAGAAGAGTGTCTGCAGAGACTCCGACAGGATTGCGGCTGCCTGCAACGAATTTGGCCTAACCATCAGCCTCAAGAAAATGAACATTATGGGACAGGACATCAGAAATGCTCCATCCATCAATATCGGCGACCACGCTCTGGAAGTGGTTCAAGAGTTCACCCACCTAGGCTCAACTATCACCAGTAACCTGCCTCTCGATGCAGAAATAAACAAGTGCATGGGAAAGGCGGCCGTTGCTAAGTTCAGACTGGCCAAGAGGGTGTGGGAAAATGGCACACTGACACGGAACACAAACGTCCGAGTGTTTCAAGCCTGTGTCCTCAGTACCTTGCTCTACGGCAGCGAGGCCTGGACAATGTATGTCAGCCAAGAGCGACGTCTCAATTCATTCCATCTTTGCTGTCTCCGGAGAATCCTTGGCATCGGGTAGCAGGACCGTATCTCCAATGCAGAAGTCCTCGAGGCGGCCAACATGCCCAGCAGATACACCCTACTGAGCCAGCGACGCTTGAGATGGCTTGGCCATCTGAGCCGCATGAAAGATGGCAGGATCCCCAAGGACACATTATACAGCGAGCTCGTCTCTGGTATTAGACCCACTGGCCGTCCATGTCCCCGCTTTAAAGCCGTCTCCTAAAGCAACATGAAGTTCTGTGACATTGACCACAAGTCGTGGGAGTCTGTTGCCAGTGATCGCCAGAGCTGGCGGACAGCCATAAAGGTGGGGCTAAAGTGTGGCGAGTCAAAGAGACTTCGCAGTTGGCAGGAAAAAAGACAGAAGTGCAAGGAGAGAGCCAACTGTGTAACAGCCCTGAGAACCAATTTTATCTGCAGTGCCTGTGGAAGAGTCTGTCACTCTAGAATTGGCCTTTATCGTCACTTCAGGCGCTGCTCCACAAACCACTGATCACCTCCAGGCGCTTACCCATTGTCTCTCGAGACAACGAGGCCAATGAAGAATTTTCTCTAAACAATGAAGTATGGTGAAGAATCTGCTCACATTCAAATTTTCTTGCTGGCCATGTAAAATAAATTTAGTGCATTTAGAGATTATTCAACAGATATTAGGAACACAGGCATTAAGAGCAGGGGTAGTCCATTCGGCCCCTCAAGCTTGCTCCGCCATTCAACTAGATTATGGCTGATCTTCTACCTCCATGCCATTTCCCTGCACTATCCCCAAATCCCTTCATAGTTTAATATCTAGAAATCTATCTATTTCTGTCTTAACTATACTCAATGACTGAGCCTCCACAGCTCTCTGGGGTAGAGAATTCCAAAGATTCACCACCCTCTGAATGAAGAAATTCCTCCTCGTCCTAAATGGCCTACCTCTTATTCTGAGACTATGCCCCCTGGTTCCAACCAGGGGAAACACCCTTCCTGCATCAACCTTATCGAGCCCTGTAAGACTTTTGTATGCTTCAGTGAGGTCACCTCTCATTCTTCTAAACTCTCGAAAATGCAGGCCCAGTCTCCTCAATCTCTCCTCAAAGGACAATCTTGCCGTCTTAGGGAGCAGTCTGGTAAACTTTTGTTGCACTCCCTCTACGGCAAGACTATTCTCTTTTAGGTAAGGTGACCAAAACTGTACGCAATACTCCAGGTGCGGGCTCACCAAGTCTCTATACAATTGCAGTAAGACTTCTTTACTCCTATACTCTCATTCTCTTGCAATGAAGGCCAACATACCACTCGCCTTCCTAATTGCTTGCTGCACCTGCATGTTAGCTTTCAGTGACTTATGAACAAGGACACCCAGGTCCCTTTGGACATCAACACTTCCCAATCTCTCACAGTTTAAGAAATACTCTGCATTTCGGTTTTTCCTACCAAAGTGGATAACTTCACATTTTTCCACATTCTATTCCATCTGCCATGTTCTTGCCCATTCAAAACCTGTCTCAATCCACTTGAAGCCTCTTTGTGCCCTCCTCAACCTCACATTCTCATCTAGTTTTGTGCTGTCAGCAAACTTGGAAATATTACATTTGGTCCCCACATCCAAATCATCAATATAGATTGTGAATAGCTGGGGCCCAAGCATTGAGCCTTGCAATGCCCCACTAGTCATAGCCTGCCAACCTGAGAATGACCTGTTTATTCCTACTCTCTGTTTTCTATCCGTGAACCAATTCTCAATTCATGCTGGTATATTATCCCCAAATGCATGTGTTCTAATTTTGCTTCATAACCTCCAGGGCTGGAATTTGGTTCTTCCCCAGGCGTCGTGTTCCGTGGCAGGGGGTTGGGGGGGTGGGGGGCAGGGGCAGTGGGTGGCAGCCTGAAGATGGCTCCGGATGAGGCCTGCCATGGACCTCGATGCTGGGAGGGCCCGGCTCGATCCTCCCTGCAGCTGCATGGCGGCCCTCTTGCCGCTGGGCGATGGGACCACAATTTAAATAGTAAAATGAATAAAATTAATGAACTTAAATAGACTTCGGTGCGATCTTGAGGGCCCGCCGCGGTCCTTGGCGTGGCGGCTGGCACCCCGCACCTTCAGATCCCCGTCCAAGAAAACAAGGTGCCACACAGGTGGGCAGGGGGAGGATATAAGTCTATCAGTGCGGAATGGTGGGCAGGGGGCATGGGGAAACAGGGTCAAATACATGTAATGGGCGTAGGGGATGGTGGGAAGGGGTGAACCTTAAACTTTGTGCAGTTTGTGAGGGGAAGGTCGGATGTTAAAGATGCTTTAGCAGGGGAGAGGGCAAATAGATTTTGTAATTGTTATGGTGGGATGGGAAAGGGGTGTTAGAAATTTATTTAATTTTGGGGTAGGATTTTAAAAATTTAAATTGAGCGGCAGGGCTGGCTGCCCTTTAACAATGGCGCCAGTGTCTGCGCACAGGCAGCTGATGCCATTGCCATGGCTGGACAGCCGCCCCCTCCATGTGTTTGGGGGGGTGGGGGGGTGCAGGCCACCCCGACTATTTAAATGAGCCGCCATGCTCAAGATCGCGGAGGCTCTTTTGCGGGCTGCCACTTATTGAACTTGCCGCCGAAATCAGGGGCGGACTCTCAAAATCTAGGTCCCAGTGTGGGACCTTATCGAAAGCCTTCTGAAAATCCAAATACACCAGATCCACTGTTTCCCTCTTATCTATTCTGCTCGTTACATCCTCAAAAAACTCTAACAGGTTTGTCAAACATGATTTCCCTTTTATAAATCCATGCTGACTCTGCTCAATCCTACTATTATTTTCTAAGTGTCCAGTTGTCACATCCTTTATAATAGATTATAGATATAGACATTATCTGTGAGGTGATCGTATCTCACATGGGGGCAATTGATCCATTCAAGAGAAGTGTTTGTTTAATAAATTTTTTTTTAAATTATCTAAATCCATACCAAGAAGCTGTTCTATCAAGGATTGCAGTCCCTAGTTATTTTCCAGCTGAGAAGCAGCTAGGGCATGTGTTGCAACAAAACGATGCCAGGCATCACAATTGCCTATACAATGAATTCTCAACTCACCGATACCAATACCTCGTCAATGAACTGGCATGTTACAAAAAGGGAGCGAGGCCACATACCCCTCCAATTGGGCCCTTATAGATTGGCAGTGCTAAACCAGCAGTTAACTTCTCCAGTCCATACTGGTAGAATCCAAGCTGAAATGAGGGGGAAAAAGACAAGGTGCATGCTGATCAGTCTCCCCTCTACTGGGCCATTTGAGGGTTGTGAGAATAAATGTAGAAAGATGTTAGCTACATGGAGTACTACTGGTACATGTGTGACTCTAGACAGCAGCCCTGTTTACTCAAGAGCTGCATTTTCTCATGTTTTGCAGCTCAGATTAAAGCTCCTAGTCCCTGACTGTGAAGCAGAAGTTTAACAATCAGACTAGTATAATGCCTGGAGTGAACCTCCTGCTACGTTTCCTTTAGGAAATCAAAGCTAAGCATGTTCACAGTGCTGGTAATTTAATACTACCTGTTGTCGATCACCCTGCTTCATGGTGAACCCAGTGCTACTGTGGGTTATATTTTATAATGAAATTCAGAATTTAAATGTTATTGTACAAACCAGCAAAAGTGAAGACACAGACCATTTTTTAACATGGAAAACAATTAGACTCCTGGGATATGTACAGTTTTATACTAATCTTCACCATCTGCAAAAACAGCAATATAATATAATTTGAACAAACTGTTCAATTAATTCTTTAATTACATTAACCCAGTTCCTTAATGCTCCCACTGTAAACATGATATTCATTTTATTAAAGGGATGACTGCCTTATCACAAGAGTATTTAGTGTATACAGTATTATCTTAATGAGTGATCCACAATGTATATGCTATCAGGTATGCTGGTGTTAGTGAGCGTTAATAATAAGACATTTCCATAATTGCTAAGGATTCACATTGTTTTGTTTGTATAAGACACATTAAATATTGCTTTCCTTCTAGTTACTAAAATCAGAAGGTCAGCAATGAAGATTAAGATCCTTTATAGATTATTTCATGCTCTAGTGAACCAAAAAAGCTCAGATTTTTTTTTTCTGGAATAACATTCGGCTCAGATTTCTTTACAATCTTGCCACTGTGGCAGGGAAAAATGTTGAAAGAACAAATTGAGTCACTGTTATTGAAGACAAAGTTTTCCTAAATTGTATTCTTGGTAAGAATACCATTATAGTGTGGTGCATAAATCCTCTTGGTTATGTATCCTGTCAGAGTTACCTGTGAGAATGCTGACCTTTCCCTGATTAAGATGAAGAGTTGCTTCTCCCACTGAGAAAAGCATGAAGTCCAATGACTGGCCTTGGGCCACACACAAATGATTCTTCATTGATTCTTTACAACTGTGCCTGAGGCCTGTCCTTGCGTAAAAGTGACTAATGGGCCACTAGCATCACTGTGCTGAATGGCCTGCCACAAAGTGCCTTTTATTAATGTATTGTGGCGGGAAAGCATATGGTCGTGCTGAGCCCTGAAATGGATTCATTTGTGGACTGACTGGCTACTTTAGACTCTCATATCTTAGGCTATTCTATTTATCCTGATACTCTATAGTTTCTTCGTATTTGTGTTTTTCAACTAGTTAGATGTATCACCTTTATGATGCTTGCTGTTAAAAGATAGCCATTTTTATTGATTATTTTCTTTGACAAACCTTTATTTTTGACATGTATGACAATTTTTGAAACAATAATTCTCACAATCAACACTGTCTTTTGATGCTGCTGCATGTGCTTTGAGAATGATTTACTCTTTGACATTTACATAATCTGTAGGTTCTTTCAAAATCTTTCCAAAAGTGGGATGTCTCTTTCCAAAATGATTAAGTAAAGTCAATAGTGCACTGGAGCCTACTTTGATGGTAGTTCGTGCAAGGTCCTGTGAAACTCATTTGCTTCCATGGCAGGTAGTGAAGGCTGAGAGCTTTCTGTTATAGTCAGATACTACTTTTCCCAGATACCACTGCAATTTTAATCAATTACACTCATTATCCGTCACATCTGATGGCAGCATCATGCAATATCTGAGACTTTAAATGCCTGTCTGTCACATTTGTCAGTTTTTATTCATTATTTTAAGGGGTGCAATATCACCAGCCATTGCTTTAAGTGGATCTTGCAGCCCCTATGAGCTGAAGTGTGCCTTCCCCAGCTCAGTATCTAGGTAAGTGATAGCAATGGAGAACTCTTATTCTGTACACCAGCAACTAGAATGTAACTTTGAAAGCAGAGAATTATACAGCAAAGAAAGAGGTCATTTGACCCAACCCTTTGAAAGAGTTATCCGATTAGTCCCATTCTCCTGCCCTTTCCCCATAGCCCAGCGTGTTTTCCTTTTCAAGTATATTTTCAATCCCCTTTTTTAAAATCATTGTTGAATCTGCTTCCACTATCTTTTGCTCAGTGCATTCCAGATCATAAGAACTTGGTGTGTGAAGAAAAAAGACATCTGATCTCCCCCCACCTCAGTACTTTTGCCAATTATCTTAAATCTATGTCCTTTGGTTATCAGCTATCTGCCAGCAGAAACGGTTTCTCTTTATCTACTCTTATCAAAAACTTTTATAATTTTGAACACGTCTATTAAATCTCCCATGAACCTTCACTGCTCTAAGCAGGAGAACAACAAAACTTCTCTAATCTCTCCACATATCTGAAGTCCCTCATCCCTGGTATCATTCTAGTAAATCTCCTCTGCACCATCTCTAATGCCTTGACATCTTTCTTAAAGTGTGATGACATGATTGTCCCAGGATTCTCTTTTCTTCAAAAGATGAACTGCATATTTACTCTTACAAAAGCAAAATACTGCAGATGCCAGAAATCTGAAATAAAAACAGAAATGCTGGAAATATTCAGCAGGTCTGGCAGCATCTGTGGAGCGAGAAACCAAGTTAATGAGTTAGTGTTTCAGGTCAGTGACATTTCGTCAGAGTTTTCAGGGTTCTGACGAAAGATCACAGACCTGAAACGTTGGGTTGGATTTTAATCGGGTGGCAAGAATCCCAGCGATGGGCCAGAAAGCAGGGGAGGGGGGTTCATGGTAATCCCACCTCGACCATTTGTCGGACACCCGGTCGCATTCAATGGAGGGCAGGCAGATCACAGAATTGTTACAGTACAGAAGGAGGCCATTCGGCCCATCATGTCTGCCCCGGCTGTCTGAATGAGCAATTCACTTTGTGCCATTCCCGTGTTTTCTCCCCGTAACCCTGTACATTCTTTTTAGATAACAGTCTAGTTCCCTTTTGAATGCTTCAATTGAACCTGCCTCCACCACACTCTCAGACAGTGCATTCCACACCTTAACCAATCGCTGCGACAAAAAGTTTTTCCTCGCGTCGCTTTTGCTTCTTTTACCAATTACTTTGAATCTGTGCCCGTTCGTTCTCGATCCTTTCATGAGTGGGAACAGTCTCTCTGTCTAGACCCCTCATGACTTTGAATATCTCTATCAAATCTCCTCTCAGCCTTCTTTTCTCCAAGGAAAACTCCTAACTTCTCCCAATCTGTCTTCAGATCTGAAGTTCCTCATTCCAGAACCATTTTCATGAATCTTTTCTGCACTCTCTCCAATGCCTTCGCATCCTTCCTAAAGCACGGTGCCCAGAACTGGACGCAATACTCCCGCTGAACTAGTGTCTTGTATAAGTTCGACATAAACGCCTTGCTCTTGTACTTGATGCCCCTATTCATAAGTCCCAGGATACTGTATGCTTTATTAACTGTTTTCTCGACCTGTCCTGCCACCTTCAAAAACTTGTGCACACATACACCCTGGTTCCTCTGCTCCTGCACCACCTTTAGAATTGTGCCTTTTTTTTTAGTATTATCTCTCCATGTTCTTCCTATCAAAAATGAATCACTTCATACTTCTCTACGTTGAACTTCATCTGCCATCTGTACGCTCATTCCACCAACTTGCCTGTGTCCTTTTGAAGTTCTACACTATCCCCCTCACAGTTCACAATGCTTCCAACTGCTCACCATCAGGGCTGCCGTCCCCTTTAAGGGAGTACTGACCAGTGCTGGGACTGCTGATGGCAACAATGGATGGCGACAACCACACAAAGTGGGTGGAGTCACGGCTCCCAACTATGGCCAACTGGGCAGGCAGGCCCCAGCTATCTCTCAGAGGGCCGTGAGTCTTTGGAACTCTCTTCCTCAAAAGGCGGTGGAAGCAGAGTCTTTGAATATGTTTAAGGCAGAGGTAGATAGATTCTTGATCAGCAAGGAGGTGAAAGGTTATCGGGGGTAGGTGGTAATGTGGAGAAATCAGCTCAGTCATGAACCTATTGAATGGCGGAGCAGGCTTGAGGGGTCGAGTGGCCTACTCCTGCTCCTAATTCGTATGTTTGTAATCTGGGTAGGGAATAGAAGTTGGTGAAGTTGGGCGTTGCATTGCAGGTGGCAGCCATTTCGCTTGGGGGCCCCTCCATGAGCCACAGAGTGCTCGAGTAGGAGGGACCACCCCCCCCCCCACCCCCCCACAACCCTGAGCCTGCTGGGAGGCTGACAGGTTTCATCTGGTGGTGCCTCCACCTAGCGGCGGCTCCTCTGATGTTGGCTAAATGCCAGCATTGGTGGGAGGCAGCCCTTAAATGGCTCTTAATGGGCCACTTCAGTGGCTCAGTTGGCTTTCAGCAGACATCGCAGCCACCTCAGTGCCCACCGTGGACAAAGTGGCATGGGGGCAGAACAACGTCGGGCACGCCACCCAATGCAACCCCATGCCATTTCGTCTGCCACCACCCCCCCCCCCCAGCCTGTCACCACAGGCCCGTTAAATTTTCACCCATAAACTTTGTTTCTCACTTCTTTGATGCTGCCAGACCTGCTGAGTATTTCCAGCATTTTTTGTCTTTATTTACAAATATACACTCTGTCAAACCAAAACCCAATATATAGACAATAGATGGTTTATTTACATAAAACAGGCAAATAAAGGGTTGGAAACATGGGTAAGGAGAGAATGGAAGGCTAGAAAAGATCATGGGTTGGCAGTGCTATGAAGAAAAGCTCCACTTCAGTCTTTTAAAAAAAAAGAAAAAGCACTTAGCTCTTTGGTGTTAGCCACCTAAACCCTGACTGGCGAAGGCCTGACACCTGCTCTGTTCAGAGCACGCCAACTTTTTGGAAGGAATCTGAAATATGTAGTCGCTTCCTCATGAGCATATGCAAGGTTTAATACCTGTTTTAGGCAGCTGCTGCAAGAACCTGAAAATTGTCGGAAGCCAATATGGTGTTGGACATTTCTCAGGCATGCTTGGATAGCCGGGCAAAGCTCTGCAAAATAGGTCATTCTTGATCCTGTTTTCCATCTGAAATATGGGTGCAATAATGAGCAGTTTGTACCCCAAATGCTATCCTCCTTAATGCATAAAATATAAAGTGTGGCGAGTTGAAGAGACTTATCAGTTGGCAGGAAAAAAGACAAAAGCGCAAGAGGAGAGCCAGCTGTGTAACAGCACCGACAAACAATTTCTACTGCAGCACCTGTGGAAGAGCCTGTCATTCTAATATTGGCCTTTATAGCTACTCCAGGCGCTGCTCCACAAACCACTGACCACCTCCAGGTGCTTATCCATTGTCTCTCGAGACAAGGAAGCCAAAGAGAGAATAGACACCACATACTTGATTTCAAGCATAGTCTTTAAAACAGAGACACGCTTCTTGTATTGTATTGATGTAATTTCTCTGTTGTTGGCAAAATCTTAAACAGAGTTTTGCTGTTGGTTGGAGACAACACTCAAACAAACACAAGCTTGACAGAATGACAATCAGAATGCTTTTGAAATGATATTAAAATAAAAAGGAATGGACACTTCTCTCTCACAATTATATTGGATCAACTGCCCTTCACAGATTATCTATTGCTTGAAATGTTTGTCCGCCAAATGTATTTGTACCTTCGAATAAACCATGGAACCATCTCCGCCTGACTGTAAACAAGGTGTCAATCTGAATGACATCTATCCTGCAAGGTGCTCCAACGTGTTTATGAGGAAGAATGCATCTGATGAGACTTCTTTTGACTGAATTGTAATTGCCCTCACTTTTCAGAAAATAGCAAGTCATGATTGATATTAACCCAGTGTCACCTATTTTAACCCTTCACATGCTCATTCCAGTAATATGAAATGCCAGTTTAAAACCAGCTCAACATCGGCAAAAATCCATTTTGTTTAATCTTCTTTCACTAACTAAATCACAAATCTGAAATTAATAGCTTCCGGCCAAGGCAGCAAAGACAGCATTATATTATGGCTTAGTGGGGACAGAGCCAAGGTTCCAGGTCCAGGGAGCATAAAGCAACACAAGTGGAGAGAGGGTACATTACAAACACAGAAGTTAACACAATTCCAAATCTTTGTTTTGTTGGTGTGATGTGACTAAATCCAGTGACTGCTGAATGTACAGTGCAATTAATTTAAATATGTCAGTTGTAATGGGTGCCTGGAGATATCATTATGAGCTAGTGCACTTTAGCATGGAGTAGCTTGACATGAGTTCGTAGTCGTGATATCTTGCATGTTCAGTTCCTAGTTCAGTGCAAAGTTGGAAGTATAGAAGAGGTAAGGAACAGCACTGGATAATCCTGCAATCTATGTGGCCTAATTACATCATTCAAGTGCAAAAAAGCATATTGAAACTGGAGGCAAGACTAAGTCTAAAATACTGTAAAGTCTGAAATACTCCAATCTAACAAAATTATTGATAACATTCATAGCTAAATATAATTGACTGAAGGCATGTGGAGAGTGTGAAAATGCTAGAATAACCTTTTTGAAGGGAGAATACAGTCAGTGAAATATTGAATCCCATTAATTTGCTGTTTGACAAATTCATAGGTGTACTGCGACTGAATAGAGTAGATTTTGACTTTGTGCAATAGTATAAAAAGAATGATCATTTATCAGCAGCTATCCCATTTACATCTCTCCCAACTATTTCCATTGCTGGCTGAAGAATATTTAATATGGCAGCTGTGTGGCAGAGTTGTAAGAATATAATGTGCTTGATGGCAGCTCATTGTCCTCGAAATAGGGCTGGAAAGTGCTCTCTCTTGCAGCTCAGCAAGGGCTGTCACCTGTATTGTATTAGATGGCACGGTTTATCTTGTCTGGAAATTTTCTAAATTTAAATTGGACACATATTCTGTTTTTCAAAATATGTCATTTTTGCCATTTCCTTATGTGTCTTACAATTTGGAGAAATGAGCTTTCTGGGTAATGAACTCTTTAATTAATTTTCAGCATCAAAAGCAAACTTCAGAACTCTCAAATGTCGGACTTTAACAAAAGATAGTGTCATTACTACGTGTCAGAAGCAGTAAAGCTAGTGTGCCAAGGGGTCACATAGGATCACAAAATTCGCCACTGGAGCCAGTGCTATGGAAGCCAGAGGCCCTCAAAATGGCAGGTGCTGTGCACTCAGTGCACCTCTGCATGGTGCCTCATGCAGGTAAGCGTGCAAGTACAGGCGTGCATTGCGTGTGCCAAAAGCTTTGACATTGGACAGATCGTGACATCAAACAACCTTTCAGGCTGATTTGGCACACGTTCTGCAAAATTGGACAGTGCCGGTCCAGTGAACACTGTATCCTAATCATCTGCATGAGGGCCCTCTCCCCCCTCACTCCCTGCTTGTGTTATTTAAAGGGCCAGCCATCCAACTTGCAGATGAGGTGCTTTTGACTTTTTCTCTTGCAATGTTTGTGGAAATACTGTGGTGTGTTCTTGGAGGAGTTTTGGCGACTTGTAGGTTTTGGAAGGGAGTGTTGCTGCATCCTGACAGGGAGATCAGAGGAGCTTTGTGACATGTCCTCAGAAATGTTGCTACAATTATGAGTCCCTTTTGGTCTGCAACAACGTAGACAAATGGAGTTAAGGCTGCAGAGAGGGGAAGCTGTGCACAGGGCTAGGAGGAGAGCAGGGCTTTCAGCAGAAGGCTCCAGCCACCGAGGGTCATAGGGGGCACTTTTCCTATCTCCATCTCAGCCAGATAGCGATGCCTGCGATGCACCAAGGAGGTGCTCACAGAACTGTGCCACCTCCTCCAGTAGGACCTGCAGTCTTACTGCTGGGTGAGTACGCTGCCAGTGGTTGTCAGTGTCACTGTCATACTCAGCTTCTCCACAACCAGATCCTTCCAGGCGGTAGCAGGTGGCATTCCCAATATTTCCCAGTTTGCCATCCATCCCTGCATTCAAGAGTTGGTAGAGGCCAACTTGGGGAGATGAACAGGAACCATAAAGGGTTCCATTGCATTAACGTGCAGTCGGTGTGTGGCCATGCCCACAGAATCATGTCAAAGAATGTCCGCTTTCCTGGTAGCAGCTAAGATGCCTTTATCCTGAGGCAGTCTGCTGATCCCCCTGTCTTCACGCCATCACAACAAACCAGAGGCTGGTTGCTTGGTAACCAGGGATACCCACTAATGCACATGGCTCATGACTCCTCTTCGCCACCCAACCACGTGAAGACAACACTTGTACAATAACAGCCATACCACCACCAGAAAGTTGTGGAGGAGACCACTGGCATTCTCGAGCAACAGTTTGGATGGCTGGACCACTCGGAGGGCCCTACAATACTCGCCAAAGCATGTCCCCAAATTTGTGGTGGTCTGTAGCATCTCAACAACCTTATTATTATGAGAGTGCAGCCTTGCCACCAGGCATATGGAGGCCGCCTTGGTGGGGGAGTGGTGAAGGTGGCAGGGGGAGGGGAGGGGAAGAGGCATGAGGGATCCCATCGCCTTTTGCTCCAAACAGGCTGTCCATGAGTGCCTACTGAGACTCCAGTTCCCTTAGCACGTCATCCATCACCATCATTGCTTCACAATTCCCCACCTTTAAATATACTGCTATGTCTCAGCACTGCATCCTCTTGGCTCACCATCACCTTCTCAAGCGCAATTAGGGATGGGCAATAAATGCTGTCCTATCCAGCAGCACCCACATCCCATGAACGAATAAAAGAAATCCTCCAATAAAAGCCACCAAAAAAAATTCCTTAACATCTTTATCCAAAAACACATCCAAAAATACATTTAAAAAAAAAACAGAATTATTCACCCTTGTACATCCCCTTAGTGTCTGTCTTGCAGGTGTCCTTGCCTGTCATAGTGTTCCTAAGAAGTGTTTCCCCAGTGGCTCTAGCATGGTTGGTGGAAGACTGTTGACTTTGAGTACTTGTATCCACAGCCATGATGGCAGCAGTCTGAGCCAACATGGCAGCAACCATGCATCTCATGACCTCCATCTGAGCTTCCACTACTGCACCAAGACATTGTGTGACTTCTGCCTGTGTGGCAGTGGAAGTTGAGACAACAGCCACCAAACCCTGCATCAGGGCTGGGTCCACAAGTGTCGCCATGAGGTTAGCCACCATTTCCACGCTGGAAAGGATGGACTACAAACTCTGTGCGATGCCCTGTGCCACATTGGAGCTGCACTCCTCCATGCTCCTTGACAGTGACAAGAGGCTGTCTAGCAGGCCTGCCATTGCACCCAGCATCTCAGTGTGCATGTTCATCAGCTTTCTCCTGTACACCAATACATCAAAGTCCTTATCTGAGTCCCCTGTAGCAGAACTTGCCTGCAATCTTGCCTCTTCCCCCCCCCCCCCCCCACCTCACTCCCCACTCCCCCCACCCACCTGGTGAACTGGCACATGAGCTATCCTTTCCCCAGTGACTTACTATGGGCAGACCCTGACTCTGTGCCACCCTCTAAGGTACGCACAGTGCTAATATCTGATCTGGTGGCTACAATTGTCAGATCAAGTGAATTTCTTCTTCTAAGATCTGTAGCAGCTCTCCCCTTCTTCATGAGGTTGCTTTGGCCCAGCCAGGCAGCAGTTCTTGGATATCTGAAAGCAGAAATGTGGAAGAGGATGTTGGGGTAAGGGATGGGCAGAAGGTGTGGGGTGGAGAGCACGAAGTCAATGGTCACACCACCTGCAGCTTGCACTTCTTGCCAGATTGCAGGAAGAGGGTAAGGTGGGATTTGAGAAGGGGGGTCAGGCAGTAACATACAGTCATCCTGAATGTTCTCAGTGGTGCCATTGCTGAGCATAGTTTCCTTCAGTGGACTCAGGAGATGCTGGCGTGTCAGCCGCCCCCCTGCCCATTCTGCTCTGCTCCCTGTGGTTAAAGGCCACCTTGTCCTGTGAGAGAGAGAGAGAGAGAGAAGGAGGTTAGTGATTGTGTTGCTGCGAGTTTGTGTGTTGTGCCTACCATAGCTGAAGAATGCTGCGAGAGGTGGGTGTGAGGCTGGCATCATTGGAAGGTGTGTGAGGTGGAGTATCTGGATGTCAGGCGTGAGTCCTGATTGCCAGGGATTGCTGCTGGGTGAATCATGGGTGTGTGGTACATTGAGAAGCTTGAGAGATTGGTGGAAGTGAGAAGGAGATGTCATGCAAAGATGCATTCACTGATCTTGACCTCCTGTGTCATTAGACTTTGTGTGGTACTGCTGCCAGTTCCTTGGAGTTAGACTCCGTGAATTGAGTTCCCTGGCCAACTGCTCCCACCTCCTTCTGAAGGTCTTCCTTCGGGCCTCCTGGTCTCCTGTGGAAACATGGCCTCTTTCCTCCTTTCAATCTCCTAGACTAAAACCTCCGGCACTGCATCTGAGAACCTGGGAGACCTCTCTCTTGACTGTTACTCCTTTTGCTGTCCTTCTCCTTACAGCCACTTGCACTACAAACTGCTCCCTTATAGTAAGTGCAGCTCCCCTTCAAGAGGGGCAGGCTGCCTTTAAGACATGCAGGCTAGCTGAAACATGCTCACCAGGCACACTCTTGGGCCCCCTGTTAATTGTTAAGCCAGCAGTGTGGAAATGCAGAGGCAGCACAAAGTTTGCATGCCTCATTGTGATCGAACATGGGCTAATCTTGACCGCCATGCCCGAAAATACGAGCAATCAAATTTTTAGCCCTAGTTTTATAAACTTTACTAAAAAAATCAAAAAACACAAGTATAATATATTCAACAGAGTAACCTGCCATTTACCAGATAATTAGTCTGCTCTGCCATTCAATTGTATGTACCCAACAGGCAATGTATCTACAAAAGAAAAAGATCTTGCACTGAATATGAAGTATGACTTAAATGTGGCATTCTGACTGAAAGCTTCAAGAGCAAAATGCAGAGCCAAGCCTTGGAGAGATATCAATAAGGGGCCAAACCTGGAAAAATGTGCTCCATGGTTCCGTGTGCAAGAAGTACATGTAATGGATAGTGTGTTACAATACAAGGCAGTTGCACATTTAAGGTATTGTTTTAGAAAGCATCGTGAACCATGAGAGCACATTGTAAGTGGTTTCATTAAAATCCAGTAAATGTGTAAGTATGAGGTAGAGTACTTGCACCCATCTGTTTCGGTGACATTACAATTTGCACTGTTCTGTTGAAGGCATTCAGATACAGTAAACCCACAATGTAATGTGTTACTGGGGAGCTATATGATTTGGTATTATCACATGGTGTGCTGTACAGAATTAGCTATTGAATTTATTATAATAGTCCTTGTAGAATGCACTTCCACAGAAAATCAACGGGATTTTAGTCAAAACAATTGCAAACATTCCTGCGTCCAAATTGTGCAGGTTCAGCATTCCCATAGTGCATGCAAAGCTACCTTTGTATGGTGTGTTGTGCAAGTTTTCTCTTTTCTCAGGCAGCAATTCAATTTGTTACTCAGCCAATCCACCAGCAGAATCTTCTAGGGTCTTTTGAGCATTGTCACTGGCAATTGACCAAGCTTTCTTTTTTCAGATGGGACTACTTCTTGCACTTTCACAATTTCAGCCTGGATTTTAACTAAGGCCTATAGTACTAAACGTGGCCCAGTAACTTACTTGAGTGTCTCCGATAGGATTTGGAAAGAGAGATATTGACAACTGAAGAATGTAGCAAATGGAGGCAAAACTGATTTCACTGTGTTAATATTTCTTCTGTATGTTGTACATGGTAATTCAAAAGTACACTATTTTCCGATGAAGGGAATGTTCATGATGCAAAGCACAAAGGCCCAGATTTGCTTTCAGTGGTGAAGGAACAGTTTCTGCCGTTCACTGTGAAGGAATCCAGCTATAATAAGGGGTTATAACGTTAAAAGAGTACTTTTCCTATGAATTAGGAGTTAAAAAGTTAAAAGCAGGATTGATCTGCCTGGAAGATTTGAAAAAAAGGTTTCTTAAGCATGCCTGTAATATGTCCCTGTAGCTAAGGACCCTAACACCTTGTGGTCAAGGACACAGCATAATTGCCTCTCCCTAAGAACACAATAACAGGTTCTGAAAAACAGTAACTTGCTTCTGAAAAGTATAAACATATTTACTTCAGAAAAGTATAAACATATTTACTTCAGAAAAGTACTGACAATACAAGTCTTATAAATAATCATTACAACTTACCACAACCTAACAATGGGTGACATTATTTTCTATGGATGCAGTTAACTTACCTGTCAAATGAATCCAGGCAACTGAGTTATAATCTGAAAAGACTATTGTGTAGTTAGGAAGCGTACCATCAAGTGCAACCTTCACTATCCTGTTAGCTTTAGAGGTATTGATCAATAACTGTGCTCACAGCTTTCTGCTAACCCAGCCTTTCCTTAGAAATTAAATAATGTGAATTTCAACTAGAAATTTACTGTTAAATAAGGGCGGCGCAGTGGTTAGCACCGCAGCCTCACAGCTCCAGTGACCCGGGTTCAATTCTGGGTACTGCCTGTGTGGAGTTTGCAAGTTCTCCCTGTGTTTGCGTGGGTTTCCTCCGGGTGCTCCGGTTTCCTCCCACATGCCAAAGACTTGCAGGTTGATAGGTAAATTGGCCATTAGCAATTGCCCCTAGTATAGGTAGGTGGTAGGGAAATATAGGGACAGGTGGGGACGTGGTAGGAATATGGAATTAGTGTAGGATTAGTATAAATGGGTGGTTGATGGTCGGCACAGACTCGGTGGGCCGAAATGCCTGTTTCAGTGCTGTATCTGTAAAACTAAACTAAAATTGGCTTATTTGGGAAATAGAAGGCAACAAACCTATTTGCAAGAGAGCTAACACCCCAATATGTTAAAAAAAAACTACTTATGCAGCTTAGAAACAGAATAAATATTGGAACCGTACAATGGATCTTTAGAGTCATTGGATTCATTTCACCTTTTCTCACGATAAAGGTACGAGCTACCTGGTACAGTGGCAATAGTTTTCCCCTTCATTGGGATAGAAGTATCTTGCTAAACTCTGTAGCTTTCTACTTGGGGATTTAAGGTAAACGCTGCTTTAAATTTTGATAGATAACTTAAATATTTTACTGTAACATTATTTAGACTTAAAACTTAGATTCTCCACTAGGAATAAAATTATACTTTCTTTTCCTAGAACTATTAACATTGCGATTGTTTTACCCATCAAAGTGAGAATTGCATGTTTGGTTCTTTAATAAACTTTTATATAATTGAGAAAATATATTATCTCATATAGTCTTCTGTATCTGAACCCATCTCTGTGCACTCATTAACTGGGAAGGTACATGATTGAGGAAAGATGCCCGGACCCTTATCATATCCGGCATGTTACAATCTGGCTAAAACTTGTTAAAAAGGCTACCTGGAAGATGGTAATATCTTCCGCTGGTTGCTTTCCTTTGGGGAGAGTTAGATCAGTTCTTCAGATCCATTCAAGCGTCTGTGAGATCTGTCTTTCTCAACCTGAAGTGAGAGTGATCATCCAGGGAGTACACCTCATCCGGGATGGTCCCAAAAACAGGTTAGGATTATAATCAGCTTCATCATCTCATGTACAGCTGTGCAGAGACTTTTCGCAGGCTTTGAGCAGAGATTTCTACAAATCTGGCATTTGATCTAGCATCTCCTCTACAGGAGTTCTATAGTATCTGTGAGTAGCTGTTACGACCAGGTGAGAAAGGTGTCCAGGGGTCCCTTTTAGCCATCGTCTGGTCTTATTGTAACAGGGTTTTGATTAAACACACTGTGTTTTGAGCTCCCCCTTGGTGAATCCTTGTCCACCGCTTTCCAACTATAAGGCAAAGAAATGAGCACAAACAGGCTTTCTTAGGTTTAAAGAAGAAATGTGAAATTTATTTCAACTTAAACTTAAACTCTAATTCGGTTAACGACTATGGATACACGCCGCGCCCACCCTAGCATGCATATGCGATACACACGTGCAAATAGAGACCGAAAAGAGTAGAAGAAAAATAAGGTAGAAAGGTTTGAAGCAATTTTGGAAGATGGGTTTTTTGTTACTGTGCTTTGAGCTCACTGTAGTCCTTGCTTGTAGGTAAATCTTGCTTTTCCAGTATTCTTCTTAAACTTCATTCACTGTAGGAGACTTTTCTCTCTTGGGGTTCATGTGTCTTCAATGGGTCTTCAATTCGGTGAGAAGGCAATGGGAGCAGAAAGGAGAGAGATGTTCTCAGTCCAGAAGCAAAGAGCTTTCTGACTTCAAGCACTGTTTGTCCAATTTAAAACATCCCTAGTTGGCCAGCAGGTGGTCACGTGACTGATTGGTTTGACCAGGCCTTGTGTATTAGGAGAATCTTAGCAGTCAACCTGGAATGCTAGCTTCTCCGCCTTCAGAGTCTGGTAATCAAAAGTCCATTGTGGATTAAATTGGAGCAGGGAGTGGCCACTTTGACCTTTCCAAGTACTGTCTGTGACTATGCAAATGTCTTTCCAGTCAAGGGTCTGGTGTTTTTTGGTAAAAGCAGGTTCTTTCTTTACTCCAGTAACAGTTTAAAAATCAGTGTTCCTGTGGCGAAATTAATGTGCCTCATTCTTGGCAGGTGGGGGCCTGCATGACAGTAGCACAAGCAACAATGGGGCTCTTTAACTAATTAGTGTGAAGTACCTTCACAGAGACACACAGACTGAACACTAGGAAGTAAAGAAAAAGAAATATAAGTTACATTTAAATCATGTATCGGAAACAAAATAAATATTGGGACATCTTCTTCTTTGGCCTCCTTGTCTCGAGAGACAATGGGTAAGTGCCTAGAGGTGGTCAGTGGTTTGTGGAGGAGCACCTGGAGTGGCTATAAAGGCCAATTCTAGAGTGACAAACTCTTCCACAGGCACTGCAGATGAAATTGGTTGTTGGGGCTGTTATACAGTTGGCTTTCTCTTGCACTTCTGTCCTTTTTCCTGCCAACTGCTAAGTCTCTTCGACTCGCCACTCTTTAACCCCACCTTTATGGCTGTCTGCCAGCTCTGGCGATCACTGGCAACTGACTCACATGACTTGTGGTCAGTGTCACAGGATTTCATGTCGCGTTTGCAGATGTCTTTAAAGCGGAGCCATGGACGGCCGGTGGGTCTGATACCAGTGACGAGCTCGCTGTACAATGCGTCCTTGGGGATCCTGCCATCTTCCATGCGGCTCAGATGGCCAAGGCATCTCAAGCACCGCTGGCTCAGTAGGGTGTATATGCTGGGGATGTTGGCCGCCTCGAGGACTTCTGTGTTGGAGATATGGTCCCGCCACCTGATGCCAAGGATTCTCCGGAGGCAGCGAAGATGGAATGAGTTGAGACGTCGCTCTTGGCTGACATACGTTGTCCAGGCCTCGCTGCTGTAGAGCAAGGTACTGAAGACACAGGCTTGAAACACTCGGACTTTTGTGTTCCGTGTCGGTGCGCCATTTTCCCACACCCTCTTGGCCAGTCTGGACATAGCAGTGGATGCCTTTCCCATGTGCTTGTTCATTTCTGCATCGAGAGACAGGTAACGGGTGATAGTTGAGCCTAGGTGGGTGAACTCTTGAACCACTTCCAGAGTGTAGTCGCCGATATTGATGGATGGAGCATTTCTGATGTCCTGTCCCATGATGCTCGTTTTCTTGAGGCTGATTGTTAGTCCAAATTCGTTGCAGGCAGCCGCAATCCTGTTGATGAATCTCTGCAGTCACTCTTCCGTGTGGGATGTTAATGCAGCATCGTCAGCAAAGAGGAGTTCCCTGATGAGGACTTTCCGTACTTTGGTCTTCGCTCTAAGACGGGCAAGGTTGAACAACCTGCCAGCTAATCTTGAGTGGAGGAAAATCCCTTCTTCTGAAGACTTGAATGCATGTGAGAGCAGCAGTGAGAAGATCCCAAACAGTGTGTGTGCGAGAACACAGCCCTGTTTCATGCCACTCAGGATAGGAAAGGGGTCTGATGAGGTACCGCTATTCTGAATTGCGCCTTTCATATTGTCATGGAATGAGGTGATGATACTTAGTAGCTTTGGTGGACATTCAATCTTTGCTAGTAATCTGAAGAGACCACGTCTGCTGACGAGGTCAAAGGCTTTGGTGAGATCTATGAAAGCAACATAGAGGGGCATCTGTTGTTCGTGGCATTTCTCCTGTAGCTGGTGAAGGGAGAACAGCATGTCAATGGTGGATCTCTGTGCTCGAAAGCCACACTGTGCTTCAGGGTAGACACGCTCAGCCAGCTTCTGGAGTCTGCTTAAAACGACTCAAGCGAAGACTTTCCCCATAATGCTGAGCAGGGAGATTCCACGGTAGTTGTTGCAGTCACTGCGGTCACCCTTGTTCTTATAGAGGGTGATGATATTGGATTTTCGCATGTCCTGGGGTACTGCTCCCTCATCCCAGCACAGGCAATGCAGTTCATGGAGTGCTGAGAGATTAGCACTCTTGATTATTTCAGGGGTAATGCCGTCCTTTCCAGGAGCTTTTCCACTGGCTAGAGAATCAATGGCATCACTGAGTTCTGATTTTGTTGGCTGTTCATCCAGCTCATCCATGACTGGCAGAGACTGGGCTGCATTGAGCGCAATATCAGTGACAACATTTTCCCTGGAGTACAGTTCTAGGTAGTGCTACACCCAGCGGTCCATTTGCTTGCGTTGGTCAGTGATAGTATCCCCTGATTTAGACCTGAGGGGGTCGATCTTCTTGATGGTTGGCCCAAAAGCTCTCTTAATGCCATCATACATTCCTCTGATGTTTCCGGTGTCGGAGGCCAACTGAATACGACTGCATAGGTGTTGCCAGTAGTCATTTACACAGCGCCTGGCTGTTCTTTGTGCAGCGTTTCTGGCTACTTTAAGTGCTTCGGATGTTAACTCGTTGGGGGCTTTCTTGTAGTTCAACAGTGCAGTGCGCTTAGCGGCTGTGACAGGGACATACAGATGAGTTTAAGGGATATAACTAGAAGAGGAAAAGAGATAAATGCAAAAATTATTTTAACTTTTATTTTTTAAATATTTGCAACATTAATTTTCTTCTGCAGGAATGAGACTCCACACTTATAAAAAAATAAATTAAATTTTCAGGGCCAGAGAGGTTGTTCATCAGAAATTGTCACTTACTACACTGTTTGAAAACATATTCCTGAATGCACTAGCCCTAACTTTCCCAACCATTTTAGAGCAGATTAGTTAGGTATGTGCCACAGGTTCACGCCATTACATTGATTTCAATGCCAAGTCTATCAGCAAGGACAGCAATAACACACCCTGTGGAGGAGCAACTCTGACAGCAACTTCTGGAATTCCACATTTAAGTGTGCATGTAATGACACCAGAAGTTGCTCTCAGATTTACCTTGCAATAAAGGAGACTACTGATAGCATCACTGTTGTTATAACAGCAAAATCTGGGACAATGTATTATTCTGCGACTAAATTGAGTTATTTTTAATATGTTTGCCACTTATGAATGAAAGGCCTCAACTAAATCGATTTTCTGTTTTTGCACTTAACATGTCTTTCCTATGAATTTAATCAGGGAAATGATTTTTTGAATAGGACCAAGTAAACGTTTAGAATGTCACTGTGGTTCATTTGTTTTATTTAAGGTTGAGAAAAAAAGCCTGGGCTTTCTAGGCATGAGCTTTGTTCCAGCTGAGTTTCTTTTCAGTTATTACCCTTTCTGGTTTCCTGGTTTTCCAATCTATTAATATAGCTGAAGATTAGAGGATGAGTTAGGATCCAGAAGCCCTTGGCAGATATATTCGGATTATCAGTCACATGACTGATAAATGGGAGGTTACTCTGATTATTGTACTTGGATTTTTGATTTTTTTTGTAAGATTGAAGAACTAAGATTATCTATTAATACACAAATTTTATTGCTTCTGACATATTTTAGAGTTTGTTTCACTGGCTCAAAGCATATTTATGCTTCTCAAAAAGGCTTTTACCTTATCCTGAGAATGTGATGCTAAAACACTGTGAGCTGAATTTTACCAGCGCCTCGACACCGTGGGTTGCGGTGCGGGGGCCGGTAAAATGGTGCGGGGAGAGGCCCGCCTCGACCCATGACGCTGAGAAGGTCCCACTGCATATTACCAGTGGTGGGGAGACATCATGCGTAATATCACGGGGGCTCCTCGGCAGCCACTGAATGTGGGCACACCGCTGAGTTCAAAGGGCGCCGCCGCAGAGCAGGGCACCCAAATAAAATTCAGGCCTGTCTGTGCAATGGTCTTCTGTGTTTATAACATGATTGGATACTGCTCTTGTATAGTTCTCTTGATAGACTGATCCTGAAGACAGAGAACCTGATCTTCAGCTGGTATGTGCATTGTTATCACATGACAAAGTGACATTCATTAGGCTGTACTTTTTTTCGCTGGAGGAATGATTTTATTGGCTGCTCAACGTAGAAGACGGCCTCAAACCAACAGGACAGGCTGGCAAGAAATAACATTTTTTGTTATTTTTTAGCTCAACATGACCTAAAACCACATTTTGGAACACCTCACGTCACTGTGAGAGAGTTGAAGCTTTGCGTAGTTGAGATGATGTACCACATGGCCAAAATGGCCCAAATCTTGTATCATTGAGAAACTGCCGAGTATTTTAACCATCATTCAAGGAAGGGAGAAATGAGTTAATGACTTCATTAGAATGAAATGTATTTAGAGGAAATATCAGTAAAGATTTAAATAAAAAGCTGTAGGCAGTATGGTCATTTGCGGAACAGATCATTATTATTGCAGTACCATGTGATGTGGAAAAGAGGTTTCATTCTTCTTATTGCTATGAGATCTGGATCTCAGATGTGTTGTTTTGGAAATTAGATGGCAAGCAGTTTTTAGGTTGATCATGCCAGAAATCTGAAAGAATATTAAGTGTCCGGCTTGATATATTGCTGGCCCATTAGAACAATATTGTTGTCCTCCAATGCATCAATAGTACCTTGAAGAGTTGCTATGTTATGTAAGATGAGGCAGATAGCAAATTTTTTTTACAGACCTCAGCGGAGATTGCTAATGTTTTTGAATTCTTCCCCAGATAAAATACAGAGATCTAAATGTCATCATTAAAATCTCCAATGTCCATTCTATGACTATCTCATGTTAGTGTGAATCCCATCCTACTGCTTGTGCATAATTTGGTACTGGAGGTCTGTGCCATGATGTTGAAACATAGCTTTTCATTATCACTAAAAGAAAGACTTACATTTAAAAGATGCAGGGACAGAACACAGAGAAATATATCTATGGGTTAATGCTTTATTGAGCACCCAATCTACAGGCTTAGCATGAATCTGCTGCCTTGTCTGTAATTGGCAAGAAGCAATGAACCGTAAGTACAGCCAAGACTGTTGCTATGCACATCAATGATGTTCATAGCTTCAGATAATAACCACATTTTTACAGAGTCTTTCTTGATTATGTTGATGTGTCAATTCTCATCAGGTGTACAGGTAGGATTGTGGGTAGATTTCCAAGACCTTGGGTAAGTCGGCACTGGTGAGGGATATTTTGTTCTCATTTGCTGCTGTGGGAATGCTGAGAAACAGTCTAATAATTTGTCATCTCAGGCACAAACATAATTATTCAAGAAATGACTTCAGGCATTGCTGACTGACTGACACCTTTGGCTGGCTCAGTCAGAGCTTGAAAGGCGCCAGCAGCAAAGTGGTCACCTTTGGTAGCATCAGCAGGGGATAATTGATGGTAGTCTGGCCCACTCAATCTTATTTTACCTCATCACACAGATCATAGGCATTTTTTTTCATTAAACCTGTGCTAAAATGTTGGATTTGAATTAAAACAAAGGTAAAGAACCAAAATGAAGCTTCAAATTAAGAGTAAATCAAAAGCAAAATACTGCAGATGCTGGAAATCTGAAATAATAACAGAAAATGCTGGAAATTTTCAGCTGGTCAGACAACATCTATGCAGAGAGAAACAGACTTAATGCCGAATTTTACATTGGGCAGGAGGTCCCGTCCACAGGCCAAAAAGTCGGAGGTGAGCTCTCCTCCGTTGGGCCTGGGGAGCCATGCTATGATTTTACGTGGCCCAGACCTTTAATTGGACTTTAATTGGACTGGGGCGGGACTTCTGCTCCTCTGAGGCAGAAAGTCCCGCCTCCAAGAGCTGCTGGATAATCAGTGGGCTGGCAGCTCTCAGTCCCAGCAGCGCCACTCGGAGCAGTAGCCATTGCTGGGACTGCAGCCCCGTAAAAAAGGTAAGTTTATGGGGCCTCACTGGGGACAATCAACCAGGCCCCGGTGTGGCAAGGGGGGTCGGTTGGGGGGGAGGAGGAATATAGTTCAGTAGGGGCGGTTGGGCCATGGTGGGGGCCCTCCTTGAGGCATAGGGTGCCTGATCAGGAGGGGCCCACCAGCCCGCAAGGAGGCTGCCAGGTTTTACTGGGTGGCTGGAACCGCCTGGTAATTTAGCAGCGGCAGCGGGAGGAGGCCCTTATGTAGCAGTTAATTGGCCACTTAAGGGCCATAATTGGCCTGGGGCCGGCAGGTAGTTTCTTGCCACCGCCCCTCGTAAAATTGCAACGGGGGCAGGAAGGTGACGGGAACACCCCCCCCCCACTTCCCACTCAGTTTTACGACCCCCACTGTCTCCAGCCTGCTCCTCTGGGAGGGGGGGGGCAGGGGGTCGTAAAATTCCGGCCAATGTTTCAGGTTGATGACCTTTCATCAGAACTGAGAAAAATTAGAAATGTAATCAGTTTTAAGAAATTGGTGGGGGGAGGTGGGAAGGGGCGGGTGGAAGAACAAAAGGGAAGGTATGCGATAGGTGGAAGACAGGAGAGATTAAATGACAAAAGGGTTGGTGGTGCAAGGCTAAAGGGCGTTAAGATGTTACTGGACTGTTAAGAGTCATTGTTGGGAGTTATGCCAAGTGTTTTACCTAACCTGTATAATAATTGACTTGAGAATGTTTCTTAGCATAAAGCAGAAATTGTTCCGTTTCCCTAGTGCAAATATTGGAAATTTTTCATATTTAAGACCATGAAAACTCAAAAAAATAGAATTTATTAAGTATGAATGAAGCATAATTCATAATGTCTCAAAGTATGGAGCAAAAGTGCCTCAAGGTACCCTGGGATAAAATTTGGCCCCTAGTGTTGAAATTCAATTCTTTTAAAAATCAGTTCTTTTAAAATCTTTGATTTTACTCTCGCCTTCCCTATGGCAGAAAGATATTAATTGACCAGCCAAATATATATCACCTACACTTCTTAACTCACTTCTTGAATTTTTTTTTCAGTCCTGACCATGTTTATTAAGAATTATTAGATCATATGGGATTTCAAGACAGGAGTAATTGGTTAAAATCCCATCAGCAGAGCATTGTCATTAATGGGAGTGGATCTGAATGAGGCCTGGTCATAGGTGGAGTTCCACAAGGTTTTGTTTTGGGACCTTTTCTTTGCATTATTTTCATTAATTGTTTGCATGAGGGCATTAATCAAGTTATTCATAAATTCAAAGATGACATGCAAATTTGTACAGGAGATGGTGTCGCATTTATGCAAAGGAAGCTTAGCAGTCAGTTAATCACTGAGTTTTAAAGTAACAGCTATCAAAGCCACATGAGACAAGAATAGATAGTTTAGTTTAGTTTAGAGATACAGCACTGAAACAGGCCCTTCGGCCCACCGAGTCTGTGCCGACCATCAACGACCCATTTATACTAATCCTACACTAATCCCATATTCCTACCACATCCCCACCTGTCGCTATATTTTCCCTACCACCTACCTATACAAGGGGCAATTTATAATGGCCTATTTACCTATCAACCTGCAAGTCTTTTGGCTTGTGGGAGGAAACCGGAGCACCCGGAAAAAACCCACACAGACACAGGGAGAACTTGCAAACTCCACACAGGCAGTACCCAGAATTGAACCCGGATCGCTGGAGCTGTGAGGCTGTGGTGCTAACCACTGCGCCACTGTGCTGCCCCCATGCAAGACAAATAAGGTTTCAGGTTGTAATTCTAGAACTATCAAGTATAAAGCAGAGAGCGCTATACTTAGGCTAAACAAGTATCAGCTTGGCTCAGTGGTAACACTCTCTGAATCAAAGGTTTGTGCATTCAAAATAAAAATAGGAAGTGCTGGAAATACTCAGCAGGTCTGGCAGCATCTGTGGAAAGAGAAACAAAGTTAATGTTTCAGGTCATGACCTTTCATTAGAACGCATGTTAGTGTGCGTCCCTTTGCCAGGACTTGAGCACATAATCTAGGCTAACATGTCAGTGCAGTACCGAAGGAATGGTGCATTATCGGAGGTGCCGTCATTTGGGTCAGGCATTAAATAGAGGCCTGTTCCCTCTTCAAGAATATGTAAAAGATTCCATAGCACTTTTGAAGAAGACAATAGATTTTGCCCATTGTCCTGGCTGCCATTCACTCACAAACCAATACCATTGGTCATATCTCATTGCTGTTCGTAGCAATGTTGCAAATTGGCTGCTGTTTCTTCTTTAGGAAAAGCAAAGCTTTGGAATGTCCACACTTGAGTGATGTATCCCATTTTGGTTTCTGCAAATGGTGAAGGATCGGGGGTTCTTGAGAGGATACAGAAGAGGGCAACCAGGATGATTACCTTGAGATTTTCCAACTTAGTACATAAAGAGAATACTTGAGAAGAATAAACATAAATGGATATCGAGAAAATAAGAATTAAAATTTGAGTTAATAAATTTAATGCCACATGGTGTAACTTTACTTTCCGTGCAAGGAAATTACTGCATTAAGTTAGTAGGGCTGGCAGGTGGGCATTCAGCAAAGTCCTAAAAATAGAAATGTGAAATTAGAAAGGTCACTCTCCCACCACATAACCTCTCTGTACACCTCAAACCATAACCATGCAATGAGCACTGTCCTTTGCTTCAAGAACTAGCTGTAGTTGTTCCTTAGCCATAGTAGCTCTCATTAGACAGTCTCAGTGTTAGCAATTATCAAGAGTTTGAATAGTCAAATCTTTCCCAAGCTCAATTTCCCCAACTAAAGTGCACCAGCCATTTTTAATGCTTATTGCAGCATCCAAGGACACAGATGTACATACCTGGAAAATAGTAAACTTTATATTTTTTTTTTACCTTTTTTGCTCATACTCTCTGATTTTCCCATGACTACTTCAGGTCATTCGCCTTCTGTTGCTGTCATCCCTCAGATATGAGGTTCATAGTTGTCAATTGTCAGCTTTTTGAACAAGACAGCCTTTTTAACCACCCACTGTGGTGGTCCGATGACTTCTGGTGAAATAGTTTTTCTACTTCTGGATGACCTTTTCAGATGGAACAATAGAGCAGTTTCCATCATCTAGGCATTATGGGTAACATAAGTTTGCATTGTTCTCTATTTTAAAATGACAAAATTTGACTGCAGCTTGCATCCATCAATCCTGTAAAGTGAGGAGGTCCTGGTTTTGGATGTGCATTGCTGATCAATCCAGAGTTAGCTAGTGATAAGGCGAGGCAGGTATGAGGGTCATTGAAGACAAATGTTCAGAGCATTTGGAGAAAGGCAGGGTGAACCAAGCTCTGGGACACAATTAAAGACAGGACATTGAGTGTACCAGGCCCTGGACAGAACAGGGACAGAACCAATGACATGCCTATCCTATCTCCATGTCTCAGGGCCTGGTGCATTCAGTCTTTGTTCAGAGGCTCTGCTGATTCAGCCCTTGGCGATCTGCACTTACCTCAATTTATTCTCCACCTTGCTCTTATTCATCAGTGGCAGAAATCTACAATCCAGGCAGGCCTTATCGTCATCCCTGCCTCCCTGTCAGAAACTGACAGGGCCACATTTTCCCTCTAGTTTTGCAATCTGGTTGGTCTTTACTGTACAAATCAAAAAGCAAGGAAACAGTCTGACATAAAGCCTAATGAAAGTAGGATGCAATTTTTTAAAAAGACTATTTTTAAAAAAAAAACTATTATAAAAGATAGAGGGGGACTGCAAGTGCTAGAAAACTGAAAAGCCATCACAATGTTGGAAATACAAAGCAGTTCTGTCAGCATTTGAAATGGAAAGACAATTTAAGATTTTGTGTCTAACTTTGCATCAGAACATTTTGGAGCTGTTATCTAATTAGGTAGCTGTAAATGAGAAGGAATGAATGTATCAATAATTGTTTTAACATTTTGCAGACAGAGGGCCATATTAAAATCTATTTCACTCCTTCGACTTTATTTTTACCATTCAATGCTTTGCAGAACACTGCCTGTGTATGCATTTTTATTGTTTAAAAACAAAACAAGCTACTTCCAGAGAGATAAACTTTACAATGACTGTTCCTTCTGAAAGTAATAGCCAGAATCTTTATGCAGAGGCACACTGAGGATGCAATTATAATTCTAAAATCAACATTCTGAGTGAATGTATAAAGGAATTTATACCAGCCAGTCTGGGCGTTGACATTTATTTCACTGTGATCTTAGATAACAGTGAGATTAATGGCAATATTGCTGTTGGCTCAGACAAAACTGTAAATACCTCCCAAGTTTACTTACTGACAGTGCATGCCAGACATTGTAATTGTGCTGTGCTTGCAACTGTATTTAAACATTATGTGCAATGCTGCTGTGACTAATGGTCATTGATGCTTGCTAGGGGAAGTTGAGAAAACTGGATCCAAAAATTGGATGTTATTGATTAATCACTTTTAAAAATTGATCTAATAGCAAGACTATAATGGTGAACTCAAAGCTAATGCAGATTCAGATCTATACCATAGCAACATATTTTCAGCACAGATACCAAATATGTATTTGATGGGGGAGGTCAGGGGAAGACCCCATCATCCAGGTACGTCTCATTACTGGACAGTTATGTAGCAAAGTAAGGGAGGGTTTGAAGAATTGTAAATCTCATAATATGAACACAATTTCATTCAGTTTCTGAATCTTTTTCTCACTAGAACAGAATTCCAGACAGCAATAAGTTTGGAAACAAAACTAACCTTTATCTAATGCATCAATTAGCCCGAAAGGGGTGTACGTATTGAAAGTTTTAGCAAATGAGATCCATCATATCATCTAACTTTGCCTCACAGTGAATCAGTGTCCAGTAAGTTAAAAGCATCAGTAACCCTAAATCTTGCTATTCATCATTGCCTACTTTTACTGCTCACAGGATTGTTGTTTCAAACATGTTCTTGTGTCCTGGTTTAACTTAATTTGAAATCGTGGATGAGATTCTGCCCAGAATTACTGACCCAATGGTGAGAATTCCCTCACACTTAGATTTATGCCGAAAGCTTTCCCAAATTCTTATGACAGACATCAGCTGGATAGTACATCCGAGAACCAGGTTCAGAGGGTAAGTGAAAAAGCAAATAAGAGAAGCAAAGAGAGAGTGTGAAAACAGACCGGCAGCTAATATAAAAGGGAATCCAAAAGTCTTCTATAGCCATAGAAATAGTAAGTGTGGTAAAAGGAGCAGGGACCAAACATGGGATTTACACATGGAGCCAGGGGGCATAGCTGACATATTAAATGAACACTTTGCATGTGTCTTTACCCAAGGAAGAAGATGCTGTGCAGGTCGCGGTGAAAAAGGAGGTAATTCAGACACTTGAAGGGTTTAAAATTGATAAGGAAGTGGTATTAGATAGACTGTCTGTACTTAAAGTTGATAAGGCACCATGACCAGATGAGATGCAGGGAAGTCAGAGTGGAAATTGCGAAGGCACTGGCCATAATTTTCCAGTCTTTCTTGGACTCGGGTGGTGCCAGTGGACTGGAGAATTGGAAACGCTAAACCCTTGTTCAAAAAAGGATGTAAAGATAAGCCCAGCAACTACAGGCCAATCAGTTTAACCTTGATGGTGGGGAAGATTCTTGAAACGATAATTTGGAACAAAATTAATAGTCACTTGGCTAAATTCGGGTTAATTAAGGAAAGCCATCATGGAATTGTTAAGTGAAAATCATGTTTAACTAACTTGATGGAGTTTTTTGATGAGGTAACAGAGAGGGTTGATGAGGATATTGATGTTGATGTGGTGTACATGGACTTCCAAAAGGCATTTGAAAAGGGCCGCACAACAGACTTGTGAACAAAGTTATAACTTGTGGAATAAAAGGGACAGTAGCAGCATGGATACGAAATTGGCTGAATGACAGGAGACCAAGAGTAGTGGTTAATGGATGTTTGCAGTGGGGTTCCCCAGGGGTCAGTGTTGGGACCCTTGCTCTTCCTGATATATATCAATGAAGTAGACCTCGGTGTACAGGGCATAATTTCAAAATTTGCAGATGATACGAAACTTGGAAGTATTGTGAGCAGTGAGGAGGATAGTGTAGAACTTCAAAAGGCCATAGGCAGGTTGATGGAATGGATGGACAAGTGGCAGATGAAATTTAATGCAGAGAAGTTTGAAGTAATTCATTTTGGTAGGAAGAAAGCAGAGAAACAATATAAAAGAAAGGGTACAATTCTAAAGGTATCAGAGTCATACAGCACTGAAACAGGCCCTTTGGCCCGTCGAGTCTGTGCCAACCAACAACCACCCATTTATACTAATCCTACACTTAATCCCATATTCCCTACCACATCCCCACCTTCTCTTAATTCTCCTACCACCTACCTACACTAGGGGCAATTTACAACAGCCAATTTACCTATCTACCTGCAAGTTTTTGGCTGTGGGAGGAAACCAGAGTACCTGGCGGAAACCCACGCGGTCACAGGGAGAACTTGTAAACTCCGCACAGGAAGTACCGAGAACTGAACCCAGGTCGCTGGAGCTGTGAGGCTGCGGTGATAACCACTGCGCCACTGTGCCGCCCTGTGTGGTGCAGGAACAGAGGGACCTGGGTGTATATGTGCATAAGACATTGGAGATAGCAGGACAAGTTGCAAGAGTGATGAATAAAGCATGCAGCATGCTAGACTTTATGAATAGGGCATGGAGTACAAAAGCAAGGAAGTTATGTTAAACTTATATAGAACACTGGTTCGGCCTCAACTGAAGTATTGTGTCCAGTTCTAGGCACCACACTTTATGAATGACATGAAGGCATTAGAGAGAATGCAGAAAAGATTCACGAGAATGGTTCCAGGGATGAGGAACATCAGTTACGTGGATAGATTTGAGAAGTTGGCACTTATTAGCCCAAGCCTGAATGTTGTCCAGGTCTTGCTCCATATGTACACAGACTGCTTCATTATCTGAGAAGTTACGAATGGTACTGAACACTGTACAATCATCAGTGAACATGTCCATCTCTGAACTTATGATGGAGGGAAGGTCAGTGATGAAGCAACTGAAGATGGTTCGGCCTAGGACACTAGCCTGAGGAATTCCTGCAGCGCTGTCCTGGGGTTGAGATGATAGGCCTCCAACAACCGCAGTCATCTTCCTTTGTGCTAGGTATGACTCCAATCAGTGGACAGTTTTACTCTTGATTCCCATTGACTTAAATTTTACTAGGGCTCCTTGATACCACACTCGGTTAAATGCTGCCTTGATGTTAAGGGCAGCCGCTCTCATCTCACCTCTTGAATTCAACTCTTGTTCATGTTTGGACCAAGGTTGTAATGAGGTCAGGAGCTGAGTGGTCCTGGTAGAACCCAAACTGAGTATCAGTGAGCAGGTTATTGCTGAGCAAGCACTGCCAATGACACTTTCTTTCACTTTGCTGATGATAAAGTGTAGAGTGGTAAGGTGATAATTGGCTGGACTGGATTTTCCTGCTTTTTAGGACAGGACATAACTGGGCAATTTTCCACATTGTCGGGTAGATGCCAGTGTTGTAGATATACTGGAATAGCTTGGCTAGGTTCCCGTCTATTTCTGGAGCACAATTCATCAGCACTACAGCTGGGATGTCATCAGGCTCATAGCCTTTGCTGTTTCCACTGTGCTAAGCCATTTCTTGATAAGACGTGGAATGAATTGAAATGGCTGAAGACTGTCATCTGTGATGCTGGGGATCTCAGGAGGTGGTTGAGATAGATCATCCACCCGGCACTTGTGGTTGGAGATGGTTGCGAATGCTTCAGCCTTGTCTTTTGCACTGACGTGCCGGGCTCTCCCATCATTGAGGATGGGATGTTTATGGAGCCTCCGCATCCTGTTGGTTTGTCCACAACCATTCATGACTGGATATTGCAGGACTGCAGAGCTTTGATCTGATCCATTGGTTGTGGGACTGCTTAGTCCTGTCTATACATTGCTACCTCCACTGCTTAGCATGTTTGTAGTCCTGTCTTGTAGATTCACAAAGTTGGGACTTCAGTTTTAGGTATGCCTGGTGCTGCTCTTGGTATGCTCTCCTGCACTCCTCATTGAACCAGGGTTGGTCTCCTTGCTTGAAGTTAATGCTAGAGTGAGGGATATGCCGGGTCATGAAGTTTCAGATTGTGGTGCTGCTGCTGCTGATGCTGATGTCCCACACTGCCTCATGGCTGCCCGGTTTTGAATTGCCAGATCTGTTCTGAATCTGTCCCACTTAGCACAGTGATAGTGCCACACAATGCAATGGAGGGTGTGAAGATAGGACTTCATCTCCAGAAGGACTGTGCAGTGGTCACATTTACCAGTACTGTTATGGCATGCTGCATCTGCGACAGGTAGATCGGTGAGGACGAGGTCAAGTAGATGTTTCCCTCATGTTGCATCTCTTACCACCTGCTGCAGGCCCAGTCTGGCAGATATCTCCTTCAGTACTTGGCCAGCTCAGTCGGTAATGGAGCTACCAAGTCACTCTTGGTGATGGACATTGAAGTTCCCCACCTCAGTGCTTCTTCAAAATTGTGTTCAACATGGAGGAGTGCTGATTCATCAGCTGAGGGAAGGTGATAGGTGGTAATCAGCAGGAGGTTTCCTTGCCCATGTTTGATCTGATACCATGAGACTTCATGGGGTCTCGAATCAATGGGTCCTGACTGTATACCATTGTGCCTCCTCTTCTAGTCAGTCTGTCCTGCCAATGGGACAGGACATACCCAAGGATGGTGATGGAGGAGACTTGGGAGTTGGTTGAAAAGCATGATTCAGTGAGAATGAGTATGTCAGACAGTTGCCGTAGCGGTTTGATCCAACTGAGTGGCTTACTAGGCCATTTCAGAGGGAAATTAAAAGCCAACCACATTGCTGTGAAGACACATGTCAGCTCGACCAGATAAATGGCAGACTTCCTTCCCTAAAGGGCATTAAAGAATTGAGTGGGTTTTTACAACAATTTTGTTGCATAGTCATCATTACTGAGGCTAGCTTTTTATTCCAGGTTTTGTCTAATGAATTGAATGAACCAGGTGCCCTGGTGGGATTTAAATTCATGTCTCTGGAGCATTATTCCAAGCCTCTGGATTAGTAATCCAGTAAGATTACCACTATGCTACCATTCCTGTTGAAGGAATAGTACAGGCATCAACAGTGTGCTGTTATTTCCATGGATGGGGAAGAGTACAGTTTTTAAGTTCTTATAATGCAAGATCATTAATGCCGAAACCTGTAAAGGTTGATCTTATGGTCATTGTTGCCTTGAATGCCAGTTCATGAGGGCACAGAAAAATGGGCAAGAGACCATAATACCAGTTGCAGTTCTGGTGGGTGGATGCAGAAACAGGCAAGCGCTTTGTTAGTATGTAATGGTGCAGGAGTGATGTAATTATGCCTTTCACATTATGTTCTCTGCATCACATCAAGTCCACACCAAGTCCAATTCCCATCCATTTAAATTGGATGTTCATATTTGCAAACTGCACCTTTACCTGCACAGTTGGATAAAGTACCAGTGAACAACATACAGGTGATATTTAAATTTCATTTCTGCAAATGTTGATTTAATTCTGTTGATCTCTCCCATTTCTGGTAAACATTAATGCAGCAAAGTGCTTTACAGAGCTGTTTTGGGATTCCTTTTTGCTGATGTAATAGTGGGTGTCTTTCTGGCAATCTCTCTTTATATGTGTTGCTTGGAAGGGGAGGAGGAAGAATGCACAGTTGCCAGGGAAACAACACATTCCCAGACGAGGGCACCTATTTTGCCAATACCCTAATAACTATCATTCTATCAGTCACAGCATAATTATCTAGATTGACCAAGTAGCAAAGCATGTAAAGATTGAGATTCACCAATGATGTGGTGGTTTTATTGTACCATTTGCTGCAGCACGACCTCCAGCCTATAACTGCAAGACAGGCACAGCACTGCCAGTGGTTATGAAGGCCGCTGAACTTTTCATCACCTTTGGCTTTTTCGAAGTTGGCAGCAGGGATAGGAAAGCAGTGGAGGCCATACCTTGAGCATAGAATCTACTGCTGAAGGTGGTGATCCCTTGAGATGACCAAGAGCCAGTGCTGGAGGAGACTGCGGCTGCCCAGGCAGATGGTCACAGAGATTTGTGCCCTCTTCATGGAAGACCTCATACCTTGCAGCACTATTCACCAAGCCCTGCCAATAGCCATCAGAGTTACTGTGGCCTTGAACTTCTTCACCTCTGGCTCCTTTCAAGGATCAGCTGCAGATCTTGGTGGCATCTCGCAAGTGGCTGCACACCACTGCATCTCACAGGTCATTGATGCCCTCTTTGCGAAAGCTGGGCAGTACATACAATTCCTGACAGATGGTGCCTCGCAGACACACAGGGCATCCACCTCCATCACTGGATTCTCACAGGTGCAGAGCATCATTGTTTGTACCCATGTGGCCATCAAGGCACCCAGTGACCAGGCAGTGAGATGGACCTGGAATCAGGACCTGGAAACAGTCCCAACGTTTGTTTCCTGCCCCAGTAGGAAAATCCTGCCCATTAACTCTGTTTCTCTCTCCACAGACATTGCCTGATCTGTTGAGTATTTCCAGGATTTTCAGTTTTTATTATTCAACAACAAACAGGTCAGGCACATGCAAACTATACACTGCCCAACTTGCACTGATATACTGGGTTGAGACCAAAATCAGCCAGTAGCTTATTCTCTGTAGCTGATTGATGATTTCCTAAGGGATTCAAAGAAGATGGTTCTTTTGTTGAACTTGTCTCCATTGTGTGTTTTTGATAGTTATGGGAGAGCTTTAGCTTGTGAGGGTTGTAGATAGAAGCATATTTATTGCAGAATGCTTCACAACATTTAGTTTATTTTTAAAGTGTGGCCCCTCATGTCATGGAAGTAGACATGACACTCAGTTTGCACATTCATAGGCCCTCAAACAGCAAATTTAATATATCAGTTTTTTGATTATGTTGGTTGCGAGAGGAACCTTGGCTTAGATACCAGGTGAACCCCTTGATGTTCTTCAGTTAGTGTCATAATATTATTGAGATTCACTTGAAACAAAAAATAGGCAGATAGGATGTTATTTTTCAGAATCTTTTCCAATAACAGTTGCTTTTAAATCTTGTGTTTTAATGCATAGTTTTCAAACAGGTTAAAAGCAGCTTTCGGATAATGGAAAGTTAAGATACTAATGAGCTAACTTTTCTCATAGTTTTTTTTTCAGTCTATGAGGAAATAACTATTAGTTAGCTTGTCTCAGCAATTGATAAACACCTCTGTCCATTGTGCCAGAAAGCCTTTGATCCTATTCTGCTGCCAACAGAGGAATTTACAAAACAAAATAGAGATCTATACAGGGGTTAGATTTTTAAAGTGGAATATGCAAAGGCTTTCACTAAGATTAAGAGGCCAGAATGTTGAATGACCATTTGGAGACGTCCTGTTTAAGTCAAGAAAGATGATCCATTGATGTGGAGAAGTATGGCATGTTCGTTATTTTGTGTTATTACATGCTGAGGTTAATTGGGTAAATAAACTAAAAGGTATGGCGGTAAATGAACATTTAAAGAAACAATTCAAAATATTCAACAAAAATACATTCCATTGTAAAACAAAAACTCAGCAAGAAAGACTCGCTCAGGAACTTTATAGTATTAGATTAAAAGAAGAGGTTTACAATATTGCAAAAAAACTGTAGCAAGTCTGAGAATTTGGTGTGTTTCATAAACCAGCAAAGGGCCACCAAAAAGTTGATGAAAAAGGAAAAAATAGAATGATAGTAAACTAGCCAGAAATATAAAAATGTTGTAAGAACTTTTATAAGTTTATAAAAAGGAAGAGAGTAGCTAAAGTAAACGTTGGTCCCTTAGAAGCTGAGACAGGAAAAATTATCAGGGGAATGAAGAAATGGCAGAGGCATTGAACAAATATTTTGCGTCTGTCTTCACAGTAGAAAATACAAGTTTCATACCAGAAATAGCGGGTAACATAGGGGATAAAGAGAGTGAGGAAATTAATATCAGCAGAAAAAAAGTATTGGCAAAATTTAAGGGACTAAAATCCGACAAATCCCCAGGACCTGATGAGCTCTAAATGAGAGAGCTCCAAAAATAGTGGATACGCTAGCTATGATTTTCCAAAATTTCTTAGATTCGGGAATGGCCCATCACATTGGAAATTGACAAATGTTCCACCGCTTTTCAAGAAAGGAGGGAGAGAGAAAACAGTGAACTACTGACCAGTTAGCTTAACATCTGTCGTTGGGAAAATGCTGGAAATTATTGTTAAGGAGGTGATAACAATGTACTTAAAAAAGCATAATCTGATTAGAATAAGTCAACGTCGTTTTACTAAAGGGAAATCCTGTTTGACAAATTTATTAGAGTTTTTTGAGGATGTAACTAGTAGGGTAAATGAAGGGGAACCAATAGATGTAGTATACCTGGATTTCCAAAAGACATTCAATGAGGTGCCACACAAAAGATTAATAGGCAAGATGAAGGCTCAAGGAGTTGGGGTAATATATTAGCATGGATAGAGGATTGGTTAACAAACGGGAAACAAAGAGTGGGCATAAATGAGACATTTTCAAGTTGGCAGTCAGTGAATAGTGGGGTGCCACAAAGATCAGTGCCAGGGCCTCAGCTATTTACAATCTATATCAATGACTTAGATGAAGAGACAGAGTAATGTATCTAGGTTTGCTGATGATATAAAGCTAGGTGGAAAAGTAAGCTGTGGGGAGGACACAGAGGAGCTGCAAAGAGATATAAACAGATTAAATAAGTGGACAACAAGTATAATGTAGGGAAGTGTGAAGTTATTCACTTTGGTCGTAAGAATAGAAAAGCAGAACATTTTTTAAAAGATGTGAAACTTATAAGTGTTGCTATTCAAAGATACTTGGGTATACTCGTACAAGGAATGCAAGAAGTTAGCATGCAGGTACAGAAAGCAATTAGGAAGGTAAATAGCACTTATGGGAGTGACTGGTAGCACCTTTTGTTGGAGAACATACAAGGCAAGCCCTTAAACTTGTAAAATAGAGCCTTGATTTAATGCCTCATCTGACAGACAGCACCTCCAGGAATGCAATGTTCCCTCAGTACTGTACTAAAGTGCCACAGCTTAGATTATCTGTTAAGAACCTGAAGTAAAGTTGAACTGTAAACTGCAGAGGCAAGATTGCAGACAGCCAAGCGAAGCTATCATGTAGGGATTACTATGTGCTAGCTCAGTTCCAAGATGTTGAATTAGATTTGAGGGGAAGGAACATTCCTTTGCTTTTTCAATTTTAAAAAGATTATTTTCAAAATGATTCCAATTTGATAAAGAGCTTATGGGTCATTTCCCAGTTACTTGTTGCTGAGAGACTTGGTATTACTCCAGTTCCAATCATCACGTCATGCACATTCAGATCCTGCAGTACCATGCCTTTTATTGTCTATTCACCAACCCCACATCTCTGCTGCATAAGGGAAATAAAAATCAAATTCTGAGTATTTTTATTGCAAACAAACTATGAACTGTAGGCTATAAGGAGTAGGAGTGGTAAAAAGCAGAATAGAGAAGGAAAAATAACAGAAAATGCTGGAAACACAGAGCAGGTCAATCTGTGGAGCGGACAGTTGGTTGATGTTTCGAAATTGAAACAGAAGACTCAATGCACTCTTGAGAAGATAGATAGAAAAGTACAGGGTAAGAGGTGTTCAGAGTTCAGGTTGTAAAAGTCTGTTGTTTCAGGAATAACCTGCAGAATCCCCCTCGGAAGTTAAATGTTTCAAGTTGCAGGCCTGTTTTCTGGTGCTCTGGTTTTCACTGGGCTGTTGCAGTCTCCTGGCGGTTCACTTTGGGTTGAAGATGGTGCTGATGTCTTGGGTCAATTCTCAGCAATCGAAAAGTCATTTTTGCAAAGGCACTGTCTTGTCTCTGCTGTAGCTAACTTCCAGTGTATGTCAGCAGGGTTCAGCTGCGTTGGTGAGAAATGATCTCTCTCTCTCCCAGCTTTGTTGGAATTCAAGACAGCTTTTTATTGCACTGTGTGGCTGAAGAGAGACCAGACTGATGATGATGTCTCTAGTTCTGTCCTGAAAATACTTCCCCTTTATTCCTCAAAAATATTACCTTTTAAGATGAATTTTATAAGGGTTGGTTTTGCCCATGTGACTTCAGGTTTCAGTTCTAGCAGGGCTGTATAATGGTCTTGATGATAGCTCCATTCTGAGGAGATGAGGGTGCTTCAGACTCCATTGTAATGGACTTTATTCGGAGACAAGAAGCTTGGGAACGGTCTTGTCTCGTTGGGCTGGATTCTGTAGGCCCACCACCAAAATAGGCAGCGGGTGAGAAAACTGGCAGCCTGCACGCTCAGGCTGCACATCGCAGCCTTGATCCTAAACATGGCTGCTCATTAGCATGCCGGGGTTGGCCACCTGCCCCCCAACCCCCTCCCTAATAATGTGGAGGCGGTGGGCGAGCCATCCCTGGCAACAGTGTCTGGTGCCACTATGCAAGCGCTGGTGCCATTTTTAAAGGACTTAGAGCCCCAAATGACCGTTTCAAATCTTAAAGGCTAACTGCATTTAAAACTCAGAAAATAATTTTAAAATTATTTCCATCCCCTCCCCCCCCCCCCATAGCCTTACATTTAATTCCTTGCCCACTCACCCACCCAAAATACTTACCTTGACTACATGTCCTTCCCCCCCACCCCCACAAAGTTCATAAACACTAACCCTCAACCCCTTCCTACCATCTCTCTCAACCAATCCAAAGAGTTTGACCCCGCTGCCCCCCTCCCGCACTGAGAAAAGTACCTCCTCCCCCCTCCCCACAGGAGCCACGCCTTGTTTCCACAAACGGGGCACCGAAGGCGCGTCGATTCCAGCCGCCGGGATGAAGATCTCAACCTGTAATGCGGGTCCTGTAGCTGAATGACGGATGTGGGGGGGGGGAATTGACACGAGGCCAAGATCAGAACAGGACCTGCTGGCATCGAGGTCAGTGGTGGGACTCATCCAGAGCAATCTTCATGCCCCCACCAGCCACCATTCCTGATGTTGAGGGCTCTATAAAATTCAACCCATTGTGTTTGAATATCGCTCACATCCAGGTGTGATTATCTGTTGCATTTCCATGCAGGTGGGGCTTAATTGGTTTGCAGTCTTAGAAGACACAGATGTGCATTTGAGTGCAAGAGATACTGAGAGTCATGTCTTGTCCTCCATTTTATTGACAGCATGTGTACCAGTCTCTTTAAAATTGTTCCAATTTTTAAAAACTCTTCAGTTTGGTTCTGTATTTTCATCACTGCACTTCTCGTGGGCGTGACACTTTGCATATGCAAAGAGGGGGTCTACCTCCTGCATCAGGGCCCCTTTCCAAAATTGGGCTGTCCTGAATGCAGTCATCTCCCAGTCTGCGACATTAAAGATAACCAGCAGTCTTTAAATGTACTGTTGGGGGCTGCCACGAGAAAGGTAAGACTTAAGAAAAGTCTATTTCACCTCAATGTGGAGCACTCCATCTCTCCCACTCTCAGCAGTCTTAAAGAGTATTACTGTGCCCCTCCACCCCCCAACACCCCCCCCCTCCCGCCCCCCCAGCCCACCCTTTCTTAATATAACTTGCCAGCATAAGAATTTTTCAGAATAAAAAAGTCAAGTTATAAGTAAGGCAAATGGTAAAAGAACAGAAAACGAAGATATGTAAGAGGCAGGCTGAGTTCAGGCATTCAGAAGGAATGAAAGAGTGAGGAACACTTGTAGAGAGATGAACAGAGCAACTATGTGCCGTGCATGCGGAAAGACAGATAGTGTGAGACATATGTACAAACTGATATGTGGAAAGCGTAATAAAGGCACCCAGAGAGAGAAGGAGACATGCAGAAGGAAGGAAATCAAGATGAAGGGAGACTTGCATAAAAGGGAGAGTAATTGAGAAAAATAGCTGTAAACGAGTAGAGGTAAAGACTTAACTGCAAAAGCAAGTGTAAGAGATATAAAGACAAGGTGAAAGACAGTGTAAGACAGAAGGATTTAGACTAGCAGAAAAAATTTTGGAAGAAGTGGAGACCTTTCTATGTTCGTAATCCTATTCTGTGTGAGATCAGCTGGTATGTTTTAAAAATAATCAATACTTTGGAGTTGACTTTCTGCTGTGCTGTTTGCAAGCAGTAAAAACGTGAATAGTCGTTAAGGCTACATTTTTGTTGGGGCTTTGCACAAGTTGCTTTTACATATTAATAGTCAATGCCTGTCCTTCCTGGAGCAAGACCAGCTCGACCAGATACCTTCTTTAACTTGATGTGCATTTGCCCTTTCATACTGCTCCTCTGCTGTTTGGTCCGCTCCCAAGTGGTCACTGTCAACATGAAAAGTACACCCTAAAAGCAACATAGCTAGCTTAATGCAGGAATCAATTCTTTTGCGGGAGTTATAGATGGAAGGGCTGCTGTACAGGGTTGTGGAGCTTATGTTGGCACACACAAGCAGGAACATTTGCCATAGCATTGGTCATATGTTCCCAATATTCTGTTGGCTTTGCTGGTTTCAGAGATTGCAAGGTGTAAGATTACATGGATATTTTAAAAATTGAACCACTGTTTGTTTTTTAAGTAAACATTTTAAGGCAAGTCTGTGTTTTTAATCCGCCATACTTATTGAGAATGTTTTGCAATCTTAGCCAGACTTTTCCACCTTCCAATTTGTGCTTAAACAGGGAATGTCTGATGACATAATTGGGAGAGCTGACTGGGAGGAATTATAATACAGTGGCTTTACACATAAAATGGAAATGGCAAGAATTCATGATGCATCCTAGTTCAACCAGTGTTGCCTTCCTGTTATTTGACTCCCCCTTACTGTTGTGCTTAGTAACTGCTTTGAGTTAATTCTGCCTTCAGTGTCATCAGCCCTTAATGTTCAAACAAAAATATATGAAATGCCAACAGACATTCCCCACCCTGCCAAAATATGCTCATGTTGTTACCTGTTTATTTAAAAGGGATTCTGATCATGAGCTAGCCAGTTTATTATCCAGCTGCAGTCTGTAATATATGAAACAGATCATTACAGTAAGCTGTCAGTTGACTGATTTTATGAGTGTATATAAGAGCTATAAATGTACTAAATAAAATAAAGTATAAAAAATACAAGTCAATGGAGTAGAGTTTCCACCATGGATGCAATCAGCAATCCAGATGCAAAATTGTGCTCAAAATTGCGCAAGTTTTTTCAATTGAGTTTTCCACACCAACACAAGTGCATATCACCAAATGTAAAATCTTCCATCAACCAATGCAATCAGGGAGCATTTCAGAATGTAATTCCTTTTTTAAATGTCCTTGCTATATTTAAGAATGGTAATGGTGCAATTTTACTAGTACAGCTGAAAATAGTTTTCTCACAAAAAAAAAGCATTTTAATTAAGTGTCTAGTTCGCCACCTGTGAATAACCTGATTTTAAATTACTGAAAATGAATTTTAAAACAATACAGTGCTATTTACTAGTTACATTGGTGTACAGTCGCCAGGTTCTAAGTAAACTAAGTAATGTTTAATGTTTAAAAGCTGCTAATTAGTGTCCTTAGGGCTAAAAAAAAAATAGCTTAAGTTTATGAGCCTCCTTGAAGGCCTGCAAATGGGCACAATTAGTCGAATTTGCCACAGCGATTAACTCAATCTGGAGATGTAGCTGGTTTTGTGAGTGACGCTGACTTCCAATACTGTTTTTTTTTAAATCAGTGCAAAAGATCATGAAAACTTGATTTTCACTGAGCCTAACTTGCAGTTCACATTCTGTGATATTTTGCGTTGGTTTTGCCAAGTAAATCGTGGATAAGTATGGAAAATATGCTGTAATTCTTTTCCTTTCATGACTGTTAACTAAACAAAAATAACTGTTTATCTAATGGGCTGCTTCAATTTATTATCGATCCTTGGAGTAGTGCAAAACATTAAAAACTTTAAAATACCTAGTATCTTTTCAGTCATATAGCATACCGAAAGGATTTTATGAAATTCTAATTGCTCAATATGGACTGAAGCTGGAGGAATGGGTATAAATTTGTTACGACCAGGTGAGAAAGAGGTCAAGGTCCCCTTTCAGCCTTCACCTGGTCTTATTGTAACAGGGTTTTTTTTTTAAACACGCTGTGTTTTTAGCTCCCTTCACTTTCAGACTGGGCAGCCTGTGCTAACTCTTGCAATACTGGGTCGGCTCGCTGACCCTCAGCTAGGGAAAATCAATTTAATTAATTCCCTGGGTCTCCTACACTTTCCAAAGAAAGTCTCGGACAGGCAGACCTCATGGTCGTCTGCTTGCAGTGCCAATGTAGAATCCTGTGGGGGAACTGGTTTGATCATGGCTTGATCCACGACATTCAGGGAAACTGCAGGGGACTGTCTCTTGCCATTACCCTGTCTCTCTGACCTCCTGGGGTCTATCTTTCACTATTGGGGCGGCTACCACCTTCACCCGCACCAGATCATTACCGAGGAGCAGGTCAGCCCCGTTCACAGGCAATGAGGAACAATCCCTACGGTCACCAGTCCCGAAACTAACTCTCACTTCGGGTGCACCCGGTGTACAGGTACAGGCATCCACTGCCCTCCAATACCATTCACCACCATTTTGGTGTTCGCTGCACTTTCTGGGGGAAAGGTCAGGCCTTTTCCCAGTAATAGGGATCGAGTGGCCCCTGTGTCCCTGAGAATTACTATGGGCTTGCTTGCCCCACTCAAGGGGTATGGGGTTATTCTCCCTTCAGACACAAAACCCTGATAACTCTCAGGAACCCCATTAAATTTTCCTGCACTTGCAGCAGTAGACTTCCTGGGTATCACTCTTACTGCAGTTAAAGCCACAGCTTGTTCTGCTGTGCTTTCCATCAGGTTCCTGTCTTTACTGAGTGGGTGAGCCTTGATTAACCCTACCGGTTTTCCCTTTAGTTTCCATCAGTCAGCATTTAAATGCCCTGCTTTATTACAATGGAAGCGCTCAGGTCTCTGGGTCTCACTCTTGCTCACAGCACCTTCCTTTTTGGCTGGAGGAGGGCCTCTTGTGTCTCCTGTTTTCCTTTTTCTCCCAGGACTGCTTGGGCTTCTATCATCTTCTCACCCTTTTGGATTTGTGATTAGGAAAGGTTCTCCCCCATGGGAAACCGACTTATAAATTACTGCAAACTCATCAGCTAGAAAAGCCGCTTGCTGGGCTCTCTGAACCCGCTGCTCCTCTACATGGGTCTTTATGGAGAGTGAGAGAGACTTTTAAATTCCTCTAACAGAGCTACTTCCCTGAGATTCTCATAGCTGAGCTGTACTTTAAGAGCCCTCGGCCACTGGCCAGCTGCTTACTTCTTTCAAACTCCTGATAAGTTTGATTAGCTTGCTTCTTTAGGGTTCCAAACTTTTGGTGATAGTCTTTGGGTACTAATTCATATGCCCCAAGGATAGCATTTTTGGTTACTTCATAATTTGATGAACTCTTATCTGGCAACAGGGAATAAACCTCATGCGCTTTTCCAGTTATCTTGCTTCGTAGTAAAAGAGACCAGGTCTCAGCTGGCCATTTTAGCTGCCTTGCCAGTTTCTCAAAAGGCACAAAAAAATCCTCCACATCTTCCTCATTGAATTTTGGGATTGATGAGCTAGTTTTAACAATTCTGCACCCAGCCCTGAATTACACTCCTCCATATTGGCCGTGCTTCACTGGGGTTACTTGGTCACCCCCTAGTTAACTCAAACCCCTTCAACTCTCTCTCTTTGCATTCTTTCTGGAATATTATTCTCTCTCTCCTGCCTTTCATTTTCTTCATATTCCTTCTGGAAGGCTCTCTCTTTCTTTCTCCCTCTCTCTCTTTCTTTCTCCCTCTCTCTCTTTTTCCTCTAATTCAATTTTCCTTTTTTCCAGTTGTATCTTTACTAGCAGTACCCTGTCTGGGTCTACTTCTAACACTGCTTCTACTTCTTCAGATTCAAGAGAAAAATGGTTGGCCACTAGCCTTAGGAGTTCAGACTTCCTAACCTTGTCACGTACGGTGATCCCACACTGCTCAGTAATTTTCCTCAACTGCTCCATAAATATTGCTTTTAACTTATCCCAACTTACTTCAACCTGGCTTGGGGAGCTACTAGCTTCAGTTGCAGACACGTTAGTATTCAATCTCACACAACCACAAGAAAACCTGTATTAAAATCTTGATCTTTTTGATTGGGAACAATTTGGCTTCCCACTTCCAATTTCTGTCATTTGTCTGTGGGTAACATCCCGGACACTAGCACCCAAATTTCTGTTACGATCAGGTGAGAAAGAGATCTAGAGTTCCCTTCCAGCCTTCACCTGGTCTTACTATAACAGGCTTTTATTTTTTTAAACACAGTGTTTTTAGCTCCCCCTTGGTGAATCCTTGTCCACCCCCTTCCAATTATAAGGTAAGGAAATCAGCACAAACAGGCTTTCTTAGGTTTAAAGAAGAAAGGTGAAATTTTATTAAACTTAAACTTAAAACCTCAAAAAAAAAAGTTAATGCCCCCGGGTACATGCCACACCCCACGCTAGCATGCATACATGCTACGTACATTGAAATAGAGACAGAAAAGAGCAGAAGAAATAAAGTGGAAAAGTTTGAGGCCATATCTGAAGAGATTTTTTGTTATGGGTCTTTGAGCTCACACTGTATAGTCCTTGTTTGTAGGTAGTTCTTGCTTTCTGTTGGGGCCCAGTAATCTTCTTAAACCTTGTTCACTGTAGGAGACTTTTCTCTTTGATGTTCATGTGTCTTCAGTGGGTTTTTGGAGTTCCGTGAGAAAGAAATGGTGAGCCAGACAGGACAGGAGGGGAGGTCTTTTCAATCCAGGAGCAAATAACCTTCTGCCAGTTCAAACACTGTCTCTACAATTTAAAACTCCCCAAGTTGGCCAGTAGGGTGGTCACACGGCCGACTGGTTTGACCAGGTCTGTTCTGTGTATTGTACAGGAGCAGGGAATCGCTCCTTTTGTTCCAACACTGTCTGCTAATGTGCAAAAATGTATTTCCAGCCAGGGGCCTGGCAATCACTTGGAACAGGCCTGGTCTTCACAGCAACAATTTGAAATGTAATGTCCATGTGGCGAAATTAATGTGCCTCATTCTTGGCAGGTAGGGGCCTGCATGACACTTAATTTATGTTTGGAATATTTTGGATAGTCGCTCCTCCTTGTTATACAATAGATTCCATACAATGAATTTTGTTGTTTGTAGAGTTTTTTAGCATGATTTTCTCCCCCATTATTTTCTTTCATACTTCGCTTTCCTTTGCCACCTTCAAACAATGTATCATTCTCATCAGTATTTCAATAAAGTCGATCTAGAATATGTGGTCAAGTTCCGGAGTGGGCCTTGAACCCACAATCTTTTTTGAGAATGCTAACAACTGAGACATACTGCTTTCCAAAACTGAAGTTGGAGAGGGATAATGGAGAGCACCGTGTATAATTAAAATGCTGTCCTTTCTTGCATCTGACTTCAGACCAATAGGATGGGAGTCTCCTTTGCCTCACTCTATGTAACTAAGACTCCACTCAGCCAACATGTTCTGTCCAGTTCTGCAGCCTAAAGTTGAAAAATTGAACTGGCTGCTATATTACACTGAGGGGTGGCTTGATAGAGGTCTTTAATGTTAAGGACACCTGGCTTTCCTCTCATATACTACCCTTCACAAACTTGAGGTCTACCAAAATTTTGCTGCCCGTGTCCTAACTTGTACCAAATGCCATTCATCCATCATCCCTATGCCCGATGATCTACATTGGCCTTTGGTTAAACAATGCTTCGATTTTAAAATGCTCATCCTTGTTTTCAAATCCCTCATGGCCTCACCTCTCCCTATCTCTATAATCTCCTTCAGCCCTACAACCATCCGAGATATCTCTGATTCTCTAATTCTGCCCTTTTGAGCATTCCCAATTTTAATCGCCCCACCATTGGTGGCTGTGCCTTCAGCTTCCTAGACCCTCAGCTCTGGAATTCCCTCCTGAAACCGCTCTGCCTGTCTACCTTGATTTCCTCTAAGACACACCTTTAAAACCTATCTTTTTGACCAAGTGTTTGGTCATCTACCCTAATATCTCCTTATATGGCTTGGCGTCATCTTTTGTCTTATAATGCTCCTGTGAAGTGCCTTGGGACATTTTATTACATTGAAAGTGCTGTATAAATACAAGTTGTTGTTATGAAAGGGTTTGACGAGGTAGACATAGAGAAGATGTTTTCCCTTGCACAGGAGATTGTCATAAATAAATCTAACATGGAATTCAGGAGAAACCTTTTTACCCAGAGGGTGGTTAGAATTCGGAACTCATTATCACATGAACTAGTTAAAGTGACTATCATAGGTGCATTTAAGGGCAAGAAAGATAAACACTTGATGGAGAAAAGAATAAGAGGATATGTTGACAGTGTGAAATCAGGACAGGTTGGAGGAGTCTCGTGTGAACATAAACACCAGCTTGGAGCTGTTGGGCCAAATGGTTTGTTTCTATGTTGTTAATACGATGTAAATAGAGTAGACTAGACTTTTATTACTTTAATCAGATATTATTAACTCAGCAAACAGTATACCTAATGCATCATATGTGATATCATTGTTTTTTCCTCCAAAAATATACTTTATTCATAAAAAGCTGTAAAAAAATACATTACAAAACAGTTCCAAGTTGACATTCTAGAAAGTGCAAAGAAATCAGTTTCCTTCGATACAAAATGTGAGTTACCTCACAACTCTTACCATTCAATTTTACATGCATTGCACAGCAAAACCATTTTGGTGCAGACAACCCGAGGGGTTTTACACAGGTTCCGGTCCCTCGGTTCACTATGGTGGGAGGACCTTACACAGTGGCCTTTCCCCATTGAGCCTTTGCGATGGCTGCCCCAAGCTTTAGTGCGCCCTGCAACACTCGGTCGTGGACAACTCTTTGCACTGGAAGACCAGCAAGTTTCGGGCAGACCAAAGAGCGTGTTTCACTGAGTTGCTGGTCCTCCAGCAAGCGTTGATGTTTATCTTGGTGTGCCTCCCTGGGAACAGCCATAGAGCACAGAGTCCAGCATTAAGGAGTTGCTCGGGATGAACCTTGACAAAAACCACTGCATCTCTTTCCACACTTGCTTTGCAAAGGCACGTTCCAGAAGGAGGTGGGCGACAATCTCTTCCCCACCACAGTCACCTCAAGGGCAGGGAGCGGAGGCGGTGAAACTCCAGGCGTGCAGGAAGGATCTGTTGGGGGGGTGGGGAGGGCCCTTACCGCCACCAGCCAAGCTTCGTCTTGGTGCTTGTTTGAAAGTTCTGGCGATGTGGCATTCTGTCAAATGACTTTGGCAGTCTGCTTGGGTAACCGTCCGACAGGATCCACTATCTCCTTTTCCCATAGGGCCTTGAGGGCATTCCGTGCCTGATGGATTGGTGGTCAATGGTGTTGGATAGGTGGTACGGCACAGTCCAACTGAATGGAGGGGTCCGCGGCAATGTGGCCAGACCCAAACTTCACAGCACCGGGGACAGGTAGTGACACTTGGTGTTTGCGTACTGGGGTTCCACCCACAGCTTGATGCAGCCGCACACAAAAGTGGCCATCAGGATGAGGGCTACGTCGGGTATGTTTTTTCCCCCTTTATCCAGAGGTTTGACCATCGTGTTGCTGTGGACATGGTCCATTTTCGATCCCCAGATAAAACGGAAGTTGGCTCGGTTGACCACCACGGTGCAGGAGTGGGGTATGGGCCAGACCTGCACCACGTGCACTAACAACGTGAGCGTCTCGCACCTGATGACCAGGTTCTTACCCACAATGGAGAGCGAACGCTGCTCCCACATGCTCAATTTATGTTTTACCATTGCTATACACTCCTTCCAGATTTTGGCACACACCCCGGCCCCTCTGAACGATATCCCCAACACCTTCAGGTAGTCTGACCTGACGGTGAAGGGAACAAAGGATCGGTCGGCCCAGTTCCCAATGAACATGGCCTCACTCTTGTCATGATTTACTTTGGCTCCCGAGGCCAGTTCGACCTGGCTGCAGATGCTCATCAGCCTGCGAACGGACCGCGGATCTGAGCAGAAAACGGTGACGTTATCCATGTACAGGGAGGCTTTGACCTGAGTGCCTCCGCTGCCTGGGATTGTCACCCCTCTTATGCCTGCATCCTTTCTAATGGACTCAGCAAAAGGTTTGATACAGCAAACAAACAAGACAGGGGAGAAAGTACAGCCCTGTCTGACTCCAGATTTGATCGGAAAACTTTCCAATTCCCACCCATTGATTGAGACTGTGCTACTGATGTTTGTGTAGAGCAGTTGGATCCAATTGTGGATTCCCTCCCCAAACCTCATTTTGGAGAGCACGTCCATCATGTATGTGTGCGATATTCTGTCAAAAGCCATCTCCTAGTCCAAGCTGATGAGGCAGGTGTCCACCCGCCTGTCCCATACATAGGCGATCGTATCACTGAGTAGTGCCCGGCTATCAGAGATCTTCCTGCTGGGTACAGTACACATCAGATCAGGGTGAATCACCAACTCCAGAGCAGACTTGACCCGACTGGCAATGACCTTGGACAGAATCTTGTAGTCTACATTAAGCAGTGAGATGGGCCACCAATTTTTGATATCCACCCTCTTCCTCCTTCCGCTTGTAGATGAGGGTGATGATGCCTTTCCTCATGGATTCTGACATGCTGCTGGCCAGAAGCATACTCTCGTACACTTTCAGCAGGTCTGGGCTGATCCAATCCCACAAAGTCAAATATAACTCAACTGGTAAACCATTGCTTCTGGGAGTTTCACTTGTCTCGAAGGACCTGACGGCCTTTGTCAGCTCATCCAGAGTTAGCGGTTTGTCCAGACCATTCCGCATTCTGTCATTTAAGATCTCTGTGATAAATGACGGGTAGGGCTGGGAGACCATGCTGTCTGTGGGCTTCACGTTGCACAGCCCAGCATAAAAGGATTTGCTAATCTTTAGTATGTTGGACTGCGATGACGTTACCGAGCCATCCTCTTCCTTCAGGCTGCTGATCACAGAGCTTTCTCCGTGTACCTTTTGGAAGAAGAAACACGAACACGTCTCATCCCGCTCAACGGAGCGGACTCTGGACCGGAAGATGATGTCGGAGGCCCCAATGGCAAAGAGCGAGGTCCGCTGACTCTTCACCTCTTGGAGCTCCTCCTTGACCTCGACCCCCATCGACTGCAGCAGGAGCAAATTCTGCATTCTTTTCTCGAGTCAGGACATTTCCTTCTGTCTCTCTCTCGCCCTCTGAACACCTTTGATAATGAAGAACCTCTTGATGTTAGCCTTGATCATCTCCCACCAGTGCACCGGAGACTCAGAGGAGTTTCACGGTTCTCCAACCTTTGTAATCCCTTTTGAGCTCTTCGATGTTGTCTGGGGTCAGCAGTTTTACATTCAGCTTCCATGTCCCCCTGCCAACCCGCTGGTCATCCTGTAAGTGACAGTTGGCCAGCAGGAGACAATGGTCAGAGAAGAAAACTGACTTGGCGTCGGTGGATCTGATCGTGAATGCATGGGACACAAACAGGGAGTCAATCCTGGAACGGGCAGACCCGTCCAGCCTTGACTCGGTGTATCTACGCTGCACTCTGTCTGCAGGGTTGCTGAAGACGTTGTGCAGCTTGGCATCTTTTACTGTTTCCATTAGGAATGTGGATGTAGTGTCCAGTTTGCTGTCATCACTGCCAGATCGTCCGGCTGCATCGATGATGCAGTTGAAGTCAGTGCCTAGAATGACTGGCCTGTATGTCGCCAGCAGCAATGGGAGCTGCTGGAGGACGGTCAGCTGCTCGACCTTGTCCACTTGTGTACTCACTGAGCTCATCGGGAGGTTTTGAATCCTCTCTTTCGTTAATTTAACATCAGGTGCTGTCAATGGGCCCCTAAGTGTGAAGCATTTCCTTGGCACTTTCATGTTTGCATTATGCTATGAAATAGCATCACAACCCGACTATGCAAATGCACAGAGCCAGTTCTTTCAGTTTCAGGCCTACAAGATCATGATAAGACATAAATTTATATCATGACATCAGGTCTCCAGCCACAAATTAGTCCCCGACAGTATGAAATGGAGAGGTGCATAGACGTCGTTTCATCATCGGTTCCCAGAGACTGAATCAGTAACATAAGAAGCATTATTAACAGCAGCAAATCCTGAGAGGCTGATGTGGTAGGTGGTGTGAGGTTGTCGTGCATGGACCTGTGTAATGGCAAAGATTCATCTGTTTGATAGCACTGCTTATAAAATGCAATAAAATCCTCCAGCCCCCAGCTGTGGCATCCTTTCCTTTGAATGAATACAAATATTTTATGTAAACGCACACTCAGGAACTAGCAATAAATTCACAATTCATTTTTAAAAAATGGAAAACTAAATTATGCAACATCTTTATCTCTGATTCCCAGATGCCATTTTGATGTAGTGTTGATGTTGTGAAGTGCTTGGTGAATTTCCTTTTACTCCGTTGCCATCTAAAGATTTTTACCCATTTACTATGAAGGCATGCTTTGCTTCATTTCACTCTTATTCTCCTGTGTAACAAGGTAAAACACAGGACAAATGACAGACTTGTGTCTTAATCTGAACCTTTAGTCTTTTTCCAGCCCTACAAAGCTTTTAGTTGGTTGTCAAAATGTTTGATGGGTTTTTTATCTAGTTGCCGCCTGTTTAATTTACCCAAATTGGAGCACGATTCTGAATTGTTCCTGATGGATTTTTTGTTTCAAGTTATGGTTCAATTAGAATAAACTCAGTCATGGGATACATCTACAATACTTTGAGATGCCTTTCCATCTTGGTGTATTTTTCTGAAGCCAGTCCCCAAAGGTAAGCATTGGCTCTTGCTATACATGCAGTCATTTTGTATGTTGGCCATATCTTGCAGTAAAAAAATGGACATGACAACATAACATTACAGATTTGGGCCATTGGTTTGAAGACTCCTGCAAAGTGAAATTGTGTCACCTTCTGCCCCCAGATTAGATGAAATGTGCCATTGGGATTAGCTACTTCAAAAATAACATCCCACATTTTTATTCAGGATTTAGACAATCTATTTATTTAATTTACAGAATATTAGATGCCGGCATCAGTTATGTTATTGAGATAAAATGTTGCATCACTTGGAATAAATTAGCATATTAATTACAAAATTAAAAAAAACACCATATGCAGTTGATTCCACTAAAAGGGGCATCCTATGTGTTTTGGAGCAGAAAATTCAATGTCTTATTTTGGAAATGGCAGAAAATCTTTTTTGTTGGTTTGTCGAGCAACAAGCTAATTTAGCAATATGGATTATGTTTTTGCAGCATGAATGATAGAATCATTTGGCAACCCTTCAGTACAGTCCCCTGCAACCCACCCCCCCCGGCAACATAGCACATCTAACAAGTACTTGTTGCATCCTACCCTCAGCCAATTTGTAATTCATTCCCAGTGTTAACATTGAATCTTCACAGCTTTGAGCACAATTAACAGCCTTTTATGTTGAACTTTATGAACAGTGTACAACATATCATAGGACTTTCCGCGCTCCACTTGGGTTGTCACTTCCTCAAAGAAATTGAGGAGAGTCATCAGGCAGGATCTTCCCCATTTGAATCCATTTTGACTAGATTGTGCATCTACAGATGATCTGCCAGTTTACGTCTGATAATCAGTTCCATTATTTGCCATAATGGTAGTATATAATAGTTAAAGTAATAATGTAATAGTAAAGCTAATGGGTCTGTAATTTCCTGTGTCTGTTTTATTACCATTTTCTGAATATTGAACACCATGTTAAGCTTGTTTCATATCTACCAGCACTTCCTCAATGTCTAGCCACTCCTTCGCAATACTTGCTGGCGCCTCACAAATCTCTTTAGTCTCTTTTGACATGCTTCAGGTAAATAACATCTGTCCTTGCCAATTTATTTGTTTTGAGTACATTAAGCTTTTCTGGGACGTAGATCTAACCTACAAAGATGTCATGGATTTCTCTTGGGATATCTTTGTCTCAGGAAAGCATGTTGCTCATGTTTTTTCGTGAATCTTTGGAGGAGGTAGCCACGTAGAATAATTCTTAGTGTGTGTTCATCCTCAGTTTCAAGGCTGTTGGCACCATTTATGGTTCAAGCCTCTTCTTTCATTGGACTCTTGTGTTGTGGTACTGAGTGAATTTCTTTCACTGTTATGCTTAGCCTTAGCTGTGATACTTTACTTCTAGGTCTCTCTGCCCCTCTGATCACCCCTTTAACATATTTGTGCAGTCTTTGCACTCATTCTAATAAGTCCTTTTCCTTTCTTCCTGCAGGATTAGTACAAGTCGGTTTTCCTCTTTATTTCACTTTCCGATGCATTCCTGGCCAGTCTTTGACATCTTACCCTCTGTAAACTTGAGGTTATTCAAAACTCTGCTGTCAGAGTTCTTACTTGTCAGCAAGTCCCGTTCATGCATCTTCCCTGTGTTCACTGACCTACGTTGGCTCCCGGTTAAGCAATGTCACCACTTTAAAAATTCTCATCGTTGTTTTCAGTCCTTCCATGGCCTCACCTCTCCATACCTCTAATCTCCTCCAGCCCCTCAACCATCCAAGATATCGGCACACCTCTAATTTTAGCCTCTTGAACAGCCCCAATTTTAATTGCTCCACCATTGGATCCAGTCCCTTCAGTTGCCTCGACCCTAAGCTGTGGAATTCCCTCCTTAAACCTCTCTACCTCCCTCTTTTTTTTAAGATACTTCTTAAAATCTACCTCTTAAGAAAAATTGCTGTCTGTCCTATTATTGTCTTGTGTGGCTCGGTGTTAAATTTTGTTTTAAAACGCCCTTTGGGATTTTTTATTATATTAAAGACATTATATAAAAATATGTTGCTATTAATTTATTAATATATTTAGAGTTGTGTTTGATCATCCTGAGCTTGTTAGTTTTGGGCATTTACATATATGTATGCTCAGCATTTTACCTTTTGAAGGTGTTCCAGTTGTCTTCTGTGTTTGAACAACCTCCTTCAATCTCCTGGCTTTATTTCTTCACTGATTTCATTGAATTTGGTCCTTTCAAACTTATGAACGTGGGTCTTGGATAATTCTGAAGGAATATAAGAAATAGTAGCAGGAGTAGGCCATTCCACCCCAGAGCCTTCTCCGCCATTCAATACTATCATGGCTGATCCGATTGTGGCCTTAACTCCACTTTCCTGCCTGTCCCCCATAATCCTTGACTCCCTTGTAAATCAAAAATCTGTCTAACTCTGCCTTGAATATATTCAATGGCCCAGCCTCCACTGCTCACTAGGGAAGAGAATTCCAAAGATTAATGACCCTCTGAGAGAAGAAATTCCTCCTTATCTCCATCTTAAATGGGAAACCGCTTATTTTTAAACTGTGCCCTCTAGTTCTAGATTCCCTCACAAGGGGAAACATCCTCTCGGCATCTACCCCATCAAGCCCCCCTTCAGTGACTGGTGTACGAGAACACCCAGTTCACGTTGCAAATTCCCCTCTCTCAGTTTATAGCCATTCAGATAATAATCTGCCTTCCTGTTTTTGCTACCAAAGTGGATAACCTCACATTTATCCACATTATACTGCATCTGCCATGCATTAGCCCACTCACTCAACTTGTCCAAATCACCTTGAAGCCTCTCTGCATCCTCCTCACAACTCACCCTCCCACCCAATTTTGTGTCATCTGCAAATCTGGAGATATTACATTTAGTTCCCTCATCTAAATCATTAATATATATTGTGAATAGCTGGGGTCCTAGCACCGAACCCTGTGGTACCCCACTAGTCACTGCCTGCCATTTGGGAAAAATACCCATTTACCCTTCCTCTTTGTTTCCTGTCTGCAACCAATTTTCTATCCATCGCAATACACTACCCCAATCCCATGCACTTTAATTTTACGCTAATCGCTTATGTGGGACTTTGTCGAAAGCCTTCTGAAAGTCCAAATAAACCACATCCACTGGCTCCCCCTCATCAACTCTACTAGTTACATCATCAAAGAATTCTAGTAGATTTGTCAAGCATGATTTCCCTTTTGTAAATCCTTGCTGACTCTGTCCGATTCTACCACTGTTCTCCAAGTGCTCTGCTATAAAATCTTTGATAATGAACTCTAGAATTTTCCCCACTACCAACATCAGGCTGACTGTTCTATAATTCCCTGCTTTCTCTCTATCTCCCTTTTTAAATGGTGGGGTTACATTAGCTACCCTCCAATCTGTAGGAACTGTTCCAGAGTCTATAGAATCTTGGAAGATGACCACTAATGCATCCACTATTTCTAGGGCCACTTCCTTAAGTATTCTGGGATGTAGATTATCAGGCCCTGGGGATTTATCGGCCTTCAATCCCATCAATTTCCCCAACACAATTTCTCTATTCATACTGATTTCCTTCAGTTCCTCTCTCTCACTAAACCCTGTGTTCCCCAACATTTCTGGTATGATATTTGTGTTCTCCTTTGTGAAGACAGAACCAAATTATACATTTAGTTGGTCAGCCATTTCTTTGTTCCCCATAATAAATTCCCCTGTTTCTGACTGTAAGGGGTCTACATTTGTTTTCACTAATCTTTTGTGTACGAGGACACCCAGATCCCTCTGTACTGCAGCATTCTGCAGTCCCTCTCCATTTAAATAATATTCTGCTATTCTATTCTTCCTGCCAAAGTGGACAATCTCAGATTTTCCCGCATTATACTCCATCTGCCAAATTTTTGCCCACTTACTCAACCTATCTATATCCCTTTGCAGACTCCTTGTGTTCTCTTCACAACTTGCTTTCCTACCTATCTTTGTATCTTCATCAAATTTGGCTACAACATAATCAGTCCTTTCATCCATTAATATAGATTGTAAATAGTTGAGGCCCCAGCACTGACCCCTGTGGCATTCCCCTTGTTACATTTTGCCAACTTGAAAATGACCCATTTATCGTTATTCTGTTTCCTATAGTTAGCCAATCCTTTATCCATGCTAATATATTACCCGCAACACATGAGCTCTTATCTTGTGTAGTAACCTTTTATGCGACACCTTATGAAATGCCTTATGGAAATCCAAGTACACTACATATACTGGTTCCCATTTATCCACCCTCAAAGAACATTAATAAATTTGTCAAACACGATTTCCCTTTCATAAAACCATGTTGACTCTGCCTGATTGCATTATGATTTTTTAAATATCCTACGACTACTTCCTTAATAATGGATTCTGGTATTTTCCCAATGACAGATGTTAGGCTAGCTGGCCTATAGTTTCCTGCTTTCTGTCTCCCTCCTTTCATGAATAGAGGTGTTACATTTGCGGTTTTCCAATCCGCTGGGACCTTTCCAGAATCTAGGGAATTTTGGGAGATTTCACCCAATGCGTCCACTATCTCCGCAGCCGCTTCTTTTAAGACCCTAGGTTGCAGGCCATAAGTTCTTGTCAGCCTTTAGTCCCATTACTTTTCCTAGTACTTTTTCTCTGGCGGTAATTGTTTTAAGTTCCTCCCTCCCTTTTGCCTCTTGATTTTCTACTATTCTTGGGATTTTATAAGAACATAAGAAATAGGAGCAGGAGTAGGCCATTCGACTCCTCGCGCCTGCTCTGCCATTCAATAAGATCACAGCTGATCTGATTGTAGCCACAGCTCCACTTTCCTGTCTTACCCCAATAACCCTTGATTCCCTTATCAATCAAAAATCTATCTAACTCGGCCTTGAATATATTCAATAACCCAGCCTCCACTGCTCTCAGGGGAAGAGAATTCCAAAGGCTAATGAACCCTCTGAGAGAAGAAATTCCTCCTCATCTCCATTTTAAATGGGAGACCACTTAATTTGAAACTGTGCCCCCTAGCTCTGGGTTCCCCCACTAGGGGAAACATCCTCTCAGCATCTACCCTATCATGACCCCTCAGAATGTTAAATGTTTCAATAAGTGGGCGGCACAGTGGCGCAGTGATTAGCACCGCAGCCTCACAGCTCCAGCGACCCGGGTTCGATTCTGGGTACTGCCTGTGCGGAGTTTGCAAGTTCTCCCTGTGACCGCGTGGGTTTTCGCCGGGTGCTCCGGTTTTCTCCCACAGCCAAAGACTTGCAGGTTAATAGGTAAATTGGCCATTGTAAATTGCCCCTAGTGTAGGTAGATCATAGGAGAATAGTGGGGATGTGTTAGGGAATATGGGATTAATGTAGGATTAGTATAAATGGGTGGTTGTTGGTCGGCACAGACTCGGTGGGCCGAAGGGTCTGTTTCAGTGCTGTATCTCCAAATAAATAAAAATAAAATAAATAAAAAGATCACCTCTCGATCTTCTGAACTCCGTTGAGTATAGGCCAAACCTGCTCAACCTTTCCTCATAAGGCAGCCCCTTCATCCCAGGAATCAGCCTAGTGAACCTTCTCTGAACTGCTTCTAAAGCAAGTTTATCCCTTCTTAAGTAAGGAGATCAATACTGTACACAGTACTTTCAGTGTGGTCTCACCAATGCTCTGTACAGTTGTAGCAAGACTTCCCTACTTTTATACTCCATCCCCTTTGGAATGAAGGCCAACATTCCATTTGCCTTCCTAATTAGTTGCTGTACCTGAATGCTAACTTTTTGTGATTCGTGTACGAGGACACCCAGATCCCTCTGTACTGCAGCATTCTGCAATCTCTCTCCATTTTCTATTCTTCCTGCCAAAGTTTATACTCTTTCTGCCAAATTCTCCCACTCACTGAACCTATCTATATCTCTTGGCAGACTCTGTGTTCGCCTCACAACTTTCTGTCTTCTAATGTGATGACAGATGCAAGATACTTGTTCAAAGTCTCTGCCATTTCCTTATTTCCCATTATTAATTCCCCAGTCTCATCCTCTAAGGCAATCACTTACTTTAGCTACTCTTTTCCTTTTTATATACTTGTAGAAGCTTGTACTGTCTGTTTTATATTTCTTTATAGTTTACGCTCATACTTTAATTTCTCTTTTTTTTAGCTATCATTTGCTGGTTTCTAAAATGTTCCCAATCTTCTGGCCTACCACTAATCTTGGCAGTATTGTATGCCTTTTCCTTCAATTTGATACAATGCTTAACTTCCTTAGTTAGCCGCAGGTGGTGCATCCTTTTCACAGAGTCTTTCTCAATGGAATATATCTTTGTTGAGAATGAGGAAATATCTCCTTAAATGTCTGCCACTGCTTCTCGACCATCTTACCTTTTAACATATTTTCCCAGTCCACTGTAGCCAACTCTATCTTCATATATCTATCTTCACCGGTGCCCCTTGTAATTGCCTTTATTTAAGTTTAAGACACTAGTTTCAGACCCAAGTGTCTCACCCTCAAACTGAATGTGAAATTCTATCATGTTATGATCACTTATGCCTGGAGGATCCTTTACTCTGAGGTCATTAATTAATCCTGTCTCATTACACATTACCATGTCTAAAAATAGCTTGCTGCCCGGTTGGTTCCAGAATGTATTGTTCTAAGAACCTGTCCCGAATATACTGTATGAACTCATCCTCGAGGCTATCTTTGCCAATTTGATTTGTCCAATTGATGTGAAGATTAAAATCACCAACGATTATTGTAGTATCTTTCTTACAACCCTCCATTATTTCTTGATTTATACTCTGTCCTACAGTGTAACTACTGTTAGGGGCCCTATAAGCTACTCACACCGGTGCCCCTTTTCCTTTGTTGTTTCATATATCCACCCAAACTGATTCTACATGTTGATCTTCCGAGTCAAGATCATTTCTCACTACTATGCTGATCTCATCCTTTATTAACAGAGCTACCCCACCACCTTTTCCTTTCTTCCTATCCTTCCAAAATGTCAAATACTCTTGAATGTTCAGTTCTCAGCCTTGCAACCACGTCTCTGTGATAGCTATCTATTTCTGCCATCAATTCATCCATCTTGTTACAAGTGCTGTTCAGATAAAGAGTCTTTAATTCTGTCGATTTACCATTTTTCCCTATTTTGACCTTATTTGCTGCTGCACTCTTATGTTTGTGTGCTGTATCCCTTCCTGTCGCACGCTGGTTATTATTACCTGTATCGCTACCCTGCAGTATTGCCTTGTCCTTTCTCATTAACTTTCTAAATCTCCCCTCACGTGAACCCTCTCCACCCCACCCTATTTAGTTTACCGCCCTCTCTACAGCCCTAGTTATCTGATTCGGCAGGTCTGAACCTCTCGGGCGGTGGGGAATCAGAGAGTGAACCTCTCGGGGGGTGGGGAATCAGAAAGTGAACCTCTCGGGGGGTGGGGAATCAGAGAGTGAACATCTCTGGTGGTGGGGAATCAGAGAGTGAACTTCTCGGGTGGTGGGGAATCAGAGAGTGAACCTCTCGGGGGGTGGGGAATCAGAAAGTGAACCTCTCGGGGGGTGGGGAATCAGAGAGTGAACATCTCGGGTGGTGGGGAATCAGAGTGAACCTCTCGGGTGGTGGGGAATCAGAGAGTGAACATCTCGGGCGGTGGGGAATCAGAAAGTGAACCTCTCGGGGGGTGGGGAATCAGAGAGTGAACATCTCGGGTGGTGGGGAATCAGAGTGAACCTCTCGGGTGGTGGGGAATCAGAGAGTGAACCTCAGGGTGGTGGGGAATCAGAGAGTGAACCTCGGGGCGGTGGGGAATCCGAGAGTGAACCTCTCAGGCAGTGGGGAATCAGAGAGTGAACCTCTCGGGCGGTGGGGAATCCGAGAGTGAACCTCTTGTGCAGTTGGGGACTATTCACGGGTTCATGCAGGAATTTTCCTCTAACTGTACTAACATTTGATAACTGTATGCAGGAAGCACATGATCACAACTCCAGGAATATGTCCAACGAAACTTGGCCACCCTTTGGACTTCAATAACTGGGTACTTACCAGTTTGTTTCAGTATTTCCTCTAACCGTTTGATTTAAAGCTCTGCATACAGAGCTCACCATTTTGCTGCATCCATCCCTTTTCCCCCCTTGCTGCATGATAGATTTTGATTCTCTCCATAGGAATCCTTTGCTGGCGCTATGTCCACATGTCTGCTCCAATTCTCATCACTTCCTGTGGAACAGATTTTCGGAGCCATGAGAATCTGCTGAAGACTTTCACAACCATACAGTTCATGCGTTGCTGTCTGCTCGTGACCATCCCTGCCAGTGTAGAACCCAGTCAGGTCTCTCATGTTTTTCTCAGCTTAGGCCTTGTTGATATTCTTACCACAGTACCTTTGCCTTTTAGTCCATATGATCATTAAATGTTTATGTTGATTAGGTCAACCTTGACTGCAATTTTATCCTGATGACAGGGGTCCTGGCGGTGGGCATGGAAAGCAGAGGGAGACCCCACCTTAGCCCTGTTTCTGACACCCATCTAAATTTCACTGCGGGCAGCCAATTAACGAACCGCCGTTGTGGACGCCGTTCTTTTAAGGGACAAACTCCCACCTCTAGAGCTGCCAGTCGATTGGAGGGCCAACAGTTCTTCAGTACTGGCTGCGCCACTGGGAGTGGTAGCCACTGCTGGTATTGCAGGAGGCCAAAGGGGACAAGATGTCAGAGACCCCAGGACACATGTAAGTGAGGTCGGGGCCAGTCAGGCAGGCCTGGGTGAGGGTGGGGGGGCTTCGGGGGTTCTAGTCGTGGGGGTGGCTATCGCCTCCTGGGGGCCTTTCCAGGAGCCATGGATTGCCCCCAGAGAAGGGACCCCTCTCCCAAGCCCACTAGGAGGCTGCCAGGTCTCACCTGGCAGTGCCTGCACGCTGCATCAGGACCCACCGCCTTCAATAAAATTAGAGCGGAGCAGAAGGCTGCCCTTATGTGGCCATTAAATGACCACTTAAGGGCCTCAATTGGCCTTGGGCGGGAAGGCTGTCCTCGACCTTCCTCGCCCCGGACAAAATGGCAGGGGGCCAGGACAAGGTCACGCACTCTGCCCGATGCCACTCCTTGCCATTTTGTGTGACCCTTGCCTCAGGTGTTGTCTGTTAAACATTTGTACTGCAGCTTTTTGCACTATTGCATATAGTATGATGTAGAATTGAACTTCCTTTCTCTTTTTCTTTGTATTTTTCCTTTGGGGGATTTCCCTTCACATGTTGTAACCAGAACTATAGAATTGAAAGGGTAAAAAGTTTTTAAAAGAATGATCAAATGGTTGTTCTGATGCCGTGTAAGCCATTCTATTTCCATAGCATCCAGGATTCTTGTGCAGTGTGACTCGAATATGGAAAACTGATTAAAGATCGTGCTGACTGTTAGAGAATTTTGAAACTAAACTTTCTTCTAGTGCCATAAGAAAGCTTCGAGGAGGCATAAAATAATCTTAAAATGTGTGTGTGTGGTGGGGTGTGGGGGAAGGACAGGGTAGGTGATGGAAGAGAAGGAAACTTGGATAGTTTTTTGCATTTTCTTTTAAGATCTTCTCTATACTGTCCACTGTCCTATCCCAGCAGGTGAACTGGTGAGCTTGAGTGTGTGATCGGAACTACAGGATGGCAATTTTATTCCCCTACATCTGCAGCCTGAGTAAAATAAATTATAAGTGATTAGTTGGTGTTGCTATGTGTAGCCACATGCTTGTCATTTTGTGGGGTCTGTCAAACACTCCTTGTTCCAGTCCTACTCAGGCCCCCTCCCCTAACTGTTTTACCAGTACTTTGATGATTCTATCACCAGTATCTTCCTGCTCTTGCCCCGAACTGGAAAACTTCTTCAACTTTGCTTCCAATTTCCACCCTTCTCTCACCTTCACATGGTCCATCTCCAACACTTCCCTTCCTCGACTTCTCTGGCTCCATCTCTGGGGATAGGCTGTCCACTAATATTCATTCTAAACCCACCAACTCTCGCAGCTACCTCAACTACACTTCCTCACACCCTGTCTCCTGTACGGACTCCATTCCATTCTCCCAGTTTCTCAATCTCTGACGCATCTGTTCTGATGATGCAACCTTCCTCAATAGTGCTTCTGATATGTCTCACTTTTCCCTCAACCGAGGATTCCCACCCCCCTCCACCACTGTGGTTGACAGGGCCCTCAACAGTGTTCGCCCTTTTCCCGCACTTCTGTCCTCACCCCTTCCCCACCCTTCCAGAACTGTGACAGGGTTCCCTTTGTCCTCGCTTTCCACTCCACATCCTCCGCCATTTCCATCACCTCCAGCATGATGCCACCACCAAACACATCTTCCCCTCCCCTGTCAGCATTCCGAAGGGATTGTTTCATCCATGACACCCTGGTCCACTTCTCCATCACCCCTGACACCTCATCCCCTTCCTACAGCACCTTCCCATGCAACTGCAGGAGCTGTAATGCCTGCCCTTTTACCTTCACTCTCCTCACCATCTAAAGCCTCAAACACTCCTTCCAGATGAAGCAGTGATTTACTTGTCCTCCTTTCAGTTTAGTATATTGACTCTGAGTTTCTGATCAGCTGCCTTTTAATTCACCACCCTGCTCCCATGCCCACATTTCAAAAAATTATTTATTTATTTTCCATGTGCCTGTCTGAAACCTGTTTTTCATGTTTTTCGTTTTAGACAGAGCAGTTGATTATTCTGCCATTAACACACGCTCTGGACTAATGCTTTGTCTTTTACAACAACTATCAGCACTCACTTTGCCTTTTGTTCTGTGACATCTCTGTCATTAATCTCTCCTGCCCTCTGCCCTATCACACACCTTCCCTTCCCCTCCCCCCCTTTACCCCTTACAGTTGCTCAAACTTTTGCCAGTTCTAATGAAAGGTCACAGACCTAAAATGTTAACTCTGTTTCTCTCTCCGCAGATATTACCAGACCTGCTGAGTATTTCCAGCACTTCCAGTTTCTATTTCAGATTTCCAGCATCTGTGGTATTTTGCTTTTATACAAGAGATTAGTTGTTTTGTATGATGAATTCCTTACATTCAAGAGAGGAACTTTTATTTTCACTTAATCTTCCAATGCACACAGCTTAAGCGGAAGATCAATGACATGATTACTGATTTTAAGACACCTCAGTGATGGGCACTGTCTCTCTTAATGTGAAATAGCAGTCCCAAAGTACATTCGCTGCTATAGGATAGTCAATAGGGAGATCAACCTCCTGCTTTCTTCAAAACATTGTTAAGTGCAAATAAAAATCTCCTTTAGCAACACTTGATAATTATGAAGGATTGCTATGAGGAAAAATGCAGGTGCGTGAATTCTCTCAACTGTTTTTCATTCCTCCTTTACCCTCAAGTGCCCTTGAGCATATTATTCATGAAACTCAAGGCAATATTGGGTCTTTCTGAACAAGTCAGTTTATATTCTCCTTAATAAAGGCTTGAATTATAATATTCATTTGAGGTGCTCTCCGAGTGACGTGCTTGTCAGGTTTTATGAGCCTGTGGATTTGTGTATCACTGAAGCAGTCAGCAGAACAGAGTAATATGCTGTGTGAATGTCTGTCAGTCTCAACTGCTGGAGACTTCATTTTGAGGGAAACAATTCTGAACTGGAAATAAGTCATGAAAATCCAGTCTGCTTGTATCTATGCTGTGACGAGGGCGTATCTGGCTGGAATTTTACATAGGGCCTGGGGAACCATGCTGGGATTTTTTGCCCCCCAGGCCTTTAATTGGTCTGAGGTGGGGCTTCCACCACCTCAAGGCAGGAAGTTCCGCCTAATGGAGCTGCTGGCCAATCAGCGGGCTAGCAGCTCTTAGTCCCAGCAGCGCCATTGGGAGCAGTGACCACTGCTTGGACTGCACCCAGCCATCGGAAGAAAGGTGAAGGACAGCCCGGGAATGAAGGTAAGTTTTTGGGGCTTTGCCTGGGATAATCGGCCGAGCCCTGGCGAGGCAAGGGGTGTCAGTTGAGGGGTTGGGGTGGGGTGTTGCTGGGGAGTGTTGTGCGGTGGGGGCAGTTGGGATTCCGGGGGCGGCCCTTCATGGGGCACAGGGTGCCGATCAGGAGGGTCCACCTAGCCCGCAAGAAGGAAAATCTGGCAGTTTTCTTGGGGCCTGTGCCGTCCAGCCTCCGAAGATAAAATACCCGTGGTGGTGGGAGGTGGCCCTTAAGTGGCAGTTAATTGACCACTTAAGGGCCTTGATTGGCTTGGGGAGGGCAAGCCATTTCTTGCCGCCGCCGCCCCATGTAAAATTGCAGCGGGGTCGGAAACAGCCCAACAGACAATTATGAGAAATAATCTGGCCTGCAAGACATGCTTGTTGAGGTATCCCTTTTGATCTTTCTGAATGTCCTTTGTCCATAATTAACAACCTCACCACAGAAATGACAACTTAATTTGTTTTGTGTCACATCCTCTTAGTTTTGTTTCAAAACTGAACAGAGAGTTAAAGGAATAGCCTGATGGTTAATTATTTGAAGAACAGGGGGAGAGATACCAACATGGAAACACATTGCAATGCATTACAGCCCCTCCCCCATCCTCCAGCATAATCATCAGTGCTCGCTAGTCATCAGAAAGGTTTTGACCCATTAAGTAAGTCCAGAATCACTCAGAATGGTCAATCTGCAACAACTTTGTTGTGTCTGAGCTTCTTATGTTAAATTGATGCCAAATCCAGACGGATCCCATTCTTCAGAGTCCCCAAACCTTTTAATTAGATGGAACAGTTGGAAGGAATATATTATGAAATAGAAAAAATGAGGTGAAATATATTACAGGAGCGTAAGTGTCAGCTGTGGCTCAGTGGTAGCACTCTCTTCTCTGAGTCAGAAGGTGTATTGTAATCCCATGCCAGAGACTTGACATAATCTAGGCTGACACTTCAGTGTGGTACTGTCGGAGGTGCCATCTTTCGGTGAGATGGTAAACCACTTGCTCTCTCAGGTGGATGTAAATGATCCCATGGCATTATTGAAGGAAGAGCAAGGGAGTTCTCCTGATGTCCTGGCCAATATTCATCTTTCAATCAACATCACTCAAATGGATTATCACATCATTACTTTATTGCTCTTTGTGGGACCTGGCATTGTAAAATCGGCTGCTGAGTTTCCTTATATAGCAACATTCCCTGAAAACTACACATCAACAAGCAACTTATTTGGCTGTAAAGTGCTTTGTGGTGTTCTGAGATTGTGAAAGATGTTATATAAGTTCAAGTTCTTCCTTCCTTTCTGTTTACTGCTGCATAGTTGAAGAAGGAATACAGGGCTTTGTGCATTTTAAATGTTGTAGATTTCTTTTATTTCCTAAGGCTAAGACTTCTACATCGAGACACTCCCATTTTCTGCCCACACTTGCAACTCTTTTGCACTAGGGTTTCTCTCAATTTGTATCCACACACACACTACCCACACACTCAATGTTTCCTGCACATTCTCAGGATAAATGACTCAATTTATAATGGATCATGCTGGTTCTTGGCCCAGTATACCTAATGATGCCGAAGAACAAACACCATGTTAGTCACTAATCTCTTATCTTTACTGGTGTTTTACATCATTTAATATTCTGATTAGCAATTATTCTTTAATTTGGTAATAAAGTCCAAAAATTAGGCAATACCAGTTGAGTCAATTTATGAGTTAACTGGACTTTAAACTAGGCAACAGACTAAGCAACTACTAGGTCTGTGAAGCCTTCTAGTGCTGATAAAAGCTATTTATAAATAGAAAATTACCCCTTTTTATAAGGTGTAGTGAGAACAGTTGTCTCTATTCTTTGCTGTTTGTTCTTTGGCATCTAAACGAGACTGATTGCTCATGGACTGATCATTGCAATTATTATCATTGACAAAGTGCGACCCATCAGTAAGGTCACTGGCTTTCAGTTTCTTGGAAAGAACAAACAGATGGAATTATGAAATGTATTGCCCAAAACACTCAAAAATCCCAGTAACCCATGTAATATAGAATTTAACTCATTCACTGTATGACAGCGATTCTGACTATAGAGAATAGCAGCCTCCTTTATAGCAAGGCCACTGGTTTTCGGTTTTCACAGAAAAACAAATTGAATTGCAGAGTGCAATTTCGCAAAACACGGATAAAATTCCAGAGTCTCACAGACTAGAAATAGAATTTGACTTTTTCAATCCCTGAAAAGTAATGACCCAACGAAAATTAATCAGCTTGGTGTTTTGGTAGATGTAGCTTAGACATATCAATGGACAGAACAATGTAAGGAATACATCCATTAGCGTTAGCTGGACATACATGGTATCACTGGCAACAATACTTCAAAAACAATTTTAAAATTCTGTATTGTTTTAATTCTTGATTGGAGGGTTCAGTTTAAACCTAATAACACTATCATTAAGGCACGTCAAGTGGACACATGGAAGAAGCACCAAACCAAATCTTTACTGAGAGTGACTTGAGTTGAACAGTTTCAGATTCATCCACAGACACCTTGGGGTCAATTTTAACCCGCCCGCCTGGTGGAAATGGACTGGCGGGGTCTTTTAAATGGAATTCTCTAGCTTACTGCCCCATTGGCCACCATTTAACTGCTGACTATAGCTAGCTGGCTGAGATGCCTGCCAGAAGCAGATGGGAGCCTCAAAAATTAATGGAAACTGGTGTCCCATCACGTCAAAGGGACTCCAATTATATCTTAATGGGATATCTTAATATCCCTGAGATGGGAAGCTGCAGCAGCTTTCCTGTCTAAAGACACCACCCCCCACACCCCACAAGGTAGGTGATGCTTTTCCTTTGCAAAGGGGCCAGGAGGAAAAGCAATTAAGAAAAACTACAAGCTAATCTGTTTTTCTGGGATGCAGGTTGAGGGATAAATGTTGGATAGGACACTTGGTGAACTTCGCTGCTCTTCTTTGAAACATATTGTGGGATCTTTTACCTCTAACTGAAAGGGAACACAGGGCATTGGTTTAACATTCATCTGAAAGGCTGCATTTCCAACAGTACAGCACTCTCTTAGTATTGATCATTCATTTTCAGCCTAAATTTTATGCACAAGTCCAGGGATGGGGATTGAACCCACAACCTTCTTATTCATTAGGTGAGAATGCTCCTACTGAACCCAGATATTTAAAGTAATAGTTTGGTTGACAGTTGAAGATGAATGAGTCAGATTGGTGTGAGAACATTATGGTTGTGATTTTTTGTAGATGCTTTAATGGACAGCTTTGTATCCAGGAGCTACAGGTCATAGGATTATATTTTCACTCAGTTTACTAATCAGTCTGAAGCCATCAGGATACAAGCTCACCACTGACCTCAAAGAATGCTGCCCACAAAGATCTAGCAATCTCTGGTGTAGATTTCCCCTTTCCTGATGGCAGTTTAAATCTGGTACCAAGTCATGGGGATCTCCAGGTGTGCAACAACAGCCATGTCAGAAAGCTTAGGAAGCATCCAATCCCATTGAAGCATTCTCACCAACAGCAAACCAGGAAGATAAAAGCATGTTATACCTCGTTTTTAATTTAAATTTTCAAATAACAAAATTAATGATTGATTGAATTTAGATAGCAGTTAAATAAACAAACTTTAAAAATTTATTTTAAGAACATATGGAAATTGTTATAACTGAGAAATTTAACATTCCATAGATATAATAGCTTTTCAGAGCTAGTGAGGGTGTTTAGCAGTGATTATGAATTCGTACACCATTACAAACCCAGTTGCACTTCATTCAACAAGATCTAACTTTTTCAAGGGTGTTTGCAGCAAGACTAACAGTGTAAAAGTGGAAGCGTCAGTTTTTAGATATCACATTGTTTGCAGTTTGGGGGTTGCCTCAACAGACATCGTCAGGAGAAGCATAGAATCACTGACATCAACTGCTGGATTTCCGCTTTATTCTGCGCACATGGGGAATCCAGAAATTGCTATCAGTTTCAGTGGAGTAATGATGGTGAACGCTGACAGTTTCGCCATCATTACCACGACAAAATACAGACCATTATTAAATTTTGCCATCTCTGGGATAGTACAGTTCTGGACTCTGAAATTGCTCAGTGGTTACAACGGACTCGTTGTAATTCCAAAAGGAATCTGCCTGAACAGTTGCAAAATCCCGCAGGTCCCTGATGTGGCTGGTCTTGGGATGGACTTTGCTGTAGCATTATCTGGGAGCAGAGCTGAAGTTTGGAGATTGATGCACCAAATGAAATCAGGCTTTTCACTTTCTGGAATGGGCCTTACTGGAGGCCCCAGACTGGGACCTCAGCCTGGCCAGAACCTGAAGATCAGGGGAAATGTTTTATAAAAATAAAATAAAGTGTGAAATGGCCCTCCGATGCAAGGGGTTGCTAAGACCAGAATCTGAAACTTTATAGCTTTTAAAACATTTTTGCCTTGGGGTGTGCCACAGGTATAACCTCACACTGCCAAAGGAGGCCCCATCTCCTGAACCTAAACGCAATTCGAGGTGTATAAGGCACAATTTCAAAGTTTGCAGATGATACGAAACTTGGAAGCATTGTGAACTGTGAGGAGGATAGTGGAGAACATAGGACATAGACAAGATGGTGGAATGGGCAGACAGGTGGCAGATGAAGTTCAATGTCAAGAAAGGTGAAGAGATTTATTTTGGTAGGAAGAACATGGAAAGACAATGTAGAATAAAGAGTACAATTCTAAAGGGGGTGCAGGAGCAGAGGGACCTAGGTGTATATGTGCATTAGTCATTGAAGAAGACAGAACAGGTTGAGAAAGTGGTTAATAAAGCATACAGTATCCTGGGCTTTATTAATAAGGGCAGTAGAGTACAAGAGCAAGGGAGTTATGTTGAACTTCTATAAGATGCTAGTGCGCTCTCAGCTAGAGTATTGTGTCCAGTTCTGGCAGCCGCACTTTAGGAAAGACATGAGGGCATTGGAGAGAGTACAGAAAAAATTCATGAGAATGGTTCCAGGGATGAGGAATTTCAGTTATGATGATAAATTGGAGAACTTAGGGCTGTTTTCCTTGGAGAAGAGAAGGCTGAGAGGTGAGTTGATAGAGGTATTCAAAATCATGAGGATTCTGGACAGTGTAGTTAGAGAGAAACTGTTCCTACTCATGAAAGGATCGAGAACAAGAGGGCACAGATTAAAACTATTTGGTAAAAGAAGCAAAAGTGACATGAGGAAAAACACTTTCACGCAGCGAGTGGTTAAGGTCTGGAATATGCTGCCTGAGAACGTGGTGGAGGCAGGTTCAATTGAAGCATTCAAAAGGGAATTAGCCAGTGATATGAAAAGGAAGAATGTGCAGGGTTATGGGGATAAGGCAGGGGAATGGAACTGAGGGAATAAAAACAAGAAATGCTGGAAATACTCAGCAGGTCAGGCAGCATTTGTGGGGAGAGAAGCACAGTTAATATTTCAGGTCAGTGATCCTTCATCAGAACTGAGGGAATTGCTCTTTCAGAGACCCAGTGCGGACATGATGAGCTGAATGGCCTCCTTCTGCGCTGTAACAATTCTGTGATTCTGTAGGCACTATCCCACCATAATGATAAGAACCATGCCCCCCCCCCTCATTTTCCATCCTCTATTCTTCTATCCATTTAATATATTCAATCATTTTTGAGTGTTTTTTAACCTGAGCCATGCTCTGGCAGAGTTTATGTCTACCCAAGACAGTGAGATTACATGACATCATGTAATATAGCCAGTACATTGGAATACAGTTACAAGGATTTCCTGTTTAACACTGGCTCTCAGTACATTTACCGACTTAATGGGCAGGTTTAGGAACACAGAGTCCATTTGCAGGAGTGATACTGAACCCATGGAACATATCTTGGGTAAAAAATAGAGCATTTGGGTTCTTTTATGACTTGCCATAAATAGCATGTTCTTTTTAAATAATTGCATAACTGAAACCTACTTTTAGGTGTGAATATACAGGCATGTTTTGTGTTTTCAACATGTTTTATATTTTAAACATGTTTTCTTTACTTCTGAATTCTTGCTATCTGTAAAGAGGAACACGCTGACTGTTTTCTGTGGTCATTGACAGTACAGTTGCTCTTGTCCTTGGGTAGCGTTATTCAGCAGTCTGATCAGTGTTGATGAAATCCTTACAGATTTGTTGCCGTGGTGACACATGAGAGGAGGCAGAGCTCTGATTTGTTTCAGTATCCTTTTCCCTCTCAGTCAGCATGCTCTTAGATGATGGAATGCTTTAAATGAACTCCAGCATACAGGAGTAAAGCAGCATCTTTTGTTTTGATGTAAAACAGTGAACGAGGAAGAATTAAACTGTGCTTATGTTACTTGGATTTTATTGTTGAGGGGGTTTATAAGCTGGACTGAACCTCAGCCCCTTGAAGGACAGCGACTGTTGTGGATCGATCAGACTGATTCGCTCGGTTAGCTTGATTGCCTGATGAGATCGTAACGTTGGTGTATTGTGAAAGAAAAAGAAAATAAACTTCACTCCACCAGAAGTTAAAGTGTTCAAGTCTGAAGAATGAAGACAGAAGCCATTGAAGCACTCCATTGAAATGCCTCCCACATGGACCAGCCTGCATTATTAACTCTCCATGTCATAATAAAAATCAATAGGAACACTGCAGGAAAGGAGTGCAACATCTTCAATTAACTCAAAACTGGTAAATTAATGTAATCACTGAAGGTATTTGGACACTCCACGTTTTTAGTTCATTTTTACACCAAAGGAAAAAGGTAAGATTGCATTTTGTGTACTTTGTCTCTGTTTTACCCTGATCCTTCTATTCACATACTGGGACATGGGTCTCCTGATTGATTTTGTAATTGATGTCGACAGGTCATTCTTAAAGAAGCTGATGCTGTGCATTCATCTTCAATTCTGGTTCAGTCTTAAAACCAAAAACTCAACAGTAAGAATACAGGCAATGAACAGTCAGTTGATGTAGTCCCATCATGCCATAATAATGCTCCTAATTAAATCAAATAAACAATAAAATTCCCATTGGTTACGTTTTTACATTGTTTGTTATAAAATACATCAGAATTCCAGCAGAGGAAATGGTTTTCAGGTTGCAGTGATAACAAATGATGTTTGATTGAGCTCTGGATGGATTCCGATGGATTTATTTTGGAAGATAATGTCAGATAACAATCAAAAGCAGAGTGAACAAAACCAGCCAATTTGGATCTGAGGTGACTTGGACTGGCTTTTTTATTTTAATGAAAAATGGATATGAAAAAGTGAAGAGCTTTGCACTTTGAAACCCAATAGGTTCATAGTATCGGCATTTCTGTGCCGTGTTCCAAGACAAAATACTTAATCGTTCAAATAATAATTCCTTTCAACTCAGTCAGGAGTATTTTTCTTTTAAATTGAGAAAAAGCCTAACTCTTTCATCAGTTGGGTTTCTCCTAAATGGCAGCAGAATTTCTTCCAAACAAGTGACATACTGTTCAAAGATATGTATTTGCGTAATGTTGGTCCATACAGCCTATCTGAATAGAAAATATTTGTCATATGTATAGCAGATGCAAGAAGATTGCTGGTCAAATATAATAATCTTCACCTTTAGTGACAAATAACAGGGTCACAGAAATGGAAATAGGATTGTTAACTTCAGGAATACACTGCTGACCTTTTCGTCTGTGACCTTTTAGACGAGTGCAACACTTGTCTTGAGGACACATTTTTCCTTTATGTTGCATGATATATAGTTCATTGAAAGACTTAATGCTCAATTTCAGCCAGTTTGTGAATCCTGATTTTGCCATAAAATGTAATAAAATAACTACAGGCTTATAAAACATTGCCACAATTGTTTAAATCTGCAGTAATAAATCCTCAGCTGTCATAAGTGGTTACTGTACACTGTTAATATCAACATTTTAATATTGCATTCTTTTCAGCCCTTTCCTCATGTCGCATGTGTCATGTTTCAAATCATTATCTTATTGCAAGCATTTCCTCAGACGTACAGAATCTTGTCATTTCATCTTTTTAAAAGTAACAACATTTTTCTCCAGCATGCTTATGAACGAACTGTAAATAAGTTTGAGGTGTTTCCTCACAACAAGGTTTCATCACAACCATTCATCTTGTGTTTTCTTTTCTTCCCCCTTCAATGTCCAAACTGTGCAGTTTAATATATAGTCCTACCTTGATATTTCATTTCACAGCAATAGAAAAGGATATCTTAGGGTTTTGAAATGACACTGCAAAGAATTGGTGGACTATGTCTCAATGCACATTAGACCTTGGAGGTAACAAACAACACAGTAACGTGTATGATCTGCAACAAGATCTTCTCTCCAAAAGACAATAACTGAAAACTGTTTGCTAAGTAAGAGCTGGAGTGATGGTAAAAAGTGAAGCATGAAAATGTGTCCTCTGTCCAAGTGGCCTGTCAACAATAGACCAGATCCATTTTACATTACTGTCTCCAATACCACACATTCCTTTGTTGCTGCAGGTTCCTTAACCATTTACTTTCAAATCTGCAAAATGCTAAATGACAGCTATAAAAATGTTTTCCATGCTTAGCATCTACTGTGGTGATGTGATGCCTCCAAAATATATTGAGGCAGACATTTGGGATTCAAAAGCTTAATACAACCGATTGTAGCTTGACCTGTTTTGAAGCTTTTGCTGAAATTATAGTGAGACCCGTGGCAAGTGTTTGCAGGTTGTAAAGATATTGGGCCAGTATTTGCAGACAAAATAACAGTGAGTTTAATGCGCATGCCATTATTACTGTATAAATAACCTAGCAATTTGTGTTGAAGAACAGATACCCCATGAGTTGTGAATCATCTCATATTGCTGGACAATATGCTGTGCTCCACCGTTAGACTTCCACGAACAGCTGCTCACCATCAGCCTTTCTGTGAGATTGTTAGAATTTGCTGCATTTTCACAGTGAATGTTCATTTAACTCATTACAGAAAGATAGCATTGGTACTTAACGTAACAACCATTTTAATGATGGCATTTATGTTCCTGCAATGCCACTCAAGCTCTCTGGGCCAGAAAGGGAGCAACTACTGAAGTGATTTATGACTTTAACCCCTTATAGGGACTAAACCAAATCAGGAGTACATCCCTATGAATCTTCTTTAAGTTCAAATCAGACAAACCCTTATAGACACTTATTTGAGTCCAAAGAATTTAACTAGCTTTCCCACAAAGAAAGAAAACTAACAGAATATTACCATCTTTCGGATAGCCTATTTTTAATAATTATGGCTGTCATAAATATCCCAGATATTATAAGGGTCTGGGAAACTCTCTTCAATACGTATCTCTCCACTTAAAGAGACACAGAGAGTGGGTTCTTGTAGTTGTATACAGAATACTATATGAGATGATTTATTAACTTTTATATATTTATTAAAGAATTTAACATGCAATACACTTCTAACAGGATAAGTATATCACTATCAAACATTACTGAGAGATGTAACACATAATCTTATTTCTAACATTGTATCCAAAAGTTTAACCCTGCTAATGTTCCAGCAAAATATGTTAGAATATCCAGAGTATCCATCAAAATTTAAAGTAAACTTTTTACCTTAAATTCCCTGTAGTTGAGAAGCATTGTTGAGGATTCAACACTTCTAATCTTTGCTTCAAAATCTCTCATGTTTATACTGTTTCTGAAGTGTCATCTGACTTTTAGCATATAGATGTTACCTTCCTCTGGGTCTTTTTCTTACTTTTTAAAATCTATATCTTTAACTACCATCTCCACTTAATGTTTTACTGGAATTCTCCTGGTCTTGAAGTTGTGAGCATTTATCTGGTCAAAATGCTTCTAATTGTGTTTACTTGACCTCTTGTTCCTGTAAGTCCATTTTCATTTATTGTTTTATTATCTATAATTGCCTTTTTTATGGTACCTTAAAGCAACCTGTTGAGCCGATCTGTCTGCATCAACAACCCCATAAACTAATTAAGTTTATTGCTACTTCTTACTGATGTCACACAGGATATTTCAATGTGTGTGTTTATCTTCCAATTCCCCGGCAACAGAAATTATATTCTAACAGGGACCTTGAATTTTTTAACTCTACCTTCTTAAAGGGGAATGTCAGTGAGTCTTGAAAACTGACTATTTATTCAATCTTTAATTCTAAAAGGTATAATATGCTAACTATATCTAAAATCTACCTAATTAAGCCTATTATGCCTATATTCCATCACACTACAACGGTGATGTCTCATTGTAGTAGGTCATAAATTGTTCTTGGAGAGGTTTATGCTGCAAAACTCAGATGCAAAGCACCTGTTTTTTTTCCGGATGGTACGAGTGGCCTTGGAGGTCCAAAATGGTATCTGCACACATTTCTTTGTGAGTCATGCTGGATGTCACTTTGGTGAGGGTGTTAGCATGCACATGGTGAGCATCTGCCAGAAGTGTGCAGAGCAGGCAAATCATGTTGTCAGTCACCATATAATGCTGATTAGTTTAGTTTAGTTTAGAGATACAGCACTGAAACAGGCCCTTCGGCCCACCGAGTCTGTGCCGACCATCAACCACCCGTTTTACACTAATCCTACACTAATCCCATATTCCTATCACATCCCCACCTATCCCTATATATTTCCCTACCACCTACCTATACTAGGGGCAATTTCTAATGGCCAATTTACCTATCAACCTGCAAGTCTTTGGCATGTGGGAGGAAACCGGAGCACCCGGAGGAAACCCACGCAGACACAGGGAGAACTTGCAAACTCCACACAGGCAGTGCCCGGAATTGAACCCGGGTCGCTGGAGCTGTGAGGCTGCGGTGCTAACCACTGCGCCACTGTGCCGCAGTGCTGCAATTCTGGAGCTCAATGCCCCAGCTAATGCCCTCTCTTAGTTGCACATGGCTGAACACGCCCCTCCACCACCAGCCCCTACCACAGACCAATGCTATTTAAAGGAATTATCAGCTACTTTCAGGTTAGTTGTTTGATTTCTATTAGCTGTTGTACAACGGTTTGGGGGTTTCTATAGTTCTTTAAAGTTGCTGAAGTCTACAGGGAATGGTGTGGCAGATGATGAAGGACTTCGTCCTGACTTCTAGGCTTCTCCACAAACAAGTTGCTCCCAGACATGTGTGCAGTAGTTGGTCTTCCATGTGGAATACAGAATGACTGGAAGAATGAGCGGAGGGCACACAGAGCAGGACAAGTTGCCAGATGAGGGAAGAAGGGCTCTGAGCAGGAGACCACATCCATCCAGGATGTTCAGGGAGCAGTTCTCTTACTTAAACCTCAATGAGGAACAATATGTGACATTCCTGTGCTTCAATAAGGATGTCCTCACTGATGTATACCACCTGCTGCAGCCATAACTGCAACCTCAGAGCAGGGCAAGGACTGCACTGCTAGTGGCTGTGCAGGTGACTGTGGTCATGAACTTTTATGCATCTGGCTCTTTCTAGCCTGGAGCAAGAGATATTTGCAACATTTCCCAGTTTGTCATCCGCTGTTGTTTAAGGTCACTTGACAGAGAGAAGCAGACAGAGGGAGCACATGGCTTCAAGGGGATTGCAGGCTTTTCCGTGATGCAGAGTGGAATTGATTGCATGCACATTGCTTTGTGGGCTTTGCAAGCTAACTCTACCACAGCCAAAAGATAATCCTCTCTTTCAACTTGCAGCCAGTGTGCAATCATATCCAGCGAATGACACAGGTCAGTGCCCAGTATCCCAGCAGTAGTCATGATACCTTCATTCTGTTGCAGTGTGCTGCACTATCTGCAATTGAGCCATCATGAAAACCAAACTGTGGCTATTGTGCGATGAGGGCTGCCCTTTAATGACATGGCTGATGACTCTAATGCGCAACCCATACACACATCCACAGCGTACATATAATGAAAGCCATTCTGCCGCAAGAAATGTGATAGAGCAGACCATTGGCATTCTAAAACAATTCTTCTGCCTGGACCTCTCTGGAGTATCCTTGCAATTCTTGGCACAGCAGGTGTCAAGATTCATGGTGGTCTGCTGTGTATTGCACAACCTCATCATCACGAGGGGACACCAACCATATCATCACAAGGGGACACCAACCATATTGCGAGCAGCTGGGGAGCACGAGGAGGAGAAAGATGAATAGAGGAGGCAACCTAAACAGCTCCTTTCTGGCTGGGCTGTCAGTGAACAACTCATCCGATTGCAATACCAGTAAATGCAACCCCGATTTCCCATTCGTGAACGATCCCACACCTTCCCTTCCCCCTGTTACTGACCCATCACAGCGCCCGCTTGACCACAATGCAAAAATAATAGCGAACAAAAAATAAACATTCCAGACCAAATTTATAAATTAAATCATGCCATATTGCATACAAATGTCAACTAATCACCCTTGTGCATTCCCTTGATGACTGTCTTCCATGTGCCTTCGCCTGTCCTAGCCTGACTGGTGGAAGGCTGCTTAATTTTAGTGAGGGAGACTGCAGATGGCCTTGGGAGACTGCACCACCTTGGCATGGGTGACAGCAATCTGGGCTTGCTGGCTGAGAGGCAACAACGAGGGCACTGGCAAAATGGCAGTGGTGGGTGGGAGCACGAATGCTGTCATCCTGAGAGAGGAGAGAAGGTTTGTGCTAGACTGCCACACCCTTGAGGTGGTACATTAGCAATCCCAGTTATGTGTTGGAGGAGAGATTGCTGGATTGTAGTTAGACCCCTCCTAAACAGCCTCTGCAGTTGTGATGGCAACAGTCTGAGCTTGCATGGGAGCAATTTGAACTTGCATAGCAGAAAACTGACTTTGCATGACTTCAGTCTGAGCTAGCATTGCAGTACCCAGACACTGGATTGCTTCTGCCTATGCTGCAATAGAAGCTGCAACATCAGGCATGAGATGCTGCATTATGGTTGGGACCACAGATGTGCAAATGAAGTTGGCTACCACTTCCATGTTAGAAAGGACGAGCTCCAAGCTCTGTGGAAAGCCCTGTGCAATGTTGGTGTCCAACTCTTCCATACTCCTTGACATTGTACGTAGACCTTCTGGCCAGCCTGCCAATACGCCGAGCACTTCATTGTGCACACCCATTAGCTGCCTTTTGTGAGCTGTTCCACTGAAGTGCTCATCTGAGCCCTCTGCAGCAGAACTTGTGTGCAACCTTGTCCCTGGAAAGGTGATACCTGTGCTACCCTTGTCCAGTGTCCTGGCTGCAGTCCACTTGCACCCAGCGTCTCACCTTGTGCAGATCCTGCCGCTAAACTGTCCTCTAAATTACACTCAGTATCAGGATCTGAGCTGGTGGCTGCAATTCTGTGAGCGAGCGACGGTGTTTCCTCTTCATCAGTGTCTTCTTGCTCTTCCGCCACTGCTAGGTCAGGTGGCAGTTCTTGGGTGCCTGAAAGATGAAAGGCACAAGGGTAGGGTTGAGGTGAAGAGTGCCGGGCAAAGCGAGACGTGTATGCTGCCATGACCTGCAGCTTGTAAATCAGAAGAAATTGTGAAATGAGTGGGAAGTGGGATGTGAGAAGGAGGATTAGATATGAGCATACATCATTTTCAATGGTTCAGTCCCGCCAGTGGCCAAGGTGTTCCAGTATGGCGGACGTTGTCTCCTCCATCAAAGTAAGGAGATGGAGCCGCACCTGTCCCCACCAGTTAAGACCTGCGACCTCCAGTTGTGTGCCACTTTGTCCTGCAACAGAGAGGAAAGTGTGTCAGTGAATGTGGTGCAATCTATTTTGGTGATCTGGCTGTTATGGTTGAATAGTTGCTAGTGTGTGCAAGCTGTGAGATGTGGGTGTGAGGCTTGCAGCAGTGTTAAGTGTGTGAGGATGAGATAAAGATATGAAAGTTAGGTATGAGTCCTGATTGATGGAGATTCCTGGTAGGTGAGTGATGGGGTTGTGCTGCATTGAGCAGTGTGTGAGACTAGTGGTACAGTTGGTGGGAGATACATTCACTGGCCTTGATCACCCGTGTGAGGTAATTGAGCTTCCTGCAGCACTGCATCCAGGTCCTCGCGACTACACTGCTGACATTAACCACTACATCTATCTGGTTCCGCTGCCTTCTGAGAGTTTGTCTGAAGGGCCTCCTGGCCCCCTGTGGATAGACCACATCTCCTCATCTCTGCATCTTCCCACCAAGGCCTCCAGTGCAGTGTTGGAAAATCTTGGAGCCTGCTCTTTCCCATATTGTGCAACTGAATATTTCCCAGGTTAGACTCAGTTGTAGAATGACTTTCGGCACCTACCCTTTCAGAGGTGCAGGCTGGTTTTATGTAGCACACTCTCACAATTTTGGCCCACTGCTGAGGCAAGCAGCCTCTCAACTGTGCGGTTAGTACTGGCTGCATGCTGCAATCATGTTTAGCAGGTAACACAGAGTTGGCTACATTGCAAGTAACAGGTGCAGGTCAATCCCACATTGCGACCCCGTGACCATTTTTTGGGATATCAAGTTTTGCCCCCTTAATATTTGAATTAAAACAAGTTCTTACTTTTCCTTAGCCACTTTTTCTCTCTCTCTTTCTCCAATCCAATCTTTTGCACTGTCTTTCTCTTTCTGATTTGACTCATCCTATGTTCTTTTCCATCATTCTATTTCTTTCTCAATCCTTAAATCTCATTAATTAAGAGATAAACTATTGGATCTGTCATCCACCTAGATGTCCCATTCACCTTGCACTTCCTCCAGTTTGTATTGCAAAAATGTTTTGAGCTGAAGGGTGAGAAAAAACATCTACCTGGGCATACCATGAAATCTTCCACTCCAGCAAATTCTGAGCCATTGGCTGTAATTTTACATTGGGCAGGAGGCTCCGCTCACTGGCCGAAAAGTCAGGGACGAGCCCGCCTCTGCCGTGACTGGGGAGCCAGGCTGGGATTTTTCGCTCCCCAGGCCCTTGCTTGGTCTTGGACAGGACTCCGAGCTCCTTGAGGCAGAAAGTCTCACCTAATGGAGCTGCTGGCCAATCAGCAGGCTGACTGTTCTTAGTCCCAGTAGCACCACCAGGAGTGGTGGCCACTGCTGGGACTACACCCAGACATTGGAGGTAAGAGGAAGGACAGCCCCGAAACTCAGGTAGGTTTTTGGGGCCTCGCTGGGGAAAATCGCATGCCACAGCGAGGCACGGGGGGGTTGGTTCAGGCGGCTGGGGGGAGTTTTGTGCGGTTGGGGCTTCGGGGGCGTCCCTCCATGGGGCACAGGGTGCCCGATCAGGAGGGCACCCCCCCCCCCCCCCCCGTCCCCCCACGGGCCCAGCCCACAAGGAGGCCGCCTGGTTTTACCAGGTGGGTTCTTGGGGCCTTTGCCGTCCAGCCGCCGAGGGTAAAGTACCTGCAGCGGGAAGAGGCCCTTAAGTAGCAGTTAAGTGGCACCCCCCCCACCTCCCACACACCGCCTCCCACTCAATTTTATGGCCCCCCCCTACCACCACCAGCCTGCTTGTTGGGCGACCGGCAAATTCCAGCCATTAGTTCTGGTTCTCATCTATGACAGAGTAATGACAAATTGGCATTGATTTTGCAATGCCAATACTTCAGACTCGAAACCAACAAAAGAGTTTGAGTTTCTATCCACAGAATTCTTTTTTTCTGTAAACAACACTCTCAAATTAAATTGTTACAAATGAGAATAAATGCATGTTCAGTTATGATTTATGACAACGTATCTGGATATTGTACATGCTGCAAAAGCTGGGGAGTGCATGTACAGATCAGCAACTGCAAACATCTTTGCCACAGCCACCAAAGCAGGATGGCAATCAGTTTACCAGCAGTTAGAAAATACGGCCTTTGCTCCTGACGTCAGGTCCAATTATGATTATCTTGCCAACTAATGGATTATGGTTACTTTACCATCTGGTATTGCAGGCTGTGCAAAAACCCATGGATGCATCTTTCAGTGATGTGCTCAACCTCTGGAGAGAGCTGCATTTATGTCACTGTGGTTGGAGGTAGTGGAGTAATGTCGCGATCCCTTAAGTTTGTAGGTTTTTTCTCGTTTATAACATCACAAATCGCATCATTATAACAGTGTGAATGTTCAGAAAATAACTATTATATTCTGTTCATTAGCTCACAATTTCCCTGAAGCATATTAGAACATTACAGCGCAGTACAGGCCCTTCGGCCCTCGATGTTGCGCCGACCTGTGAAACCATCTGACCTACACTATTCCATTTTCATCCATATGTCTATCCAATGACCACTTAAATGCCCTTAAAGTTGGCGAGTCTACTACTGTTGCAGGCAGGGCGTTCCACGCCCCTACTACTCTCTGAGTAAAGAAACTACCTCTGACATCTGTCCTATATCTATCACCCCTCAACTTAAAGCTATGTCCCCTCGTGTTTGCCATCACCATCCGAGGAAAAAGACTCTCACTATCCACCCTATCTAACCCTCTGAGTATCTTATATGTCTCTATTAAGTCACCTCTCCTCCTCCTTCTCTCCAACGAAAACAACCTCAAGTCCCTCAGCCTTTCCTCGTAAGACCTTCCCTCCATACCAGGCAACATCCTAGTAAATCTCCTCTGCACCCTTTCCATAGCTTCCACATCCTTCCTATAATGCGGTGACCAGAACTGCACGCAATACTCCAGGTGCGGTCTCACCAGAGTTTTCTACAGCTGCAGCATGACCTCGTGGCTCCGAAACTCGATCCCCCTACTAATAAAAGCTAACACACCATATGCCTTCTTAACAGCCCTATTAACCTGGGTAGCAACCTTCAGGGATTTATGCACCTGGACACCAAGATCTCTCTGTTCATCTACACTACCAAGAATCTTCCCATTAGCCCAGTACTCTGCATTCCTGTTACTCCTTCCAAAGTGAATCACCTCGCACTTTTCCGCATTAAACTCCATTTGCCATCTCTCAGCCCAGCTCTGCAGCCTATCTATGTCCCTCTGTACCCTACAACATTCTTCGGCACTATCCACAACTCTACCGACCTTAGTGTCATCCGCAAATTTACTAACCCACCCTTCTACACCCTCTTCCAGGTCATTTATAAAAATGACAAACAGCAGTGGCCCCAAAACAGATCCTTGCGGTACACCACTAGTAACTAAACTCCAGGATGAACATTTGCCATCAACCACCACCCTCTGTCTTCTTTCAGCTAGCCAATTTCTGATCCAAAGCTCTAAATCACCTTCAACCCCATACTTACGTATTTTCTGCAATAGCCTACCATGGGGAACCTTATCAAACGCCTTACTGAAATCCATATACACCACATATTTGTCTGAAATATAATAAACTCCCTTTCTGTATGACTGTCCTCTCTCTGCTCGTGTCTCTCTCGCAAGCTTTATTCTTGCTGTTTCTAGCTCATTCACTGTAAATGCTGCTTACTTTACAATAGGTGAGATTGGATAAGTCATTTCAAACTGGTAAATTTACTTCTGAGTTCTGATGAAAGGTCACAGACCTGAAATGTTAATTCTACTTCTCTCTCCACAGTTGCTGCCAGACCTGCTGAGTATCTCCAACACTTTCTGTTTTTATTTATTATAGTAAATTTACTTCTTGTGTATTGATGTGGAATGCTAGAAAATCATGTTGCAAAATCCTTTCTTATGCAACTGTTATTGCTGAATGTTTACCAAGGGAACCTTTTTTTGTTACGTTCGAGTAAGGACAGGTTGCCACCTCCAGGATTGTTTCTCTGTGCAAATTGAAAGTGGCAATAAAAGAGATAACTTATTATAAAAGAGATAATTATACTGGCACAATTAACAACCTTGATGAACCCCAAACTTCCTTCAGCCGTTCAGTGCCAAAATGTTCTAATCATATTTTTGTGACTGCCCATTGATCGAGTTGGCTGATTAAAGATATAAATCGGGAATAACTGACTATCTTTTGTATTTAGTGCAGGTATTCAAATTTTCAGTGTCTCAGTTATGCATTGCACATTGTTGAATGGTATTTGGTGAAGCTTTCGAGTAATCTAGATGTCCTCATCTATGTGACTTCTGTTAATTAAAGTGTTTACGTGTCTGTATTTAATACTTAGTGGTTACCAGGCCACTATGAAATAAGTAGACCAAAATGCAGTAACTAAAAGATCATAGGTTTATGGTTGCTTGGTTGCCTTGGAAATGGCTATTTTGTGTTGGATGGAATTGATATGTAAATTCTGACCTTCATTCTCACAGTCTTCCCATTATATGAGCAGACACCAGCAAAAAGCACTTATAACCTGCCTCACTGTGTGTTTAAAAAAAAAAGCAATTGCATTATGAAAATGTGTGTTGGTGAGAGTTAGAAGAGATATGTCACTTATATCTAGTGATTGGAGGTGTCGTTTACAGGCTGATTTTCCTATTCTTAGTCTCTCCAGGTTAAATGGCCCTTAATTGAACTATCAGTAGTTCTGAAGTATCTCCACCAACTTTTCAGATGAAACATGGCTAAAAGCACCCCAGATCTTTGGATGATACAGTTATTTAGATTAGACTTTTAAACTGAGTAATGGAGTTTCAGTAAGTTAAACAGAGATGCAAGCAGACTAACAGATGCTACAAGAGAGCAGAAGTTGTGATTTATAAATGCAAAAGGATACTTGATGGGTAACTGTGAAAGACAGAAGTCCTGCTAACTCACTAGTCAGAAAATCACAAATGAAAAGCTAAATTCTGTGCTCGCAGATACCCAATGCTTTTTTTTTTGAAGGAAATAAAACAATTTTTCCTTTCCTTCCAGTTTCTACTTTTAATTCTGCCCGCACCTGAAAGTGCTAATCTGTGCTGGAGTACAGTCCCACAGGCACTAGTAGCCTTCCTATACCTAACCCAAGTGACTATTCGTCATGCGTGAGCCTCAGCATTGAAGCCTAAATTTACTATTATGGGAGCTGATTGACAAAAGGGACATTATAGGCAGATTCAGATGGAAGTGGGATGTTTGCGCTCAATATTCCATGGTCAGCTAATCAGCATAACACCATGTGCAGATTTGGACAGATGCAGTGAGTGCAATAGTAGCAGGACTGGATGCAAGTGAAATCTAAGAAAAAGCACACAATCAAAGGGGAGTGTTAAAAGAGGGGAATGAACATTCTAAAAGCCTTTGAAAAGGTTCAGAAATCACTTCAACCTATTCGCAGGTATTGCCAGGTGAAAGTGAAAGTAAAGGAAACACGAGGTGCAAGCATGAGTCTGCAGGCAAGTGGCCAACAGTGCGGCTGAGTACCAGACCTTTTGCTCGACAATGCTGAAGTGGAGATGGAGGCAAATTTCACCAATGACTTCTACTGGTTATGCCAGCTTTCAGCTGCATGGAGGTTGCAGTTATCTTAGCAGCAGATGGGACATCTTTGTATCTGGCTGTCTGCTGAGAAGTTCAGTCCCCGCAGTCATCATCAGCTACACACAACAAGCTTGCAGATGTGGCTGATGACATCTTGGTTGGTAGGGCCAATCAGGCACACTGGTTGTTAATCATCCTGGCTTGCCCTCATTTATACATTGCAACTGAAATCATGATGGATACTATTACTGGACTCCTTCTGAGGGAGACTTCAACAGTAGTGCATCAGGCATTCACATATCTTAATGGTTACATGGGATCTACAATTCCAACTTCTTCTGGGAATAGAAACCTCTGCCTGCACTAATTGCCTGTTAAAGCAGGTATGCGTTTGGTGGCAGGAGGACACAGACATCTCTTGTGCAGCTGGTCCTACCTTGCATCCCATTGTAAGCACTCCTTTTCTTTCAAACACCTGAGATTATGGCAATTCCCACAGGGGAATCCCATTGATACCACTAATGGTTCTGGGGCAGAAAAGATTCTTGAGGAAAAAAATATCATAACCGAAGAGCCAGCAGAAAAAAAAATGCTCATGAAAATCTGAAAAATTGTAAATTCAATTCATTTAATTATGTGCAAGATGTCACTGCCCCCAAATGAATCATAAAGCGTAGCACCCACCTGTTGGACTTGGGCACTACTAACACAGCAGCACCCCGCCCCCTTCAGAATTTTTTTTAGATTTGTTTCATGGGATGTGGGTGTTGCTGATAAAGCCAGCATTTGTTGCCCATCCCTAATTGCAATGGAAAGGTGGTGATGAGCTGCCTTCTTGGGTTGGGTGCACCTTCAGTGTTGCTCAGGAGGGAGTTTCAGGATTTTGATCCAGCGACACTGATTTCAAGGCAAAGTAGGTAGTGCCCTAGCGGAACAAACCTGCCAGCTCTTTCATGCTCCTGGTCACCCAATTTCCATTGGTAGAATGCGTGGTTGGACACTGAAAATCTCTGCTTGAGATCCTTCAGGAAAATCAGTCATGAACAGCATTACAGCAGAACCCAAGTCCTCAATTCCACAGTATTTACACACACATGATCAAGTAGTGACCTGGATTACCTTTCTTTCTTCTATAGAACCAAGGAACACTGAGGTCAAATTGTAATCCCTGGGTCAGCAGCCATCTCTATATCACTTAAGGAGCCATTTATGATGTATGATCCTAGACAATGATAAATGAAGCTATTTAACTGAAGCAAGAAAAACGTCCATCCCTATATTAATACAGAATCACAAAATACTGATTAGAGAAGGAAACCCTCATCTTTATCTCTTAGGACATGGAGACCAATTAAAGAGCTGCACCATCGCACCACTTGAAATCAGTTATCTCTGTTCACAGCAGAAGTTGAACTTGGGATCCTCCTAGTCTGTGTGAATCACTGTTCTCAGTGAGCCATCTGAGAGAGGGAGTGTGAGATGAACTTGGAAGGTATTCCTAAGAGACTAACAGCAGGGCAATAGCAATCCAGTATGAGAGCATAATGGGTCTCCCTAAAGACAAGCAGCAGATTCTAAAATTACTGGTCGCTCGCGCACAGAGGTGCATGCATGCCATAAGTAGATACTGTATACTATCTGAATAATTCTTCAAATGTTAGTGTCATGCTCTGCTTTATATAAAATAGATCTTGTTCCTATTGATAATTATCAGGAAGCATAGTGAAAAATACAATTTTATTTTCTAAAACAAATAGCCTAGCAGTGATATGTTTTGCACTAAATATAAGAAATTTCAGAGAAGACAGGAGTATTTAAATTTGTGGCGCATCAGGACTATCAGTCAGGTATGTGCTGCAGCATTCCAGCTGCTGGATTGCCCCAGGATAATTATTTTCGGATGGAAACATAATAAAGGAAGACACCTCCAGAGATCTGCCATCTGGTTTAAATTATTGAAAGGAAAATCTGTAATGGCAAAAGGTCAGTGGGTAGGTTACATTTTGAGGATTACAGTCACGTCCAGCAAAGGTAATTTATATGATACAGTACTGATGTGCCTTTGGGGGGTGAAAAGACAGTACAGTATTTGAAATCCTGCTTCCTCCTTTCTGAATGTCAGTCAAAAAATAACCCTTTAATGAAATTCTGCCTCTATGAACTTGGTAATACAAGGGATAAATATTCCTGGAAACAAGAGTGTGTATCTGAGAAATGTAAACAAAATGGCACTCGGTATTAGTTATAATTTTTTTTGGAGATGGATGGGGTGTACTGGTTTGATTTGTTTTAAGCGGGATACAGTAGCATAGTGGTTATGTGACTGGATGAATAATCCAGAGACCAGGACTAATGATCTGGAGACATGAGTTCAAATCCCACCACAGTAGGTGGAGAATTTACATTCAGTTAATTAATTTAAAAGAAAGATCTGAAATAAAAAGCTAGTATTAGTAATGGTGGCTATGTAACTACTGGATTTTCATAAAATCCATCTGGTTCACCAATGTCCTTTCAGAAGGAAAGCTGCCATCTGAACCCAGTCTGGCCTATATGTGACTCCAGACTCACAGCAATGTGGTTGACTCTTAATTGTCTTGTGAATTGTCTCGAGAAAGCTGCTTAGTTGTATCAAACTGCTATGGCAAAGCATAATAAGGATAAAAATAGACACAGCACATAGTGCCAGATTCAGACACAACAAAGGCATAGCCAGTCTAGTCGACCTTGCAAAGTCCTCCTCACTAACAGACGAGTCACGCATCAGCCTAACATGGTCATACTCAAGAATTGAAACCTTCAGTCAATGTCCCAAATTTTTCCATTGCCATCTATGGGTATGGCCTGTCCCACTGACAGGGCAGACACACCGGAGGTGGTGGCATAGTGGTATACGGTCAGGAGGGAGTAGCCCTGAAAGTCTTCAACATTGACACTGGACTACATGAAGTCCCATGGCATCAGGTCAAAAATGGGCAAGGGAACCTCCTGCTGATTAACACCTACTGCCTTCCCTCAGCTGATGAATTGTACTACTCCATGTTAGACATCACTTGGAAGAAGTCATGAGGGTAGCAAGGGCATGGAATGTACTCTGGGTGGGGAAAATCAATGTCCATCACCAAGAGTGACTCATTATCACCACTCCTGACCGAGTTGGCCATGTCCTGAAGGACATATCTGCCACACTGGACTTGTGAAAGGTGATGAAGGAAAACCTCATCCTCACCAATCTACCTATTGTAGATGCACTTATCCATGAGTGTGTTAGGAAGAGTGACCACCGCACAGTCCTTGTAGAGACAAAGTCCAGTCTTCTCACTGCGAACACCCTCCATCGTGTTGTGTGGCACTACCACTGTGCTAAATGGAATAGCTTCAGAACAGATCTAGCAACTCAAAACTAGGTATTCATGAGGTGCTATAGGCCATCATCAGCAGAAGAATTGTATACAACCACAATCTGTAACCTCATGATCTGGCACATCCCTCACTCTACCATTACCATCAAACCAAGAAACTAACCTTGGTTCAAAGAGGAGTGTAGAAGAGCTTGCCACGAGCAACAGCAGGTGTACCTAAAAATGAGGTGCCAACCTGGTGAAGCTACAACACAGGACTACACGCATGCTAACCAGCAGAAGCAGCAGGCTATAGACAGAGCAAAGCGAACCAACAACTAATGGATCAGATCAAAGCTCTGCAGTCCTGCCACATCCAGTTGTGAATGATTGTGGACAATTAAGGAGGAGGAAGTTTCACAAACATCCCCTTCCTCAGTGATGGGGGAGCCCAGCACACCAGTGTAAAAGACAAGGCTGAAGCATTTGCAACCATCTTCAGCCAGAAGTTCTGAGTGGGTGATTCATCTTCAGCCAATTCGATTCACTCCACGTGACATCAAGAAATGTGATAATTAACAGATAATCTAATAGTGCTGTTGGTTGAAGGATAAATATTGGCCAGCACACTGTGGAGAGCTCCCCTGCTCTTTTTTAAATAGTGTTTTGAGATCTTTTACATCCACTTGAGAGAACAGGCAAGTTTAACATCTCATCTGAAAGACAGCATCTCTGACAGTACAGCACTAATTGTCAGCCTAGATTTTGTGCTCAAGTCTCTGGAGTAGAACTTGTCCCTATGATCTACTCAATCGGGTGAAAATGCTATCACTGAGCCACGCCTGACACCTGTAAGATGAATATTGCTGATATCTGATGATATTTAGCACTTTAGCTATTTTAAAATACATAAAATTTCTGTAGGTATATACAGGAATGAAGACATGAACATTAAAAAAAAATGAAGCCACACTAATTGAGAGGACAATTTGTTCTTTACCTACTTAAAAAGTAGGACAAGGACAGCAGGCACATGGGTACATTAGCTCCAGGTTCTCTTTCAAGTCACACACCATCCTGACTTGAACATCTATCACCTGCTGCTCTTTCATCATCGCTGGGTCAAAATCCTGGAACTCCCTTCTTAACAGCACTATGAAGAGTATCTTCACCATATTCACTGTAGTGATTCAAGGTGAAGCCCCACCTCCACCTACTTAAGGGCAACTGGAGATGGACAATATATGCGGGCCTTGCACACCGAGACAAACATCAACTGCTGCTGGAGGACTATCAATTTGGTGAAAGACGCCCTTTGGTCTGCCCGAAACTTGCTGGTCTTCCAGCGCAAAGAGTTGTCCACCACCGAATGTTGCAGACTGGCACATTCCAAGGTCCAGGACTACGTGCTGAGGGACGCACTAAAGCTTGGGGCAGCCGCAGCAAAGGCTCAATGGGGAAAGACCACAGTGTAAGGTCCCCCCACCAAGCTGAACTGAGGGGCTGGATCCATGGGAAACCCCTCGAACTGCATCGTTAATATTTTCATTTGCTGTAAATGTAAAACTGTAATTGGCATGATAATAGTGAAATGGAAGGGTTGTGAAGAAACTCATGATAGTATTGAAGGAAACTGATCTCCCTTGCAATGTTTGTATTTTTTGGTGCTGTTTGAAACTGTTTGGCAATGTAATTTTTGCAGATTTTTATGAATAAAGTATATTTTGGTAATAAAAAAAAATATATGTGGGCCTTGCTAGTGATGCTCATATTCCAAGAATTCTTTTCAAAATATATATACATCTCTATTAAATTTGTACAGACACACTCAGGAATGAAAACACAAAGGAAATATTTTGACTGCAGCACCTCTTCATTCTTCCTACAGCTCAGGTCACGGATAAAACCTGCAGCCTAATATTAGAGATGGTAGTAAAGATGCAAATTAGCTTTAAATGTTTTGTTTGGATATAAAGATAAATTATAGAGGGATTTTTTTTAATATGCTCCTCTTCTTTTGTACCTGTTTAAAATGCAGTGTTTGAAAAATGTTTAGGTTCTATCCCAACTTCCCCCTCCATTAATAGTTTGACTTTGAAACTGTTTATTGTTATATGAAATGTTTCTTTTCCAAATTATCTATATAAAGGAAACTTCTTCATGGCAACCAATAAATCTAACCGGATACTACAACAAAAAATGATCATTATTTTTTTAAATGGTCAGATTTCATTCACTACCATTTTCCTTCAGAGTGGATTACTGATGCAACAAATTTTTGCCATCTGCTGTTAAGGAGACACATGCACATGTCTCTGACTCAGCAACCCACATTTTAGATGCTGATAAAAATATTCAGGAGAACTAAAGACAGTTGAAAGAATAAAGCTTATCTAATTTGGACACATTTTATAGTTCTGAGGTATGTAGTTAAGTGTATGATGTAAACCAGAGGTCAAGTGAGACTAAGCCTTTGATTGGACTAGTCTAGTATTTGAATTGAGGTGAGAAGGCAAAGTTAAAAGGGCTAGAAACTTGAAGCAAAGTAAATGAAGAAGCTGGAATGTAGAGAGCACCTGCAGGAGGAGTGTGTGCAAAAAATTATTCAGCAATATCAACAGAAAAAGTGATGAGAGTTAATAAAGTATCTGGAAAACTAATAAGGTGGAGTGAGAGAGATTATAAGCAGTGTAGATGAGCAATATAGAATAGGTGAGTAAATTCTTTGTGCAAAGGTGTTACTATGTGAAAAACAATTGGAGCCCACAGGCTGAGGAATATTTGTATGAGGAAGGTTGTTTTGTAACATTCTTGTTTAATGATGGACACAAATATCTGGATCAGGACTCATTTGATTACAAGAATTAAGATGTAAATATTTAATAGCAGTGATTATTCTCGTAAATCTTTACTTTTTAATTTCTTCACCAATGTTGTGATTATCATTACTTTCTCTTATCAGTCATGTGAGGAGCTCCTTTATCTCGTTCATTCTTGTTTGAACAAATTGCAGAGAAGTGTATGACATTGGATAGGTGAATTATTCTCCAGTTTCTTTTCTCAATGAAAGCATTAATCAACACAAATGAAAGCGCAAGATCTCAAAGGTAATAACCTCAGGCTTGTTACCATCTGCTGGATGAGTTAGGAACAAACAGATTAGATGTGCCATTATGTAGTTAGAATGATGATGCATTAGTTGTTCCATCATAGGACATTGGGACAAGTTCTGAGGAAGCTTCACAGATGTCCTTGCTGAGAGGTTCAGTCGAGCTGTGGGACAAATTTAAATTAGCATGGTGGTGGAGGCTGAGAATAAGTATAGTAAAGAGGAAAATCGGTCTAATATATTAAGTCTAAAGAGTGAATGAAGAGACAAACAGACCATAATTTAACGGTCCCCCAACAAGTGGCCTGGTGGCAGGGGTTGTGGGAAGCAAGATGGAGCTGCTCCTGACCTCTTCCCAGCCCCACTGCAATTTTACGCGGGGTGGCGAGAAACAGCCCGCCCGCCCCAAGCCAATCAAGGCCCTTACATGGCCAATTAACTGCCACTTAAGGGCTTATTTCTGCCGCGGCAGGCATTTTTACCCTCGGCGGCCAGACAGTAAAGACCCCAAGGACCCCACCTGGTAAAACCAGGTGGCCTTCTTGCGATCTGGGGGGGTGGGGCCCTCCTGATCAAGCACCCTGCGCCCCATGGAGGGACGCCCCTGAAACCCCAACCACCCAGAGCGCTCAATAGTACCCTCCCCCCCCCCCCCCCCCCCCCCCCCGCTTGCCTTGCCGGGACCCAGCCGATGGTCACTGGCAAGGACCTAAACCCTTACCTTTTTTCTAAGGCTGTCCTTCCTGTTGCCTCCAATGGCTGGGTGTAGCCCTAGTAGTGGTGACCGCTCCCAGTGGCGCTGCTTGGATTAAGAGTTGCCTGCCCTCTGACTGGCTGGCGGCTCCATTAGGCAGGACTTTCTGCCTCAAGGAGGTGGAGGTCCCGCCCAAGACCAATTAAGGGCCCGGGGAATGAAAAATCCCGGTCTGGCTCCCCAGGCCCGGCGGGCTGTCCACTGACCTTTTTGGCTGCCCAACATAAAATGCTGCCCACAGTTGCAAGAGAGGCTATGTACAAAAACAGTGAAGGTAATAGTAAGCAAAATAATAAAGAAAGCAAAGCAAATTGAGGGTATGAATGCTCAGGATTGCAGTATTTATATTTGAACATGCAAAGCATTAGAAATGAAATCTAGGAACTAGAGCCACTCATTAGAACAGAAGACATATCTTTGTCACATTGACTAAAACCTGAGAAGAGCTAAGGTCAGATTAGGAGCCAAGTATTCTAGGCTATAAAATTTTCAAGAGGGATAAAGAAGGAAAACAGGTAGGAGGTGTGGCCTTATTAATTAAAGACATTAGTCATAGGAAAATTTTCTTCAAGATAATGTTGAGACAGATTTTGTCTTGGTTGATTTAAGATGGCATGAGGGACCTATTATGATATTGGGAGAATAGATCGCTGAATAATGGGAAAGAAATCAAGGATGAAATTTGTGGATGTTTATCAAGGTTGCTCATAATAACAGAGTTGTAATAATGAGGGACTTGAGCTATCCTAATGTGAACTGGAATAAGATATGTTTCTTGTTGAAGTGGGCAAATGGTTGTTAGAATGCCTCCAGGACTATTTCCTTAATCAGAATGTTGTATGCTCAGTAAGGAAGGATGCAATGCTAGATTTTGATCTGGGTATTAAGGAGTGTATTAAGTGACATGAATGTAGGAGAACACTGGGATATAGTGACCTTATATAATGAGGTTCACATTGAAAATAGATGAAGAAAAAGAGGAATCAAAGGTGTTGGACTGGAAGACAATAATTTCTATGTGATAAAAGGTAACCTACCCTGGATTAAGTGGTTGGGGAAAAAGGGAGACCAAACAGTCGACATGTAGGGAAGTCAGACAAAAGTGATGTTTCAAAATCATCAATTGAAGAAAGTAGAACCAAGACTAGGATTTTTTGAGGATGATATAGAAATGCCATCTTTGAAATAAGATGTTCAAATGGGCAGTTTGCTAAAGGACCTGAGGTTGGATGTCTTGGAAGGGGATAGGGCAGAACTTATAGGCCAATTAGTTTACTTCAATAGTGTGTGCATTTTAAACAGCAACTTGTATTTATTTGGTGCCTTCAATGGGAAACAAACATTTTGAGATGCTTCATGGACATGTAAGGAAAAATAGATGCTTAGTCAAAGAAGAGCATTTAGGAGAACTGGTGAAAAGCTTAGTTGAAAGGGAGTCAGAGAGGCAGACGGGTTTAGTGAGGATATTCCAGAGTTTGTGACCAAGGTGGCTAATGCACAGCCACTAATGGTGGAACAAAAGAAGGGAGGATGCACAAGAGGCCAGAATCAAAGCAAGGGAATTCAGAGAGTGGCGGGGGAAGGGGTTGAGTGCAAGAAGTTGTAAAGCTGGATGAAGTTACAGAGATAGGGCAATGAGGTACGGAGTTGAAGTCATGAGGGCATTTAAACATGAGCACAAGAATTTTAAATTTGTTGCATTGAGGGAGCTTGGAGTCAGTATAGGCAATAGGTGAGTGGGACTTGATGTGGGATAGGATACAGGCAGCAGAGTTTTAGTTGAGCTGAAGTTACAGAAAGAATGTGAGGCTGCCAGAAGAATATTGGAAAAGCTGAATCTGGCAATGGCGAAAGCATAGATGAGGGTTTTAGCTTCAAATGGTCAGAGAGTAGGTCATTTGAAACAGTATGAGAGTCAACTGTTAGAACCTTAGAAGAAGCAGAAATTGTCGGGGATACCCTAAAATGTAGGAAATATGTGCATGGCTCTGCTAATAGGGGGGTTTGCTGTGATTGATGGGGAGAAATTGGGACGAACCACCCACCAGCAACTTTGCCAGCTCTGCTTTGAGGTATTCGTGGAAGTTTGATCATGTGACATAAGATCACATGAAATATAATGCAAATATTATTGCATCTACGGGACGAATATTGATCCCCCTGTAGTTGAGTATGTTTGTTTGTGATTCCGTGACAGCACTGTTGTGCGAGAAGTTCGAAGAACCAGCAAGCAGGCATAGAAGGAAACGGAGAGTGGGGAAGAGGGGAAACCAAAGTTGGGGGGATGATTTGCAAAGGGGAAAGCAAAGCTGGGAGGAACCTTGATTGCACCAGTAACTAAGAGTAACCCACTGAAAATGCACTGATAACTTATAGTAATACCAGGAAAACAATGATTCCCCTCATAACCAACAGGAATACAAATAACTCAATGATAGTTTATATGCAACTGGCAGTAATAGGTGCAATTTCCTGATATCCTGCCTGTAACTAGTAGTAATCCTACAACCCACTGTTATTTGCCCTGAAACTACAGCCAGTACTGCCCTGCATTGCACATGGTGCGGTCAGGATCCCCAGTCAATGCCACTTTTCAGACTCATCTCACTTCTCGGCCGGAATTTTACGCCGCCCCAGCGGGTCGGATGGCGGCGTAGGGGTGGTGTAAAATTGAGCAGCAGGCTCCGGGAGGCCTAACCATCCCGATTGCGTCTCCGACCAAATTTACGAGGTCCGGCGGGGGGGGGGGGGGGGGGGTGGAGGGGGTTGGTGAGAAGCGGCCCGCCCGCCTGAGGTCAATCAAGTCCCTTAAGTGGCCACTTAACGGCCCTCGCCGGCCTCCACAGGTATTTTACCCGTGGCAAACAGGTGTGCCGGGGACATGAAAGGCTGCCTAGCTATAGCTGCCGGCCTTTCCGCACCCCAGTGGGGGGGGCCTGGTAATTGAGCACAGGATGCCCAATTGAGGGCCGCCCCCACCTCCCAACCCAACCCCGGGATCCAAGACGCCCCCCCTTCCCCCAAATGATCACCCTAGCCTCACCAGGGCACGACTGATTCCCCTGCTGAGGCTGCCCAAACTTACCTTCTGTCCCGGTTCCATTGCATCTTCCTCGGTCAGCTGGGCTGCAGTTTCAGCAGAGGCCACCGCTTCCAGTGGCGCTGCTGAGACTAAGAGCTGCCGGTCCGCTGATTGGCCGGCAGCTCACTGAGGTGGGACCTCCTCCCTCAAGTGGGTGGAAGTCCCGCCTCGGGCCAATTGAAGCCTGGGGATCCGTAAAATACGGGACGAATCCCCAGTCTGGGCGGGAGCGGGATCGGCACCGACATTTATGTCGGAGTCCGGCTCCCATCCGCCCAGCGTAAAATTCCGGCCCTCATCTTTGGTTTGGACTTAGGTTCTAGGTGAAAGTATCAACTCTGAACTGGGAGCCTCAGCCAGAGCTGATCTGTGCTTGAACTTTAGATGTCAAACTGATCTGAACCAATCCGGGATTGCACATGGGGCAGTAGGGTCAGTGTTTTTCTTTGTATTCCTCCTTTTCAAACGTTTATCCCATTTCTTTTTAACTGATATAGTCTCTACCCCGATAGCCACTTAAGGTGAGGCATCCCATTACGTAATAGCCCTCGGTTCAAAAACCTTCCTTTTCCCTTCCCCAGGTTCTTCCATTGAGAATCGTCGGTCTGCGGACTCTTGTTTTCGATCTGCATGCCAGTGGAAACAATCTTTGATTATTGCACGTTCATAGGCTTTACTTACCCCTTTACTGGCTGCACTTCTCACGACACTGCTCCCATTCACCACATTGCAATCTCCCATTCCTCAGTCTCTCTCTTGCATCCTCACCACTGTCTGAGCTCCAATTCGCTGAGTCCTGACACCTGTTCACCCTATCCCTGTACCTCTCCCTGCTCCATCAGTCTTCCTCCCACCACTGCCCCTTGGGCTATTAGCAGCAGCATCTGGGTGCTGCTATTCTGGGAGACTCTCAAGCAATCTGAACAGCAACCCTGAACAGCAACAAAAATGGCATCAGACCATCATTCAAGAGACATTTAGTTTGTAGATTCTGATTCTAACAGTCTCTTGTATCGCTTCACCTAGATGGGCTTCAAACCCCACTTTGAGAATCACTGCCTGAAAGCACTTTCACTACTGCCAGCGTAGGCAAACTGGCTTAGAATTACCTGATTTATTTTGATCTTCCTTTTTAATATTCAATATCTTCCAGTCCTCAAGCACAGCTCCTGTTCTAATAGAACTCCTTAAATATATTCCGAATCCCAGATCTTTCTTTGCTCATCAGCCTAAGGAGTCTGGCATCTGGCCAATGTGTAAACTTATGTATAGCACCTTGAACTTCCTTCTGTCATACAGTAGCACAGACTAAAGATCCTGACTCTTTATCAGACAAAGTTCCCAAATCGAATGTCTACAGCACTACAAAAAAGCCATATTTTTGGGTGGGAGTTGAGATGTTGATCTCGTCACCACGTTCATGTTTCACAAAAAAACAGTAATTCTTTGCATTTCAGGACTGAAACACGATCAGCACTCATTTAAGGAGGCCAATGTACCCATTAGTTGCTGGCATTCTAAAAATAGGCATTAAAATACACATGGCACAGCAATTCTAACATCCACTATGGGAACTCAGTGGATTACTGTGCACCCATTTGATTCTCAGATATTGTAGAACTACTGCATATCATTATCATCCAACATTCACTGAGTTGTATCAAACCATGGTCAATTGTGTGCAAAATAACCACATGCATAAATGCAGTATGAAATGTATTAACCTGTCATCTTTGTCACCTTAGCGGTTCATAATAAAGCCTGTCAATATGCTGAACTTTTTCTTTCTATTTTTGAATTGGAAATGACTTTTTATTTTGCTGAGCGCATTGTCAGGAAAACTACTTTGATAGCTGGTAGGATCTCCAGATTGGTGAGTCCTTCAGGGGTTGCCATACTCATTTGTCTTCCTGCACACAGCCTGAGGCATTCCTTGAAATCTGAAAAATGCAATATGGCAAAAGCTACTGTGCTAATTGGATTGTGCACAATAAGAATGGACAATTGACTGAGCATCATCTCAGTGCAGTTTAAGACAATTGCTCCCTGAATAGTTCGACAAACTCTTGTTTTACTACATAGCCAAAAAAAATAATAGTGCATATTCCTTAAGAACATTAGGGAGGCAAATGTCTAATTACAAATGATTGCGAATGCTGGAAATTTGAAATAAAAACAGAAAATGCTGGAAATACGCAGCAGGTCAGGCAGCATCTGTTGGGACTGAAACTTTTAATGTTTCAGATCGATGACCTTTCATCAGACCTGGAAAAAGTTTGAGATATTACAGTTTTTAAGCAAGTATAGAGGCAAGGGAAAGGTAGAAGGGGGGGAAGAACAAAAGGAGATGGTAATTGGACAAGTAAAGAAACAAAGGTCTAGAGGAGGTGTAAATGGGAAAGCAGAATCATTACCAACAGCTGCCATCCAGAAGAAATGGGGGCAGAGGTTATGATCTGAAATTGTTGAACTCAGTGTTGAGTCCGGAAGGCTGTAAAGTGCCTAATCAAAAGATGAGGTGCTGTACCTCCAGCTTTCCAGCTTCATTAAAACAGTGTAGGAGGCTAAGGACAGGAAGGTCAGAGTGAGGCAGAGTAATAAAATGACAGGTGACTGGAAGTTTGGGGTCACACTTGTGACTGAATGGAAGTGTTCCATAATAAAGTCACCCAATCTGCCTTTGGTCCACCCAGTTTGGAGGAGACAAGATCACGAGCAGCAAATATTGTATACTAAATTAAAAGATTTACTGAATGGAGTGTTTGGAGCACTGGATGGTCAAGAGGGAAGAGGTAAAAGAGCAGGTGTTGCATTTCCTGCATTTGCACAGGGAAGTGCCATGAGAAGAGGGGGGTTGGGTGTGGGGTGATTGAGGAATGGGCCGGGGAATGCTGAAAGGGGAGCAGAAGACCTCATGCTGGTGGTGGCAGTAATGGCGGAGGGTGATCCATTAAATATGGAGGCTGATGGGTGAGGACAGGGGAACATTATCATGGTTCTGGGAGGGAGGGGAAGGGTTGAGCTCAAGAATGCGGGAAATGGAATGGACATGATTGCGGGCCCCGTCAATATGGTGGTAGGCAATGCTTGGTTGACAAAAAAGGAAGACATATTGGAAGCACTGGTATAGAAGATTGCATCATCAGAGCAGATGTGACCGAAACAGAAAAGCTGGGAGAATGGAGTAGAGTCCTTGAAGGAAGAGGGGTGGAGAGAAGTGTAATAAAAGTATCTGTGGGAGTCGGTGGGCTAAGTCGATAGTCTATACCCAGAAATGAAGACAGAGAAGTTGAGGAAGGGAAGAGTCGGAGGTGGACTGTGTGAAGGCAAAGGAAGAGTGAAAATTGGAAGCAAAGTTAATGAAATTTTCCAGTTCAGGGGAGAGCAGGAAATGGCACTGATACAGTCATCAATGTACTGGAAAAAGACATGAGGGAGGGGACCCAAGTAGGACTGAAACAAAGAATGTTCCACATATCCCACAAAAAAAGGCAGGCATAGCTAGGACCCATATGGGTTCTTTTATCTGGAAGAAGCAAGTGGAGTCAAAGGAGAGGTGTTTAATGTGAGAACAAGTTCATCCAGGGGGAGGAGGGTGGTGATGGATGGGGATTGGTTGGGCTTCCGTTCAAGGAAGAAGCAGAGAACGCTAAAACCATCCTGGTGGGGGCTGGAGGTGTAGAGGGATTGGATGGTCATGGTGAAAAGAAGATGGTTAAAGTGGCAATGGGGGGTGTGAGAGAATAGCATTGGGAGAGCTGCAGATGTATGTGTGGAGAGAGTGGACAAGGGGAGAAATAATAGTTAACATGGGAAGAAATGAGTTCTGTGGAGCAAGAGCAGACTGAAATGGTGGGTCTACAGTGTAGTTCTATTTAGAACCATAGAAAGGTTACAGCACAGAAAGAGGCCAATTGGCCCATCGTGTCTGCGCTGGCTGAAAAAACTAGCCACCCATTCTACTTCCACCTTCCAGCACCTGGTGCATAGCCTTGCAGGTTTGTGGATCTTGAGAACAAGGTAAAAACTGGCTGTGTAGGGTTGGAGACTGTGAGGTTGGAGACCATGAAGGGAAGATCTCCAGAGGTGATGAGGTCATTGACAGTCTTGAAAATGATGATTTTATGTTTGGAAGTGGGGTCAAAGTCCAGCAGTAGGTAGGAGGATGTGACTGAGAGTTGACATTGAGCCACTGCAAGGTAGAGATTGGTTCTTCAAACAACAGCAGCAGGTTTATTGACTATGTTAGATTGAACCTGAGAGAACAGAGTGGTGCAAGTTCAGACGGAAGCAGGTTAGTGAGAGTGAGAGGAGCAGAGAAATTGAGACGGCCATGTCACGCAGGCAATTCTTAATAAAATGATGTAGAGAAGCTAAGAGATCAGAGAGAGGGAGCCAGGTGGAACAACTAGCACTGTTTCATGGTTCTATGCCTATGAGGATGACTTGGATTTCTAAAGCAACCTTTGCAAGGAGAAAGATGTTGCAGCTATTTACATTGTGATGGCAAAAAATGGACATCAGGCCAGAGTGAGGGAGAAGAGGTATATTAGAAGTGTGAAAAATGAAGGCTTTTTTAGATACTTTTAAAAACAGAGAGGGTGATGCTAAGATGGAGATTTGTAAAGAAGGAGTTGGTGAGATGGATACATTTTTAAGCAAGTAGTTCTAGACATCAAGCCCACAGTGGCTAAAAGAACAGATATCAATGGCAGAGTGGAGAGTGAGAAATAAGCTGATATTGGAGGATCAGAGGTTGCATACTGGAATGTAAGGCTATTGCTAATCATTAAAGCAGTGTGGCCACCATCTTGGAGGATATTGATTGCAATTTAGCTATTCGAGGGAAGCTATTGGAGTTTGACAAGGACAAGAATAAGAGGATTGTGGGATATTATGCAGGTGAGGATATGGACTGCAACATCATAAATCAGTTTATAATTTGTGTCAGAAGGATGCCAGCAAAGAGAACATTGAAGTCATGCTTTAGGGTGATTAAGCGTGTTTTAGGATTTCAGCAGCAGTTGATGGTGAGGGAAAAGTAGAAGTGGGCAATATTTCAGAAAAGAAAGTAAGTAGAGTGAGCTTTCACTGTAAAGGTTGTTGTATTCTTTCTGTTGCTTTTGAAGAATCAAGTGTTTTCAACTTTAGATTTGGCAGAGGGCTATTAAACTTGAGCAAGTCAGCTCTTTCAGTGGCTCAGTGGGTCAATGTACTGCTCAGTGTGGGATTGAGCTAAATGGACTGTCAAGTGTCTAGGGTGGCTCTCTAGTCAGTGCTGAGTCAGCTAATCTCAGCAGGGCCATAATTGGCACACTCCAACTAGCCTCACCACCTCTAATTAGCTAGCTGATCACTATCCTGCTGCAAAATGTGAACCTGTGGAGCTGGGTGAGGATAGAATTGGTCATGGCTGTGTAATCAGTGGATAGTCTCTTGAGGATTATACTGAAAAATAACCTCTTGTGTGAGATAGAAGAGAGCTGCGAGTGTCTGTGTACCATGTCCAATCAAGAGCAGAAGAGGAGAAAGTTGGTGGTCAATATTGTACATTTAAAAAATGTGAGTGAGCTTCCATCCCTCCTCCAGCCCACTCACCGAAGACAGGTTGATTCTTCCTCGGAAATGCTTTTGTATTCCAGGTTTCATTTATTTGGGAAACATTCTTTGATTCTGCAGGTTTCTGTAACTTTTCAATTTTCATCTTCAGTAATCTATAGAAAAAGATGCTCCAATATATGAAAAATATCTATCTATATTTCTAAGATTTGAAAAGTCTTCAAGTAGTGGAAGCATTAATAATTTTGACAGCATAAATAATTTTCCCTTTTTAAGTGCCAGTGGGTATTATATTTATGAAACCATTCTATATAAGTAGTTTTTACAAAATTTAAATTGGGGAATCATTCATGAGGGCCATCAATGAGAGCATTATAGTCATTTCCTATTCATTCCATTAAAACTCTCCATTAAATCTCCTTCTAACCTTCTCTATTCCAGTAGAAATTGCCCCAATATCTCAAGTCTCTCCTCCTAACTAGTTTCCCATCTCCGGCATCAACATGGCAAATCTACATTTATCTGTTTTGTGGCTTTAAGATGCTTTCTATAGATAGGGCACTATGGCCTACCCAATGTTTTCTATAAATTCATCATTACAGATTAAGGTAATTGGCAAAAGAAGCAATGGTGACATGAGTTGAAAAACCTTTTCACAGCGAATGGTTAGGATCTGAAATGCACTACCTGCGACTGTGGTGGAGGCAGGTTCAATTGAGGCATTCAAGAGGGAATTGGACTGTTATCTGAAAAGGAAGAATATGCAGGGCTACATGGAGAAGGCTGGGGAGTTCCTGAGAGCCAGCGCAGGCATGACACTGGACTAGTAACCCAGAGACCCAGGCTACAGCTGTGGGGACGTGGATTCGAGCCCCACCATGGCAGATGGTGAAATCTGAATTCAATTAATTTGGGAATTAAAAAGCTTGTGTAATGGTGACCATTAAACCATTGTCGATTGTTGTAAAAAACCATCTGGTTCACTAATGTCCTTCAGGGAAGGAAATTACCTGGTCTGGCCTACATGTGACTCCAGAATCACAGCAATGTGGTTGACTCTTAAAATGCCCTCTGAAATGACTGAGCAAGCCACTCAAGGGCAATTAGGGAGGGGCAATAAGTGCTGCCCTAGTCAGTGATGCCCACATCCCACAAAACAAATTTTAAAAATGGCAGGCCGAATGGCCTCCTTCTGTGCTGTAGCAATTCTGTGATTCTATCCTGTGATACTTTACTCATGTAATTAATGACATTGTATTTGATGGTTTTATATTCCTGCCCTCAGACTTTCAGAGAAGTATTTGAACTTTTAGGTTTCTCATCATCCACACCATGCAGTGTCTTTCCATTGTGTGTTTTCTCCTGAAATGTACAAGTTTACATTCATTCACGTTGAATTGCATTGGCCACCATCTGCCCATTAAAGTAACCATGTTTTCCCAAATTCTTTTACAGTCCTGCTCCCGGTTTGCCAAAACTCCTCCTTCTATGTCATCAACAAGTTTTGAGATTTTGCTGTCTATAATTCATCTAATACTGGCCTCTTTATTATCCCTGATTTTAATTGCTGCACCGTTGGTGGTTGTGCATTCAGCTGCCTAGGCTCTAAGCCCTGGAGTTCCCTCCATAAACCTCTCCACCTCTCTATCTTCTTCCTTTAAAACCCTCCTTAAACCTACATCTTTGACCAAGCTTTTGGTCATCTGCCCTAATATCACCTTGAGTGGCTCGGTGTCTAATTTTGCTTTATAATACTCCTGTGAAGCACCTTGGGTTGTTTTATGTTAAAAGGCCTATATAAATATAAGTTGTTTTGTTGTTATACTCCAATCTAAATCATCTAAACAAACAGAGAACAAAAGTGGACCCAGAACTACCATTTGGAATTCACCGCTTTGAAGTGTAACCCTTCTCTAATTCAAACAAAACTCTCTGTTGATCCAGGTCATTAAAAAAAAACACACACAGTGGCAAAATTGGGATAAGTAATGCCCACTTTTTTGGTGCTACAATAGTCCTTAGAGATTCAAAATGGTGCTCATGGTGAGTAGCGCCAGACGCCAGATTGGTGAGAGTCTTAGCAAGCGTGCAGGGAGCATCTGCCAGAAATATGCAGAGCAGGCAGATCAGGATGTCAAACAGCATGTAACGATAATTTGACACGAACGCTGCCTCAAGTTCAACACTCCAGCCAATACCTTCTCCTAATCACGCATGGCTGAACATGCATTCAGCAGTAAGAATGTTCCCCCACCAGTGTATTTAACGGGATCAACAACTAGTTTCAGGTCAGTTGCTGATTGATTTCTTCTGGCAATTGCAACCATTGTACAAGTGAATGGTGCTTTCTAGAGTTCTTTAAAGTAGCTGAAGTCCACAGGGAGTTGTTTGGCAGGTGTTGAAGGGCTTGGTCTTGACTTCAAGACTTCTACACAAACCAGTTGCTCCCAGACATGGGTGCAGTAGTAGGTATTTCCTTTGGAATACAGCATGACAGGAAGAATGAGGAGAGGCCACGCAGAGCAGGACAAGCTGCTAGAAGAGGCGGTGGGGGGCGGGGAGAAAGGTCTCAGAAGGAGGCGATATCAGCCCATATTTTCAAGGACCAATTCTCCAACCTGAACCTCAGTGAAGAACAGTGCGTCAGATGTCTGTGCTTCAGTAAGGATGTCCTCACTGAAATCTGCCACCTGCTGCAGCCACAAATGCAACCTTAGAGCAGGGTGATGACCGCAATACCCGTGGTTATGCACTTGACCGTGGCCATGAAAGTTTATGCTACAGGTTCCTTCCAGGCTGGAGCTGAAGATATTTGCAGCATCTTGCAGTTGCCATCCATTGTTACATAAGCAAAGTCACTGAGGCTCTTTATTCAAAGAGAGCTGACTACATTTCATGCTTTCTTGCTGTAGAGCAGCAAGTGAAGCAAAAACGCGGCTTCGCTAGAATTGCTGGTTTCCCCATGGTGCAGGGTGTCATTGAGTGCATGCACATTGCTTTGTGGGCACTGCATGTAACTCAGATGTGCTGCAACTGAAAGCGATTCCACTCCCTCAACATCCAGCTGGTGTGTGACCATTCACAGAGATCCATGCAGGTTAATGTCCACTATCCTGGCAGCAGTCATGATGCCTTCATTCTGCGGCAGTCCACTGTACCATCCCCATTTGAGCCACTACGACAAACCAGAGGGTGGCTACTGGGTAACAAGGGCTATCCACTGATGACGTGGTTCATGATTATGGTGCACAACTAATGCACTTGTGGGTAGCATACATGTTACAAAAGCCCTGCTGCCACAAGAAATGTGATTGGACAGACTCTTGGCGTGCTGAAACATTACTTCCGCTGCCTGAACCACTCTGGAAGAGCGCTGCAGTACTTGACAGAGCGGGTGTCAAAGTTTGTGATGGTTTGCTGCATAATGCACAGCCCTTGCCACCAGCTATACAGCAAGTAGCTGAGGAGCAGGAGGAAGAGAAAGGGAGGAGATCTAGACAGCCCCTTTCTGATCGGCTACCTTTGAAAAACTCATCCGACTGTGATACCAGTAAACATAACCCCAACTCCCCATTCACCAGCAGTCCCACAGCTTCCCCTTTCTCTGTCACTTACCATCATAGCATCTACTTGGCCACAATGCAAAAATAAAAGCTGCCACTAAATAAACATTCAAAACCAAATTTATAAATCAAAGCATGCTATATTGCATGCAAACGTAAACTAATTGCCCTCATGAATTCCTTTAGTGCTTTTATTCCATGTGCAGTTGCCTGTCGTAATGCTCCTCTGCCGTGCTACACCAACGGCTGACTGAAGGCTGCTGACTTTCAGTGGAGGAGGCTGCAGATGGCTTTGCAGGATGACCGCAACCAGCTCTGGGCCTAAAAGGCCCAGTGTCGGATAGCACCACTGCGGCATTGGCAGCGACAGTCTGGGCTGGCTGGCTGACAGGCAACAGCAAGGGCACTTATGGAGTGGCACTGGTGTGTGGATGAATGCTGTCATCCTGAGAGAGGAGAGCAGGTTTGAGTCCTTGGAGCCACTGTCACTCGTCCCAGTGGTGTCTCAGCAATCGTAATAATCTGTTGGACAGTTTGCTAGATTGCAGTGATGCCCTGCAAACTCCTTTGAGCACTGGTATCCATAGCCATGATGACAGCAGTCTGGGCTTGCATAGCAGCAAGTTGAGTTTCCACTGCAGCACCTAGACATTGGATGACTTCTGCTTTTGGTGCACTAGAAGCTCAGGCTTCTGTCACACAAGGTGAGATTGCTTCCATCATGACTGTTACTCTTGATTCAGGTTCTGGCCTCCTCCATGCTCCTTAACATTAACAGCAGGCTCTCTGGCTGGTCTGCCAATGCACCATGCATTTCATTGTGCAGACCCATCAGCCACCTTCTGTAGCCAGCCCAATGATGTGCTTCTCGGAGTCCTCTGCAGCAGAACTCGTGTGCGACCTCACCCTCCGGGGAACGGGCACTTGCGCTACCCTTGCCCTGCCCTGGCTGCAACACACTCATGCCTGGTGCCTCACCAGCTTCTCTCTAAATTGCACTCAGTGGGCTGAACTTAGTCATGCTCGTGGGCTGAAAAGCTGAAGGGAACCACACCTCAGCTTTTCTGAGCCCTCCCGGTGTGATTCAATGGCGATTGGGCAACTAACTGCCCAGCACCAGGATCCCTGTCATTTTAAGGACGAGGATCACACCTCCAGGAGCTGCCAGCCAATCAGAGGGCCAATAGCTCAGTAGTATTGGCAATGTCACCAGGAGCGCAAAGTGTATGAGGGTGAGGTGAAGCTGTCAATGTTAGGTAGGAGTCCTGATCCAGTGCAGTGTAGGAGAATCTTAGAGCCTGCTCTCTCTCCTATGCTTTGACGTTATAAAGTCGTTTTCCATGTTAGAATGAGTTCCACAATGTCTCCCACTCCTTGCTCCAGCCACAATGCACCTCCCCTTTAAGAAGTGCAGGCTGACTTTAAGTGATGCTAGTCCTTCACAATTTTGGGCCCCCTGCTGAATCACGCAGCCACTCAACAGCGCAGTTAGTCCTGGCTGCATGCTGCCATCATGTTAATTAGCAGACAGCACAAAGTTGGTGTACTGCCTGCATTGAAAGCAATGAGTGCAGGTTAATCCCACATCACAATCCCCACTCCCATTTTCAGGGGCTATTGAATTTAGCTCCTACAATCTCGTTCTCACACTTACTTCCAATAGATGTCACTGCGTAGCAGTCCTGGACAATTTCCTACCCATTAGCCTGAAAACACTGGCATTAATTTTCATGTGTATGCTTCTGTCCCAGCTCAGATGAACTAATTCAGTATTTACCTTGCCAGTTTGTGGCGTTTAATATTACACCATCCGTTGAGCCACCAAAGAGTTTGAAAATTACATTCTTAATTTTTTTGTCCAAAGAATGGGAATGCTGTATTTTGGAGATAAAAGTTTAGAACACACTGTACAGTTAACTGACCTAAAATGTCTCATTTTCTGTTATGAAATTCAGCTTTGTAGGGGGTCAGCCACTTTTGTTTTAGTATTAGTGAGGAACCTTGCAAGCCAATGTTACTACTCTGTCAAAGTTGGATGCAAAAGGGATCACTGCACCCAACATAATTTTCAGAATTGTCTTTTGAGCAAATGAGATCCCAATTTGAATTTTTTAAAAGCTGTTTGAAACATTTTTTTCAATAATTTCACAATTTGCAGCATTCTTGATTTGGTTCTGTGCACTTTAGGGCTTGAAGATGCACTTTCACAAGATGATACATGTCCTTCAAAACAAACTGAAGATTCAAAGTATGTTGATCCATTAGGAACCTGTTTATAGTTGGTGCTGCAAATCTAGAATCCCATCGCTGAGCTGATTAAATTTATTCTCCGTTTTAAAACAATACCATTTAAAGTAAAAGCAAAAATAAATGAAAGACCATGTCTGCCAAAACAAGATAATTCGCAGGAACATTAAAAGAAATTGCCTTTGGGAGCCAATTACAATTGTGGTTGGATTCCGACTTTCGACTGCAATTGATACAATTTACTCCAGTTTGTCAGAGAAGTGGATTTTGCTATTGACCTGACTTGGCTCTAATTGGAAAGAATAAACCATTAATAGAAAGTGCTTGGAAAAAGCTGGCCTTACAAAGAATGTGATCTTATAGGAGACACTCTTAACACTATTCCTTGTCAAAGTTACTGAAAGTGATGGAAAGAATATGTTAATATGCGGATGCTGGGAGAAAGATGCCATTGATTTTTTTTTTCAACTCCCATTACAAAGGCCATGCGTTTACTTTACGCCTTGATTATTAAATGTGCTCCAGACTATGACAACAAATAGCAATTAGTTAATGGCTTGCAGGACGAGCTGTAGCTATTTATTCTGCACATCACATCACTCACTGCCCAAGGTCACAAGCTTTTTCAGAATATTGGGCAAATACACGCTGCTGCTCTCTCAATGCAGCTCGTCCCTTTGGTCATTTGTGTTACTTTTTATAATTGAAACTATTTTAAAACAGCACAATGTGCATAAAATAGTTCTGTACATTTGATTAGTTATTTCATTGGTGACAGGATAGATAGTGCCTGTAATGTGAAACCTCCATATGGTGGCTTACAGTTGTGAAATAGCTGCCATTGTAATGGTTATCAGTAGCGCACAGCATTCACAAATTAATTTAAGAAGGCATTTGAATCAGGAGGTGCTCAGACATTGGCAAACCTGGATACTTTTCTGTTGACCAGAAATGTATTCCATGTACACGAGTACTGAACAGGAAGAGCCTCAGAACTCATGAGTTCGAGATACATGGGGAGAGAAGTTGGACTAGAGGATGTCATGCTGCCTGCATTGCACCCAAAGGGTGTGGGTTAATCCTGCATCCCAATCCCCACTCCCGTTTTCCTGGTCTATCCAATTTAACCCCTATTATCTTCAGAAACTTGCCATCAGTGCAGCATTACTCATTGAATCCTTAGCCTATTCAATTTATAGAAACTACATTTGTTAGAGTTCAGGTTTTATTTTAAATTCAAAAACCAAATACCTGTGGGTAGGCAGGAGAGGTAGCCTGTCATGAGAAACAAATGCATCCCATCCACTCCATATCATCAGGAGGCAGATGCAGTACAAAGAAAAAGAAATTTTGACTTTTGGAACAATGCATAAGACTTAAAAAAAAAGTATGGACATTTTGCAAGTCATTCCGTGCTCCAAACATCAAAGGAATATGAACAAAAAGTACTGGAAGCACTCAGTAGGTGGGGCAGCATCTGTGAGGAGAAGAACAGAGTAAATGTTTCAGGTTGATGACCTCTCATCAGAACTAGAAGATGCTGTTTCCCTTGCCAGTGATGCTTCTTGACCTGTTGAATACTTCCAGCATTTCTGTTTTTATTTCAGATTTTCAGCAGTATCTGGTTTTGTTTTATTAAAGGAATATGTCCTTGTTAAAAATTGTCTGCAGTTGAATTCCATTGATACAATACCAATGTAATAGAACCAGGTGCAAATACACCATTGCAATGGCAGCAATTAGATGCAGATGATCAAGGATTCAGATACAACTCCGTCACGTATGAACGTAGAAGGTGAAGGAGAAAAGGCACTTCATATAATCTTGCCCATCCAGTTATTTAACTTGTTAAACAGGATCATTTTACAACAGGTCATTTCCCTTCTGCTTGATATTAGGTTGTATCCCACTACTTATTAAATCACTATTTTTCATATTTTCTATTTGAATATCTGTGAGTGGTTCTATAAAATAAAATAACAGTTCTTAAATTTGTATTTGCACAAGTTACCTTTAGTTTGAGGTTTCTTTAGCTGATACTGTTGACTCGTTCTTTTGGCTTACTGCAAACATTCCCTTTACTGTTTCAAAAATGGTCCATTTTGCAGTTAAAGAAGGTTGAGGCTGTCAAATGAAGTATTGGTGCTGTCCTCTATACTATCTTTGAACACTGTCAAATTCTTCTGTCCATTTCCAATTATGAAGACAAACTGTACATAATGCTCTAAATCTAGTCTCCTCGATACCTTCCAGAGTGTAATCACCACCAGCTTGGACTAGTATATCATGGCCCTGCAGTTCCATGTGCTTTCTCCTGGTCTTCAATCTTAATTGCATTGGGAGACTGAAAGAACCATTGTGGAATTTCAGAACCTGTATGCCTACTCATACATCCAGCTACAAAAATTTAGGCATAAAAATTTAGACTGACATTACAGTGCTGTACTCAGTGAGTGCTGCATTGTGGAGGGTCCATCCTTGGATGACAGGTTAAACCGAGACCCTGTCTGCCCCCTCAAATGGATGCAAAGAAGTGCTGGGGAATGTGGTGGCCAGTATTTATCACTTAACTGACATCAGTAAATCAGATCATCTGGTCATTATCACATTGCTGGATGTGGGTGCTGGATTTGATGTGCACAAAATGGCTGCCATGTTTCCTGCATTACAGCAGTGACTACACTTTAATAGTACTTCATTGGCTGTAAAGCGCTTTGGGACCTCCTAAGGTTATAGAAGATGCTATATAAATTCAAGTCTGTCTTTTTTTCTTTTTCACAAGGAGCATCCAGCATAACCGAATGCAAATTTCACTTGATGTCCATGTACGCACATCAGTGGTCACTGGACAGTAATGCTGATATTTGGGGTAGTTGTGGTACTCAGCTTCTGTGGGAATCAGCTATTATACCAAGGCACCTCCTGACTAATGAGACTCAGTGTCACACCCAGCAGTAGGTGAAACTCCATGGGCTGGATTTTATGTGGCCGCCACCAAGAGCGGCGGCGGCTGTAAAAGATGGCGGACCGCAATCTTAAACGTGGTGGCTCCTTAACATGCCTGGGGTGGACTGCCCATCCCCCCCCCACCCCACCCCCGATGACGTGGAGGGGGTTGGTGAGCCGTCCCCGACAAGGGTGTCTGACACCACTGCGCAGGCGCTGGTGCCATTTTTAAAGGGCTTGGAGCCCTAAATGACAGTTGTAAATCTTAAAGGCAAACTGCATTTAAAAGTGTTACAAATCATTAAATAATTTTTTCCATCCCGCTCCCATCCCCACCAATAGCCTTACATTTAATTCCTTACCCACTCACCCCCCAAAATACATAACTTGACTACGTGACCTTCACCCAACCCACAAAGTTCATAAACTCTAATTCTCGACCTCTTCCCACCATCCCCCCCAATCATTCCAAAGAATTTGACCCTGCTCCCCCCATCTCCGCACTGAGAAAATTACCTCCTCCCCTCCTCCCTACAGGTGTCATGCCTCATTTCCCCAGACGGGGATTCAAAGGTGTGGCAGTGCCAGCCGCTAGGATGAAGATCACGGCGGCACATCAGGAGGCAACAGGAACTTCATTAATGCGGGTAAGTTAATTAATTTTAATATTTAAATTGAGGTCCCGTGCAAGCGTTGGTGAGGGGGGGGGATGGCGGCCACCACAAGGCCTCGCTGCCGCCGTCAAGATCAGGACGGACCCTGCCGGCATCGAGGTCTGTGGCGGGCCTCATCCAGGACAATTTTCATGCCGCCCTGCCACGGATTCCAACATCGAGGCCCCTATAAAATCCAGCCCCACTCAGGCTGCATAGTGGAAAGGAATTTAAACTATATACGTTGCTGTAAAGTTCACACTTGTATTTTGAAATTTTTCAAACAAAAGTGAAAGGGGAAGAAAGCAAAAAAATCACAGATAATTCATACCTTGTGTTCTCCATGGGTTTGGAGTAAATCATAAAGTTATTCATTAAAAAGGTGTTATGCAACACATATATTGAGTGCGAATGAAATGCGTAATGACAAATTACACACAGATAAATATTTAGCACAGACTCCAGTCACGCAGCAACTTTCTCTTCTCTTATTTATTTCATATATTTTTTTAAAAGCTTTCATTCTTATTCAGCTACAATAAAGCTTGATCATAGCTTTGCAATAGATTTGTGAACAATTAGATAGCTTTGGGATTGGCTCATTATCGTAAAGAACATTTTTTAGATTCGAACATCTTTATTAAAATCTGTGTTGAGAGTGCAGGAATTGCAAAACCTGAAATTGCATCATTTTCAAACTTTAACAGTATCAGCTCCCAACAGCAACTGTACTCCTGATAAACAGGGTTTCATTACCAAATATTCCACTGTAATTTGAATGTAAAAACTTATTTTATAACTGGAAAGAAGTGCCTTCCTTTGTTTTTAGTTACTGATTTGCAATTAATTAAGGTTAGCTATAACAGCTTCTATGTTTTGCCAGTTCTTTCAGCAAAGTGTTGGTTAATTCTTTGGAGACTGAAAACCACCTTTATTGTTTTCATTGAGCTTTCAGCTCTGAAAGGATTTTTCAGGAGCCAGTTTGTAATTGGCTTTGTCAGTGGTGTGCTTGGTTTGAGCCTGTGCACAATATCGCTATGTGCAACTGCCTTGATTGTCTGTAGGCAAACAAACATGAGGCCACCTCTGAGTGTTCCAGATTGGAAAAAGTCAATTGTTGGGCTCTCAGCAGGAAAAGGATCTTTCTCACTCTGAAAATGTGTTCAGATGGTCCAGTTAAATTAGGATCAGCATTTTAATCGAGATTCAGAAGCAATATAGGGTTTTAGCTGTAGGCCTGAAGCTTAGATTTGTACGCACACCAAAAATACACTTAAGGAAATGCTGCTAAATCCAATGTTGCAGTTTATATCTAGGCTCAGGCCCCAACCCAACCCAAGAGAAAAAGTCACATGAGGCTTTGTGGAAGAGGCATTCCTGACACTGCTTGGAGCTCCTGAAAGGCAAGAAATAAAAATCCCACATAGTGTCAAATCTAGTTTAGAAAGTACTCAGGCAGTACGTCGGACCATTGAAACACTTTTTTTAAAGGTTACCTGGAGCTTATTTATGTGCTTATAGGGTTTTCAGTTGCTCTCTCCTGTGCTTTCTGAACTTCCAACTTTTAGTAGCTGCAAGAGGAGCTCTTCACACAAATATGCATCTGCAGCGTGTTCTCTGCTTAAGCCAGGCAGTGGAAGGAAGAAACTACATGGCTGGAACAGTTAGTCTGACAGGTGGCCACAGAATAATGACAGCATAAAAAATTCTAATTTCTGATATACAGACAGTGGGAACAAGAATCCTTTGTTTTGGCCACAGAAAAATATACCTCATTAATCAAGGGAAATTAATATTTATAAATTAATTTGCATGACCAGAGTTGAAAAAATAATTTTCTTCCTGGTGGCATTAATGAACTATTTTGTCAATTAGTGTTGTATTGACCTGAATATCTGGTGGATGCTTAGGATTTTCCAGTGCAAAACAATCTTTGATCATAAATCAATTCAGCTCTTGCGCCCAGCCAGGAGGTTTCAAGAAGAGGGATTGAGGAAGAGCATTGTGAAATACATCCACTTCAATCAGTTCTCCGAGCTGATCAGCTGCATGTTGAATTCAGCGAACACGAGGATATGGTTAGATATTTTATGTTTTGTTTAAAAGTATAACAAATATAAAAGTAAGCACTCAGTAGTAGTTAAAGGAAGTGTATGTTTTTCACAATAATTTAGCAGCGCAAGTCCATTTCCCATGGTGGTTGGGCCTTTGTGGTTTGGGTTGCTTGTCTATTTTAGTTGTGGCTTAGGGATCTTTTTCTATTTTCTGTGGTAATTTTGTGACTATTGTTTATTTTTCAAGGTGGCTTAAGGTGCCTGTTGGTTTACAGGTGTGTCAATTTTCCTCACACTCAGTTAATGATGATGTGCAGTTGTCACAGAATTGTAACATTGAGGAAAAGGGGAGCGCATGTGGGATCATCCTAAGTTGGACTAAGATCAGACGATAGTTTGTGGTCACAAGGGGGAAAGGTTCTCAGAATGCTTTAAGCCTTGTTTCATTACTCAGTAAGCTATATGTACAACCAGGAATGAAGAAGTACACCTTGGTTATGGATAATAAAGCATGACAGCTAGGTGAGTTGAGCTGTTGAGAGCACTTGGAGAAATAGGGACTATAACCTAATTATTGAAAATATATAGGAAAAAGATGGTGTTGAAGGTAAAGATATTGAACTGGAATTAAGTTAATTTCAGTGGATGAATGGAGACCCGGCACAGATTAATTTGTCAGAAAAAACTCACTGGGCTGGATTTTGTGCAGGAGGCGAGGCATCCGCCTCTGCATTTTCGCAGCCCCCCAGAGTTAACCATCAGGTGTTTTTCAATTAAAGATTCATGAGCCGAGATTCTCGTCCCTTTAAAGACGGGGCTCCCGTCTCCATGAGCTGCCAGCCAATCAGAAGGCCAGCAGCTCAGCAGAATCGGCAGCGACACCAGGAGCAGTGGTCACTGCTGGTATTGCAGAGGCCTCGGACCCAGGCCCAGCGCTTAAACTCCAGACAAGAGGCACGTAAGTCATGAGTCAGGGGCGCCGGGGCCAGTCCGGAAGGCACAGGTGAGGGAGGGGGGAGGGTGGTGGGGATTGGTCGTGAAGTCCAGGGGGAGGGGGATCCTGGGGTGGGGTAGTGTTGTTCCTGGTGGGGGTCCTCCGTGGACCACAAATTGCCCAGCGAGCAGGATCCCCCCCCCCCCCACCCCCCACCACAAGCCTGCAAAGAGTGCGCCTCGTATTGCAAAGCATCTTCCCCACATGGTGGAGGCACCCCCACCCTACCACTAATAAGATCCCAGTGGCAGTGGGACCAGGCCTAAATTGGCCAGTAATAGGCCACTTAAGGTCCTCAATTGGCCTTTGGGCGGTAAGGCAGTCGTGGGCCTATCCCGCCCCCGGGAAGATCGCTTGGTGATGGGCCCGCTGCCCACCCCCCCACCGCCACCTGTCGTGATACTCCATGCCCCCCGCCACCCCCACCCCCACCCCCCTCCACTCCACTCTCGTCTCTGACCCTGTCTCAAGGAGGCCCATAAAATCCCGGCCACTGTTCAAACAGGAGTGGGAGATGTTTAATTACAAGATAACTAAGATATAGGTTGGATACATTCATGATAGAGGATGCATCAAAGACTGAGGATCCATGGGCTAATAAGGAGATTGGAGCAAAAATGAAGCTTTAAAAAGCATATGATAAGTTTAGGTAGCATTGTAGAGTAGAAAACTGTGAAAAATATAACCTGAATAGAAGGGAAGGTAAAAGGAAATTATGAAGGCTAAAAGGAAGTATGAAGACTACAAACAAGCAATATAAAGGGAAATAGCAAGGACTTTTATCAGTATTTCAGTTAAAGGATATTCAAAGAAAGGGTGGAACCACCTACGGGAGTAATTTTGAGTTTGAGGGTGAAGGGAAAGATGCTTAAATATTTTCCTTCAATTTCTACAGTAGAAAATGAGAATGGGACTTTAGGAAAAGCTGAGGAGGATGTGGAAGATCCATTACTGCGATAAAAATTCAAAAGGAAACTATTAAAACAGTTAATGAGACTAAAACTGAAAAAGTCACAGGCCCAAATTGCATATTTCCCAGGCTGCTGAAGAAAATTGTGAATACATAGTGGAGGCACTACCCATTGAGAAGTATAGACTAATCGGGGACAATTAATGCAGGTTTGGAAATGGCATATGTATACTTAACTAATGTAATCCTATGTTCCAACAGTGACTAACCTTCACAAAAAAATACTTCATTGTCTGTAAACTGCTTTGAAACATCCTAAAGTTGTGAAAAGTGCCAAATAAATGCAAGTCTTTCTGATTTAATTGAGTTTCTTGAGCAAATCACAAAGTATACAAATAATGAGAATGTTGCATATATGGAATTCCAGGAAGGAATGTGACCAAAAATCTAGAAAGCTGGCTTGCGACAAAAAGCAAAAAATAGCAAAGATTTTGTTTTTCTTCTGAGTCGTTGAGATGTGGCCTTCCCCTATAGATGACCGCTTGTTTTCCATTTGGATAAATTATTTGGGCAGAGGCACAAGAGGAAAGACATTGAGCTTTGGCGGTGATACCCATTTAGACCACATGGCTTACAGTGAGGAAGGGTGCTGGAGTATTTCTGGGAACATAGATAGGTTATTGAAGTGGACAGATAGGTGCTGGATGAGGTTCAGTGCAGAGAAGCATAAAGTAGTGCATTTTGGGGAAAAATATATAGTAAAATTCTAAATAGAATAGAAGAACAACGTATTTAGGAGCACTGGAAGAGAATCACAGTAATATGATTTCTGAAACTAATTTATGAGCAGAAATTGAATAATTTTTGTGTTTTTGGATATAATGTACACAAAGCTCAGAGACCCTTATTTCTGAGAATTCATCAAATTGAATCAACTAAACTAAAGTTGAACTCTTGAATTGCATGCAATTTAATACACTGACAGCACACATCCAATAAATACATGGATATGTTCCTGCACTGAATTTTAAACCATTACAATATTATAATTTGATTTCCAGAATACATTAAATTTTGAATTGTTCTGTGCTGGATATGTACAGACATTATATTCAGATTTTTATTTCCTAGTAATTGCTAATTACCTCTTGAATTTAAGCTTACATCGATTACATTGTGATCACTAATTCATCACAGAAGATGTAAAGCACTGATTATTAGCAGCTGTTGGGCCAGCATTGTCACTGAATAAAAAAAAGACACTGAAATATTTCCCCTCACAAACCTTACTGTATACACTTTTTTCTTCATTAAATATCTTGCATACAGCATGAGTCATACTTTAGATGTGTCCCTGGCACAAAAGAAAGTCAGTTGCACTTCCTAGTTGCCTCATGTTTCCCTGCAACTGATTTTTAAAGAATACTTTTAATAATCTCTGAAATATCTCTCAGAAGTGCTAGCTGATTTCGCTCTGTTTCTGCATATAACAGAGCGAATTTCCACCATAATCCTGCAACTCATCCATTGAGTTATGGATAATTGGTGTAGTTACAAGGGTAAAATCTCATCATGGAAGTACAGATATTGGTTGCAATTAATCACTTTATTGCCGATGTTGTGACGTGGGCCCTCTTTGATAAAAGCAAAATACTGCGGATGCTGGAAATCTGAAACAAAAATAAGAAATGCTGGAATCACTCAGCAGGTCTGGCAGCATCTGTGGAAAGAGAAGCAGAGTTAACGTTTCAGGTCAGTGACCCTTCTTCGGAACCCCTCTTTGATAAGTTTGCTTCACTCAGGGTATCTATTATGTTATTTTTCTAATTGCATCTTAGGAGACTAAGCTCTGGAAAATTAATTCAGGAAATATTCTTTCAATTAGTAAATCCTAATAAGAGGTAAGAACATTCCCTTAGGATCAAAGGAACATTGAGACGAATATAAATAGCAGATTGCAGCATGCTCAATATTCCTTCACAGTTCGCCTATAACAAGCAATTCAAAGGGTTGAGGTGCCATCAAATAGTCACTTGTCTTTTGCAGGTGGGGCCTGAATGGCTGTTATAATAAATGGGAAAATATCACACTGATGCAGTACAGATGATGCTTCTTTGAGGTAGAGCCTTGCTATACCTGACTTGGGAATGCTTAGCTACTGAAATTGGATGCCAAGAATCTTCCTTTATCCAGCAATGACATCCCTCATCAAGAGCAACAATAACAAAAAAATTGCATTCAAAAAGTCTTTATAAAAACATTGCACCTTCTTGTAAATAGCTTGCCTGAGGTGATAGTTGTCCTTTAATTCAGAAATTTGATATATTGAAATCTATTCCTTCAGGCTAACCATTCCTGATATAGATAGAACAGACATTTTTGGAAGATTTAGTTCTAAGTTTTAACTTTTTGCTTTGACACGGAAATTGCCCACGTGAGCTGAATGAATGAAAAACTACCAAAGAGTAGATGTTCATTAATATAATACGACTTGTGACTAATTATTACAATTGCAAGTATTTTAATGGCTTAATAAAGGCATATTTCAGAAGCTGCTAACAGAATACTTGATAAGTTGGTAATTTCCCTCAGGCAGTAGTTGGTAAATATTGCAGCATTGCTATTCCTAGCTTTGTACCTCAGTGCAAATAGATGGAGCCTTAAAAAAGCAAAAGAACTGCTGGGTTTTATAAATAGGGGTATAGAATACAAGAGCGAAGAGGCTTTGTTAAATTTTTACAAGATAATAGCTACGCCACAGATAGAGCATTTTGTTCAGATTTTGCTGTCCCATTCCCATTATAGGAAGGACATTATGCCATAGGGAACATAGATTAACCAAAATAATAGCCAGGAAAGGAATTTACAGTTATGAGGAGGGAATTGGCATACTGGGACTATTTCTAGAGGAGCAGAGAAGGCTGAAGGGAGATTTTAAAGTGTTTTTCTTTAAAGTTATGGAGAGTTTTGATAAAATGGATGGGAAAAGATTTCTTCATTTGCTTGGAAGATCAGTGATGAAGGGTCATCAATTTAAAACTGCCACTAAGAGAAGGTGGTTATAAGTAATTTCTTTATGCACAGAATTATTAGAGCATGGAATGCTTTTCTTCATCACAGGGAGTGGTTGAAGCAGACAACACGGCATCTTTTAAGCCATGAGTGGATAGATAGTTGAAGTTGGGAAAGATTCAGGGTTGTGGGAAGACAGCAGGACAGTGGAATTATGATTGGATTGCCCTAGCAGAGGCCTCGCACCTTGGCCAACTAAACGACAGCTTTCTGTGCTACAAGCTGCTATAATTCTATAATTACATGCAATATGTGATGTCTTCAGATTTGGTGGAAGTCAGGATGGGGGATAGAGTTGTGCCAACTCTGGAAGTATTCCTGGAAGTGTCATCACATGACTTCATGCTTTCAGCAGTCCCACCCAGCACTTCTGCCATTGATTGTCTGACAAAAGCATTTCACAGCACCACACCCTCCTATGGAAAGCGAACACACTCTCTTGCCAGGATTTATGTGGCCCCCTGAGGCAGGGTCAGAGACAGGGGGCACGGAGAATCGTGACAAGGGGGTGCGGGGGTCCGGAGGGCCCTTCGCCTCCCCATCACTAAGCGATCTTCCCGGGGGTGGGATAGACCGACGATGACCTTCTCGCCCATAGGCCGATTGAGGCCCTTTAGTGGTCTATTAAGGGCCTTCCCCACCACCGCTGAGATCTTACCTGCCTGCAGGCTTGTGTGGGTGGTGGGGTCCCTCCTTCATTTGCAATGTGTGGCCTACAGACATTCCCCGCCAGGAACCACTTTACTCCCTTGTACTGCATGATCTCACCCCAACACCATCTTCCCAGGGCCTTCTGGACTGGCCCTTGTGACCATGCCTCATTTACCTGAGGTCTGGTGTTCCAGCACTGGGCCTGGGTCCGAGGCTTCTGCAGTACTGACAATTGCCACCACTCCTGGTAGTGCTGCCGATACTGCTGAACTGCTGGCCCTCTGACTGGCCGGCAGCTCTGGGAGGTGGGAGCCCTGTCTTTAAAGGGATGGGGATCCCGGCTTGTGAAACTTAGAGGCTAAAAGACCCAAGGATTGCTCGGCTGGGGGTGCGAAAAGGTGAGGCAGGGCTTCTCCCGTCTTTTCGTCCCAGTGCCAGGTGCCCCGCCTCCAACACAAAATCCAGCCCTCTGTTACCAGATTGGTCAAAAATCATCCATCAGTCAACAGCCTTTTTTCCCCTATGCCTGATAATTTTCTAAATACATCCTAGGGTTTTAAAATGGGTAGCTGCAGAGATGGTGGACTGGTTAGGATTTTCTGAAATTCCCTAGATTCTTGAATAATCCTAATGGATTGGAAGTTAGCAAAGGTCACACCAGTATTCAAGAAAGGAAGGAAACATAGAAAATAGGAGCAGGAGTAGGCCATTCGGCCCTTCGAGCCTGCTCCGCCATTCATTATGATCATGGCTGATCATCCAACTCAGTAGCCTGTTCCCGCTATCGCCCCATATCCTTTGATCCCTTTAGACCTAAGAGTTATATCTAACTCCTTCTTGAAAACGTATTATGTTTTGACCTCAACTGCTTTCTGTGGTAGCGAATTCCATAGGCTCACCACTCTCTAGGTGAAGAAATTTCTCCTCATCTCAGTCCTGAAAGGTTTACCCCGTATCTTTAGACTATGACCCCTGGTTCTGGACTCCACCACCCCCCCCCCCCCTCCCCACAATCGGGAACATTCTTCCTGCATCTATCCTGTCAAGTCCTGTTAGAACTTCAGAGGTTTCTATGAGATCCCCCCTCACTCTTCTGAATTCCAGCGAATATAAACCTAACTGACTCAATCTCTCCTCATACGTCAGTCCCACCATCCCAGGAATCAGTCTGGTAAACCTTTGCTGCATTTCCTCTATAGCAAGAACTTCCTTCCTCATAAGGAGATCAAAACTACACACAATCAAATTATCTCGCTATGAAGGCCAACATACCATTTTCCTTTTTTACCGCCTGTTGCACCTGTATGCTTACTTTCAGTGACTGGTGTACGAGAACACCCAGGTCTCGCTGCATATTCCCCTCTCACAGTTTATAGCCGTTCAGATAATAATCTGCCTTCCTGTTTTTGCTACCAAAGTGGATAACCTCACAGTTACCCACATTATACTGCATCTTCCATGCATTTGCCCACTCACTCAACTTGTCCAAATCACCCTGAAGCCTCTCTGCATCCTCCTCACAACTCATCCTCCCACCCAGTTTTGTGTCATCTGCAAATTTGGAGATATTACATTTAGTTCCCTCATCTAAATCATTAATGTATATTGTGAATAGCTGGGGTCCTAGCACCGATCCCTGCGGTACCCCACTAGTCACTGCCTGCCATTCGGAGAAAGACCCATTTATCCCTACTCTTTGTTTCCTGTCCACCAACCAATTTTCTATCCATCACAGTACACTACCCCCAGTCTCATGCGCTTTAATTTTATATGCTAATCTCTTATGTGGGGCTTTGTCAAAAGCCTTCTGAAAGTTCAAATAAACCACATCCACTGGCTCCCCCTCATCAACTCTACTAGTTACATCCTCGAAGAATGCTAGTAGATTTGTCAAGCATGATTTCCCTTTCATAAATCCATGCTGATTCTGTCCGATTCAACCACTGTTCCCTAAGTGCTCTTCTATAAAATCTTTGATAATGGACTCTAGAATTTTCCCCACCACCGATGTCAGGCTGACTGGTCTATAATTCCCTGCTTTCTCTTTACCTCCCTTTTTAAATAGTGGGGTTACATTATCTACCCTCCAATCTGTAGGAACTGTTCCAGAATCTATAGAATCTGGGAAGATGACCACCAATACATCCACTGTTTCCAGGGCCACTTCCTTAAGTACTCTGGGATGCATACGATCAGGCCCTGGGGATTTATTGACCTTCAATCCCATCAATTTCCCCAACACCGTTTCTCTACTAATACTGATTTCTTTCAGTTCCTCTCTCTCACTGAGCCTTGTGTTCCCCAACATTTCTGGTATGATATTTGTGTCCTCCTTTGTGAAGACAGAACCAAAGTATGAATTTAGTTGGTCAGCCATTTCTTCATTCCCCATAATAAATTCCCCTGTTTCTGACTGTAAGGGACCTACATTTAAGGGAAAGAGAAAATAAGGGACTATAGGCCAGTTAACCTGGCATCAGTCATTGGGAAAAGGCTGGAATCCGTTATTAAGGCGATGTTAATAATGCACTTAGAAAATCATAATATGATTAAGCAGAGTCAACATCGTTTTATGAATGGAAAATCATTTTTTGATGAATTTATTGAGTTTTTTGAGGATGTAACTGGCAGGGTGGATAAAGGATAGTCAGTAAATGTAGTATACTTGGATTTCCAAAACGCATTCGATGCCACATAAAAAGTTAATATGCAAGATAAGGGCTGATGGGGTTGGGGATAATATGGATAGAGGATTGGTTAATGGACAGAAGTTGGCAGACTGTAACTAGTGTGCTGCTGCAAGGATTAGTGCTGGAGCCTCAGCTATGGACACTCTATATTAATGACTTGATTGAAGGAACATCAAGTAACATCTCCAAATAAAGATAGTTGGGACAGTAAGCTGTGAGGAGGACGCACAGTAACATTACTGCCAATCAATGCCAGGCAATGACCATCTATCTCCAAAGAGAGAATCTAACCATCTCCCCTTGAAATTTAACTGCATTACCATCTCTGAATCCCCAACTACCAACATGCTGGGGGTTACCATTGACCAGAAACTGAACTGGACCAGCCATAGAAATACTGTGGCTACAAGAGCAGATCAGAGGCTGGGAATTCTGAAGCGAGTAACTCACCTATGGACTGCCCAAAGCCTGTCCACAGGCACAGGACAGGAGTCTAATGGAATATTCTCCACTTGCCTGGATGAGTGCAGCTCCAACAACACTCAAGATGCTTGACATCACCCAGGACAAAGCAGTCTGTTTGATCGCCACCCCATCCACCACTTTAAACATTCACTGCCTTCACCACTGGCGCACAGTGGCAACTGTGTACCAAAGACAAGATGCAAGTCTCCATCAACCTCTTATCACCTAGAAGGACAAGGCCAATAGATGCACGGGAACACCACCACCTGCAAGTTCCCCTCCAAGCAACACACCATCCTGGCTTGGAGCTGTATCGGTGTTCTTTCACTGTCACTGGGTCAAAAATCTGGAATTCCCTTCTTCTCAGCACTGTGGATGTACCTACACTACATAAACTGCAGCGGTTCAAAAAAGGGGCTCAGCACCACCTTCTCAAAAGCAATTAGGAATGGGCAATAAATGCTGGCCTTGCTTGCAATGGTCACATCCCACAAACAAATAAAAAGAAAGAAGCTGCAAAATGATATGGGTAGGTTTAGTGAATGGGTAATAAGGTGGCAAATGGAGTATATGTTGGAGAAATGTGAGGTTATTCACTTTGGTAGGAAGAATAGAAAATCTGAATATTTTTAAATGGTGAGAAGCTTTTACATGTTGGTGTTCAGGAAGATTTGTATGTCCTTGTACAAACAAAACACAAAGTTAACATGCAGGTACAGCAAGCAGTTCGGAAGACAAATGGCATGTTGACCTTTGTTGCAAGGGGGCTGGATACAAGACTAAGGAAGTCTTGCTGCAATTGTACAGGGATTTGATGAGACCACACCTGGAGTACTGGGCACAGTTTTGTCTCCTTATCTAAGAAAGGGTATATGTCCCTTGGAGGCAGTGCAGTATTCCTGGGCTGAGAGCAGTGTCTATGGTAAGTTGAGAAGAATGAGCCTGTACTTTATGGAATTTAAAAGAATGAGAGGTGATCTCATTGAAACTTACAAGATTCTGAGGAGACTTGACTGGGTAGATGCGGAGAGGCTGTTTCCCCTGGCTGGAGAGTCTAGAGCTAGGGGCATAGTCTCAGGATAAGGAGTCGATCATTTAAGACTGAGATGAGGAGGAATTTCTTCACTCAAAGGGTTGTAAATCTTTGGAATTCTCTGCTGCAGAAGGTTATGCTTGTCCATCATTCAGTATATTCAAGGCTGCGATTGACAGATTTTTGGAATCGTGTGTTATGGGAATCAGGTGGGAAAGTGGAGTTGAGGTCAAAGATCAGCCATGGTTGCATTGAATGGCGGAGCAGACTCGAGGAGCTGTCTGGCTTACTCCTTCTCCTATTTCTTATGTTCTTATGTTTGAATGAGCAGGAGTGTTCCAAAGTACATTTCAAAAAGCAAAATTTTCAACGTCTCTGATTTTTCTCCCAGGTTGCTTTCAGCAGTGTCCTGGAGATTAATCTTTAATTCCTGGTAACTCCAGGACATTCCTGGAAGGTTACAACTCTAATCTGGAAAGCGCAATCATGTGAGTGATTGATAGTTTGGAAATACTAGCAGCTGAGAGGTGGGAAATGCCTTTTGTTCCCATTGGAGCTACATTGCTATTGGGGAAGGTCATCAGTCCTCTCCAGAATTCACTATTCTAATGAAAGTTTGGAGTTCAAAGGGATGCATGTATGCTCTCAACTGCTGTGAGTTATGATGAAGCCTTTCAAGCCCTTAATGGAAGGAATTTCCCAGGGAAAGCTGTGGGGCCTCCCCTGAATTTACTCTTTCATGTAGAGGGAGCAGGCAGAAGATCTGCATGAGGTTGCCTCCGTGTCCCCATCTCCCCCAAATGGGCCAGTCTAAACGGGAAAGAATCTCAGCATATAAAAACAAGAAATGCTGGAAATACTCAGCAGGTCTGGCAGCATCTGTGGAGAGAGAAGCAGAATTAACTTTTCAGATCAGAGACCCTTCTTCAGAACTGGCAAATATTAGAAATGTAAAAGGCTATAAGCAAGTAAAGCAGGGGAGGGGCAAGAGATAACAAAGGAGAAGGTGTAAATAGGACAAGGTCACAGAATAGCTGACCAGAAGGTTGTGAAGCAAAGGCAAACAATATATTAATAGTGTGTTGAAAGACAAAGCATTAGTACAGATAGGGTGTTAATGGACTGAAAATTGAACAGCCGTAAGTACAAACATGAAAAAAACCCTATCTCAGAATCTGAGCAGGACTGTGTTCCACTCCATTTTGTGGGAAGCCCTGAATGAAAATCGGGCTTCCACCTTCCTCATCTCAAAGAATTCTTGGGGCCTTCTTTATTGTAACTAGATTTAAAGGGACACCACCAAGTCACAGTTACCACATTTTTGTCACAGACACCAAACCATGATAGTACTTGGTTCTCTCAACCCAGCACTGTGAAGATTTCTTAACATCTTTTAATTGGCCTCAGGAACCAATGGGTGTTGATGAAACACTGAGAAAGTTAGTGCAAATGAGTACTATTTTGACAAGGTGTAAAGCTGGGATTAGCAGAAATGTGTATTGGACAGTTTTCTCCCAGTCTTCTGCCCTGCTCCCAGCACACAAAATACCCCCTTTGAGGCCTGCTGTTTGACTATCGAATTCTCATTTACTGCACAGATAACGTCTCAGCAATTTTTCTGACCTCTTGCAAAAGAATACACTCACACTGAGATACAGTACCACTGACATGTAGCTCTTTACATATGAGCGTGGACATTGTGAGTTGGCAGTCTGTCCTACTATTTACACTTCTGGTCACAATCCAGTGACACCACCCGATCTTTCCCACCCTCGACACCACCACCACCCACCACCCCCCCCCCTGTTCCCCAGGCCAGATAGTCTGCTGTCATGTACTCTTGGGTCATGCACACAAGGAATACCTGCTCTTGTAAGGTACTAGAGAGCTGCCAATGAATGTGGAACCATAGCCAAAGCAGGAGACGAGGAGAAAGAAGGGAGACCATTGGAAAGGAGCAAAGAAATCTTAAAATATCTGATTCATGCACTGCTCTTAGCATGCATTGTCTATAACTCAGCCTCTTGTGTGCAGAAATTGAAATACAGAGTGTGATTACCTGCAGAATCAGGGTTGATGGAACAGGCATTTACTGTTGGTGAAGTAGGGTGGGGGAATAGGAGGAGGAGGAGGGGGGGAAATCTCCTCAGCTGTCCCCCAGCTTGGAATCCTTTTGTTCTTTCTGGGCCAATTTCTTGATATATCAATTTTTTATATTTGCATCCAACCTACTGCCCATTAAATGTTCATGCCTTCTGAGGTGTAAAAAGAAATTAAGCTGTTAAATAGGGTATGCAGCTTTAAGTTCTTTAATTCATTAAAAAAAATCTGCAGAAAGATGCAGTGCTGTTAGAAGACTTCAACCAGCAACCTTAAACAATGAACAAAACTTTCAGAATGATACAAATATTAGTGATATTTAATTATTTATTGCACAAATATTACATGCACATAATTGTTGGTAAAATAACTAATATCTAATTCAAGTGAAATTTCCTCATGTAATCAATTTTATAGAGTCCTAAAAAGAGATTACATTTTACTTAAGTTTACCTCATGTGAAATGTTTGCCAATTTCTGTTGGATAACCCATAGTAAACTTCAATCAATTGTTCAGTTGATTCGTTAGCACAGTTTTTTAAGTATCTGAAATACGGTAGTTTTATGATTGGCAAATTAAAGTCTGTTTTTGCTTCCAAACTTGTGTTCTGCCCTCACCCCTTCTGCATATAAAAAGGTGGAAAAGGATGTCTACATTCATCCCTCTCACAATAGTGATCTTGGGTGTGTGAATTTCCCATTTTTGTTTCCTCTCCTTTCTTTGGACGGATAGAGAGGTAGTGCTTGGGTTCTACTCAGCCCATTTGTGATTAGATTCTTCTCTTCGAACCAATAAATCCTTTGATATTAAAGTGCAGCATAATGAATGTGCTGGGCTGAATCTTCATTATAATCCTGCATGTTTTTTGTCCAAAAGCGCAAGTAGAAAACATGCTACCTCTAAAGTTTGCATTTCCCTTGCAACAGAGCTGCATTATTTGAATAATTCCGATGAATCTTGATCATATGTGCTAACAGCATCTCTTAGTTGTATCTGTGACATTGTGTAGGTTCAAATTTGCAATGTCTTACTTCCTGATTATGTTTCTTGTATTTCTCCCTGAATTTCCTTGGCTTTTCTCTATGTGCTAACAAAAATATAATCCCTCCAAGAAATAACCACATAGCTATTATATGTTTTGAAATAGCAAAGAAATACAAGAGGTAGACCAAAGTGAGATTGGCTTACTTCATCAACCCACAAGTTCCACCAGTAGCCCCATGGAGTGAAAATTGCTTAATGAGTACAGGTTCAATACAGATTGGGAAGGTCATTTGGCCCATTGTGGCTTATCTATCCAGGAAGAACCTACAGTCCTCCACCGATCATAGCAGCATATTTCTTAAATGTTTCTAGAGTTTAAAGTCCATTACCCGTACCTTATGTAGAATTGTCTTGTTGCCCTTCTCTGGATCTTCTCCAAGGTTTCAATGTCACCATTGTGTCTTAGTCACCAGAACTGTACAACAGATACAATTTGATCATGACTTTTTCCAACTTGTACTCTACGATTTTGGATCAATAGTTCAGCATTGTATTTGCTTTATTGATCCTCAGATAATCCATCCCATTATTTTAGTAGTACTGATGTGACACTGATAAATCTGAAGCTGCCTGGATCTATTCTGTTGACTTTTGAAAATGTGCACTACATTAGTCTTTTTCCAATCTAGCAGAACCTTCATGGGATTCATCAACTCTCACCTAACTTCATAAATCATATCTTTTATCTTCTCTCACCATAGAGTAAATGGAATCCATTCCTGGTTTAGGTATTTTTTAGTCCTTTTAGCTTGCTTATCTAGGTTGTGTTGAAGTTATTTATTCTACTTTGATTATTGCTTTTTATGGAGGACATGTTCCTCGTGCCTTCTCCAATGAGTGTTTGGAGAATGTAATCAATTAGGCCCTGAAATATTGCTGTGGGAGGTTAGTATGATGGGCTCCCCTAAAATCTATCTCACGGCTATATTAGTGGATGCATAAATCTATATGCTTTAACTGGAATAACACTTTTGGTAAAATAGCAGAAAGAGGGATTGCAGCTGAACATATTAAATATTCCTATTCCACTGTGTAATTTCAGGGTCATAGTTTCTTGACAATTTTCTGTTCAGCTTCACTTTCATCCCCGTCTGCATTTTTCATGGTCCTTGCCTCTTTTCTGCCAGGTTTCTTATTGTGGTAGCATAGTGAGAGCAGGGGAGTTGGATTAATTGAATATCTCTTTCAAAGACTCAGTACAGGCACAATGGGTTGAATGGCCTCTTTCTGTGCTGTACGATTCTATGACTAAAGGAAGTTTTTACAGCTATGCCCATTTCTCAGTCTCTGACTGCCCTTTTAGAATATTTCTTGTTGTTCCTATAGTCACCTTAGTTTCCCCGCTCACATTTCTCCCTTCAGGAATTGTAGATTTTATTTTTCTTATTTTACATTTGAATGTTTTGTTGAATCATTTGGGATCAGGATTGCTTAGTCTAAGCTTGTGGATGGATCCTAGTTAACTATGAATCCTGCATACTCAACAATTGGCCTTTAAAAGTTTCAATTGCAGATATACATCTTTGTAGAGGATACACATATCTTGTCTGGTTTTTCTTAATACACCCTGCAATGTTCCAGTTTTAGAATCATTAGAATATGTTCATGAGCAGAGAGGGGACACCAGAAATACCTCCCTCTCTGTCTTTAATTCTGTTTCTTTTTCTCTCTTGATGTTGGATATCCTTGTGTCTATCTTGCCATCTTTTTTTCTATTTTGTTAGTTCACAGAATTATAGAATGATACAACACAGAAGGAGGTCATTTGGCCCATCATGCCTCTGTTGGCTCTTTGGTAGAAATATCGAATTCATCCTGCTCCTTCCCCATAGCCCTGAAATTTTTTCCACTTTAAATATTTATCAAGTTCTATTTTGAAAATTATTAGTGAATCTGCTTCCCCCACCCTTTCAGGCAATGCATTCCAGACCACAACCCAAAGCATAAAAATTGTTTGCCCCATGTTGCCTCTGGTTCTTCTGCATATTACTTTTAAAAAAAAATAGTGCCATGGGATGTTTTATGTCCATTTGAGAGGGCGGTCGGGCTTCGGTTTAGAATCTCATCCGAAAGATGGTATGTCCAATAGTACAGCATTCCCTTGGTACTGCACTAGGAGTGGCTTCCTAGATTTGGTGCTCAGTTCTCTAGAGTCGGAATTGAATCCATTGATCTTCTGACCCAGAGGCAAGTGTGTTATCACAGCCACAGCTAACACACATAGGTTATCAATTTTTCTCAATTTCTTGCCTGTGACTCTGAAGTGAGCGATTTGGAACCTTCTATATTTTTGCCTCTTGTTATAGCTCTTTATTTAAAATCAAAAATGATGTGCCTAACAAAGAATTCTGCCCTCATTGAAGGCAGGACCTCCTTGTTAAATTAATTGTGCACCTTTCTCCAAATGTTGTATTTACTTTATGATGGGGAGGGGAATCTATTCTAATTAGTCCTGCTTTTTTACATGTAGTGGAGAGATTGCACAAAGGTTTTTGGAATCCACTCATTAGCTTTCCCAGTACTCCCTCAATGACAGACTTGCATTGCTAGAAGTGGACACCTTTAAGAACGGGAATTAAATTACCATTCCTTATGGCATTGCAGTACAGCTTAGCCCTGAAAACCCCCGAACCACCCTGATGGGTACCTTGGACCACCGTGGATCTCTAGTAGTACAGTGAAGGCTGTAATCACTCAGTCTACAGTTAACACTGATTCTATTTTGTTTACTTATCATTTTCATTAAAATATTTTATTGCTCTGAGAATTGCAGGCTGTTCCAGTGAACATCTTAAATGACTCTTGGGAATGTAATCAGATTGAGTGATAATTTTAGCTAATAAGATTTTACAAATTGTAACTAAGAGCTAGCTTTGCATATTTAATTTTTGCAGCCTTTACTAATATAAGTTTCCTATAAGAATGTTGAGAGGTTCTGTATGTTTTTTTAAAGTCTGCATTACTCTGCTCTTTCCTCTCCCCAAGGAAGATATTCATTACATTTATGGTACCTATGGGAAACCACAGCATACTTGGTGCTGCTTTATGATTTATATTTGATCGAGTGTCAGATGCAATGACATGGCACACATGGAGAGATGTTATTTTAAGTTTCTGTTCTTCAAAGTGTCCACTTTCCATGTGAATGAATATGTGAAGGCCTGGATGATAAAATGGACAAATATAAACACCTAAAGCCCCAGTTTAATGACATGACCAAAGGTATATGTATCACAGTTCTGTATATCTCAGTTCAGTTTTGGCTGCTTTAAAGCTATCCCCAAACTGGGTTGTATGTCAATATTATAAACTTGACCTTTCAACGCCTTTTACACAAAACCATTTGGCACCAACATCAGCACACTGGCACAAATATATAATTGGCTGCATAATAAGTTTTTAAAATAATTAAATGTAATTGCATAGTATCAATTGCTTGTGCTTGTCCTGAAACCACAGAGTGTGTGTTAATACTATACAAGGCCTGAAATGAAGAATAGTTCAGAATTAGCTTAAATTGCAGGAAAACCTTTTTTTTCTTAAACATGCAGTTTAACTGGTGGTGTATCTGCACAGCAATTGCATTGCCATAATTTACAAATAATGGCTAGCCTAAGGGAAGAGGGAATATGCAAAAACACATTTATATCAGCAGGGCTTTCTGAAACAGGTTACTTCTGTCTCCTTAGTCTTATCCCAGACAATGTCTCCCGTTGACCCAGAGAGAACCCCTGCAAAAAAAACATAATTATGTTTTAATTAGATTGTAACATTTGTACATCCATTTTCTTCAGGAGCTCTTGATTTTGTTTTTTTTCCTAGAATAAAACTTAGGCACTGTAAAGAACATAACTTTAATATTTTTCTTTGATACTTGTCAATAAAGGAAAGGCATGTTTGTTTCCTCATGATTACACTTGCACTTGTTGTATCAGAGGCATCACCTCCAAAACCTTCACATCCTGTGCCTTCATGTTAAAACTTTGTGTACTCCAGGGCTCCATCTTTGGCTTTTTTTCCCTTTTCATTTATGCACTACCCCTTGGCAACATCAACAGGCCCCCACATGATTAATGATGGTACCTAGCTCTAGCTCTCCCTCTCCTGCATTGACCCCAAGACTCTGGTCACTCTGACTTGAATAAATCAAAACCTTCACACAGGTAAATATTGATAAACACCTTCTTTGGCTCCAGTAAAACCCACACACCACCAGCCTTGGTTTTGCCAACCCTCTCAGCCTCTACCTGAGGCTAAGCCCAAAAGTACAGAACCTTGCTCAAAATAAGTTTGGCTTTCTCTTCCACATATGATTCAACACTAAGACCTATTTCCTCTCATCTCTGAGATTGCTGACCTCTATATCTGTATCTTCCCTTCTCCTACCAGCATTTTTACCTACACCTCTATTACTTTGAGGCTCCGTCCATCCATTCGCCTTGCCAGTATCTTTATTTCCACTCCACAAATTATAATTCATCCAAAATGCCATAACACACAACCTCACTCGCACTAATACTGAATTTCATCCCTGACCTTATGAAAGTCCACTGGCTCCTTTAATATTGTTCGATCACCTTGCCCCACCATTCTTCAGCAATCATCCCCATCTAGATGTCCCTGAGTTCAGCTTCTGCTCCTCCAATGCTCTTGCTCCCTTCACTCCACTATCACTGTTCATTTCTTCAGCCTTCAAGCCATTCTTTTGCCCATCAGCATATCTATTTTGGCAACTTCTTTCCCCTGCTATCTTCAGAAATGTGGTTCAAGATATTTCTCTTTAATAGCACTTTGTCTAATCCCAACCCCTCTTACCTTTTCAACCTGCTCAAGTATCTACCCTTATTTCACTACCCAGTAAAAGACTACAAAACAACTCTGTCCACGAGCGTTATAGATTTGCAAGGTGTCGTAGAATTACAGAAGAATATAATGCTTCAAATATACAGCAAGAGTTGTGTGATAATGAAGAACAATAATTTTAATACAAAATCAAAATACTGTGGATGCTGGATATCTGAAATCAAAGGAGAAAATTCTGCAAATACTCAGCAGGTCAGGCAGCATCTGTGAAGAGAAAAACAAAGTTAATGTTTCAGGTCTGTGCATCCTTCCTTTTCCTTGTGACATTGTTTTCAGGTGCCCAAGTCTCACGTGGAATTCTATTCCGAAATCCCTGTCCCTCTCTTCCTTTATGACTTTCTGAATTACTACTTTGACTCAGCGTCTGTTTTCCACATGACTTGTGAAGTATCCAGGGGCATTTTGTTCTGTGTTAAATCTTCTCTATATAAATGTAAGTTGTTGTTGTAGTTAACATATTTTACTACTTCAACCTCTCTCCAAAATGGTGGATTTTGTCACATAGACTTGAAGTTCACTGGCCAGACACAGTAATGATTTTGCTTACAAACAAAGTAGCATAACAAAACATAACAAATAAATAATAAAGGTAGATCGTACACACCGTAAAAATATCCCTGGTGGGCTAATTATCTATTGTGAGCACAGATTATCATTGAAAGTGTTCTGAAGAGATGACAAACCTAAATTCTTGGCATTGTGTGGCAATATTCTGTCTGATTGTTCCAGCACAAATTTCTTGTTGAAGAATAATTCATGATCGCTCATGACCAGTGGCTTTCACACATATTCCCCTGCTGTCTCCTGCTTTTAACTCCATGGGGCTGGATTTTGTTTTCCTGCCGCTGGGAGCAGCGGTAGATGTGCGTGCTTCCATGCCACCACGATTTTGAGTGCAGCGGCTCATTTAAATATGCAGGGCAGCCGCCCCCCCTCCCCAATCACATGGTGGGGGCAACCTCGGATACGCCATGAACGGCGTCAGCTGTCTCTGCACAGGCACTGGCGCCATTTTTATAGGGTGCCATCCCATGTATTGTTACAACCAGGTGAGAACGGTGTCTAGGGGTCTTTTACTGTCTTCACCTGCTCTTATTGTAACAGAGTTGGATTTTTAAACACACTGTGTTTTGAGCTCCCCCTTGGTGAATTCTTGTTCACCACTTTCCAATTATAAAACAAAGAAATGAGCATAAACAGGCTTTCTTTGGTTTAAAAAAGAAAAGTGAAATTTATTAAAACTTAAACTTCAACTCTAACATGGTTAACGCATACAGATAGACGCTGCACCCACACTAACATGCACACACGATATGCACATGCAAATAGGGACAGAAAAGAGCAGAAGAAAAAAAATTAGAGAGGTTTGAGGCAGTCTCTAAAGGGGGTTTTATGTTACTATTTCTGTGTTTCCAGCTTGCCGTAAAGTCCTTGATTGTAGACAGGTCTTACTTTTCGTTGGGGCCCATTATTCTTTTTAAACCTTGTTCTCTGTAGGAGACTTTTCTGTCTTGGAGTTCATATGTCTTCAATACTTTCCGAAGCTGGGGAGAGCGAGATGAGAGCAGACAGGAGAGAGGTGTTCTCCGTCCAGGGGAAAACAGCTTTCTGAGTTCAAAATCCCTGTTGGAATCTCAAATTCAAAAAATTCCAGCAGTCAGCCAATGTGACTAAACTGGCTTGACCACGTCTGCTTGTGTATTCATCCATTTTAGTAGATAACCTGGAATGCTTCAGTGTCTGCTAATCAAAACTCCATTGTGCATTAAACTGGAGCAGGGAATAGCTCTTTTGTCCTTTGAAGTATATGATAATGTCTCTCTCCAGCCAAAGTCACCAATTGTTTTTTAAAGCAAGTTCTTTCTTCATCTATGGTTTAAAATCAATGTTCATGTGGCAAAGTTAATTTTCCTCATTCTTAGCAGGTGGGGGGGGGGCTTGCCTGACAGTATGCATAAAGTTAATTTCAATAGTTAAAGTCTGGTCCTGTCGCTGAGCGGCTTTGGGGGGGTTGCAGTTGCCACCACGGAGCCTTTCCACCACTGGGAAGATAGGGCCCGGCAATCCCGGCGTCGGGCTCCCTGGTGGGCCATTACCGCTGCAATCTTCCAGCACCCACCCCAGCCCCCCCACCATGGAGCCCAACGTCGGAAGCTCAACAAAATTCAGCCCCATAAGTGTCAAATTAATACTTCTCAGTAGTCCTCAGAACTTGTATTTCCCCATTAGAAGTCAAAGAATATATCTTGCAACTTTCTGAATAATAGAATGATTGTATGACAAATCAAACAATACTTTATTCATAAATACTGTTAAACAGGAGAGAAAATATGATTCTTAAATTACAAAATGCCGTATGATAAGTGGTGAATACTTTCCACAGTTTGCATTGACCATGCATATTTTAGTAATGGACCAAGACAGTTCTTTAGATCAAAGGAAAAACGTGCAAGTAATCAATTGTAACAAAGACACCGCTCGAATATTAAGTCAAGGAAACAATAAAGACTGTGATAGAGGGTTCAATATTAACAAAGTAGACAATATGTGTTGCAGTACATCTGAAATCATGATTTAAAGCAGCTCTTTTATTTGATTAATTATTGATAATTATTTAATATCGGATGATTAAACACACAATAATTATCAACCAAATAACAAACAAAACCAATATTGGAAGACAAAGCCACACTCTTTTGATTTGTGTCCCAACTCAAGTGTTTCCACATAATTGCGATTGACTGGTAAAATAATAAACTTTTGGCTAAATTGGCTATAGATTATTGCTCCCTTGCCTTTCAACATGCTGTGCATCTCCACTGGCCAAATGCAAGTGCACCCAAGGGAAAAGGAGACCTTTAGCAGGACAGGGAATTTCTTAGTGAGCTTTCATTTTGGGTGAAACACAGCCATTTTATTTGTCAACAACAATTGTGTGTATAGGCATCTCAAAAGCTGCTTATGAGTCTGATGGGTGATTCTGATTAAATAGATTATAGAATTTGCCATTATTTTGTTTTCCAATATCTTCTTTGGCTTCCTTATCTCAGAGACAATGGATAAGCGCCTGGAGGTGGTCAGTGGTTTGTGAAGCAGCGCCTGGAGTGGCTATGAAGGCCAATTCTAGAGTGCCAGGCTCTTCCACAGGTGCTGCAGAGAAATTTGTTTGTCGGGGCTGTTACACAGTTGGCTCTCCCCTTGCGCCTCTGTCTTTTTTCCTGCCAACTACTAAGTCTCTTTACTCGCCACATTTTAGCCCCGTCTTTATGGCTGCCCACCAGCTCTGGCGGACGCTGGCAACTGACTCCCACGACTTGTGATCAATGTCACAGGATTTCATGTCGCGTTTGCAGACGTCTTTAAAGCGGAGGCATGGATGACCGGTGGGTCTGATACCAGTGGCGAGCTCGCTGTACAATGTGTCTTTGGGGATCCTGCCATCTTCCATGCGGCTCACATGGCCAAGCCATCTCAAGCGCCGCTGACTCAGTAGTGTGTATAAGCTGGGGATGTTGGCCGCCTCGAGGACTTCTGTGCTGGAGATACGGTCCTGCCACCTGATGCCAAGTATTCTCCGGAGGCAGCGAAGATGGAATGAATTGAGACGTCGCTCTTGGCTGACCTAAGTTGTCCAGGCCTCACTGCCATAAAGCAAGGTACTGAGGACACAGACCTGATACACTCGGACTTTTGTGTTCCGTGTCAGTGCGCCATTTTCCCACACTCTCTTGGCCAGTCTGGACATAGCAGCTGTCGATACTTTAATCTCCGATCCTGATGTCTTCACTGCCCAGAGTGTCTGCGGCCACGTCGTGCAGTAAGTCCACTGAGGTGAAGAAGGAGCAGCGGGACCCCAGGGAAGTCTTGAGAAAAGTTGCCCCGAACACCCAAAAAATCCACGAACGGCTCCCCGGCCGCAACTTCAAAGCGCCTGCGGGAGATGGCTCAGAGAGCATCTGCAGCGCACTGTCGGCAATGCTGTATGCCTTTATATAAACCACATCAAAAAACCCTTAACGAATACAATCACCTTTGTAAGTCTGGCAAAAGAGGCTTCACCTCCCGAAGGACGTGGATGAGCTTTCCGGACATCGATGGTGGGCACTGAGGAAATGGCTTATTACCTGCACCCGCTTCCCCCCCCCTTCCCCTCCCCCTTCCCTCCCCCCCCGTCCCCTTCCCTGCTCCACCCTCTCAGCTCACCCCCTCACAACCCCGTCCCAGCGCCCCCCCTCGCACCATCTTCCCCCCCACTCCCTTACAGCCCCCTTCCCAGCTCCCCCTCGCACCCCCCTCCCTCCGGCATCATCCTACACCTGTGTAGGGGCCCTAACAACCCCACTGCCTTGTGGGCGTCTCGGGAGAGACCAAGGCTAAGGGAGTAAACCCTAACAGATAATCTGTTGCGGAACCCCGTAGGCGCTCATGTGTCACCTTTGGCATGTTTCCGGCAGTTCCTGCATCCATACCGGTGCCAAACGTCGTGCTCTGCACTCCTTTGGACCCCACCAGAATGGCCGAGAGGGGGGTTTTGACAACTGGGCAACTCTCAACCTCCATAAATTCGCCCAGGCATGTGCCATGGAGAGGTCACTTCATAGTTGCCTCACAGCGACTGAAACAACACGGAAGGCAGCAGTTACGGGTTATAAGTCCAGATAAATTGGCGTAGAAACTGGGCGCCACGGGTTTCCTTTGTCGGTGGGAGAGGTCATCGCACCTCACTGGACAGCTACCGCCCGCCTCAAACCGGGCAGCCCCCGGTCAATAAGGTTCTGTCCCGCCACAGTCTACCTGCTTCAATGGGTGCTTGGAGCTCAGGGTCATTGCCCGAAAGGTGGACTGATACACTGCACCAAACAACATGAAAAAAGGAAAGAAGGTACCAGCCCTTCGCTTTGCAAGCTGGAACGTCAGAACTATGTGTTCTGGCCTGTCGGAAGACCTTACACAAATCAACGATTCTCGGAAGACCGCCATCATTAACAACGAGCTCAGTAGACTCAATGTAGACATTGCAGCACTTCAGGAGACTCGCCTCCCCGCGAGTGGATTTCTGGCAGGGCAAGACTACACCTTCTTCTGGCAGGGTAGGGATCCTGAAGAAACAAGACAGCATGGAGTGGGCTTCGCCATCAGAAACCCCTTGCTCAGCATGATAGAGCCTCCCTCAAATGGCTCGGAACGCATACTGTCCATCCGACTGCTCACCACCTCTGGTCCAGTACACCTACTCAGCATCTATGCTCCAACACTCTGCTCCTCACCTGAAGCTAAAGAATCAGTTCTACGCGGAACTCCATAGCATCATTAGCAGCATCCCCAACACCGAACACCTATTCCTGCTGGGGGACTTTAATTTTCCAATATACATGCATAATATTAAAGTGCTTAAGTTTTTGAAAAGAGAGATAATTTTATTAGATTGTGACAATAAACTCAAGCTATGAAAAGAAATGCTACCGGGGACATCATTAGGGTCAGGCTCAATTTTCTTTGTCCACCCACACCACAGTAGTTAACAATTCAGGTAATGCTGACCTCTGCTCTCACCTTGTGAATCAGAGATAGAACAATCAGCACTATTCTGATATGGAGATAGATCCAAAAGCATTAAAAAGCTAGCTTGAATGGGAAAACTAGCTAGTGCATACTTTTTCTGTAACGATATTAAAAGTACTTTGCTGCCTCTGCGGTCAAACTCATTACCAACAATGAAAATTTTAGTATTGCTGAAAACTGAGACATTTGGTCGAAGCTTTTTGTCTTGCACTCTTCAGGACAATTTGCAAGAATACAAGTGTAAGGGAAAGCAACAAATTTATACTGTATGAGAAGAGAGTGCTGAGTAGTTGACAAGTGGACTCTGGTAAAGGCATTGCCATGGAGAATGCACCAGTTTATGTTGACTGAGAGTTAACTGCCAAGCTTTGTTTGAACTTTAAACCAGGCAGCTTGATTCTGATTGGTCAAGGCATTGCCCTGAGGAATGAACCAGCGAATGGCTGTCACTTATTTTGTTTAGCTGAAACAAACACAATGTTTGTATATATTCTTTCTGTCTGCAAAGAACAGGGCCCTGTGTATTAATATCTGTATGCGCTGGTTCATCTCGAATACTGTGCCCAGTTTTGGTCTCCTTATTTAAGGAAGGATGTAAATGCATTGGGAGGTGGTTCAGAGGAGGTTTACTGGATTGATACCTGGAATGAGTGGGTTGTCTTCTGAGGAAAGGTTGGACAGACTGGGCTTGTTTTCACTGGAGTTTAGAAGAGTGAGGGGAAACTTGGTTGAAGTATAGAAGATCCTGAACGGTCTTGACAGGGTGAACATGGAAAGGATGTTTCTTCTTGTGGATGAGTCCAGAACTAGGGGGCACGGTTTTAAAATTAGGGGTTGCCCTGTTAGGACAGAGATGAGGAGAAATGTTTTCTCTGAGGATTGTACGACTTTGGAACTTTCTGACTCAGAAGGTGGTGGAGGCGGGGTCATTGAATATTTTTAAGGCGGGGATAGATAAATTCTGAGCAAGGGAATCAAAGGTTATGGGGGTAGATGGGAGTGTGGAATTCGAAACACAAACAGATCAGCCATGATCTTATTGAATGGCAGAGCAGGCTCGAGGGGACGAATGGCCTACTTCCGCTCCTAATTCGTATGTTTTTATATGTGTAACTAATCAATCTTCCATGGAAATGAAAGAAAGAAAAGAAAGGCTCACATTTATTTGTGTACCGTACCCACAAAGGAGTCAAGGCCAGGTGTAATCTTCAGGTGAAGCAGGGTTAGAGGGCTCAGTATAAGTGGGTCAGCAGGTGTAGATGTAATTCAGGCCTCATTTTAAAGTCATACATTCTGTTCTTATTTTGATGCAACACTTTGATTTGATATTAGCATTCACTGTTAAAAAGACAAAACTTACAGCAATTTGGGAAGCAGAGAAGTTGAGTTGATTGGTACTTTGGAGTTACTTTGCAGAACAGGTTGGGGAGTTGGCAAATGCAAAACTAAGGTGCTACTGCGCCACCACTGGCAGCAGGGTATAATTACAGCAAAACAAGTTTACTTCAGTTTCGATTTGAAATGTCGACATAGGAATATGTAACAGATGTAAGACTTTTAATAGATGATGGATAGATTTAGACACAGGAATTGGGAGCAAAATAGTTGCTCGATTGTTATCAAAATAAAGAACCTGTACTTCCCACAATTTCTGCAGACTTGTAGGCTACTTACCCAATGCAATTAGAGTCCATGCAAAAGACTTTAGGCTTTGTATTCCAGCTTTGCAGAATCTAACTGTGGAGTCAAATTGCTGAGGTTAACTTCTGTGAAGTAGTGATCTTACACTGCTTCTTAACAATTGTAATCTGTGAAACAGACTTTAATCAATTTCTTGCACTCTGTTGAACCACCTACAAACCTTTGAAACTTTTTTATATAAAAAGATATTTACCATAAATAAAAAGAGCTCCCATTGGTTAATGTAAAAAATGTAACTGATATTTGGATGATAATGAGCAGAGTTCTGTCTTGCATGACCTGTCAATCAGACCAATAGCCTAGGTGCAACAACCTTTAAACTTACTTCTTTGACGAAGCTTTTAGTCACCTGACCTAATATCTCCTCCTTTATCTTTGTCAGTTTGTTTGCCATTATGCTGCTGTGAAGTATCTTGGGAGCTTTTCCCCATGGGTGTTTTGTAAATGCAAGTTATTGATGTACATCTCAGAATTGCCAACTGTTCATTGTTCGAAAGGCAGATGCTAGTCTCAACTGGTACTTGTGCCACCAGTTGTCTAGTCCTTAGCTTCAACACTTTTGAAACTGAAGTTTAATTGTAAAACCTAGTTGATGTTAAAAAAGCAGATGCCAGGAAAGAAAACCAAATGCCTGGCTCTTCCTCTCTGTCACCTGATCACTGTTTCAAATATGATATGAATTATTCAGAATAAATGTTAGAACCTTCACTTCAGGGGCACGTACACCCTCCAACTTTCAGAGCCACATATTTTTACATAATTTGTGAATACTGGATGGTTTTAAAGGTTATAAGAGAATGGTAATGCAATAACTACTTATTGCCTTGAGAACAAAATTCTATGTAGAAATGAATCAGAACAGCCATTCTAAACATTGAACAAGAATTACATCAAACATTTTATAAATCCATTATGTTAATTTTCATTTGATTTTGAAAAGGATGTTCAGAGCACAATCTTAAATTGTTCGGAGTACAGATTATTTTGTAACCTTTCAAGCTAGATTGGTGTCATTGACTCTTGTAATGAATAGTATCTCACTAATGCAGATATGTTATAATCAAATACAAGGCAGCTTGGTCTCAATTCTCCTTAGGTTAGATTTTTTGTTCCTTTGTAGAATATTGCTTTCATTTACTTAATGAAACTTAGCATTAAACTTAAATTCCATTGATGTTGCATTTTAATAGACAGTAACATTTAAACCAAAGGAATGTCACATCAAACTTCTGACAATGTTTTAATTAAAACCATTGTGGGGGGGATAAAAGCTTTTTCAAGGACTAGACTTCAGCTAATGCACTTTGCATTAGTTGCATTTTTAATATTAAATAGAAACAAAGTAATTATTCACTATTATAATAGGATGTTACATTGGCATCTATGGGTTATTGATGAAGGGCTATTAAAGCAGGTTGCAAAGAAGAATTTTTGGTCTGATTTTTCCTTATGCCCTTAACATCCCTTTATATTTGATCTTCATGGCCATTCTGATTTTGTCAGTAAGCAGACAGCATCATAGCTTGTTGCTCACAAACTGCAACCAGGATCTGGTGGTGTTATGTATCTCCAGTAGGTCCTCAGGAATACAGGATTTTGACAGGCAGCACTGCATCAGGCAATATTTGCCTCGGTTGTTCACATTCACACCTGGAGTTGGCTCTCTGCTTCTATTTTCTCATAATGTCATAATTCTTTGTCACCCCAGTCTTGCTTAATTTAGGGTACACCAATGTCTTTATTTGAAGCCAGTGCCTGGAGTGGACTGTTCTAAATAAACCATGCCTTCCAAGATGATCAGCATATCTCACCATTTTGTTAGCCTTCCACGGAGTGCGGTATTTTGGGATAGGGATTTTCAGAGGCAAAATCCTTTCTGGACTTTAGCCTCTTCGATGATGGAATACGCTCATGTTCTGTGCGTTCAGGATGCTACACTTGTTTTGTGTCTCCTTTTACTGAGGGCCTCCTGTTATCTGGTGATGTAATCCCTGAGAGGCAGTGTAGTGGCATTGTGGGAGTTGATTCTAAATCCCTGTGACAATCTTACAGGATTCACTGAGTTGAGTAAAGTGTGCATGACTCGAGTGTGATAATTGAGCAATTGAGTGGCACAGTTCAAGACTGATTGTCCAGGTGTTTCTTTGGAATTGTCTGCATTTATATAAAGATTTCCCACAGGAGATTAAAGATCTTGATGAGGTACTTTGTCCAATACAGTACAAGCTATATGGAAAGAGCAAGCTTGATGGACACTTTATTGTGTCAATGCTTACTTATGTTTTGCTGGCATTTGACAATATCCTCATTCTGCCATGAAAGCTGAATCAGAATTTGAATACTAGGTTCCATGCCTACAGACACTGGTTTAAACAACAGATATCCTAGTCGTGCTGCAACACATTCTTCGATTACCAATAAGAATTATTTTAAAATGGCTTTTCATTTTTGAAAGCTGGTGGCAAAGAGTGTAGGGACTAGAGTTGCAATTTTATTGTGCCCAAAATGCACTTGAAATTGCACTGTCAGGTTCCAGTTCAAGTTTTTGCTAAAATTTGTTGGAATAATCATGAAAGTGAAATCTTCCAAGACCAAGTGCAGTCGAGCATTGTAAAAGTATGTAATTGTTTCTTTTATTTTCTTTCCATGATAATGTATTCCTTGGTATTTAAGACTGGTAACCATGTGCAGTTTTATGAATAACAAGCTAAATATATGTTTATTCACAAAATAAAGATTTTTAGAAAGGTATCCCATCCCCACCTCATTTAAACTGAATTAAAATGACTTAGAGAAACAACAGTGAACCATTTTATAGCATAAACAAGTGGAAACACTACCCTATAATGTTTTCTGATCAAACATAATACAAGTAACCTATTGGATATGTTTGTTACATAAATAACTTATTGCAGAGTGGCACTGTACTATGAGAAATTCTTGGAAAAAAAATCTTAATCTGAGCTAATAATCTATTGAAAGATGAAAAGCCCAGACAGATTAGGGACTCTAAATGCATTGTGATCCAAACGAGATAGAGCGCAGATATCCATGTTTTCTGAAAAATGGTAGAGGGCTATTCTGTTTCAACTTCTGCACGAGCAAATATAATTACAGTAAAAGCTTTGTTATCTGGCACTTTGCCAACCGGAAAGCTCTATTATCCAGAAATTCCAAAATCTTCCGAGGCTTGTCTCCCAATGCTGAGTTTTCTTGAGTGCAGCAGATTGTCTGAGCATTACTGTACTATAGTTAGTGATGCTGCCGATAGTGATCGGCGCTGCCGGCAGTGCATCTTGTTGCATCACTGTGCTTATGCAGTATTGCGATTTATCTCCCTATCACCTGCTACATCTGGTGCTTTAGTGTAATTTATACTGTTATGACTAACGGCTCCAGTCAAAGCCCCCAATCAAAATATACGATTCTGATTGTGGTGGGAGAAACTCAATTTTAGGTCAATCTCATCCCTCCACAGACTGCCGAACATATCATCTTAAACTTTCCAAATTAAAGAAAAACCCAGCCAAATTGTACTATCTATTAACCCCCAAATGAGGCGAACCAAACCAGGTGTCTTTAAATTAACAAATGAACCGTTTAATTAGAAAAACTAAATTCTTAAATACTACGAAGATTTAAAGAACATTTAAAATAGAAAAATTAGAGTCCTTGCAAATTTACGGTCCTGCCGGAGGTGAAAAAGTCCAAGGTTGCTGAAGTCCTCACAGCAGTCGATGGGGAGACAAAAGGTTCTTCAACAGTAGAACAGTCCGTAGTCTAATTCCAGCAGCAAGTGATGCTTTCCTTCTCCAGAGATGACCACAGTAGATCAACAACTCACAACCACTTCCAATAGAGTCAATCTGGCTTTAGAATTTTTGAGGGATAAAAGAGTGTCACAGTCTAACTTCCCTTCCTTCAGTTTAAATTATCAGAGATCTCTGTTTTTACTTGACTTTTTAGAATTTTGAGAGAGAATAATAAATAAGCAGACTGAATTCTGTTCCTTCAGTTTAAATAGTCTGAGAGTGCTCCTTTCAGGTGCTAACATACAGTTTCCTGTCTGTGTCCTCTGTTAGAACAGGCTGTTTGCACGATAAGCCAGTTCAAAATTAAATTGTAACAATTGTGTCTCTCGATATTCAGTCCGAGTGGCTGTATCCAAGGCAACAAGAATGCACCCTTTGAATTGCAATCTCCAAATGGCTATATCCAAGGCAACAAGAATGCATTCTTTGACTCAGTCATTAGAGCCTGCTGCCTTCAAGCAGTACGGCTCTTTTTCCAGCCTTAAAGGCACTCTGCATTCTTCCCGAAAAAAAAACTATAGGATCATAACACCTCCGCCCCTGGTGGAATGAAAAACTATTCCTGGAATGCATTTTATGACAATGGATAAAAAAAAAAGTACAAACTGAAAAAACACTAACATTTCTTTCCGCATTTACAGGCATACACGTTTCTAAAATGTTAAGATTATAGCAAGTTCCACCAGAACATTTCGGCTTTAAATTTTCAAAAGGTTGTCCCAGTTAACCCATTTTAAATTTCCAAGCATAGTCTTCCTATTGTTTTGTGTTTTCCTTCCAATCGTCCCTATTGTCCATCACCTCAGCCAGGTGAACTGCACAGTTAGGAGCGCCGATCACTACGGGGTTTACTATTCTCTGAGAAGTTTCTCAAGTACCCCTTAACCTATGTGGCATCATTTGACACTGGAAAATCCTGTCTGGTATAACAGAAGCAGATTTTTTTCTTACCCTGGGGTGTCAAAGGAATATGACAGGTTTCCTCCAACACATTTGTCTCTTTAAGACACATTGTGTTGCCCACACTGTCCATACAGTCTTTTAAATGAGAATTTGGGTAGGAGCCTGCCTTCTTTACCACAGTGACTTTTCTAGAGTCTATGCAAGTTTGAGCTGACTCACCAGGCTTAGACATCAAGATCATCTGCGAATTCCAGCTGTCCTGACTAGGTTCAACTAAGCTGCCCTTCAGCATGCATTGTACCTCTGCTTCCACTTGGGCCTGTCTGTCTGGGCCTAAGCAGCAAGGATGTTGTTTTAAAGGAATGGTTCCCCCTATACCCACATCATGTGTGGCTAAGGTTATACATCCTGGCTTATCCCTACAAACTTTTTGAAACATTGTGAAAACCCTGGTTAGGACTTCATGCTGTTTTGCCTCTCAGTGTAAAAGCCTATTGTTTAATTATCCTAGCCATTCTGTATTCGCTAATCGGATAGTTGGAAGTTCAATCTGAGAATTTCCTAGGCCTGCTTCTGCTTCAACCTCACTATCCTTTTCCTAATCCACAGTCCCGATTACCTGACATACCTATACTGGCTTATCCTCCTCTCACTGCTAAATGGTTCCTCAACCACTGGTATGGAAACTAGTGGTGCTGGTTTTATGGTAGGTTGTGGTTTTCCCACCATTTGACAGGTATGGCATGACCTACAAAATTGTCACACATCATTTGTAAGACCTGGTCAGTAATAATTTTTGCTTATGCATGATTTGGTCTTCCGTATTCCCCTTTGTCCTGCAAAAGGAATGTCGTGTGCTAACCTTAATAACCCTTGTCGATATTTAGGTGGTACCACTATCTGTTCAACAACTGTCCAGTCTTAGTTGGCAGGCCTGTGAGGCAGTCTGTAGTTCCTCCTCAAAACCCCATTTGCCAAATAATAGCCTTCTGGAACTCCTTTCGCCTCAGCTTCTGACAAAGCCGTCTGTGCTATTTGGTATATCTCTGGATCAGCTTGCTGTACTGCAATGATAGTCTATCTGTTAAACATCTCATTTGGATTATCTAAATCCCCAAATAAGGTTTCAGATGCCTGGCTATCTATTTGTGGTGCCCCTTTTACCTCCGACAATGAATCCTGTTTAGCTATTGCTTGGGTAACTACACATGCAGGAAATATTCCCAGAACTTACTCCTGTAATTGCCCCATTTCCTTAATTGCACTTGGTTCCTCTGTAACTATAGGAGATACTTTTGATCCAGCCAAATCATTTCCTAGGAGGAGATCAGTTCCTTTTACTGGTAAACCGTGGACAACACCTGCTGTTACTATCCCAGATATTAAGTCACTCTCTAGGTGTACTTTATATAAAGGTATGGGTATATACTCCCTGCCAATTCCATTAACCAAAACTTTAGCGTTTGAAGCGCTCTCTGGTGGAAATCTTATATCTTTCCCCAGCAAGAGTGTTTGGGTCGCTCCTGTAACCCTGAGTATAATGATAGGTTTTCCTGCCTCACTTACAGGATATGGAGTTACTCTCCCCTTTGACAAAAATTCAATATAACCCTCAGGTATTTTATTCTTAACCTCTACACTCCTTATAGTTTTAGTATCTGGTTTCACATTCACAGCTGTCGTTAAAGCTATAGCTTGGTCTGCTATACTCTCAGTCAGAGTCTTTTCCCCTGCACTAAATTTTCAGACCCCAACAAGTCCTATGGGTTTATCTCGCAATTTCCAGCACTCTGGACGAAGATGACTCGTTTTGTTGCAATGATAACACTTTGGCTTGCGCACCTCACTTCTACCCTCAGCACCTTCCTTTCTGACCTGAGGAGGTGATTCTGGGGCATTCCCAGCTGTTCCTTCTTGTCTCCGGCTACTTGCCTTCCTTTCACTCTCCCACTTTCTATCCTTCTTGGGTTTATGGAGGTGATGGAAAAAATAGGTTGGCTTATTCACAAGCTCAAAATCACCAGCAACCTCTGCTGCTTACCAAGCTTTCACAACTTTCAGGTTATCTATCTGAGTTCTCACTACTGAAGGAATGGAATTTTTAAACTCTTCTAAGAGAATCAATTCTCAAAGGTTCTCATATGTGGTTTCTGTCTTTAATGCCCATATCCAACGGTCAAAATTCATTTACTTCACCCTCTCAAATTCTAAATATGTCTGCCCAGCCAATCTCTGTAAGTTCCTAAACTTTTGACGGTAAGCTTCAGAGACAAACTCATACACAGGGAGAATAGCCTTTTTTGCCATCTCATAACCTGTAGAAGCCTCTTCAGAAAGCAGGGCATAAGCATCATGAGCTCTGCCTACCAGCTTGTCCTGCATGAGCAATGTCCAGCTTTCTTTCGGCCATTTCATCTGTTCGGCTATTTTTTCAAATTTTTCCCTTTCCTCGAACTTAGGAAGAGCCTATATAAATTTAAACAACTTCTCACTGGGTCCTGATCTAAACTCAGATTCTTCCTGACCTGAATTTTCCCTGGATTCAAGACTACCCTTTTGTCTTCGTTCCATCTCTTTTAACTTAAATTCCCTCTCTTTTTCACTTTCTCTCTGAAATGCTCTCGCTTTCTCCCTTTCCTCTTTTTCCAATTCAAGTTTTCTTAATGCTATTGCTTTTTCTTTTTCCTTTTCCTTTTTTCCAGTTCAAGTTTTTTCATTTCTAACTGAATCCTAGCCAATACCACTGCATCACTCTTGGACCTGCTACCTTCATGTCTCTCGTATTTCCATTCTTGTTCCTCATATTGCCCTTCATCTGTATCATCATCATCATCTTCTGCTAATTCCGGATGTTAGGCTATTATGTCAATTATCTCTGCTTTTTTGGCACCTGATTTCAATTCCAACCCCAATTTCACTGCCAATTCTTTTAATTTGTTCTTAGTTAAAGTTATCGAGTCACTCAAGGAAACATTCTGCTTTCCTAAAAACTCTGCTACAGGCACTAATGCCATTACAATGGTATAGACTGTACCTTATTATACAAGAATCCTGGTTCTTTTAATTTTTTTGTAATTGGTGTCAGATTTAGATCCCAACAATCGAGTTTCCAATTGATATGATCCCAGACTCAATAGCAATTAATATGATGCCAAACGCAGGACCCCAATTTAAATATGTTATTCCAGAGACGAGTAATTACTATGATTCCAAATGCGAGCCCTCCAAATTAGTCTGGTTGTGATCCCAGATGCGAGCCACCCAATTAATATATGATTCAACTGCAAGCGAGCCCCCAATTAAGATATGATTCAAATCCAGAAACCCAATTAATATATGATTCAAATCCTGGACGAGAAACCCAATTAATATGCTACGACCGACAGCTCCAGTCAAAGCCCCCAATCAAAATATACAATTCTAATTGTGGGAGAAACACACTGTTAATTCAGTCCCGTCCCTCTACAGATCGCCTGACATATCATCTCAAACTTTCCAAATTGAACAAAGACACAGCCAAATTGTACCATCTATTAACCCCCAAATGCGGCTAACCAAACCAGGTGTCTTTAAATCAACAAATTAACTGTTTAATTAGAAAAACTAAATTCTTAAATACTACAAAGATTTAAAGAACATTTAAAATAGAAAAATTAGAGTCCTTGCAAATTTACGGTCCTGCCGGAGGTGAAAAAGTCCAAGGTTGCTGAAGTCCTCACAGCTGTCCGATGGGGAGAAAAAAGTCCGTAGTCTAATTCCAGCAGTAAGTGATGCTTTCCTTCTCCGGAGATGACCACAATAGATCAACAACTCGCATCCACTTCCAATAGAGTCAATCTGGCTTTAGAATTTTTGAAGGATGAAAGAGTGTTACAGTCTAACTTCCCTTCCTTCAGTTTAAATTATCAGAGATCTCTGTTTTAACTTGACTTTTCAGAATTTTGAGAGAGAATAATAAATAAACAGACTAAATTCTCTTCCTTCAGTTTAAATAGTCTGAGAGTGTTCCTTTCAGGTGCTAACATACAGCTGTCTGTCTGTGTCCTCTGTTAGAACAGGCTGTTTGCACTATAAGCCAGTTCAAAATTAAATTGTAACAAATGTATCTCTTGATATTCAGTCGGAGCCGCTGTATCCAAGGCAACAAGAATGCACCTTTTGAATCGCAGTCTCCAAATGGTTGTATCCAAGACAATGAGAATGCATTCTTCGACTCAGTCATTAGAGCCTGCTGCCTTAAAGCAGTATGGCTCTTTTTCCAGCCTTAAAGGCACTCCACATTCTTCCCAAAAAAATAACTACAGGATCATAACAATACATTAAGTTTACTGTTCTACAAGAATTATATGCATCTTTTCTGCCATAAGATTTCTGTACATATTCTTGTTCTTTGTATATAATCATTTCTCTTAAAATTAAAACAATTGCATTGTATTGCCTTGGTAGTATGTCACTTGATTTACCAGAATTTTCAATTACCCAGCACCTCTCAGGTCTGGCGCATGCCGGATAAAAAAGCTTTTACTTTACTTCAGAACTTGTAACATTCTTTGGATGCCCTGGCTTAAAATTTCTAAAGACAGAATTTTTGTGGTACATTCTAAATTCACATTTGCCTTCTTTGAAACAGTACAAGTAATATAAATGCACTTGTGTTCACTTCCATCTTCTATGTAGCTGACCTAATGGCTTGGAGGTAAAACCTATCTACTATGATCTGGAAGTTGTACCTTTTCAGTAATTGGCCCATTCACATTTGCAGGAATTGAGAATAACTACCCCATTTGTGGCAATCTCACTGGATTTAACATAATCCTACAGTATGTTACCAATCACCCTCTTTGGAATAATGCACACTCAATAAACTCTATTCAGATTTTATAGGCTAAAGCACGTAAACTTATGAAATGGATGTGAAGCTCAAAAGTTCAGCAAATAGCACCAGTATAATATATAAACATAATCGTCTATAATTGCTGACTTGCCCTTCATGAGAAATATTGTTGGTATCCTTCTATCTTGGAGCGATGATGGACATGCAGCAAACAATACATTTAGATGGAGTGCCTTCTCTAGGTGCATCTTTGCTGATAGCTGTGGAGGCCAATCCTTGAGAGGCAGGTTCTGCCATAAGTGTCGCACATGAAGCTTCCAGGTGACGTTTTGGGTTGTTGTTTTCTGCATTAGTGTCATGTTGCCAAGCTGCTGTAGCAACTGGTCATCGTGCTGGTGCTCGCCAGCCCACAAGAGGTGTCGCCATTTCCCTCTTTTGTCAGCTAGTGACTCCCAGATGCGATATTTGATGTTTAGGGCTTTCATATCACATTTGCAAGCAGCCTTGAAGTGGAGCTTTGGACGCCCCACTGGCCGTCTGGTTCTGGCTACCTCACCATACAAAAGGTCCTTGGGTATGCGACCATCTTCTATCCTGTGGATGTGCCCAACCCACCAAAGCTACTTCTGTTTGATTAGTGCCAACACACTTGGGAGCTCTGCCTTTGCGAAGACTGCAGCATTCATGATTTTGTCCTGCCAGGATATACCCATAATGCACTGTGGACAGTGACGATGGAAATGTTCAGCTTCTTTTCCTGGTAACTGTAAGTCACCCATGCTTCACAGCCATACAGCAAGGTGCTGAGAACACAGGCCTTGTAAGCATCTGCTTGGTCCGAAGGGTCAGCTTGGTGTGACCCATGTGCATTTCGTGAGTCGGCCAAAGGTGGCAGCTGTTCTCCCCATGCGTGTATTGAGCTGTGCATTAAGGGACAGACTTTAGAAATGTAAGTCTTCAATTTTGAAAGACGAAATTCTGTTTGCTGCAAAGAAAATTCAGTAGGTTTTATACCACTTTCAGCATTGACATAACATCATATTGATTAATATTTCTCAAGCAGCGAATTAACAGTCAACAGGCAACAGAAGACTACCGAAGTGAAACGCATTAGTACTTTCAAGCTATTAATTACAAAGTCAAGATTTTCAGACAAACTTGATATTGCCTTCACGTCTGGTACAATACACATATAAATATATTATTTAGATTTGGAGCTAGAGAAGAATCAGTCAGCACATTTGTGGATTAACAATCTGTTGCTTAGGGTTAAAAGGCAATCACAATGCACAATCAGTACATGAAGATTACAGAAACCATTTACTATTTACAAATATGTGGTCATCGGCAGTTTGAGGCAACAAAAGAATCTGATTTAAGATCAAAAGACACTGAATGCTTCTTCAATTGCAAGTAAAACAAATTAATTCAAAATTCTTCTTCGCATCATTTATTTGGATCTGTCCTTCAGACAGCAATGATACATGGTTTTGTCCAGTTTAATTTGTATAGTCATTTTCAGCTGTTATTTTGCTTTTGTTGTTCATATATTCAGAGTATGAGTACCTCATGTTTCTGCTTTATTTCTGGTTTAAGAGTTCAGAAATTTGTTATATAAAATCCTAGAAACCACTTGCAAGTCATTAATGAGTTGATTCTGACCAATCAATCTTGCAGTTAATATCCATATTTTGCAGCAATATGATTTGAAAAGCCTTACTGAATTCTTGATGCCCGTATCTGCACTCTGCATGTAGTTGTTTCTATCTCAGTAAAATTTCTGAGCACTTTATTTGGAAGCCTGAGTGGATGTTGGCAGCCTATCACATTAGAATATTAAGCTGATTCCAGATTGACAAGCAATGATGATGTTAATAGGGAAGTAATGAAAGTTTAGATCATGTTTGCTATGAAAAGTCAAATGTTGGAAATGGCTGTGAGCCTGCAGTGACCTGTGAGGCTAGTTGAGTTACCACTCAGTAATGAATGTGAGAAGATGATTAGCATATTGATTACATTTTGTGCAAGATATTATGGTGAAAAAGGAGACCACAGTAATCTTGCATACAAGATTAATAAATTGTTATTTAATTCCTCTGCGCTATTGTTTAAATCATATCATCCTAAAGTTTTGGGTTCAGGATTTGTGGAAGCAAGGCATTCACTGTGAGTGAAAGATGCTGCACATGTATGAGTGGCTTAAGGATCTGACAGGACAGTACCAAAATAATTCTCCACAATGACTTATCTTTTTGACGATTGCCCAGTAATTTTCTTGAACAAGAAAACCACTTTCACCCATTGAACATCAGTCGGTATAGATTTACTTACATTATTACTTGCTACAGTTCATCCTGAGTCAATACCAGCAACGTGTTGGCAGGAATCCCAGATCGCGTTGGCATTGATATTCCTTATTAGGACTCGCAAACTGATTGTGTCAAGTGAAGCTGCATTAGTAGCTTTTTTTTTTGTAATGCAGTGGAAATCTGTTTTCCAGAAGACTGAATCCAAGCACGTATATCCGCCGCTTGTCAGAAGATGACTACCTATTGTAAATTGTTGATTTAGTCTTCAAGACTGACAAACTTTGTCACTTATATTGGTCTCTATATCTAACATACAGAAGGCTTGTCCTTTAAATTCTGAGTCTATTTATAGGGGGAGCAGAGGAAGAAATTAATTTGATGTCTTAAATATTGGCATGCCATTTTACTTGAGTTGTCATTTCCTGCTTCTCTTGGGCCCACAAAAATAAAACTTGAAAATTTTTGGCCAGCAGTTTTAGTGGCTTGCAGTGATTCCTTGTAGGTTAGACTGTTCAAGATTGAGTGCAAATAGATGGAACTCTGCATATTGGTATCTGAATTTCACATTTGGGGTCCTACAAGCAGCAGAAGGACTCTGATTTGCATATTTAAGGAACCAATTGCCTGTTTCAAGTGTGCACCTGGGATGACTAAAAGCTGGCCAATATGGCATCCATCGCAATTCTGGCATAGTTCAGGAGTGGCAGACGCTGATGCAAAATTCAGAGGTTTTGCATCACTTATACACTGCAAAATTGGGCAGTCATGAATTGAATTACTCCCCCTGACCCCCCTCACTTCCCTGTATGCTTATTCTATCATGGACTTCCCTTCTACACCCCCTAGGTTAGGGAACACTGATTTCTTTTCCCAACCTGTCTGGAAAAAAAAATCAAACTGTGCTTATTATTATCATTATTATTAAATAACTATTGAAATACTTAAGTAACCCTCAATCCCATTGCTGATACTCATATTGTGAAAACAAATGGTAGTGGTAAAGTATATTGGAGCCAATGTGGCACCATGGCCTTTGGGAACCCAGGTTCTTAGCATGTCCTGATCCCAGCCCTTTCACTGTGAGAAAATGTTGACCAAATTCCATGTACTTCTCTAATATGGATTGTGGGAAAACTGGAGACTGTGGGAGGAAGAATCATCAAAGCCAGGCTGACATCAGAATGCTATTGTCAATGGACTGCAAACAAATTTTTCCACTTGCTGTTTTTTCCCTGTGGATAGTCCATGATATGGGACAGACTCTCCTTCCAGTGTAAATCTCTTTGCTTATAGGGGAGCCATTTGGTCTCAAGAATGAAGTGATAAGGGGGAAATGTGAAAGGCAAATGAGAGCGAGTAAAGAGGTGGAGATTTCAAAAACACTGGCAAGGAAAGCGCTATGTAACCTGTCAACGGAGAATAAAGTTTTACCAAAAAGGTTAAATATTTACCTATTTTGTGCATGTGAGAAAGAAATTACACCGTCAAAAAATATTGGTGGGATGGTAATTAAATGTGTTAAGGTTACAGAAGTCAAAATTTGCATTTCCGTTTCTGTGCTTATTAATTGAGTGTAATGCACAAAATACAATCTCAGTAAAGGGTTGCTTTGGAAGTTACTTCCAGATGATCAAATATTCAAAGCAGTTGATTTTTCTATGCCATTCTCCACACATGCAAAGGGTTTTTTTTTCTGTTTATAATAGATGGAAGTGCAGAACTGTATACAGAATAATGGTGTCATTCTGTCCACCTCTTACATTCAAATAGTTGCAATGCATTAGGCACGGCTCAGGAATGTTTTTTTTTCATCCTTATGGCATAATGGGTTTTGGAATTCATTCCATCGATGTTCTTGTCTAGAATCTTGGATAGAAAACTCCCTAGAAATCTTTGCTAATTTGCCTGTATTAGATTTGCAGACATCCTTAATAATGTTTTTAATGAGTACTGTCTCAAAAGATTTATTACAGCAGTTTAATAGGGATTTTCAATGAATGCAGTTGGTGCTGTTCATTGTCCTGCTTACAGAAGGAAAACAGTCTTGAGTATTGGAAACAATTAGTAAAAGTATGCCATTACTCCGTAATGAACTCTATCAGTTCATTTCATCTCCTGAGCAAAGGTTTTGCAAAGTTAGTTCCTACACTCCACATAGTTAATTATATGAAACCATATTAAATGTCAATTAGGGTCAGTGGCCTCTTAATCTTAAGGCTGAGGGTGTATGTTGCATTTCAGAATTGAAGTGCATAATCTAGACTGACACTTTAGCATAACATCAAAGGAGTGCTGCATAGTCAATGATACTGTCCTTTGAATGTGTTGTTAAATTAAGGCACTACTTGCCTGTTTTGATGAATCCATGGCACTATTCAAAGAAAAGCAGGGGAATTCTTCTGATATCCCGGGCAACAGTTACCCCTTAATCAAAGTCACCAAAAAAGATTATCTGGTTATTCATCTCATTCCTCTTTGTGGGATCTTGCTATGCACAGTCAGCTGCTGTGTTGCATTCAGCACAACAGTGACTTCACTTCAGACATTTTTCATTGGCTTTGAAGTGCTTTGGGACATCCTGGCGTTGTGAAAGGCACTAGGTAAATGCATGTCTTTTTTTCAATATCATTCTAACCAGATAGTCATCCAGCTCTTTTGGTGGTTACTAACTGACACTAAATTAACTGCTTCAGCTGGGAATCTATTCTACATATCTGTGAGCAAAACACTCTTCTACTCACAAGTCTTACTTGTTTGTTATGTTTTTACTTGCATTCACGAGTTCCGCTGACATTCAAGTTAAATTATCTGCTTGCAGTTACATATTGCTGCAGCTGGAAGTTTCGGATCACTTGTGTAATGTTCTTCTTGTCAAAGAAAAAGGACTCAATTTGTGAGTGCTTCTTGAAATTTTGAAGTGCATAAGTCCGAGATTAATCCTGGCTTTTCTCTATATTGCACAGTTTGAAAGGCTGGATTCGAAAAATACAAATGCTATTCCAAATATGATGCAAAGTTTGAGCACTCTAGCATCCAAATTATAATTCAGTGATCTTAAAGGAACCATTTTTAACAAGTTATAAAATCATGAAGTCAATTATGGCACAGGAGGAGGCCATTTGGCCCATCGAGCCTGTGCCGGCTCTCTGTAGAGCAATCCAATCAGTCCCATTCCCCTCCTCTATCCATGTAGCCTTGCAAGTTTATTTCCCTTCAGTATCTATGCAATTTCCTTTTGAAATAATTGATAGTCTCCGCTTCCACCACCCTCATTGGCAGCAAGTTCCAGGTCATTACCGCTCACTGCGTTTAAAAAAAGTTCTTCTTCAAATCCCCCCATATCCTCTTGACCAAAACCTTAAATCTCTGTCCTCTAGTCATTGTACCATCAGCTAATGGGAACAGCTTTTCTTTCTCTACTTTATCTAAACCTGTCATAATCTTGTACACCTCGATTAAATCTCCCCTCAATCTCCTTTGCTCCAAGGAGAACAACTTCTTCTTAGGCAGTCCCTCGGGATCGAGGATGACTTGCTTCCACTCTGGTTCGATGGGTTCTGAGAAAGCTGATAAGTCCAATGTGTGATCTGCAGACTCTGCCACTTGAGGGGCAGGTGGTGCTTGAAGGGTCAGGGAGATGAGTAGTTTGGAGGTTTGTGTGCTCTCTCGGACACCACAACTTCACTTCTGCATGTTCCTGTCGACGTCCCTTGAGGTGTACGATGCCTTGCCGAATGAGCTTTCTCCATCTAAGACGGTCACAAGCCAGGGACTCCCACAAGTCGATGGAGATGTTTGATCTGTTCAGAGATGCTTTGAGGACATCTCTAAAGGTTTACCACTGTCTTCCTGGGAGTCTCCTGCCTCTACCAAGGTCCGAGTAGAACAGCTGCTTCGGGAGTCTGGTGTCCAGCATGTGAATGACATGTCCCACCCAGCAGTGCTTGTTTTCGGTGATTAGCGCCCCAATGCTGGGCAGGTTGGCTTGGGCGAGAATGCTGCTGTTGGACCTCCTTTCTTGCCACCAGATTTGGAGGATCTTGGGGAGGCATCTCTGTGGTACTTCTCCGGTATTTTAAGGTGCCTGCTGTAGGTTGTCCAAGTCTCCGAAGCGTATAGGAGCGCAGGGATCACTTTTTGAAGAGATGACTAAGGTAGTGGACAGGGGAATGTCTATGGATGTTATTTATATGGACTTCCAGAAGGCATTTGATAAAGTCCCACATAAGAGACTGTTAACTAAGGTAGATGCCCATGGAGTTGAGGGCAAATTATTGACATGGTTAGAAAGTTGGTTGAGTGGTAGGCGGCAGAGAGTGGGGATAATGGGTAAGTACTCCGATTGGCAGGATGTAACTAGTGGTGTCCCGCAGGGATCTGTGTTGGGGCCTCAATTATTCACATTATTCATTAACGACTTGGATGATAGCATAGTAAGTCATATATCCAAATTTGCTGATGATACTAAGTTAGGCGGCATTGTAGACAGTCTAGATGATAGCATAAAATTGCAAAGAGATATTGACAGACTATGTGAGTGGGCAAAACTGTGGAAGATGGATTTCAATGCGGGCAAGTGTGGGGTTATCTATTGTAGACCAAAAAAGGATAGAGCAGGGTACTTTCTAAATGGGAAGAGGTTAAGTCCAATGGATGTCCAAAGAGACTTGGGATTTCAGGTGCATAGATCCTTAAAATGCCACGAGCAAGTGCAGAAAGTAATCAAAAAGGGTAATGGAATGCTAGCCTTTATATCTAGAGGATTGGAGTATAAAGACACAGAGGTTATGCTGCAGCTGTACAAAACCCTGGTTCGACCCCACTTGGAGTACTGTGAGCAGTTCTGGGCACCACACCTTTGGAAGGATATTTTGGCCTTGGAGGGAGTGCAATGTAGGTTTACAAGAATGATACCTGGACTACAGGGGTTTAGTTACGAGGAGAGATTACACAAACTAGGCCTGTTTTCGCTAGAATTTAGAAAGTTAAGGGGTGATCTGATTGAAGTCTTCAAGATATTAACAGGAAAAGACAGGCTAGATAACAATAAACTATTTCCACTGGTTGGAGATTCTAAAAATAGGGGGCTAAAAATTAGGACCAGACCGTTCAGGAGAGATGTTAGGAAGCACTTCTTCACACAAAGGGTGCTGGAGGTTTGGAACACTCTCCCACAAACAGCAGTTGAAGCTGAGATAGATTTTTGTTAAGCAAAGATATTAAGGGATATGGGCCAAACGCAGGTATATGGAGTTAGGCCGCGGATCAGCCATGATCTCATTGAATGGCCGGACAGGCTCGAGGGGCTGAATGGCCTACTCCTGTTCCTATCTTCCTATGTTCCTATGCTGCCCGGTAAAACCATGACCTTCGTCTTGGGTTTAAAATCCTCATCCTCAAATACTCTTTTTCTTGGGCTAAGCTGGCACATTGGGGATGGAAAACACCCCAGATTCTCCAACCTAACCTTGTAGCTAAAATCCCTCATCCCTGGAACCATTCTGGCAAATCGCCTCTGCACCCTCCCAAGGACCCTCACATCCTTCCAAAAGTGTGGTGACCAAAACTGGACGCAATTAGCTAATTGTGGCCTGACCAGAGCTTTATAAAGGTTCACATAATTTCCCTGCTTTTTTACCTATTTTTGAAGCCCAAGATCGGATAAGCTTTGCTAACCATACTCTCAATACATCCTGCCACCTTCAAAGATCTATTCCCATGAACCCCAGATCCCTCTGTCCCTGCAGACGCTTTAGAACTGTGCCATTAAGTCTATACTGTCTATCAAGATCCCTTCTACCAAAATGCATCACCTCATGCTCTATTAAATTCCATCAGCTACTTGTCTGTCCATTCTGCTAGCCCAAAAGTTGACAAATGTTTTTTTTACCTGAGGAGCCTTTTTAAAAGTTAATCTGAAATAAAGAACGCTGGAAATCACAAGATGAAAATTCAGCATTTTTAAACCAAATACTTGGCAATTTGCCAAATATTTCTGGTAGAATGCGTAATTTGCATATATAATAAATTACAGCTCTTGAATTTAAAACAAAATTGAAAATAATATAGACATAACTCTGAATTATCACGTTTTTGACTTTTTACTGTAATTTTGTTAGTGAATTCATTTTAGAAAGAAAACTTTAACTTAGGATGCATAGAATTAAGACAAGTTTTTCAGCTATTGATTCTTGTGATTAAAAAAGCTTCTATAGCGCATTCAAAATATTTTATCATCTCAGCTATATTAGCAACAATAATGGTTATAACAGTTCATGTAGTGCTGAGAGTATAGCAGGCTTGGCACTCTTGATTATTTCAGGGGTAATGCTGTCCTTCCCAGGGGCTTTTCCGCTGGCTAAAGAATCAATGGCATCACTGAGTTCCGATTTGGTTGGCTGTATGTCCAGCTCATCCATGACTGGTAGAGGCTGGGCTGCATTGAGGGCAGTCTCAGTGACAGCATTCTCCCTGGAGTACAGTTCTAGGTAGTGCTCAACCCAGCGGTCCATTTGTTTGTGTTGGTCAGCGATTATGTCCCCTGATTTAGATTTGAGGGGGGCGATCTTCTTGATGGTTGGCCCATGAGCTCTCTTCATGCCATCATACATTCCTCTGATGTTTCCGGTGTCTGAGGCCAGCTGAATATGACTGCATAGGTGTTGCCAGTAGTCATTTGCGCAGTGCTGTTCTTTGTGCAATGCTTCTGGCTGCTTTAAGTGCTGCGGATGTTAAATCGCTGGGGGCTTTCTTGTAGTTCAACAGTGCAGTGCGCTTAGCGGCTATGACAGGTTCCAGCTCTTCATTATGAGATTGAAACCAGTCTGCATTTCTCTTCGCACTTTTGCCGTAGGTGGTCAAAGCTGACTCATAGATGGCGTCTCTGATGTGGGCCCACTTGGTCTCAGCATCCCCTGTGGGAGTGTTTTGAAGGGCTGTTACAAGTGAATTTAGAAAGTTTTGTAACAGCTGTGGATGAGAAATTCTGCTCGTGTTGATGCGCGGGTGGCCCTTCTGCTTGGAATGATGCAACTTCTTTGGTCTGAGTCTGACGAGGGAGCAGTACCCCAGGACATGCGCGATGCCAATTTCATCACCCTCTATAAAAACAAAGGTGACCGCGGTGACTGCAACAACTACCGTGGAATCTCTCTGCTCAGCATAGTGGAGAAAGTCTTTGCTCAAGTCGCTCTGAACAGGCTCCAGAAGCTGGCCGAGCGCGTCTACCCTGAGGCACAGTGTGGCTTTCGTGCAGAGAGATTGACCGTTGACATGCTGTTCTCCCTTCGTCAGATACAGGAGAAATGCCATGAACAACAGATGCCCCTCTACATTGCTTTCATTGATCTCACCAAAGCCTTTGACCTCATCAGCAGACGTGGTCTCTTCAGACTACTAGAAAAGATTGGATGCCCACCAAAGCTACTAAGTATCATCACCTCATTCCATGACAATATGAAAGGCACAATTCAACATGGTGGCTCCTCATCAGAGCCCTTTCCTATCCTGAGTGGCGTGAAACAGGGCTGTGTTCTCGCACCCACACTTTTTGGGATTTTCTTCTCCCTGCTGCTTTCACATGCGTTCAAGTCCTCTGAAGAAGGAATTTTCCTCCACACAAGATCAGGTGGCAGGTTGTTCAACCTTGCCCGTCTAAGAGCGAAGTCCAAAGGACGGAAAGTCCTCATCAGGGAACTCCTCTTTGCTGACGATGCTGCTTTAACATCTCACACTGAAGAGTGCCTGCAGAGTCTCATCGACAGGTTTGCGGCTGCCTGCAACGAATTTGGCCTAACCATCAGCCTCAAGAAAACAAACATCATGGGGCAGGACGTCAGAAATGCTCCATCCATCAATATTGGCGACCACGCTCTGGAAGTGGTTCACGAGTTCACCTACCTAGGCTCAACTATCACCAGTAACCTGTCTCGAGATGCAGAAATCAACAAGCGCATGGGAAAGGCTTCCACTGCTATGTCCAGACTGGCCAAGAGAGTGTGGGAAAATGGCGCACTGACACGGAACACAAATGTCCGAGTGTATCAGGCCTGTGTCCTCAGTACCTTGCTCTATGGCAGCGAGGCCTGGACAACGTATGTCAGCCAAGAGCGACGTATCAATTCATTCCATCATCGCTGCCTCCGGAGAATACTTGGCATCAGGTGGCAGGACCGCATCTCCAACACAGAAGTCCTCGAGGCGGCCAACATCCCCAGCTTATACACACTACTGAGTCAGCAGCGCTTGAGATGGCTTGGCCATGTGAGCTGCATGGAAGATGGCAGGATCCCCAAAGACACATTGTACAGCGAGCTCGCCACTGGTATCAGACCCACCGGCCATCCATGTCTCCGCTTTAAAGACGTCTGCAAACGCGACATGAAATCCTGTGACATTGATCACAAGTCATGGGAGTCAGTTGCCAGTGTTCGCCAGAGCTGGCGGGCAGCCATAAAGACGGGGCTAAAATATGGCGTGTCGAAGAGACTTAGTAGTTGGCAGGAAAAAAGACAGAGGCGCAAGGGGAGACCCAACTGTGCAACAGCCCCGACAAACAAATTTCTCTGCAGCACCTGTGGAAGAGCCTGTCACTCTAGAATTGGCCTTTATAGCCACTCCAGGCGCTGCTTCACAAACCACTGACCACCTCCAGGCACGTATCCATTGTCTCTCGAGATAAGGAGGCCAAAGAAGAAGAATGGTTATAATCATAAAACCTGTTCCTTGACTCAAAGGCATTGCCTATAAGCACAGTGTAGCTATACCACTCGAACAGGTTTATTTAGAGCACAGTGATGTTTTTCGTTATAATATCATTTGGTACCATAAAGTGCAGCATAATGATTATCTTTTTATCCTCACAATAAAAGCACAGATTTTACTTTTCTTGACTTAATTTTGTTTAGGCTTTTTCATGTTCATACGATCCAACTGGAAAGAGTTGGGAGCCGCAAATGTAATGTTAAAGGGCCGCATGGGGCTCCGGAGCTGCAGGTTGCCAAACTCGGTGCTAGGCTATCTATGTCCTGTTGGAGACGATTGGTATTGTTCTCACTGTTTGCCACATCTCCAAGTTTGGTATCATTGGCAAATTTTGAAATTTTACTCTGTATTCCAATATCCAAGTCATTTATACATATTGGTCCTAGCACTGACCCTTATGCAACACCACTGTCTACCATCCTTCAGTGTGAAAAACAACCATTTACTGCAATTCGCTATTTTCTGTCCTTAAGCCAATTTTTTTTATCCAAGCTGATACTGATCCTTTTATTCCATGAGCTCAATTTTGTTAACCAGCCTTTTATGTGGTACTTTGTCAAACACTTTCTTAAAATCCATATGGACATCATCCACTGCCCTCTCCTCATTAACCTTCTCTGTTACTTCATCAAAAAATTCTGTTAGATTAGGCAAACATGATCTGCCATTTACAAATCCATGCTGGGTCACCTTAATTAATTCAAAACTCAAACCTTACCCTCTGATGTTAAACTGACTGGTCTGTGGTTACTAGGAATGTTCTGACACCCTTCCTTGAATAATGATGTCACATTTGCCACTTTCCAATTCTCTGGCACCGCTCCCATATCTAGGGAAGGATGGAAGATTATGGCAAGCTCTTCCGCTACCTCTGCTGCCGCTTCCCTTTGCAACTGGGGATGCAAGCCATCTGGGCCAGGCAACTTCTCCAGTTTTAACATAGCCACTATAGGGCGTGAAAGTCCCTTGCGGAGTCTGACTTGGGTTCGGAGCCGTACTGTGGACGTAACAGGAATGAGTGAATCAACACCTAATAATGTGTTAAAACAGTAATTTTTATTAAGTAATCATTAAACAATTATTAATGATAAAATAAGAAGGAAAGATAGCTATTTAAAAGAAGGGAAGAAAAGCGTATAGAAAGACAACAAACTTATAGTACAATTGCTATAAGCCCAAAATAGTTTGTTCACAACAGTTCCAAAAAATGGTACCATTCCCCCTTCGTACAGACATCACCAAGTCTCCAGAGAACCTTGCAAGGGGGTGGACTCTGTTGTCGATCACTCCGTCAACGTCCCTTCCTCCATAGTCTTCAGTGGTTGACTAGTCCACTCCCACTGCAGCCCCGAACATTGGATGCTGTGCCCCTTTAAGTCCAATTTCTGGCTCCATGCCAGCTTTCCGAGCCCCCATCAGACTTTCTCAAAACAAGAATCTGACAGCCATGAGTCCTTATCGAATTCCTCTCTAAGCATACAAAGCTGCCACGGCTGTTTATACATCCTTTGATGGTGTCTCTCACCTGCCATCAATTAGGTTATATTGTCCATCAATTAAACTTCATCTCCTGACTCCACACCATAGTGGACCACCCCATGTGCAAGGGTATCCATTGTCCTGGCTTGCAGTCCAAGGGTTATCAAATACCGTAAGAACTGACTTCTGTTTAAATAATAGGAAACAGCCATTATTTTTAAGAAGAGAAAAACAGTAATTTAGACAAAACAACAGTTGTGAACATAGCCTGCTTTGACCAGCATGAAACAAAAGGAAAGAGTTCTTGTGAAAAACAAGTTCACAGTTACTATTACTACTGATTACCATTGATGACATAATTGATGAATTATTTGACTTAATCAGAGCATAATCACGCTTAGTTTTTAATCAATGTCTACAAAGTAACCTTTAAAAATTCAATACAGGTTTAATACAGCTTTTTTTAAAATCAAAAGCGAAGCAAAAGCAAGGTAGAGCTTAAAAACAAAACATAGAAGTAAAAAATGTAGTGGCTGCAGGCAGGAGGCCTTCACCGGCCTTTCCAGTACACCTGCCTATCAATTTTCACCCCTTTCATTAGCTCTATCATCTCTGTTTCTACTGATATTTTGTCAGCATTCTCTTCTCCAATAAACACTGATCCAAAGTACTCATTAAGTATTGTAATCTTGCCCTGCGCCTCGAAGCATACATCATCATCCTTGTTCCGAATAGGTCCCACTCTACCTTTTATGATCCGCTTCCTATTTACGTGCCAGTAGAAGATTTTTGCATTCCCTGTTATGTCAACTGCCATTCTATTCTCAGATACTTTCTTTTGCCTGTCTTATTTTCATCTTCACTTCCACTCTGATCTTATTTCACGTGCCATAGGGTTCGTGATGTCTCGGATCGTGTTTTTGGGATCCTTAAGGAGGAGGGGGAGCAGCCCCAAGTCGTGGTCCACATAGGTACCAACGACATAGGCAGGAAGAGAGATGGGGATTTAAGGCAGAAATTCAGGGAGCTAGGGTGGAAGCTTAGAGCGAGAACAACCAGAGTTGTTATCTCTGGGTTGTTGCCCGTGCCACGTGATAGCGAAGCGAGGAATAGGGAGAGAGAGGAGTTGAACACGTGGCTGCAGGGATGGTGTAGGAGGGAGGGTTTAGGTTTCCTGGATAATTGGGGCTCTTTCTGGGGTAGGTGGGACCTCTACAAACAGGATGGTCTTCATCTGAACCAGAGGGGTACCAATATCCTGGGGGGGGAGATTTGCTAGTGCTCTTCGGGGGGGGTTTAAACTAATTCAGCAGGGGAATGGGACCCTAAATTGTAGTTCCAGTGTACAGGATGTTGAGAGCAGTGAGGTCAGGGATAAGGTTACAAGGACGCAAGAGGGCACTGGCAAGCAAGAACTTGGTTTAAAGTGTGTCTACTTCAACGCCAGGAGCATCCGGAATAAGGTGGGTGAGCTTGCAGCATGGGTTGGTACCTGGGATCTCGATGTAGTGGCCATTTCGGAGACATGGGTAGAGCAGGGGCAGGAATGGATGTTGCAGGTTCCGGGATTTAGATGTTTCAGTAACAACAGAGAAGATGGTAAAAGAGGAGGGGGTGTGGCATTGTTAATCAAGGAGAGTATTACAGCGACAGAAAGGACGTTTGAGGACTCGTCTACTGAGGTAGTATGGGCCGAGGTTAGAAACAGGAGAGGAGAGATCACCCTGTTGGGAGTCTTCTATAGACCTCCAAATAGTTCCAGAGATGTAGAGGAAAGGATAGCGAAGATGATTCTCGACAGGGGCGAGAGTAACAGGGTAGTTGTTATGGGGGACTTTAACTTTCCAAATATTGACTGGAAATACGATAGTTCGAGTACTTTAGATGGGTCAGTTTTTGTCCAGTGTGTGCAGGAGGGTTTTCTGACACAGTATGTAGACAGGCCAACCAGGGGCGATGCCACATTGGATTTGGTACTGGGTAATGAACCCGGCCAGGTGTTAGATTTAGATGCAGGTGAGCACTTTGGTGATAGTGATCACAATTCGGTTAGGTTTACCTTAGCGATGGGCAGGGACAGGTATATACCGCAGGGCAAGAATTATAGCTGGGGGAAAGGAAATTATGATGCGATTAGGCAAGATTTAGGATGCGTAGGATGGGGAAGGAAACTGCAGGGGATGGACACAATCGAAATGTGGAGCTTATTCAAGGAGCAGCTACTGCGTGCCCTTGATAAGTATGTACCTGTCAGGCAGGGAGGAAGTTGTCGAGCGAGGGAGCCGTGGTTTACTAAAGAAGTTGAAGCGCTTGTCAAAAGGAAGAAGAAGGCTTATGTTAGGATGAGACGTGAAGGCTCAGTTAGGGCGCTTGAGAGTTACAAGCTAGCCAGGAAGGATCTAAAGGGAGAGCTAAGAAGAGCAAGGAGAGGACACGAGAAGTCATTGGCGGATAGGATCAAAGAAAACCCTAAGGCTTTCTATAGGTATATCAGGAATAAAAGAATGACTTGAGTTAGATTAGGGCCAATCAAGGATAGTAGTGGGAAGTTGTGTGTGGAATCAGAGGAGATAGGGGAAGCGGTAAATGAATATTTTTCGTCAGTATTTGCAGTAGAGAAAGAAAATGTTGTCGAGGAGAATACTGAGATTCAGACTACTAGGCTAGATGGGATTGAGGTTCACGAGGAAGTGTTAGCAATTTTGGAAAGTGTGAAAATAGATAAGTCCCCTGGGCCAGATGGGATTTATCCTAGGATTCTCTGGGAAGCCAGGGAGGAGATTGCAGAGCCTTTGTCCTTGATTTTTATGTCGTCATTGTCGACAGGAATAGTGCCGGAAGACTGGAGGATAGCAAATGTTGTCCCCTTGTTCAAGAAGGGGAGTAGAGACAGCCCTGGTAATTATAGACCTGTGAGCCTTACTTCGGTTGTGGGTAAAATGTTGGAAAAGGTTATAAGAGACAGGATTTATAATCATCTTGAAAAGAATAAGTTCATTAGCGATAGTCAGCACGGTTTTGTGAAGGGTAGGTAGTGCCTCACAAACCTTATTGAGTTTTTCGAGATGGTGACCAAACAGGTGGATGAGGATAAAGCAGTGGATGTGGTGTATATGGATTTCAGTAAGGCGTTTGATAAAGTTCCCCACGGTAGGCTATTGCAGAAAATACGTAAGTATGGGGTTGAAGGTGATTTAGAGCTTTGGATCAGAAATTGGCTAGCTCAAAGAAGACAGAGGGTGGTGGTTGATGGCAAATGTTCATCCTGGAGTTTAGTTACTAGTGGTGTACCGCAAGGATCTGTTTTGGGGCCACTGCTGTTTGTCATTTTTATAAATGACCTGGAAGAGGGTGTAGAAGGGTGGGTTAGTAAATTTGCGGATGACACTAAGGTCGGTGGAGTTGTGGATAGTGCCGAAGGATGTTGTAGGGTACAGAGGGACATAGATAGGCTGCAGAGCTGGGCTGAGAGATGGCAAATGGAGTTTAATGCGGAAAAGTGTGAGGTGATTCACTTTGGAAGGAGTAACAGGAATGCAGAGTACTGGGCTAATGGGAAGATTCTTGGTAGTGTAGATGAACAGAGAGATCTTGGTGTCCAGGTACATAAATCCCTGAAAGTTGCTACCCAGGTTAATAGGGCTGTTAAGAAGGCATATGGTGTGTTAGCTTTTATTAGTAGGGGGATCGAGTTTCGGAGCCACGAGGTCATGCTGCAGCTGTACAAAACTCTGGTGAGACCGCACCTGGAGTATTGCGTGCAGTTCTGGTCACCGCATTATAGGAAGGATGTGGAAGCTATGGAAAGGGTGCAGAGGAGATTTACTCGGATGTTGCCTGGTATGGAGGGAAGGTCTTACGAGGAAAGGCTGAGGGACTTGAGGTTGTTTTCGTTGGAGAGAAGGAGGAGGAGAGGTGACTTAATAGAGACATATAAGATAATCAGAGGGTTAGATAGGGTGGATAGTGAGAGTCTTTTTCCTCGGATGGTGATGGCAAACACGAGGGGACATAGCTTTAAGTTGAGGGGTGATAGATATAGGACAGATGTTAGAGGTAGTTTCTTTACTCAGAAAGTAGTAGGCGCGTGGAACGCCCTGCCTGCAACAGTAGTAGACTCTCCAACTTTAAGGGCATTTAAGTGGTCATTGGATAGACATATGGATGAAAATGGAATAGTGTAGGTCAGATGGTTTCACAGGTCGGCGCAACATCGAGGGCCGAAGGGCCTGTACTGCGCTGTAATGTTCTAATTCTAATTGTTTTTGGCCTGGTTCTCACTTGAAGAATTCACCTAACATGCACAATTTTCTTTTATTTCGTCATATTTTATCTCCCTCATCATCCAAGGAGCCCTGGCTTTGGTTCCCCAGCCTTTCCCCGTTGTTGGAATGTACCTAGCTTGTCCCTGAAACATCTCTTCCTTAAAGATCAGCCGTAGTTCCGTTACAGTTTTTCCTGTCAGTCTTTGGTTCCATTTTACCCTTGCTAGATCCCTTCTCATCCCATTGAAATTCACCCTCTTTCAATTTAGAAGTTCTACCTTAGATTGTTCCTTCCTCTTCTCCATTGCTAATCTAAACCTCATGATACGATGAGGATTGTTATCCAAATGTTCCCCTGTGAAACTTTAATCCAATGTATGTTTTTCTGATTGACAAGTGCTGTCTCAATTTAGCACTGGTGTGCTCTCAGCCATTATAAGTGGACTTTAGTGGCCATTATTTGCTACACTGCAGTATTTACATTTGTAAATTTGAAAGGGTAATCACTTGAACTTTGTTTAGAAGTCTGTCTACACTTAAGCTATCGATGCTTTCAGCATTGTAGGCAGAAATTATTTGTCAAAAATATCCTGTGCTCAAATTAGTACTGTATTTACAGCTGTAAACTGCATTGGATCTCCGGGATTGTCCATAATAACCATCTTTTTCACAAAAATACAGAATGCTTTTATGTTTGTGTCTTCCTCCATCCTCTTTCTCCCAAAATTGCATCGTAAAGATAATGAAAATGAATGGTCATTTTTATGTCGAATGTAAAGGTGAGCAATTTCCACACTCTCTCTTTCCAGAGTGCTTTTTGTATTTTTTGCAAAATGGTGATAATTATGCTTAGCCCCAGAAAGAGAACATTTTTCAGCTTCATACATACTGTGCCAGTAGCTTTCTGCCTGTTAATGGTCCTGTTTTTTATCATGTATTTTTGAAGTACTGGGAGTAATAGTGACATTTATGGTGAAGGTGAAAGTTATCTTGCTCTGTGTTTAGAATGTTGCTTTTTGAACTGATCTGTAATGGTTTATAGTCAAGAGATTTTAATTCTCTGTGCTGCTGTTTTGCAGGAATTACAAGATGGAATTGGAAGCCAGCAAGCTGTTGTCACATCTCTGAATGTGACTGGGGAGGAGATTATTGGACAGTCATCGACAGTCGACGGTGGCATCCTCAAGGAGAAGCTCAGCAACCTGAACAGACATTGGCAGGACATCTGCAGACAGGTGGATGAGAGAAAGAGAAGGTAATCTCATGGCTTTCATTCCATATTTTATTGTCGAGCTGTTTGCAATATGTAGTAATTAACCTTTCCTTTTTCCAGGTTGCAGTATATTCATTTCAATTACAGATGACACAGTCTAGACTTTGCGACATATCTGAAACACAGAAAGGTTATTCAACAGGAATTTCCTCAAGACTTCTCCAGATCAGTTTCTGTAAGTTCAGCAGAAGATTGGTGGATAGTTACATTTCAACCAATCTTTTGCTGAAGTCATGGCAGTCTATCAGGAAATCCACCAAGCAGATTCCCAGCTGTTGTCTGTTTGATGATGTGCCAGTGGGATTCTGCATTCTAGAAAAAATATTTTGCTACCCATTAGTACAAGAAAAATGAGGTTCTTTATTGGTTCATTCACATTTTTTTCCTTGTGGATTTTTAATTAAGTTTTTCCTTTAAGCTGACAAATGATATATGAAGAAGAAATGTTTCCATATCAATTCACCTATTCGGAGGGAACTATATTCAAAGCTTGAGGGTGCTGATGAGTATAAGTTATTCGGGGGGTGGCGAGCATAGTGCGTTAGAGCACTTAGAAGTGACTGCAGAGGAAATTGCTGTAGCGAATCTGCTCTGCCACTAGATGTCTTTAATATCGACTTCGGGCAGTAGAGGGTCCAGAGAAATGTAGATGCAGCCTGGGAGTTAAAATAGCCCATGTCTCACACACTCACCTATCTATGGGGTTTCCTCCACCCCGACAACACAATTGCCCAATGCGATCCAGGTTAAAATCACAACTATTTTAAAGTTACAGTGTTAAAATGGCATTGTTTATTGATAGCTACCACTATTAAGAAAATTAATTGGCAAATGCTTATATAGTCTTTGTATTAAGTATGACATAATTCCTTATCTAGTGATTCTTGATGGGAAAGAACCTATTAATTATCAACTTTGATGAAGGATAGAGTTACAAAATTAGCTAAGGCAGCCTTTGTCAAATGAATGAAATATTTAGCTTTGATAAAAGCAAAATACTGCAGGTGCTGGAAATCTGAAATAAAAACAAAGTGCTGGAAATACTCAGCAGGTCAGGCAGCATCTGTCGAGAGAAAAGTAGAGTTAATGTTTCAGGCCTGTGACCTTTCATCAGAACTTTCATCAGCTTTGGTGTTGATTAGAAACTTATTGCTTGGCTAAGTATGCAGCATGTAGTTGATATGGTGTACATGGACTTCCAAAAAGTGTTTGACAAAGTGCCACATAACAGGCTTGTCAGCAAAGTTAAAGACCATGGAATAAAAGGGACAGTGTCAGCATGGATACGAAGTTGGTCGAATGACAGGAAACAGAGAATAATGGTGAACGTTTGTTTTTCAGACTGGAGCAAGATATGTAGTGGGGTTCCCCAGGAATCAGTATTAAGTCAAAAGCAAAATACGGTGGATGCTAGAAATCTGAAAGAAAAACAGAAAATGCTGAAAGGAGAGAAACAGTTAATGTTTCAGGACTGTGACCTTTCATCAGAACTGAGAAAGCCGGTATTAGGATCACTGCTTTTCTTGATCTGTATCAGTGACCTAGACTTGGGTGTGCAGGGCACAATTTCAAAATTTGTGGATGACACAAAAGGACACATGGAAGTATTGTGAACTGTGAGGAGGATAGTGATAGACTTCAAGAGGACATGGACAGGCTGGTGGAATGGGCAGACATGTGGCAGATGAAATTTAATGCAGAGAAGTGTGAAGTGATATATTTTGGAAAGAAGAATGAGGAAGGGATATAAAATATAGGATAGAATTACAATGGGAGTGCAGGAGCAGAAGGATCTATAGGCATATGTGCAGAAATTGTTGACGGTGGCAGGGCAGGTTGGGAAAGCAGTTAATAAGGCATATGGGATCCTGGGCCTTATAGATAGAGGCATAGTGTACAAAAAGCCTCAACTGGAGTATTGTGCTCTATTCTGGGCACCACACTTTAGGAAGGATGTGAAGGCATCAGAGAGGATGCAGTAAAGATTTATGAGAATGGTTCAAGGGATGAGGGACTTCAGTTATGTGGATAGATTGGAGAAGCTGCGGCTGTTCTCTTTTGCGAGAAGGTCGAGAGGAGATTTGATCGAGGTATTCAAAATCTTGAGGGTCTGGACAAAGTAAGTGCGGAGAAACAGTTGCCATTGGCGGAAGGGTTGAGAACCAGAGGATTTAAGGTGAATGGCAAAAGAACCAAAGGCGACATGAGGAAAAGCTTTTTTATGCAGTGAGTGGTTATGATCTGGAATGCATTGCCTGCGAGTGTGGTGGAAGCAGATTCAATCGTGGCTTTCAAAAGAGATTTGGATAATTATCTGATGAGAACAAAAATTGCAGGGCTATGGGGAAAAGTGAAATTAGCTGAGTTGTTCTTGCAGAGAGCTGGCACAGACACGACGGGCCAAATTACCTCCTCCTATGTTGCAACCATTCTATGATGCTATGGTTTGGACCATTTGGACCAAACTAATCATGTGTGTGCCATTCATTCATTCATTAATAATGCATATTTCTTTATTATTAATTTAGCAACATTCATGTCATTAATATTTAACAATTTTTTACTTCATTACATTAAATTTTGTGGAAAGGTTGAAGACGCTTCATTTATTTTTGCGTTTTCTTCTTCTCCCCTTACTATATAAGTCTTAAGAATTCTTTGTTGCAAAATACCATCAAATATTTAGACCAACAATGCATTATGCATTGGCTAGTTTCTTTTGGGTTGTTTGAGGAGGATTGGTGGCTTGGTTTTCATCTCTTCTTTCATCTTCTGTGTCTAACTGCTTTTTTATTGGAACACTAAAAGCAGGTATGGTTGCATTTGTTTGTATCAGACATGTGAGGCACATCAGATTCTGCAGAGCTAAGCAACCTTGGAGAAAATTTTACATACTTGCAATTGTTGTGGCAATTTGCACACGCAAGGTTTCTCCTGAAGTGTCTCATTTAATGTATTACTTTCCATTTCTGCTAAATATAAAATATGTAAGGACTTCTTGCTTTGTTTGCTAGTTTAACTCATTCACTGCTAGTTAAGATTCTGAAATTGTGGTCAAAGGCAAAGACGACCAAAATAAGTGAATGTTAAAGTATTAAAAAAAAGATCCATTGGGGGAATTTTATGGGCTGTGCAAGAGCAGATTTGGTGGCATGCGGGGTGATTTAATTAGGCGGGAATAGTTTTTTCGGATTCCTGATGGCGGGATATTTTTGAGAAATTAAGTCAGCAGTATTTTTCCAGCATTCCGGGGTTATCCCTGCACAGTGGCAGATTTCAGCTTTGAATTCATTTACATGCCATAAATACTCGTTATCCCGCACTTCGTTCCAATTCAGTCCTACCTGCCAGATTAAGTGAACGGCGAGCACTCTTCCCATGTCACCCGGTTCACGATTGAGTCTATGGTCTGTGTTGTTCTCTCTTTAACTATTCGGCAAAACATGCGCCAACATTGGAATGGTTGTTTGGCTCCAAGCTCGGCACCAGCAAAGGTGATTCTTCTCAGGGGATGACAGCAAAGGCATGGGGGTGTTGCTGCAGAAATAAAGTGAATGATGTGAAGTTGGTGCTGGATTACAAAAATTAAGGGAGGCTAAAACATTTTTCATTGATTTTAAGCTTGATTTCAGGCTCCTATGCAGAAACTTACATGACAGGAAGGCTTCTGATCCTTGAGGCTGCAAGTACAGAATGTTTTATATCTGTGGCAATCATATCTATCAATATGATAGAATTCTTCATCAAGATGGAGAGTGACGTAGTTGATTCTGAGACAAGGGTCCTGAATCTTAGTAAAGGAAACTACGAAGATATGAAGCGCGAGTTGACCATGATGGATTGGGAAACGTTACTTAAAGGAATTATGGTGGATAGGCAATGGCAAACATTTAAAGAGCACATGGATGAACTGCAACAATTGATAATCCCTGCCTGGCGCAAAAGTAAAACGGGAAAGGTAGTCAAACCATGGCTTACAAGGGAAATTAGAGATATCATTAGATCCAAGGAAGAGGCATATAAATTTGCCATAAAAAACAACAGACCTGAGGATTGGGAGCAGTTTAGAATTCAATAAAGGAGGACCGAGGGATTGATTAAAAAGGGGAAAATAGAGTACGAGAGCAAGCTTGCAGGGAACATAAAAACTGACCGTAAAAGTTTCTATAGGTATGTGAAGAGAAAAAGGTTGGTGAAGACAAATATAGGTCCCTTACAGTCAGAAACAGGGGAATTTATTATGGGGAATAAAGAAATAGCTGACCAACTAAACGCATACTTTGGTTCCGTCTTCATAAAGGAAGACACAAATATCATACCAGAAATGTTGGGGAACACAGGGCTTAGTGAGACAGAGGAACTGAAGGAAATCAGTATTAGTAGAGAAATGGTATTGGGGAAATTGATGGGATTGAAGGCCGATAAATCCCCAGGGCCTGATGGTATGCATCCCAGAGTACTTAAGGAAGTGGCCCTAGAAATAGTGGATGTATTGGTGGTCATTTTCCAAGATTCTATAGACTCCGGAACAGTTCCTACAGATTGGAGATGTTACTTGCTGTTCCTTCAATCAAGTCATTAATATAGAGTGTCATTAGCTGAGGCTCCAGCACTGATCCTTGCAGCAGCACACTAGTTACAGTCTGCCAACTTCTGTCCATTAACCAATCCTCTATCCATATTATCCCCAATCCATCAGCCCTTATCTTGCATATTAACCTTTTATGTGGTATCGAATGCATTTTGGAAATCCAAGTATACTACATTTACTGACTATCCTTTATCCACCCTGCCAGTTACATCCTCAAAAAACTCAATAAATTCATCAAACATGATTTTCCATTCATAAAACAATGTTGACTCTGCTTAATCATATTATGATTTTCTGTGCATTATTAACTGCCTTAATAATGGATTCCAGCCTTTTCCCAATGACTGATGCCAAGTTAACTGGCCTATAGTCCCCTATTTTCTCTTTCCCTTCAATGTAGGTCCCTTACAGTCAGAAACAGGGGAATTTATTATGGGGAATGAAGAAATGGCTGACCAACTAAATGCATACTTTGGTTCTGTCTTCACAAAGGAGGACACAAATATCATACCAGAAATGTTGGGGAACACAAGGCTCAGTGAGACAGAGGAAGTGAAAGAAATCAGTATTAGTAGAGAAATGGTGTTGGGGAAATTGATGGGATTGAAGGTCGATAAATCCCCAGGGCCTGATGGTATGCATCCCAGAGTACTTAAGGAAGTGGCCCTAGAAATAGTGGATGTATTGGTGGTCATCTTTCCAGATTCTATAGACTCTGGAAAAGTTACTACAGATTCGAGGGTAGCTAATGTAACCCCACTATTTAAAAAGGGAGATAGAGAGAAAGCAGGGAATTATAGACCAGTCAGCCTGACGTCGGTAGTGGGGAAAATTCTAGAGTCCATTATCAAAGATTTTATAGCAGAGCACTTAGAGAACACTGGTAGAATCAGCATGGATTTACGAAAGGGAAATCATGCTTGACAAATGTACTTGGGTGGCGCAGTGGCTAGCACTGCAGCCTCACAGCTCCAGTGACCCAAGTTCAGTTCTGGGCACTGCCTGTGTGGAGTTTGCAAGTTCTCCCTGTGACTGCATGGGATTCCTCTCGGTGCTCTGGTTTCCTCCAACATGCATTGTTATGCTAGGCTCCTTGATGTCAAGGGCAGTTACTCTCACCTCACCTCTGTAGTTCAGCTCTTTTGTCCATGTTTGAACCAAGGCTGTAATGAGGTCAGGAGCTGAGTGGCCCTGGCAGAACCCAAACTGAGCGTCAGTGAGCAAGTTATTGCTAAGCAAGTGCTACTTGATAGCACTGTCGACAACCCCTTCCATCTCTTTGCTGATGATCGACTGATAGGATGGTAATTGGCCAGGTTGGATTTGTCCTGCTCTTTGTTTACAGGACATACTTGGGCAATTTTCCACATTGACAGGTAGATGCCAGTGTTGTAGCTGTACTGGAAGAGTATGGCTAGGGGCATGGCAGTTCTGACGCACAAGTCTCCAGTACTATTGGTGGAATGTTGTCAGAGCCCATAGCCTTTGCAGTGTCCTGTGCCTTCAGCCATTTCTTGATATCACGTGGAGTGAATCGGATTGGCTGAAGACTGGCATCTGTGATGCTGGGGACCTCAGGAGGAGGCCAAGATGGATCATCCATTCGACACTTCTGGCTGACGATGGAGGCAAATGCTTCAGCCTTATCTTTTGTACTGATGTGATGGGCTCCCCCATCATTGAGGATAGGGATATTTGTGGAGCCTCCTCCTCCTGTCAGTTGTTTCATTGTCCACCACCATTCACGACTTTTTTTTTTATTCATTCATGGGATGGGTGTCACTGGCCAGGCCAGCATTTATTGTCCATCCCTAATTGCCCTTGAGAAAGTGGTGGTGAGCTGCCTTCTTGAACTGCTGCATCCCTTGGGGTGTGGGTGCACCAACAGTGCTAGTGGTTTAATACAACTGAGTGACTTGCTAGGCCATTTCAGAGGGCATTTAAGAGTCAACCACATTGCTGTGGGTCTGAAGTCGCATATAGGCCAGACCAGGTAAGGATATGGCAGATTTCCTTCCCGAAAGGGCATTGGTGAACCAGATGGGTTTTTACAACAATAAACATTGGTTTCATGGTCACCATTAGACTAGCTTTTAACTCCAGATTTATTATTGAATTCAAATTTCACCATCTGCCATGGTGGAATTCGAACCCATGACCCCAGAGCATAAGCCTAGGCCTCTGGATTAATAGTAGGGCGAGATTACCACTATGCCACTACATGGGCGGCGCAGTGGTTAGCACCGCAGCCTCACAGCTCCAGCGACCCGGGTTCAATTCTGGGTCTGTCTGTGTGGAGTTTGCAAGTTCTCCCTGTGTCTGCGTGGGTTTCCTCCGGGTGCTCCGGTTTCTTCCCACAAGCCAAAAGACTTGCAGGTTGGTAGGTAAATTGGCCATTATAAATTGCCACTAGTATAGGTAGGTGGTCGGGAAATCTATAGGGACAGGTGGGGATGTGGTAGGAATATGGAATTAGTGTAGGATTAGTATAAATGGGTGGTTGATGGTCGGCACAGACTCGGTGTGCCGAAGGGCCTGTTTCAGTGCTGTATCTCTAAACTAAACTAAACTATAAGTGCATATGCACCTAGTACAAAGGCAAGTGGTCTAAGCAGGTAGATGGTCTTTTCTCCTCCCTTCATTCTTAGGTTTTCACATTGCTATCAACTGCTCAGCAATCTTTGTAAGATGGCACTTGTCATTCGTACTGTTATGCATGTAGACTTGCAGCAAATGGCATTCCATTCGCAGTGGGCTCTGACTGACATGCTGTGATTGGACAGGAGTTTGCTTTCCAATCTCAGCATGCCATTTTCAGCAATTTTTTAGCTGTAGAATTGTCATTGCTTTGCACTAAACTGTACAAATAATAATTGCAATTTGAAAAGTGGATGAGTTGTGATTGAGATGTCATATCCCGCTATCACAGTGTAAAGAGTTATTGTTGTTTTAAAACTTTCAGGAGCACACCAGCACTTTCTCACCGTGTTTGCTTCTGTTGAGTTTAATTTGAAGAGTCATATTACCTCAATAAATAGATTAGCACCTGATGATAGTAGGAGCAGCTTGGTCTGGAAACTGCCGAAAAGGCACTACATTGTTTGCCAGGGAAAATCTGTCATGCAAGCTTTCGCTATCTGTATCTCTTATGATGTTTTAATTTTTGTTCATTTAAGCATTTGTCTGCTTTTTATTGGGGTCTCCTCTGCTTACCAGTAATCTGTCTGCCAACTCATGGAATATAATTAAAAAAGACACCAAGCTGAATTTAATGGGCCCCCTCGGGACTGGAACGGAGGTGGGGGGAGGGGGCCATCAAATTGTGTCGGAAGGCGGGGGCAGAGTGCCCATCGCCATCCCAACTCCTTCCAATTTAGTCTGGGGCGGGGAAGGCTGAGGATGGCCCTACCCCCACCCAAGGCCAATTGAGGCCCTTAAGTGGGCAGTTGATGGCCACTTAAGGGCCTATTCCTGCCTCCACCTCAGTTTTGTGGAAGGCAGAGGGGCCCGCTGCCACTGAGAGACGGTCAGGTAAAACCTGGCGGCGTCCTAGCAGCGTTGGGGAGTTCCTTCCTTTGGGGTCAGGGCCTCCAGAGGGCCTCGGCGAGCAGCGACCGCCATCCCCCACCCTCAGTAACTCCATCCCCACCCCATCGCTGGGGCCTGCTTAAATGGCCCTGGTGACCCCAACCCCACTTAACTCTCCCAGCATCTCTGGGCTCTGGTACTGCAGGGCCTCCTGCAGTACCGGCAGTCGCTACTGCTCCCAGTAGTGCTGCCAGTCCTGCAGAGCTACTGGCCCTCCGATTGGCTGGCACCTCTTGGAGGCAAGAGCTTGTCCCTTAGGATGGCGTCCCTGATGGCAGGCAGTTAATTTCCTGCCCTCTGTGGAACTGCAACGGGGATCTGGTGGAGGGCCAAGGCGGGGCCTCCCCCCACCTTCTGCCCCGCTGCTGGGATCCCCGTCTTCAGAACAAAACCCAGCCCATTGTCTCTTGTATGGGGAGTTTTCTGGTCAGGTTGAAACAGTCATCTAATTAATTCATAAATTCCTTAGCAATTTTGATGAACGTGAACAGCTGAACCAAATCCTGCTTTTGCTTCAAAACCAAAAGCCAAGTAAGACTGACACTTTAGAAAACTGACAGCACAATGTTGCCCTGATTTAAGCTTCAGTAATCATGCCTTACCTCCCCTGTCCAGGACACTGACCAGAAGCTATCTGTCACTACCTTGGATGCTAATGAACATGTCACAAGAAGAAGAAAGATCCACAGTCTGCCACTTTTATGTCTGCATAGTAATTGTGCCAAAACGGAATTAATAAATAAACTTTTGAACATGAGTTATATTTCTCAGTCCCTTCAGTTCCCTGCAGGTCTTGATATCTTTAGTGAGAACACATTGAGCCATATCTCATGCTACGAATATGGGACTGATGTGGACATTTGCGTGATGATGTGCTGTTCGGATATTTTTGACAAGATCCAGCTGTAACTGGGCCATTTAGTAACGCTAGTGGAAATGAAAGGAGGAGAAATGTGATTAAATGGAATGATGGGTATTTGGTGTATATATAATACTATTGATAGGTTTCTTAAAACACTTATTGTATGTGACTTGCAGTATTACTGAAGTGTACAAGTGAAATTTTAAAACTTATTCCTGGTTCTTCAAAGAAAATGCAAATATATTCCAGGGCAAAGATTTATTGCAATGTACTGCAGCTGCCACAACCTGCAAGAAAGTATCTTAGATAATGACCAGTTTGAGGACAAGGAGGCATTCTCTTCACAGCCAGATATATTTAAAACATCTTTAAAATGTGTTTTTATTATATTTATTTTCGTCTACTATACAAATATTTATTGATTTTACATCATTGACCTGAATTTTGCAGTCAGCCGTAAAGGCAGTCCCTGCTGACCTCCGAGAAATTTGCTCACAAAGATCGATCGATCTCTGTGGTTTGGATTTCTCCTTTTCTGATGGCTGATTAAATCTAGTGCTAAGTCGAGAGGATCTCCAGGTGTCCAGCAACTCTGATGTTAGCAAGCAGGGTAAGCAGTCAATTCCATTGAAGTATTCGCACAGACAGCAAACCAGGAAGTTCAAATCACTTTATCCCTTCACTTTTAATTTACATTTTCAGATAACACAATAAATGATTAAGATTGGATTTGGAAGCTAAAATATCAGACTTTTAAAAAATCATAATGGAAAAATTGAACTTTCCACAAATATAAAATTAGACTTTCAGGGCCAGTGAGGGTGTCCAGTCATAATTACAAAGTTAGTACAGTGTTAAAAATCTTATTACACCTCATTTAGCAAGGTGTAACTTTTCCAGTTTTGTTTACAGCAAGACTAAAAGGGTAAAAGTGGATGTTTTAATGAATTCACTGATTCCTTAGGGTTTGCATTCTGAGAAGACCTCAGCAGTGTATCTACCGGAGAAGGGTAAAATTACTGACAGCAATATCTGGATTTCCGCGTTATTCTACAGACTCCCCAACTTGCTGTCAGTTTCAGTGAAGTAATGACGGCGCATGCTGACAGTTATGCCATCATTACCACCACAAAATTCAGGCCACTGTTTCTTTCTTGAATTGACCAAGTTGATTCTAATGTTGCACAATACATAGATAGTAGTGCCAAAAGTGTGGTATATGGTACTGCCTGTTTGCTAGGGTTTCCTGGGCTGGCCAAGAACAATATAGGACACTGGTCCATTTTGAGGGCCAAGTGATGTTAACATATATGTGGCAGGTGGCTGATAATGAACAGACACAATATTTGGCAGCCTGATGGGCATCCTTGTAAAAGTTAGGGAACGACTGCGACTTTGCGGGGGCTGGAGGCCACTATGTTCCCATGGAAATTAGAGGAGTACCCTGAAGGAGATTACAACAATAGGGAGGGGTGAGGCCATGGAGGAATTTGAAAACAGGATGAGAATCTTAAGTTATTGTATGTATTGTGAATTTAAAGAATAAATGTGCTACTTGGGACACTTTATCATAACATCTTCACCGTTTAGAGAATCAATAAGAAATCAACTGTTTATGCAGTTCTCTTTGGTCTGTGTATAACAGATGTCTTCTCTACTGTCAGCCATATAACTGGTAGAGAATATAGAACTTGGATCGATCTTGTTGAATTTATAAATGTTCTCTCAAAAGGATAAATTGGGCTACATTCATAAAATTAGTGGCAACTGCTGTTAAAATTTGTCATTCAAATATATGCCGTAATCTATTACCAAAACTTTCTAAATATTGAATGTGCTTTTAGACTTCTATTAAAAATAACCTGGAATATAAGCATTGCTATTTTTGACAGTGGTGATATTTGTTCCAGTTGAATTGTCTTCCTTAAAGTTTGCTATAGTTTTTGTTCAGTTATGAGCTCTATTTTAGTTTACTGGATGTTGTGGCATTCCTGAGTTCATTCAGCTTTGATCTTGGTCTCCAGTTCCTAAGACTCTCAGTTCTGTTCACTCTTCAGATTCTGAAGTGAGTCTTTCATCATCTCAGTTTCTGACTTTGCATTAAAGTATCTAATCTCCAAACAATCCTCGATTCATTCTGTGGTCTTCACCTTTACACACTTTGGAATGTAAGAAGGAGTTAGTTATCTTAGACTCGACTCCAGCGCCAAACCAAGTTGATTTTATTACTAAACATCTGCTAGTGAAGGCATTGGCTGCTGAGTTCATTCGCTCATGCTTTTGTGTTTTCTTAAAGAAGAGGTAGGCTATTGATCTCAGACCCTCCCCACAGCACTATCCAGGGGAATTATTTTGTGCAATATTCTCAATATATGACTGCTTCATTAAATCAACAATGTTATGGTTTTTGTAAGGAGGCTGTAGCTTTTTCCAAAATGATAGTTTTACTTCCTCTGTCTGGTTTGTTTGCCTGAGGCGAGTAGCTACTTTCCTCAGATGCAAGCAAACCTCCCTATATTATGTGATGAAGGGAAAGGCTGCGAAGATGCAACAGAAGGAGTTACACTTATGTAATGGAACTGCTACTGGAGTCAAGGCTGCCTTCTGTAGCAGTACAGTAAGGTCAGTAAGGCAGTGCTTGTGTCTGTGAAACACAGAGACCCCACATCAGGAGGTAATTTTTTCCCTCATTGGATGAAATATGGTCAATGGCAAATGTTAGCTAGTGACCTGAGCCAGTGCAGTATGCAATTTTTCTTGCCACAGGCTGGCTGAGTGTTCAACTTGCTTTTTTTTTTAGAGATACAGCACTGAAACAGGCCCTTCGGCCCACCGAGTCTGTGCCGACCATCAACCACCCACTTATACTAATCCTCCACTAATCCCATATCCCTACCACATCCCCACCTGTCCCTATATTTCCCTACCACGTACCTATACTAGGGGCAATTTATAATGGCCAATTAACCTGTCAACCTGCAAGTCTTTGGCATGTGGGAGGAAACCGGAGCACCCGGAGGAAACCCACGCAGACACAGGGAGAACTTGCAAACTCCACACAGGCAGCACCCAGAATTGAACCCGGGTCGCTGGAGCTGTGAGGCTGCAGTGCTAACCACTGCGCCACTGTGCCGCCCTGATGTTGCTTAGTGGAATGAAAAGCTCAGCTCCTCCTTTTCAACAGAGATGGGGAGATTACCTGACCTGTGCATGAGGCCAACTTCTTTTAAGGTACACTATTCTTTAATAATTTTCTCCCAAGGAATGAAGGAAGTTCCACTTAGTGGGCTGACGTTAGTGTTCCCGCCATGGGTCCCAGCGGCAGACCTGGAAGTGGATGCTGTTGCTGCCGGTAACATGTGCTGCCAGCCGACTGTGATTTTGCGGCGGGCGGGCACTTACCACAACAGAGGCCCGGGGCTCGTCTAATTACGCGTCAGGGGCGGTCTCCAAGGCGCTGACTGTGGTGTCAGATGACTTTGGATCAGGTGCTGGCACCATATTTAAAGCCCTGGCAGCCCTGCTTGCATTGCAGCCTTTGAAAGAATTACTGATTCCAGATTGCTTCTGGACCCGGTGTTGTAACTCCTTGGCCCCCCACCCCTTTCCTGAAGAAGGACGATGTGCTATGGCACAGGCAAGACGCCAGGGGGCCCGAGGGTATAATGATGGCACCCTGGAGATTCTCCTCTAGACTGCAAAGGAAAGGTGGGAGGTCCTCTTGCTCAGCAATGGGAAGAAGAGGTCCTCCTGGCTGACCAAGCAAGCCTGGATGGAGATCGCAAAGGAAGTAAGCAGGAGTGGGGTCACCGCCGATCATGGGTGCAGTGCAGTGCCGAGAGTCAACGACCTCCTTCATTCTGCCAAGGTGAGTGCTTCATACCTCTCTCCTCATTGGGGCTTGCATGTGGCTATGTGGGAGGGAGTGACCACAAAGGCGCTTACAAAGTGGGGTTAGGCATCACCACATCCTGGCAGATGCATGGCTGCATCTTGGCCACAGGCCACCTTCTTTCGCAGCTCACACCGCTTGAGAACGAATGTGGGGAAAAGCCATGTAGGAAATCCCAGCAAGGGACGAGGGGCTGCCACTAGCATAACTGTCTTCTTGCTCTTCCTGCAAAGTCTTATCTATGTTCCTATTTCTATCTGCAGGACAAATGGGCCCATAGCATGAAGAAGACCTCGCGGACTGGCAGAGGGATGCCAGGCCTCTGTCGACGGCTGAGGAGGTGGCACTGGAGCTAGTGGGGACCCAGGGTGGCCACTCGAGCAGATGGTGAGACTGGAGTCTCCCTGCAAGAGAGTGTGGATTGTCTTCATTTTACATCCAGCACACTTTTGGAGATCCACATCACATATGGTTGCCATGACGAGATCTGCACTGCTTAACTCAAACATATTTGTGTTCTTTCATGCAGGTCGGTGTCCACAGGAGGCTGCAAATGAAGGGAGACAGCCATTGCCCTCTCAGGAGGAGCAGTCAGGGGATGCACCGTCACATGACTCTCCTGCATTTTCCACCAGTGCAGATACCTTCACCTTGGTTGGTTTCCACTCAGCTGTAGAATCAGGGTCACAAGCTGGTAAAAGCACCACACACCCACCAGAGCAGCTGACGGAAACTTTAACAACCGAGGCCACTGACAGTCAGAGGACTGTAGGTGGCCAGGCCCATGCTGAGCCCCAGGCTGATGACGAGCCTCTGTTATCAACAGCACAGGGAACGCTGGAGTTGCAGAGAGAAATAAGGCAACATCTGATGGAACATCCAGAGGCAGTGTGCGGCCATGAGCGCACAGTGGAGGAATCCATCCAGCTATGAATACTACCATGTCTCGGGCATGTGAGCACATGGCTTCATCCATCAAGAGGTTGGCGATCCTCATGGAGAACCAGTTTCCACAGATGCGCTCAGACCTGCACACCATCACATTGGTCATTGAGCTCAATGCAGCAGTGGCAAGGCAAGAGAAGGACAAGGCACCTGGAGCCTTGTCCAAGTCCTCATCCTTCTCTGGTCAGCAGGGAGGTTCAAGTGAGCCTTGAAAGGGAGCAGGAGAGGCTGACCTTCACATCTGGGGGCTCCCCTCAGAGTGTTCCAAGTGTAGACACTGGCTCCTCAGCCCTTCCGCCAGTGAACCCAGCTCCAGTAGCTGCAATGCCTGAGGAGAGTCCTGCACCTGTGCAGGAAATCTTCAAGGATCCAGGGCTCTCCAGGCCTCAGGCAGCTAGAGGACACCCACTGAAGTAATCCCAGACCAAGGGGCAGCATGATCAGCAGACTGGCTCCAGCTCAGCTGCTAGTGCAGGGGTCACACTTCGTAGAAGCACTCATAAGCGCGTCAAGAAAACCACCTGGATCCACTTGGGGATTCATGCATGGGTGTTTTGCAATTGCCATTTATATTGTTTTATAAAGTTATGTCATTGTTACAGTTCACATTAATTGTTGTGAAATACTCATTTTTTCATCCCTTAATTGTGAGATACTGCCTTCATCCTTGCTCCCCCATTGGGCTGCCAGCGTAGGCACAGGCCGCATTTGGTAAGCATTTCATTGTCAAAATACATGGTGAAGCTGGATGCTAGGCACAAAATTGAGATAGAAAGAAGGTGACAGGCAGATTTCAGTGAGGTGAGTCTTTATTGAGTTCACTTTGAGAGGCCATCATTCTGGCAGGAAGCAGTTATGAATGAGATTGTCTCTTACCTTCCTTGCCCGTCTCTCATTGTGCCTGGTCTCTGGTACAAGGAGCTCAATATCCAGTGCTGCCTGCTCATTAGCTTCCTCCATGTCCTTATTGGATGAAGACTGGTGATCAATCATGTCCTCTTCAGGCAGGACCCCCCCCCCCCCCCCCCCTCTGCCGTGCTCGACTGTACAGAGCACAACAGACCATCACAATACAAGAGACCTCACTGGGGCATACTGCAGGGCTCCACTGGATCTAGGCAGCGGAATCATCTATGCTCGATGATCGCTCTGGTGGACGTGTGGCAAGTATTGTACCTCTCCTCTGCTGTAGTGTGAGGGTTCCTCACAAGCGTCAGTAGCCATGTCTTCAATGGATATCTCTTGGCCCTGAGAATCCATCACTGAAGGTGAGCAGGGGAGCCTGAAAAGCTGTCACTTGGGACTGTTGAAGTATGTAGACATTATGGCTGCTTCCCAGGAAGCGGACACACACCTGCAGGAAACACTTTTGGTGGTTGCAGACTAGTTGCACGTTGATTGAATGGGAGCCCTTCCTGTTGATGAAGGCAACTGGCTGGTCCATTGGAGTCTTGATGGCCACATGCGTGTAATCTGTCAACCTTGCACCTGGGTGAACCCAGTGATGGCCCTGAATCCCCTCTGGATGACTGTCAGGGTCAGTCCGGTACTGCACATAGTCGCTGACTCTCTTGAGCAGGGCATTGCTCACCTCCTTGATATTGCGGTGGACTGCTGCCTGGGAAACCCCACACATGTCCCTGGTGGATCCCTGGAAAGATCCAGATGTGGAGGTAGCTGAGTTGAATCCAGTACACTCTCTGATGCAGGTGGACCCTTCTTGGCATGGCCAGCTGCTGTTGCTCTCATCGTGGAGCTTCACGAGTAGGCATAGCTTCCTCCTGGCCCTCCGTCCGTTGGAGGTGCTGCATTCTGCCACAGGGGTCCACAAAGAGAGGGTATATGAGACTCCTGCCAGCTGATCACTAGATCTCCAGAGCACTGTCCTTGCAGAGATGAAGTTACCTTGGCAACTTTGCCTTTGCTATTCACCTCGGCTTTCACCCTAATGGTCTTCAGTGCCCACCCTTGCTGAGAGCTAGCCCAGCCTTATAGCCACCCGACCCTCACACTCAGTAGTATGGCCACCTGGTCCTCTCACCCGAGACCAAGCTCACCCTGTACTGCCACCTGAGACCAAGCCAAACCATGGGAGTGCAGTGCACTGCAGGCCGGCAATGGTCTCTGCTCCCCATTTCCCCTATCCAATACTCGTCATGACTGCCTTCCTGTTAGAGCACTGTGGCCTCGCCTCAATGCTGCCACCTTTCAATGGCCAGGGATCCAAAGGCATGTGAGGGCCACCCACCGTTCACTTAATTCCAAATCACGCCATTGAACCACGATCAATAATGTATTACAATGACATATTCAGTAATTCAAATGGCAGTCCCATCGCGACGGGCGGCAACATCACCTTGGAGATTTCCTGCCGCTGACTAAATGTGGAGCCGACGTCACAACGTCAGATTTCCGGGTGGGCACGCCTAACGCTATTCTCCAGCCCCACCCCACCCACTCCACGTCTAATCCCACTCCAAATGGCCTTACAAAATTCTGCTAAGTATGGTGAGATTTCATGTTACTAAGACTAGCATAAAATAATCAATCAAAATGCTTAATTGCGTTTTAGAAGAACAACATGATCTCTCAACTTTAAAAAAAAATGTTGAGTTAATGTATTATGCTTAGTCATCTTAAATGGAGATTCCACTTTCAAGGACAATTACGAGAAGAAAATCCTTTGTGTGATATGATTATACTGCTTTCAGACAACTTTCAAATCCATAAACTAATTATTGAATCATTGCTGCATTCAGTGTATGGACCATCATGCTCCATTAAGGATAGGTTGCTGGGGTAAACTTTCTTTAGTATATTATGCTTCTCCTTTTGATATCCAGAAGATCTGAAAATAAGAACATTTCTCACCTGATACCTATGCACATTCATTTTCCTGACATCTGCACATACACCTTGATAAGATAACAAAGTGGGCTATGGTGGTTTGTATTAATCCAATCACAGTACATAAGCAGGTTAAAAACTGATTGCAGTTGATTACTGACTGGAGGGAGAAATAATTCATATTTACACTAGGCTTTGTTGATTGGTTCCATTTGTTTATGACTGTCAATTCCTTTTGTATAGTCAGATATTCAAAATCTATGAAGTTACAAATATTCTTTCAGGGATATAAAAAAAGGGTGGGGGAGGTTCCATTTAATCCAAAACTTAATTTAGAGCTTCAATCATAGTCGGTTTGCAACTCCTGAAATAGAGGAAAATTGGTTTAAACTTCCAACAAATGATTCAGATTATTATACACTCTCACAGTGATAAGAAATTCTTGAAGAAAGAAGCAGTGTGTACCCATAAACCTTTGGTAAAGGATTAGGTTAGATCTTAGATTTATGCTTTTTAAAATTATGTTGCCACTTCAGGTAGATAAACTTTTCATGATTAATATGTAACTATTATATGCTGCCATTTTGTTCAATAAATTTGCTTATTAGTTTTAAAATTATGAAATTGGAAGGTGTGATACTCTATCTGCTGATCAAAACACAAAACTGATCCAGTTAACTTAGAAAATAGGTGCAATAGCTTACTTAGATCTCAAGGTTAAGCTGGACAATCTCCTTGTTATGGGGAATAGGGACTTATCCATGCGAGTGATCAAAGGTATGATCACTGTAAGAGTAACAAAGAATAGAAAAGATCCAAAAATGTAACAAGAACCCGAGCTGACTGTCCTCCTCTCTAATCCAGTGGCCAATTGTAATCACCTTTCTACTGCCTTTGCTGAGAACCTTCCTGGTCTGTTTTCCTCATTACCATGTCAGGCAGTGCACTGACTAACTTAGCAATTAAATATAGTATTTTTGTTCTGATGAATACTCCAGCTGTGGAGTTTGCCAATGTCTGATACAAGGGTCTTATGAAAATGGTGTTACATGAATGTTAAATGATAGGGTTAGGGTGGGAATGAGATGGGTCTTGTGATTTGAAAACTTCCTATATGTTAAATGATGACGAGAAGGCCCAGTAATGAGGAGATTATTTACAGCTGTGGGCCTGGGAACCGAACAACTGAATAACCAGTTATGGTTGAGAAGCTTTTCCCAACGAAAACATGTTAGAGTCGTCACCTCTCTTTCTACTTTAAGAAACTGAGGTAGTCTTTCCAGATGTTTTCCTGCAGTGGTAAAACAGCTCAAAGTGCTGCAGTCAAGTCTTGATAAATGTATATGCCATCTTAGCTCAGCAAGCATACAAGTCCAATATGTCAGTCCCATTTACTTCCATTATATTCAAGCCCAATGTGTCTTTCCCATTTTCTTCCATTATATTCTGATCCAACATGTCATTCCCATTTAATTTCATTGAATACAAGTCCATGTGCCATTCTCATTGACTTCATTAGGTCAGGTCCAATGTGCCATTCTCAGTTACATTGGACTTGTATTTAGTGCAAGTATCATTCTCATTGGCTTTATTAGATACAACTCCAATGTGTCATTCTCATTTATTTCATTAGAGTCAAAGTGTCATTACCAATTACTTCTATTGGATACAAGTGCAATACACAATCACATTTTCTTCGATTAGATACAAGTCTTAGGTGTCATTCCCATTTCCCTGTAATTGATTTGTGTCCAAAGTGTCATTCCAACTTACTTCCATTAGCTATAAATCCTGGCACAAGCATAATCCAGAGAAAAGATTTGAAAATCATGACCCAAATTCTAATGTTCCTTATCTGGTGCTTTTTTATGACGCATTGAAATGGGAGGTTATTTTCCCAGCAAGAGTAGTTATTTGGTATCTTGGTTGTTAACAGTTTGACTGTATATCATAGTTCTACACCACCTTCTGCATCAGATGACATTTAAGTTTCCCTATTTGAAATCAGCTTTATGAAACCTAAGAAGATAATCCCAGCACAGTAGTGGTAGCTCTGGCCTGTGTGCTGTTTTCTGTGGGGATATTTGGTTGGTGCCAGATCTGATTTCCTTTGAGATTTTGCAACCACAAGAGAGGGATTTTAGTCATCAGTTTTAGTTAGCAAAATCCTAAGTTTTTATTCCTTCAATAGGACCCCTGGAATACAAAAATGAAGGAAAAAACATTGGGCTGAATTCTATAGGCCCACTGCTGAAATAGGCGGTGGGCCCGCACATTCGAGCCGCAGGTCGTGGAGCCGCCACGATCTTAAACGCGGTGGCTCATTAACATGCCCAGGGCAGCCGCCACCACCCACCCTGCAATGATATGGAGGGGGCGGGCGAGCCGTCCCTGGCAACAGTGCCCGGCACCATTGCACAGGTATCGGCGCCATTTTTAAATGGCTTAATGCCCTAAATGAGAGTTTGAATTTTTAAAGAGGCGGTACATTTAAAAGTCTTAAAAACATTTTAAATAATCTTTCAACCTCCTCTTCCAACCCCACCCCCCCCATAGCCTTACACTTAATTCTTTGCCCACTCACTCCCCAAAATACTTACCTTGACTACGTGACATAACCACCACCCCCCACCCCCCAAAGTTCATAAACTCTAACCTGCAACTCCTTCCCACCATCTTCCCAACCAATCCAAAGACTTTGACCCACCCCACCTTCCCCCGCACCCCCCCCTTCCCGGACTGACATAGCTAGAAAAAGGGTTGAGGTCCTCCCCCCTCCCCACGGGAGTCGCACCTCGTTTTCCCAGACAGGGATCTGAAGACACATCGATGCCGGCCGCCAGGATGAAGACCTCAACCTGCTGTCTGAGTCACAGCAGCCGGCATGTTAATGAAAGGTAATTGCCCATCTGCATATTGTAATGTGGGTCCCATCACCGAGCGATTGGGGGGGGCGACACGAGGCCTCGCCGCCATCGCCGAGATCGGGACGGGTCCTGCAATTTTCATGTCTTTCCCCCTCCCCGCCACCGTTCCTGACATCGAGGGCTCTATAAAATTCAGGCCAATGTCTTCTAATGGTTTTCTAAATGCATAGAATAGTCTAAATTCTACAACTTAAAATTATTTTGTTGGTGAAATGAATCCGATGAATGCAAGTAGGCACTGAAATAACAGGCCTGTGATGTCCTGAATCAAATGTAATGTCGAGGTAAAGCTAAAGAGTTAGCTGCTACATTGTTTACTGTCAAAACAACATTCAAGACTCCAAGAAAAGGAGGGTAGAAAATTGATCTTGAAGTGCTACTGTTGCTTCCATTGCTACTTCACAGTGACACAAAAGTGACGGCATAACTGCAAAGTTGGTTCCTGAGTTTACACAGAAGTGTGAGACTCGACTTTGAGAAGGCTCTGTCTCAATGCTTGGGCTTTGCATTGCATGGAGTAGAACTCCACTGTGGGGAGAGTTGGGTTTAAGAGTTCTTCAGGGGTCCCTTGAACCTCATGGGCATTTCATAAAGTGAAGCAGAGAATCAGTTAATGGTTTGATGAAACACACGCTTGACATAGCTAGAAAAAGTGTTTAGGCCTTCAAGCAGGTTTTAAGGAGTTAGGAAAGAGATTAAGAATCAGGATCTCAAAGGTAGTAATCTCAGGATTACTCCTGGTGCCATGCACTAGTGTGTACAGAAATAGGAGGATAGAGCAGATGAATGTATTTCTGAAGAGATGGTGCAGGAGGGAAGGCTTTAGATTCTTGGAACATTGGGACTGGTTATGGGGAAAGTGGGATCTGTGCAGATCGGACATGTTGTACCTCAGCAGAGCTGGGACCAAAATCCTCGTGGGTAGGTTTGCTACTGCTTTTGGGGTGGGTTTAAGCTAGCTACACAAGGGATGGGAAGCTGAGCATAGATTCAGAAGGAAGAAAAGCAGAGCTGAAAGTGGAAGGCAGAAAAGTACGAGAGTTTCGAAGGCAGAGCAAACAATGGTTCGAAAATAGACAAAAAAGTGAATCTGGTTGTGCTTAACATGTACCTAAACGCAAGAGTATAGTGAATAAGGCAGTTGAGCTGAGGGCACAGATTGACATGTGGAAGTATGATTTTTTTTTAGCTATTACTGAAACTTGGCTTAGAGGGGCAGGAATGGCAGCTTAATGTTCCTGGTTACAGGGTTTTCAGACAAGATAGACAGGGGGATATAAAAGAGGGTGGGGTGGCAATATTGATTAAAGAAACAATTACAACCATGAGAAGGGATGATATGTTAGAAGGAATCATCGAATGAGGCTATGTGGGTTGAACTAAGGAACACAAAAGGGGCAATCACACTTCTGGAAGTAAACTATAGCCCTCCAAACAGTCCAAGGGAGATAGAATCGCAAATTTGCAGGCAAATTTCTGGCAAATGCAGGAAGAATAAGGCAGTAATAGGGGGAGGATTTCAATTACCCTAATATTAACTGGGATACTGTCAGTGTAAAAGGTATAGCGACCACCTCCAGGTTCTTGCCCATTGTCTCTCAAGACAAGGAGGCCAAAGAAGAAGAAGAAAAGGTATAGAGGGCATAGAATTCCTAAATTGCATTCAGGCGAATTTTTTTTTAGCCAGTATGTGGCAAGCCCAACAAGGAGGACTGGGTGGGGGTGCAATTCTGGATTTAGTTTTAGGAAATGAAGCTGGGGAGGTGGAGGGACCATCAGTGGGATAGCACTTTTCTGGTAGTGATCATAATTCAGTTAGATTTAGCATAGTTATGGAAAAGGACAAAGATAAAATAGGAGTAAAGGTTCTAAGTTGGGGAAGGCCAATTTTACTAGGCTGAGAAGTGATTTAGCAAAAGTGGACTGGAAACAGCTACTTGAAGGTATATTGATGTCAGGGAAATGGGAGGCATTCAAGGATATACAAGGTGTTCAGGGTAAACATGTTCCCACAACTTAAAAGGATGGAACAGCCAAATCTAGTGTCCGCTGAATGACAGAGGGTAAGATAAAACAAAAAAGGGAAGCTGATATCAGACACTAGGAGCTTTATACTGCAGACAGTCTGAAAGAGTACAGAAATTGTAGGCGTGAAATTAAAAAGGAAATTAGGAAAGCAAAGAGAGGGCATGAAAAATATTGGCAAGTGAAATCAAGGAAAACCCAAAGATGTTTTGAAAGTACATAAAGAGCAAGAGGATAACTAAGGAAAGAGTAGGGCCTATTAAAGATTAAAAAGGTAACCTATCTGTGGAGGCGGAGGATGTGGGTAAGGTTCTCAATGAATACTTTGCAGCTGTCTTCACAAAACAGGGAGATGTTAAGGAGGAAGAGTCTGAAATATTGGATGGGATAAACATTGTAAGAGAGGAAGTATAAAAGGGATTGATGTCTTTGAAAGTAGATAAATCGTCAGACCCGAATGAAATATATCCCAGGTAGTTAAAAGAAGCAAGGGAGGAAATTGTGGAGTCTCTGACTATCATATTTCAGTCCTCCCTGGCTACAGGAGTGGTGACAGAGGTTTGAAGGACTGCCAAAATTAGACTGTTGTTACAAAAGGAGGAAAAGATAATCCAAGTAATTATAGACCACTTTGCCGAACTTATTATTGTAATCTTTACTGATTGACAGTATAAACTTTCAATTAGAAAGGCATAGATTGCTCAAGGAAAGGCAGCATGGATTTGTTAACAAGAGGTCATGTCTAACTAACTTGATTGATTTTGTTTTGAGGAGGTGATAAATAGGGTTGATGAGGGCAGTGCAGTGGATGTGGTCTACATGAATTTTAGTAAGGCTTTTGACAAGGTCCCACATGGCAGGCTAGTCAAAAAATTAAAGCCCTTGGGATCCAAGGGAGAGTGGCAAATTAGATCCAAAATTGTCTTAGTGGTAGGAAGCAAAGGGTGTTGTTGCGACTGGCAGACTGTTACCAGTGGGGTTCTGCAGGGCTCATTATCTGGTCCCTTCCTTTTGTAGTATATATCAATGATTTGGACTTGAATGTAGGGGGTATGATTAAGAAGTTTGCAGATGATACAAAAATTAGCTGTGTGGTTGATAATGAAGAAGAAAGCTGTAAACTGCAGGAAGATCAGTTGGGCAGAAAAGTGGAAAATGAAATTCAATTCAGAGAAGTGAGGTCATGCATTTTGGGATGTGCAACGAGGCAAGGGAATACACAATAAATGAAAGGATACTGAGTAGTTTGGAGCAACAGAGACTCCTTGCAGTGTATGTCCACAGATCCTTAAAGATAATGGGGCGGCACAGTGGCACAGTGGTTAGCACTGCAGCCTCACAGCTCCAGGGACCCGGGTTCGATTCCGGGTACTGCCTGTGTGGAGTTTGCAAGTTCTCCCTGTGTCTGCGTGGGTTTTCTCCGGGTGCTCCGGTTTCCTCCCACAAGCCAAAAGACTTGCAGGTTGATAGGTAAATTGGCCATTATAAATTGTCACTAGTATAGGTAGGTGGTAGGGAAATATAGGGACAGGTGGGGATGTTTGGTAGGAATATAGGATTAGTATAAATGGGTGGTTGATGGTCGGCACAGACTCGGTGGGCCGAAGGGCCTGTTTCAGTGCTGTATCTCTAATCTAATCTAATCTAATCTAATCTAATAGCAGGGCAGGTCAATAAGACGGTTAAGAAGACATTTGGCATGCTTTTCTTTATTAGCCGAGGCATAGAATATAAGAGCAGGGAGGTTATGCTGGAACTGTATACAACACTAGTTAGACCACAGCTTGAATACTGCGAACAGTTCTGGTCATCACATTATAGGAAGGATGTGGAAGCTTTGGGGAAGCTTTATGAGGATGTTGCCAGGACTGGGGGGAAAATTTCAGCTGTGAGGAAACATTGGATAGGCTGGGATTTTCCTTGGAACTGAGGAGTCTGAGGGGTGAATAATTGACGTGAATCAAATTATGAGGGTCCTAGATATAGGAAATAGGAATGACCTATTTACCTTAGCAGAGGGGTCAAAAACTAGGGGGCATAGATTTAAAGTAGTTGGTTGAAGGATTAGAGGGTTGATAAGGAAACAATTTTTTTCACCCAGAGGGTGGTAGGGATCTGAAACCCACTGCCTGAAAGGGTGCGAGAGGCTGAAACTCTCATCACATTTAAAAATACTTGGATGTCTACTTGAAGAGCCACTATGGACGTGGAGCAGGAAGGTGGGATTAGGCTGGGTATCTCTTTATCGACCGGCATGGACATGATGGGCCAAATGGAAATTCTATGTTGGAAATTTTCTCTGACTTCTGTGTCCTCAAATCATTCAGTCATGGAGATGTGGAATTCTGCACAAACATGTAAACAGGTGTGTGCACAGCTGTTTCTTGGCCATGAGAATGTGATTCCATCCAAGCTGTATAAATCAGGTGTTTCCTATCGTGAATTTATTCTTTATGCAGCCTTAGACTAGTATTGTAATATAACTGCAACCAAAAATAACCTGAAATTGAAATGTGAGTCATAAAGCAGTATTTGTTCTTCTGCATTCAATTCTTTATATAACTGCACTGCACTGAATTGGAATGGTTTGCAAAAGGGGCGAGGAGTTCATTTTAAATAGGATTTGGTCTTAACAGAATTAGCCACCAATTAGATTTAAAGCATTCTTGAAGTTGCATCTTGGCAAACTGTATGCTCTGTTCTGACAGAGTGCACAGTACTTTGTGGTTGGATGATATTTCAAAAGATGTGCGAAAAGTAGAAAAAAGATTGAACACTTTGAAATTGTATTAATATATCAGAGTTTCCTTGAGCAAAACTTTGGGATTTGTGGGCTATCTGTTTCAAAATATCTTCATCAGTATTATCTCACTGACAGTAGGCTGTTAGAACATAGAACATTACAGCGCAGTACAGGCCCTTCAGCCCTCAATGTTGCGCCGACCTGTGAAACCATCTGACCTACACTATTCCATTTTCATCCATATGTCTATCCAATGACCACTTAAATGCCCTTAAAGTTGGCGAGTCTACTACTGTTGCAGGCAGGGCATTCCACGCCCCTACTACTCTCTGTGCAAAGAAACTACCTCTGACATCTGTCCTATATCTATCACCCCTCAACTTAAAGCTATGTCCCCTCGTGTTTGCCATCACCATCCGAGGAAAAAGGCTCTCACTATCCACCCTGTCCAACCCTCTGATTATCTTATATGTCTCTATTAAGTCACCTCTTCTCCTCCTTCTCTCTAACGAAAACAACCTCAAGTCCCTCAGCCTTTCCTCGTAAGACCGTCCCTCCATACCAGGCAACATCCTAGTAAATCTCCTCTGCACCTTTTCCAAAGCTTCCACATCCTTCCTATAATGCGGTGACCAGAACTGCACGCAATACTCCAGGTGCGGCCGCACCAGAGTTCTGTACAGCTGCAGCATGACCTCGTGGCTCCTAAACTCGATCCTCCTACTAATAAAAGCTAACACACCATATGCCTTCTTAACAGCTCTATTAACCTGGATGGCAACTTTCAGGGATTTATGTACCTGGACACCAAGATCTCTCTGCTCATCTACACTACCAAGAATCTTCCCATTAGCCCAGTATTCTGCAATCCTGTTACTCCTTCCGAAGTGAATCACCTCACACTTTTCCGCATTAAACTCCATTTGCCATCTCTCAGCCCAGCTCTGCAGCCTATCTATGTCCCTCTGTAACCTACAACATCCTTCGGCACTATCCACAACTCCACCGACCTTCGTGTCATCCGCAAATTTACTAACCCACCCTTCTACACCCTCATCCAGGTCATTTATAAAAATGACAAACAGCAGTGGCCCCAAAACAGATCCTTGCGGTACACCACTAGAAACTATACTCCAGGATGAACATTTGCCATCAACCACCACCCTCTGTCTTCTTTCAGCTAGCCAATTTCTGATCCAAAGCACTAATTCACCTTCAATCCCATACTTCTGTATTTTCTGCAAAAGCCTACCGTGGGGAACTTTATCAAACGCCTTACTGAAATCCATATAGACCACATCCACGGCTTTACCCTCATCCACCTGTTTGGTCACCTTGTCAAAAAACTCAATAAGGTTTGTGAGGCACGACCTACCCTTGACAAAACCGTGCTGACTATCTCTAATGAACTTATTCTTTTCAAGATGATTATAAATCCTATCTCTTATAACCTTTTCCAACATTTTACCCACAACCGAAGTAAGGCTCACAGGTCTATAATTACCAGGGCTGTCTCTACTCCCCTTCTTGAACAAGGGGACAACATTTGCTATCCTCCAGTCTTCCGGCACTATTCCTGTCGACAATGACGACATAAAAATCAAGGACAAAGGCTCTGCAATCTCCTCCCTGGCTTCCCAGAGAATCCTAGGATAAATCCCATCTGGCCCAGGGGACTTATCTATTTTCACACTTTCCAAAATTGCTAACACCTCCTCCTTGTGAACCTCAATCCCATCTAGCCTAGTAGTCTGTATCTCAGTATTCTCCTCGACAACATTTTCTTTCTCGACTGTAAATACTGACGAAAAATATTCATTTAACACTTCCCCTATCTCCTCCGATTCCACACACAACTTCCCACTACTATCCTTGATTGGCCCTAATCTAACTCTAGTCATTCTTTTATTCCTGATATACCTATAGAAAGCCTTAGGGTTTTCTTTGATCCTATCCGCCAATGACTTCTCGTGTCCTCTCCTTGCTCTTCTTAGCTCTCCCTTTAGATCCTTCCTGGCTAGCTTGTAACTCTCAAGCGCCCTAACTGAGCCTTCACGTCTCATCCTAACATCAGCCTTCTTCTTCCTCTTGACAAGCTCTTCAACTTCTTTAGTAAACCACAGCTCCCTCGCCCGACAACTTCCTCCCTGCCTGACAGGTACATACTTATCAAGGACACGCAGTAGCTGCTCCTTGAATAAGCTCCACATTTCGATTGTGCCCATCCCCTGCAGTTTCCTTCCCCATGATACGCATCCTAAATCTTGCCTAATCGCATCATAATTTCCTTTCCCCCAGCTATAATTCTTGCCCTGCGGTATATGCCTGTCCCTGCCCATCGCTAAGGTAAACCTAACCGAATTGTGATCACTATCACCAAAGTGCTCACCAACTTCTAAATCTAACACCTGGCCGGGTTCATTACCCAGTACCAAATCCAATGTGGCATCGCCCCTGGTTGGCCTGTCTACATACTGTGTCAGAAAACCCTCCTGCACACACTGGACAAAAACAGACCCATCTAAAGTACTCGAACTATCGTATTTCCAGTCAATATTTGGAAAGTTAAAGTCCCCCATAACCACTACCCTGTTACTCTCGCTCCTGTCAAGAATCATCTTTGCTATCCTTTCCTCTACATCTCTGGAACTATTTGGAGGTCTATAGAAAACTCCCAACAGGGTGACCTCTCCTCTCCTGTTTCTAACCTCGGCCCATACTACCTCAGTAGACGAGTCCTCAAACGTCCTTTCTGCCGCTGTAATACTTTCCTTGATTAACAATGCCACCCCCCCCCCCCCCCTCTTTTACCCTCTTCTCTGTTCTTAGTGAAACATCTAAATCCCGGAACCCGCAACATCCATTCCTGTCCCTGCTCTACCCATGTCTCTGAAATGGCCACAACATCGAGATCCCAGGTACCAACCCATGCTGCAAGCTCACCCACCTTATTCTGGATGCTCCTGGCGTTGAAGTAGACACATTTTAAACCAAGCTCTTGCTTGACAGTGCCCTCTTGTGTCCTTATAACCTTATCTCTGCCCTCACTACTCTCAACATCCTGCACACTGGAACTACAATTTAGGTTCCCATCCCCCTGCTGAATTAGTTTAAACCCCCCCGAAGAGCACTAGCAAATCTCCCCCCCAGGATATTGGTACCCCTCTGGTTCAGGTGAAGACCATCCTGTTTGTAGAGGTCCCACCTACCCCAGAAAGAGCCCCAATTATCCAGGAAACCAAAACCCTCCCTCCTACACCATCCCTGCAGCCACGTGTTCAACTCCTCTCTCTCCCTATGCCTCACTTCGCTAGCACGTGGCACAGGCAACAACCCAGAGATAACAACTCTGTTTGTTCTCGCTCTAAGCTTCCACCCTAGCTCCCTGAATTTCTGCCTTAAATCCCCATCTGTCTTCCTACCTGTGTCGTTGGTGCCTATGTGTACCACGACTTGGGGCTGCTCCCCCTCCCCCTTGAGGATCCCAAAAACACGATCCGAGACATCACGTACCCTGGCACCTGGGAGGCAACGCACCAACCGTGAGTCTCTCTCGTTCCCACAAAACCTCCTATCTGTTCCCCTAACTATGGAGTCCCCAATGACTAATGCTCTGCTCCTCTTACCCCTTCCCTTCTGAGCAACAGGGACAGACTCTGCGCCAGAGACCTGTATCCCATTGCCTACCCCTGGTAAGTCGTCTCCCCCAACAGTATCCAAAACGGTATACCTGTTGTTGAGGGAAACGGCCACAGGGGATCCCTGCACTGCCTGCTGGTTCCCTCTCCTTCCCCTGACGGTAACCCATCTACCTTCTTCCCTATCTCTTGGAAAGCCTAAAGGATAATGCTGCATAATCAAACAAAATCTTAGATGATAAAAATCATGTGACAAATATCCCAGTGAAAATAATTCTCATAGTGCAAACATCAGAGCAGGGGAGTGCTGCTTCCTCCAAATCAAGCCAGTTATAGATAGTTTTATGTAAAACTTGATATTGTTTGTCGGGAATTGCATAATTCCATCATATTACATCGCAGTGTGGGAGAATGTGGAAAGTATCATGAATTTAATTGCAGTTAAAAACACTGCTACAAGTAGCCTACGGGCAGCACCGCCATCATTGTGATTGCTAAAAGCTCATCTTTCAATGTTATTCTCTGAGAATCTGCAAGAAAATAGGTTCTGTGGAACAAGTTCATTTCTGTGTCAAATTCCAAGGCAGTGAATTTGTGCGATTCTCTTGACTTTATAAGGAATATATTAGTTCGCAACACAGCACAAATCAGTAACATTACTGTGTACATACATTCCTAGGTTTCAAAGTTTAAACAAGACTGTACTGTGAGAAAATATTACAGTTTTGAAAATAAACCTTTGCTATGATTTTGGAAAGGTGCCTCAGAACCACAGCATTATCAAGATGTGCTTGCTAATCTTTTTTCTCGTTCGTTAAACATTTCCAGTTACTGACCTGGATTTTTCAATAGAAATAATGGTGAGGCTATCAGTGTCACAGTTATTAAAGAGTAAATCGAAAAGCAGCTTACAGCAGCTGCAGTTAAATGTGGAAATTAAGGAATTTCTGTCAGAGTTGCCATACTCCTCCAGAAACTTTGCTACATTGGTATGTTGCTGAGAGACACAGCATTCACACACAATGCAATGGGCCAAACTTGGGGCACTTACCAACTAGCTACCCACTAAACATGCTAGAAAATGTTAGGGCTTGTCCATTCAAGTATAAGTGAATTTTTAACAGTGTGATAAATCTTAATTACTGCCAAGCTATCTTTCTGACACTGAAAATTAATGTTTACGAGTCTGGAGCTTATTCTTTCAGATTCTAATTACTGGAGTTTTTTTTCTGTCTCTTTTATCTTTCTCTCTCAATCCCATCTTTCTCTCTCTATTTCACTTCCTGTACATGATTTGGCATTGAATTAACTATTCTAACTTACACTTCCTGGTTCTGACTCTGCGTGGGGGCAGTTGGCTAAGACACAAAAGTGGACGCGGAGATTGGGATGCGGCCGTCTGTTGCGATGCAGGCAGCATGCAAACTTCATGCTGTCTGCTCATTCTAATTAAAGTAGCATTCAGCCCAGCACTAAACTCAGCAGTGCTGAGTTGTTGCATGGCTGAGTGGTTGCATGGCTGAGCAGGGGCCTCAGTTCATACGAGGCAAGCACTACTTAAAGCGAGCCTGTACTTCTTAAAGAGAAGATACATTCTGGCTGCAGCAGGTTCTGGAAAAGGCTGGGGAGGAGTCTCTGAGCACAAAGAAGATTAAATATAGCGCAACAGGACAGAAAACGTGCTCCAAGGTTCTCTGATGCAGCACTGGCATCCTTGGTGCAGGAAGTGGACAGGTAGAGCGAGGTCCTGTATTCACAGGGGACCAGGAGGCCCTCCAGACAGACATTACAAAGGCAGTGGAAGCAGATAGCTGTCACGCTTAATCCCAGCAGTGTAACTCAAGGGACCTGGATGAAGTGCAGGAAGAAATTTCATGACCTCACAGGAGTGGTCAAGGTCATTGAATGCATCATCAGATGCTGTATCCCACCAACTGTGCTACTTGCCGAACACACTGCTCAATTCACCACACGCCTTCACTCAACTACCAACAATTTCTATCGAGCACGACTCATACCTAAAATTCACAGCTTTACCTCACTCTCACACACTTAGCACTGCTGCAAGCCTCACACCCACATCTCTCAGCTTGCACACATTGCCAGCTATTCAGACATGACAGCCACATTGTACATACACATTGTATCACACTCACTGAACACTTCCCTCACTCTTGCACGACAAAGTGGCACATAACTGGAGGCAGCAACACTTAACTAGCAGGGCATGACTGAACACTCTCATCCTGATGGTGGAGACAGTGCTGGCCATCATTGGAGTGGCCATGATGGAGGGCATGGACAGTGGTAGGGCTTAAATCATAGAAAATGACGGTATGTTCCTACCTAATCCACTTACCTACATCCCACCTCCCTCTCATCCCACAACATCTTTTGATATACGAGCTGCAGACTGTGTAAGCATATACCTCTTGCTTTCCCCCACTTTCCTCAGTGCAACCCTATGATTGTGCCTTTCTCCTTTCCAAGAGCATGCAACCTTGTCAAGCATTGGTGCAGGAGTGCGAAATGAAAGAGGAATAAGAGACTGATAATGAAGGAACACCATCACTTGATCTCACACTCAACCACCAGCTCAGATACTGACACTGCATATACTTTAGAGGGAAGTCTAGAGACGGGATCTGCATGTGGGAATCACTGGGCACGAGTGACCTGCAGCCAGGGCAGGAGAATGGATAGTGCAGGTGCCCAACTCCCGGCGGGCAAGGCCACACATGGGACTGTATTCAGTTCTCAGTCAGGCATCGGGGTCTGTGGCAGGGGTGGGGAAGGTCCTGAAGATGCCTCCGGGAGAGGGCTGCCATGCACCCCAATGCCAGGAGGGCCCAGCCCGATATTACCAGCGACAGTGAGGCCTCGTGTTGGACCCCCAGCACTCGGTGACGGGACTTGCATTTGCATATGTAAATAAGTTAAAATGAATGCATTAATGGTACTTATGTCACCGCCTGAGTTCCCGCTACGATCTTCGGCCTGGTGGCCGGCACTTGGGCGCTTTTGGATTCTTGTCCGGAGAAACGAGGTGCCATACTGGTGGGGAGGGGGGAGGAGGTACGTTTCTCAGTATGAAGGGGAGGAAACAGGATCAAAGTAACATCATTGGTGTAGGGGATGGCGGGTAGGGTCTGAGGTTAATGTTTATGCAGTTTGGTGGGGGAAGGTCAGATGGTAAAGGTAAGTGTTTGGGGGGGAAGGAAAAATTAATAACTTATGGTTATTGGTGGGGTGGGAGAGGGGCAAAATAAATGTATTTAATTTTTTTAAATTCATTTTATCTTTAAATATTTAAATCTCCCAGTAGGGCTGACAGCCCTTTAAAAATGGCGTTAGCTCCTGCGCACAGACAGCTGACGCTATTGCCGGGGATGGACAGCACGCCCCCCTCCAAGTAATTGGGGGGTGGGGGTGGCGGCACGCCCCGGTTATTCAAATGAGCTGCTGCATGGAAGATTGTGGTGGCTCCGCGACATGTGGGCCGGCGTTTTTTTTCGCCTGCTGCTAACATCAGCGGCGGGCACAGATGATTCAGCATGTGAGTTCTGCTGCAGAAGGCTCATGAGGACGTTGATGGGGTGGCTGAGTATGCACAATGGAATGCTTGGTGCATTGGCAGGCCTGCCAGAAAGTTAGCTGTCACTGTCAAAGAGCATGGAGGAGTCCGGCACAAACTTGATGCAGAGTTTTATGCAGAGCTTAGAGCACTTCCTTTTGAGCAAGGAAGTGGTGGCCAACTCCATGAGAACACTTGCAGGTCTGACCATGATACAAATCTGATGGCCAATGTCTCAGCTTCCATTGCAGAACAAGCAGAAGTCACCCAACATTGGAGTGCTGCAGTGGAAGCTCAGACTGAGGTCATGGAATCTCAGCTTGGTGCCATGCAGGCTCAGATTGCTGCCATTCTGACTGTAAATACCAGTGCTCAAAGAGGCATGCAGGCTCTGACAGCAGTCCAGCAATCTGTCCTCCCACAGATTACTAAGATTGCTGAGGACCTGCCCTGAGTTGTGGCAGTGGCTTCATGGAGCATGACCTGCTGTCCTCTTTCATGATGACAACATTTGTTCTCCCACCACTGCCATTTCGACATTGCCCTTGTTGCCTGTCAGTCCAGACTGCAGTCACCCATGCTGAGGTGATGCAGTCTGAAATGGAACCTTCTAGGGCCAGAGCTTCTTGAAGTCGGCCTGCAAGGTCATCTGCAGTCTCCCCTTTGAAAGTCAGTATCTTTCCACCGGCCGTGCTGCAACCACTGGGGTAGAACTGTGTAGGAGCACAAGGCCAGGAAAAGTCACGCATGAGACAGGCGCTAAGAGAATGTTGCAGCTGTACAGAATCTTAGTTAGGCCACACTTAGAATATTGCGTGCAATTCTGGTCACCACACTACCAGAAGGACGTGGAGGCTTTGGAGAGGGTACAGAGAAGGTTTACCAGGATGTTGCTTGGTCTGGAGGGCATTAGCTATGAGGTGAGGTTGCAAAAACTCGGATTGTTTTCACTGCAACGATGGAGGTGGAGGGGCGACATGATAGAGGTTTACAAAGTTATGAGTGGCATGGACAGAGTGGATAGTCAGAAGCTTTTTCCCAGGGTGGAAGAGTCAGTTACGAGGGGACATAGGTTTAAGGTGGGAGGGGCAAAGTTTAGAGGGGATGTGCGAGGCAAGTTCTTTACACAGAGGGTGGTGAGTGCCTGGAACTTGCTGCCAGGGGAGGTGGTGGAAGCAGATACGATAGCGACGTTTAAGAGACATCTTGACAAATACATGAATAGGAAGGGAATAGAGGGATATGGGCCCCAGAAGCGCAGAAGGTGTTAGTCTAGGCAGGCATTAAGATCGGCGCAGGCTTGGAGGGCCGAGTCGCCTGTTCCTGTGCTGTACTGTTCTTTGTTCTTTGTATGTACAGGATTCTTTGCAAACTGATCTATAACATGTAAGTAAAATAAATTAGTACATAAGTCTGAGATTAAACCAGTCTGTTCTCAACCTTGGTGTTGCAGTTGACCCTGATGAGCTTCCAACATCGTATTCACGTCATCATTAAGACCGCCTATTTCCACCTCCGTGATATCGCACAACTTCTCCTGTCTCAGCTTATCTGCTGCTGAAGCCCTCATTCGTGCGTTCCTCACTTCTATACTTGGCTATTCCAATGCACACCTGGCTGGTCTCCCACATTTTATCCTCCACAAACTTGAGATCATCCAAAACTCTACTGCCCTTGTCTTAACTTATACCAAGTCCTGTGCTCGCTGACCTATCTTGGCTCCTGGTCAAGCAACATCTTGATTTTAAAATTCTCGTCCTTGTTTTCAAATCCCTGCATGACCTTGCCCCTCCCTATCTCTATAATGTCCACTAGCCCCACAACTCTCCGAGATATCTATGCTTCTCTAATTCTGGCCTCCTGAGGATCCCTGATTTTAATCGCTCTACCACTGGTGGCCGCATCTTCAGCTGCCAAGGCCCTAATCTCTGGAATACGCTCCCTTATCCTGTCTGCCTCCCCACCTTGCCTTTCTCCTTTAAGACACTCTTTAAAACCTACCCCTTTGACCAAGCCTTTGGTCTTCTGGCCTAGTATCTCCTTATGTGGCTCAGTGTCATATATTGTTTTCTAATACTCCTGTGACATACCTTGGGACATTTTATTTTGTTAAAGGTGCTCTAGAAATATAAGTTGTTGTTGTTTACCACAAACACAGGCTTTACTTCTCTCCTTTGATTCAGCAGACAGACCATTGATTCAGTTTTGTTCACTTCGAACCTCATAAGCATCACTAATATCTAACGGTTTTTGATGCCCAATATCAGTAGTTTTCACTCAACTGTAGCTGTAGATGTTATGTTAAACCAAGTCCTGATCTGCCAATATGAATATGAAAGATTGCTTTGCTCCCTCAAATACCACCAGCAAAAAAAAGTTAATTGGTCACTCATTCTAATATTTATGGCGTCTTGCTGCTGTGTTTTGCTTGACCAAGAACATTGACTGCACTTTAAAGTAATTCATTGTCTGTGAAGAGCTTTGAGATCTTTCTGCGGGACATGATCGTGCTGTGCAAGTCCTTTTTGTTTCTCAGTAAAAATAAAATCATCACTGCGTCTTTTATCTTTACTGTCAAAATAACTATTTAATCTGTTATTCACTTAAAAGTTCTCAATAACTGGGAAAGTCTGTCTATGTTTAAAAATGTAAAATGTCTCATGTTAATGCATGCATTGATGTTCCAACAATCCAGTGAGAATAAAGGCAGAAATTAGTTTAAATGTTTTCTTGCAAAATGCTGCATGAAAATAAATTATAAATCCAAATTCTGCTGATAACAGCAGAACCACACACCACCCCTTCTCAGCAAAGGAATGGGCACTGGAATCCAGTGCTCTGGGTTCAACCATCTTTTAAAACTTGATTTGATTATCTGACCATGAATCAGAGTACCCTCATGAGCTGGGTGATGTTGGTACTTTGCACCTTCTGGTAAAACTGAAAGAATTTTGAGCACAAATATATAGCCAGTTTCTTTATCACTGGATAATCTTTCTCAACATTTTGAAAGCTTGAATAGCAATAAGGTACTTATGCAGCCACTTCAGTGTGGAACTTGGTGGTCTGTTAATTATAAAAGTTTCTTTATACATGCACAGAATGGACAAGAGCCAGAAAAGTGCCACAAACTATATTATAGCAGTTCCTTAAAGTGACAGGCACATCTTAATGTGTATTTGATCAAAAATAATATGTTTCTTATAAACTTCAAAATAGCCTGTTTCATTGATAGTCTTCACAATAGTATGAAGTGAAAACACATCTCTTATCTGGTTTATTGTGTAATTTGATCCCGGTAAAGTAGTTGTGGCCTGCAAGTATTTTCAGGTATTCATTTTCTCCATTTAACTTTTGATATTTCTGGTAAAGTCTTGTGTTTATAGGTGGTAGGAGGGAGATGTCAGTGCTGGTGAATAGAAGGTTCAGTTTTGAAACTAAATATAAACAGTCAGCACTCAGCTATAGCTGGAGTTAATTGAGAGTGGTGCTTCCTGTTCATTGGCTAAATGATGTGATTTAGGATATATTTATAATACAAGTAGTGTTGGTGTGAAGTAATTTTTCTTCACATCGAAATTGCTGGTACAATGTAAATGCAACTTTAATCTAAATGAAAGTCTGACCTGACATCAGAAAGAAGCAGAGCTAGAATCCCTCAAGCGTCTTAACACCTGATTTATACTGCACAAATTTACTGTTACTGTGGAGTCAAAACTGCTTTGCACCAATGGCAAACTTGTAAGCGAGGGTTCTTTGATCCTGTGCTCACCGTTTTACGATTTACGTTTAGTAAAGTCATGGGCTAGTGAGTGCAGAAGCATAAAACCCTGGCAGTATTGTAAATGCGCCCTCAATGTTACCCTCCGAAGAGTTGCTAATTTGCTGTTAAATTGTACAGTGGATCTGTACTCACTGGAAGTAATTTGTGACGATGCAGAATCCTTCCATGCAGAACCGTAACAATTAATGGAGAGCAGACTTTGATCCCAGCAGTCTACGCGTGATTCAAAGGCAGCAACAACTTGTATTTATATTGTCAATTTGATGTAAGAAATATCTTGTGCTGCTTCATAAATAGTCTGAAAGATAATTGACTTGAATTTGGAAGGGAGCATTTAGGAGGAATGACTGAAAGCTTGGTCAGGGAGATGTATCTTGGGAGAGAAGTTCACTGGAATGAAAATGAGAAGATCCAGAAAGATGCCCAGGAGATGCCTAGAGGGCTGGAAAATGGAACACAGATCACATCCCCCTTCTACAATTTATAACTACCCCACTGCAAACCAAATGTACTTTTATGTGCTACACATTGTTTCCTCCGTTTAAGAAAACAGATGGAATATTGGGTATAGCTGCAGTTTAAGTCATGACAAGTTCATTTCCAATGCACTCCCGTGATAGATATTTTTTCATGTGTCATTTGTGAATTAATTGGATTTCACAGAAAAAGAAACAGAATTGCAGAATGTCATTCCAAAACACTAATAAAGATACTGAAATCCAATTTAATCAAATTGAAGACATCTTTTTCAGTTGCCTTAGAATTGTGGCCTTGGTCATAGGCCTTTGTTCAGTGCTGGTTTTCACCTGCACGTTATTTTTTGAGTTGTCAGATTTTTTTGAAGCTGCCTCAGAACTTTTGGAAGCTGTCAGCACTTCCAAATTCAGTAGGTTGGCATGTATACTGCAAGCCAACCAGAGCCTATGAAACAATGGCCAGTAATTTGCCACCAACAGCAAAGCGACGACCTCAAAGAAAGCTGTTCTGAGAGATCTAGCAATCCCTGTAGCAAGAACTTTAGCTCTCTCGATGTGCAATTGATTGTAGCATTGTTTAATGGGGATTCCCAGCGTCAAGCTGCAATGATGTCATCAAGCTGTCCAAGCAGCAAATCACATGAAAGAATTCTCACAGACATCAAACCAGGGAATGAAAGGCATTAAAATCAATCCACTTTTTAAAATATTTTTACAGAGTGAGATAAAGGTTGGAACATATACATGGAGTTAAGGTAGCAGCTGAAATATCATGAACATTTTAAAAAGATTTTAATTGTTTCAAAATCTCGTAATGAATAGTAATAGAGAAATTTAACAACATTCCACTATTATTTCAGAGCCAGATCTATTGTTCAGCAGTAGTCGTTATTCAGATTGCCGTTAAAAATCTAGTTGCACTTAATTGAACAAGGGTTATCTTTTTATGGTGATATGAGAGCTGAAAAGGGGAAGCTGTCACCAGATCAATTGACTCCACTGATTGTTGGCTTGGTTGGGGTGGGGGTTGTGGAGTCCACAATGCAGACTGTAGTGGAGCAGTGAATGACAGACTACAAGTTCAGGTTTTCCGCATCATTCTGGATTTGCACTAAATCCTGAAGTTACAGTCAGATTCAGAGAAGTAATGGTGTTTGCCATCAAAAACACACAAATTCTGAGCCATGAGGCCAGGAGAAGATGAGGGGAGGGAAAAGCAAGGCTCAGCACCAGATAAAATTGATGTATACATCATGAAAATTGTGGTTATGCATCCCTAGAGCCTGTTAGAAATGTAAATTTTAAAACATGGGCTTTGGTTAAATGAGTGACCTTATTGGAAGTAGTGGTCAGGCTAGGAACTGTTCATCACAATAAGGGTGGAAAATTTAGTATCAAAATGTGTTTGGATTTACTCCTTTAGCCGAGACATTATGAAGGCAACATTCTACTGGACTTTGGTATTACTAAAGATTGAATATAACTGAACATAATAAACATATCATCATTGATTTGCCTTGTAGAAATGGATGTGTACTCTAGAGAACTTGATGAGATGTCAGTCCTCATCTACAATAGTCACCAGTCTTAACCGGAGTTTGATAAACTAATGACAGTGCATTACCAGTTACAGGTGTTGAATTCTGTTTCCATCACTAATCCATATACAAGCCCCCAATCAATGAGGGTTCTTTTTATGTCTTATTAACCAAGTATTGGTTATTTTATTTTATATCTGCCAAATACTTTTCCTGTGAGTGGTTTACACAGACGAGTAGACAATTTGTAATGAGAAAATATGGATGCGCGATGCAGTGGTGCAAAGTATGGGTTAATAGTGAGGTAATTCTGACATCAGTAAATGCGAAATACAAAGCCAGCAAGATTTAGAATGCTGTATATATTAATGTGATAACCCCCTCCTGATGATTAACCCCCTCCTGATGAACCTGACACAGTGCAGAAGCACTGCAGTAAATTGTGACAACAGTTGCCCAAATAAGTACAGTTGTATAAATATTTTTTGCTTTACGATTAATCCTTAGTGTTTAGCAAAGGCAATGGTTGCTTGTCTGACTTTATAAAAAAAGTAAATTTTCCAACAGTCCATATAGAGACTGAAGGATTGATTGTGGAAATATAATGGCACACAGTCATAATTCCCAAATATAATTCATGCAAATAATCTCCATTATTGTACATATAACAGGTTAGAAGAGGAGAAGAATATTTCGGAATTGCAGGAAGATTTGAGTGAATATCTCTGTTGGCTAGAAGAAGCAGAGAGCATTGGGAGAATAGAACCAGACCCTGGAAATGAGCAACAGCTGAAAGATTCGCTGGAAAGAGTTAAGGTAACAGCCCAGTATTGCTGAAAGGATGCTATCTCTCGCTGTAGTGTCGAATTAATTCTCATTTCTTTAAATCAATTCACTGTAAATGTATATGAAAATGCAGACTGAGAAAGTCCCTTTTAAAAGCACCATGCATATTATAAAGGTCTTTAATATTATCCATCATTAAGAATAAAATTACAAAGATCACAAAAATTCCCTGCGATGGTCCAGCGAGGTATAGAATGGTGGTAGTTAGAAATGTGGGACTGAATTTTATAGGCTCCCTAGGGACAGTTAATTGGCTGCCCGCCGTGGAATAGCAAGAGGGGTCAGATGGAGGGCTGAAGTGGGGTCTCCCCCACCTTCCAGTCCGCTGCTGGGACTCCCAACACCAGAACAAAATACAGCCTGTGATTTTGAACAGCACCATCCAAGAAGGACCCAAATATGATCACTGGCCTATGATGCTACCGGATCTGAGCTTAGGTGGCAGCAGGGCTAATCCCCTTGACCAAAGGGAATTAAGCAGCATGTTTTTTTTATTCATTCATGGGATGTGGGCGTCGCTGACTAGGCCAGCATTTATTGCCCATGCCTAATTACCCTCGAGAAGGTGGTGGTGAGCTGCCTTCTTGAACCGCTAAAGTCCATGTGAGGTAGGTACACCCACAGTGCTGTTAGGAAGGGAGTTCCAGGATTTTGACCCAGCAACAGTGAAGGAACGGCAATATAGTTCCAAGTCAGGATGGTGTGTGGCTTGGAGGGGAACTTGCAGGTGGTGGTGTTCCCACGCATCTGCTGCCCTTGTCCTTCTAGGTGGTAGAGATTGCAGGTTTGAAAGGTGCTGTCTCAGGAGCCTTGGTGAGTTGCTGCAGTGCATCTTGTAGATGGTGCACACTGCTGCCACGGTGCATCGGTGGTGAAGGGAGTGAATGTTGAAGGTGATGGATGGGGTGCCAATCAAGTGGGTTGCTTTGTCCTGGATGGTCTCGAGTTTCTTGAGTGTTGTTGGAGCTGCACCCATCCAAGCAAGTGGAGAGTATTCCATCACACTCCTGACATGTGCCTTGTAGATAGTGGACAGGCATTGGGGAGTCAGGAGATGAGTTACCCGCTGCAGAATTCCCAGCCTCTGACCTGCTCTTGTAGCCACAGTATTTATGTGACTGGTCCAGTTCTATTTCTGGTCGATGATAACCCCCAGTATGTTGATTGTGGGGAATTCAGTGATGGTAATGCCATTGAACATTAAGGGGAGAAGGTTAAATTCTCTCTGAGATGGTCATTGCCTGGCACTTGTGTGGCACAAATGTTACTTGTCACTTATCAGCCCAAGCTGATCCCAATCCAGTGATCCTCAGCTAGAAAGCTCCTGCATGAAAACATCAGATGAGGACATGATTGGGTTGCACCGTGGTGCCCAATGGATAACTCGTTTCCTACACTCGTTCTTTGTGGGTCCACACATGCAGTCTGTCCTGTTGCCAAGGTACTGGAAGACCACTAATATCTGTGCAGCCATAGGTAGCATGAGATGGGGTAATATGGTAAAATTGGATGAACAATACAAAACAGTAGCAAAGGTCCGTGTTAAAAGTGATAACTTTGTTGCATTATTATTTATTTTTGAATAATGGGCTGAATTTGACTGGGGTCAAACTGGGAGAGAGGAGGGCATCGGGTGGGGGGCGCGGTGCCCGACATCTTCCTTCCACCATGGCATGTTGACAGCCGCATGGAGCTCAGGGACTTGGCACGCCCAGTGGGTGGCCAATCGGACCACTTAAATTACCAATTAACTTTGGTTAATAACAGTCCACAAGTAGAAAATGCATCTCCTCTTAAATTTTTCAGTTTCGAGTGGAGGAATTACCAGCACAGAAAGGGATATTGAAACGTATAAACGAGAGTGGAGGAGTGGCACTCAAAAGCACGTCTCTGGTCCCCGAACAGCGCTTTAAACTGGAAACTGGACTCTTGCAGGCTAATAATCTTTGGACAAAGGTATGAATAACTGTAAAAGTTGCATATTTCGGAGAATATGAAACTTTAATAAAGTGGTGGGGATAATAATTAAGTTAATTAATCAGTCTAAGGGGAGTAATAGAATTTAAAAACTCTATATTTTCTATTACCAATATTTTTTATGCTAGAGATCTATTTGTTTGATCTATATCAGTGCTCGAAACCTGTTGTTATGAATCTTTGGCTTAATTTCAGAACACCAAGTTAACTCTATTTAAGACTGTGCAGTCGCCACAAGAGATTAATTGTCGGGGTATTGATTCAATTCAACCAGCAGCCTTAGTTAAGGGGTTTAGATAACTCTTGTCTTAACTTTTTAAAATAGATAACACAGATGACATATGTTGCATTGAGACATCTCATTCTTTCACCTGTGTATCACCTATCTGTGATGAAAGAGACACAGACATCATTCTCACCAAAAAAAAGATTGCTCAACCCATTTGCAAGATGACAATGTGCTTCATCTTTGCAGGAAGGAAGACAGAATTCCCCATCCAGTTTCATTGCATTTGCTACTTGTTCTTTTTCTTCATACTTCCTCTGTACTGGACTAATGACTTCATTTCTCCTTCAGTTAAATAGCCAATTTAAGACAATCATTTTCCCCTCTGATTTATTAATTACCTAATTTGGGGATCAATATAGTGGACAAGAAGCTATATAGTATAGAGATAATTATAGAATTCATTATAGACGTTGAACTGGTCTAATGGCTGACTATATACTTGCATGAAATCATAACCCAGGAGTATAACAATAGCACCCCTTTGTGACCTGAACCATATTTTCGTATGTATGCTCCTCCAATCTCTCCCAAGTAGGGCTGAGAACATAAATAAGCTAACAAAGTTCTTATTGTTTAGCTCTTACGAAACAACTTCCATTTAGCATATCAACAACCTTTTTGCTACTGCCCCCACCAAATCCAAGTCACGAGTGTGATGGAATACTCTCCAATTGCCTAGATGAGTGCAGCTCCAACAACACTCAAGAAGCTCGACATTTTTAAAAATTCGTTCCTAGGATGTGGGCGTTGCTGGCTAGGCCACCGTTTATTGCCCATCCGTAGTTGCCCTTGAGAAGGTGATGGTGAGTGCCTTCTTTAATCCTGCAGTCCATGTGTTGTAGATACATCCACAGTGCTGTTGGGAAGGGAGTTCCAGGATTTTGACCCAGCGACAGTGAAGGAACAGCGATATAGTTCCAAGTCAGAATGGTGTGTGGCTTGGAGGGTAACATGGAGGTGGTGGCGTTCCCATGCAACTGCTGCCCTTGTCCTTCTAGGTGGTAGAGGTCGCGGGTTTGCAAGGTGCTGTCTAAGGAGCCTTGGTGCATTGCTGCAGTGCATCTTGTAGATGGTAGACACTGCTGCCACTGTGCATGGGTGGTGAAAGGAGTGAATGTTGAAGTTGGTGGATCGGGGTGCCAGTCAAGCGGGCTGCTTTGTTCTGGATGGTGTCAAGCTTCTTGAGTATTGTTGGAGCTGCACCCATCCAGGCAAGTGGAGAGTATTCCATCACACCCCTGACCTGTGCCTTGTCGATGGTGGACAGGCTTTGGGGGGGGGGTCAGGAGATGAGTTACTCGCTGCAGGATTCCTAATCTCTGACCTGCTCTTGTAGCCATGGTATTTATATGGCTACTCCAGTTCAGCTTCTGATCAATGGTAACCCCCAGGATGATGATAGTGGGGGATTCAGCGAAGGTAATGCCATTGAATGTCAAGAGGAGATAGTTAGATTCTCTCTTGTTGGAGATAGTCATTGCCTGGCACTTGTTTGGTGCAAATGTTACTTGTCACTTATCAGCCCAAGCCTGGATATTGTCCCGGTCTTGCTGCATTTCTACACAGACAGCTTCATTATCTGAGGAGTCTCGCATGGTGCTGAACATTGTGCAATCATCAGCGAACATCCCCACTCCTGACCTTATGATTGAAGGAAGGTCATTGATGAAGCAGCTGAAGATGGTTGGACCGAGGACACTACCCTGAGGAACTCCTGCAGTGATGTCCTGGAGCTCAGATGATTGACCTCCAACAGCCATAACCATCTTGCTTTATGCTAGGTATGACTCCAACCAGCAGAGAGTTTTCCCCCTGATTCCCATTGACTCCAGTTTTGCTAGGGCTCCTTGATGCCATACTCGGTCAAATGCTGCCTTGATGTCAAGGGCAGTCACTCTCACCTCACCTCTTGAGTTCAGCTCTTTTGTCCATGTTTGAACCAAGGCTGTAATGAGGTCAGGAGCTGAGTGGCCCTGGAAGAATCCAAACTGAGCGTCAGTGAGCAGGTTATTGTTAAGCAAGTGCTGCTCGATAGCACTGTCGACGACACTTTCCATCACATTACTGATGATTGAGTGTAGACTGATGGTGTGGTAATTGGTTGGGTTGGACTTCTCCTGCTTTTTGTGTACAGGACATATCTGGGCAATTTTCCACATTGATGGGTAGTTGCCAGTGTTGTAGCTGTACTGGAACAGCTTAGTTAGGGGCACGGAAAATTCTGGGGCACAGGTTTTCTGTGCAATTGCCGGAACGTTGTCAGGGTCCATAACCTTTGCAGTATCCAGTGCCTTCATCTGTGATGCTGGGGACCTCAGGTGGAGGCCAAGATGGATTATCAAATCAGCACTTCTGGCTGAAGATTGTTGCAAGTGCTTTCGCCTTATCTTTTGTCATCATCCAAGACAAAGCAGCCCGTTCGATTGGCACCCCATCCACAAACATTCACTCCCGACTGTCCAATGAAGAGAGATTGGCGAAACTGGGTCGGTATTCTCTAGAGTTTCGAAGAATGAGAGATGATCTCATTGAAACCGACAAAATACTTAAAGGGATAGACAGGGTAGATGCAGCTAAGATGTTTCACCTGGTTGGAGAGTCTAGAACCAGGGAACACAATTTCAAAATAAGGGGGAAGACACTTAGGACAGAGATGAGGAGAAATTTCTTTACTCAGAGGATTGTGAATCTTTGGAATTCTCTACCCCAGAGGGATGTGGAAGCTCAGTCATTGAGTATGTTTAAAGCAGAGATTGACAGATTTCTAAATACCAATGACATAAGGGGGTATGAGGATAGTGTGGGAAAAAGGCATTGAAGTTGATGATCAGCCATGATCACATTGAATGGCAGGGCTCACTCGATGGGCTGAATGGCCTACTCCTGCTTCCATATTCCTTTGTTCCCTCCACCACTGGCGCACAGTGGCAGCAGTGTGTACCATCTACAAGATGCACTGCAGCAATGCACCAAGGCTCCTTAGACAGCACCTTCCAAATCCTTGACTCCCACCACCTAGAAGGACAGGGGCAGCAAATGCATGGGAACACCACCACCTGCAAGTTCCCCTCCAAGCCACACACCATTCTGACTTGGAACTATATCGCTGTTCCTTCACTGTCGCTGAGTCAAAATCCTGGAACTCCCTTCCTAACAGCACTGTGGGTGTACCTACCCCACATGGACTGCAGCGGTTCAAGAAGCCAGCTGACCACCACCTTCTCAAGGGCAATTAGGGATGGACAAAAAATGCTGGCTGAGCCAGCGACGCCCAGATCCCATGAACGAATAAAAAAAAAAGCCCAAGCTTTTGGCAGAGGCAAAGACCTTCATGTTAGGACTTTAATTAGGGCAATAGAGGGCACAGAAGACAAATCAATGGAAATTTTACTTACTAAGAAAAAATGGCAGATGTAAGATAATTCAAAAACAATTTTGAACGGTTTGTGAGAATGCAGTGCTCAGATTGGACAATCACTGAGTGATATACTGATACTGGAAAATTGAGGCGACTGTATAATAAGTGAATCTAACTTATACCCACAGAGTTTAATTTAATACATAACAGTAATAGATATATTTGGATGCGACAGACTGAGATGATCAAATTCGCTGGGGACACGCTACTGGGGCTGTGGAACTTTGTGCAAAGGAGAGTCAACCAGAGTTTAATAGTTAAAATAGGTAAATATTCTGCATTTTCAGTTGATCCACTCCTGAAATTGGTGAATATTTACATAACTGAACAGGTGAACTAGAGTTTCTGATCGGTTAGATGATCCATGGTTTCTGAAAAAAATGGCCTTGCTGAGCTGAATGGCCTTTCTCTGTTTCATGTTTTGTCAACATGGAGCTTGAACCATTTCAAGTCAAAGGCATCTCCATGACTCACACCAGTGATGCCCAGTGACAAGCCACAAGGAACATGCCTGGAATAAGATGTGATGGACAAAGTCAAGCTTTTTCTTTCAAGGGGGGAACATGAGTTACTTAAAGGACTTAAGTTAGCTGCTTACCAGGGAAACTAATAACACTTGGGAACATTTTTTTAGCACCTAAATATGGGTGTGAAACGGACAGCGACCTTAAGAGGTAGGTTGAAGGTTTGCCCAAAATTGGTCCTAGGGCTTTAATCCCAAAACTTCAGCGAGATGGGCTGCCAGTTGGGTTTCCTGATGAGTTTGTTAGTTGGTCCCAGCTTCAAACCTACTGATTCAGATACTGGCAGAGACTACTAAGCAGGTCATGTTTGGGCCTAGGCTGTAATGAGGTCTGGAGTCAAGTGGTCCAGGTGGAACCCAAGCATTAGTGAGCAACTTATTGGTAAGTATTGCTTTATGCCACTGTTGATAACACCTTCCATCACTTTGTTGATGATTTGAAGTAGGCTAATGGGCAATAATTGGCCATATTGGATTTGTCATGCTTTAAGTTGATAGGGAAATTTTCCATTATGTCGAGTTGATGCCAATACTACCAACAGTTTGGATGGCGGCATGGCTAGTTCTGGAGCACGGGTCTTCAGTACTGCGGCCAGGATCTTGCCGAGACCCATAGCCTTTTCTGTATCCAGTACACTCTGCCGTCTCTTGATATTACATGCAGTGAATTGAATGGGCTAAAGACTGGCTTCTGTGATGGTGGGCCTCAAGAAGTAGATCATCCACTTCCGGCTGAATATGATTGCAAATGCCTTGTCTTTTGCACTCATGCTGGGCGCCATCATTGAGGATGGGGGTGTTCATGAAGCTCCTTCTCCCATTAGTTGTTTAATTCTCCACCAACATTCAGTACTGGATGTAGCAGGATGACAGAGCTTATCCATTGGTTGTTGGATTGCTTAGTTTTGTTTACAGAATGCTGCTTCCATTGTTGAGTGTGCATGTAATCCTGTGTTGTAGCTTCACCAGGTTGGCACTTCATTTTTAGCCTGGTGCTGCTCCTGGCATGCTCTCCTACACTCCTCGTTGAACCAGGTTTGGTCCTCTGGCTTGATGCTAATGGTAGAATGAGGGATATGCTGGGCCAGGGGGTTACAGATTATAGTTAAATATGATTCTGCTGCTGCTGATGGCCCACAGCACCTCACGGACGCCCAGTTTTGAGCTGCTGGATCTGTTTTCAATCTATCATTTAGCACGGTGGTAGTGCTGCACAACACAATAGGGGGTGTTGTCACGCCAACTTGCTTTGTTAAATGATAATTTTCTTTCATCCACTGACTGGAGAGCTGAATTTATATTTTTTTAAAACAAAATTTTAAAAAGGAATAGATAAAAGATGACTTTGCTAGCAGCTTAAGATGGCCACCTAATTTGCAACACTGTATCCTACATTGCAAGGCCTGCGGGGTGGAGACGAAATGTCTGCTCATCTCAACAAGAACCAAGATCCAGGAAGTTTAAGGGAACTGCTTGTTCTTTTACTTTTAGCAAGAAGAAATACTGCTAACTACAATGCTTGAATCACTGAGTGATTGTCATGTGACAATCCCTCCCCCCCCCCAATGGTTTTAAGCTGGTATTTCTCTGCAGCAGCAAGAAGAAGCATCTGGACTCTGACATGTGCAGACCCAAGTGAGGGTCTCTCTCTCTCTCTCTCTCTCTCCATTCCAGCTTACAAGCTACAAATCCTGCCTGTTGACTGACCACCTTTGCATACCCATCTAGTTCATTAATGTCCTTTAAGGAAGGAAATCTGCCGTTCTTAACTGGTCTGGCTTACATGTGACTCCAGACCCACAGCAATGTGGTTAACTCTTAATTGCCTTCTGAAATGGCCTAACAAGCCACTCAGTTGTCAAGGGCAATTAGGGATGGGCAACAAATACTGTCCTTGCCAGTGATACCCGCATCCCATGAAAGAATAAAAACAAAATACTCCAGCTATAAGCAGAAACCCCATTGGAGGAAATCATCTGCATCGCTGTCACCAAGAGACCGACTGAATCTGTCATCTATCTCTTCAATCTAAAAGCCTCAGGACCAATGAATTCAGCTAGAAGCCAGCCGAATCACCAAACTCCATAGACTATAAACCTTTATTTTCCTATGGATTCTAACTCAATTAATCTTCCTTTCCCACTCTCACCTATTTGTGTAAACCTCGAAAGTGTGTGTGAATGAAAGTTGGCACGTAGTTTATTACTTTAATTAGTTTGGTTTATGTACAATAAAGTTAACCTCTTTCTTTGTTAAACTCAAAAAAACCTGTCTGATTGGTTCTTGTTATAATTATATATTTTTAATGCAGATTTATTTAATTAACTTTAATTAAATTTCCCCAGCTGCTGTGGTGAGATTTGAACAAGTCTCCAGATCATTAGTCCAGGTCTCTGGATTATTAGTCCAGTAACATAACCGCTATGCTACCATATGCCAGTCTTCTGTAGACCTGGAAAAGCTAGTCAGAGCTTGTTCAATGTGAGCTCCAATTAGTTGTTGACTAATTTTAGATCTGTATCCTTAAACAGGCAATAGGCTCTTCATTGGCATATTCATGGAGCCTAATTCCAGGGATGCTTGAATATCACCTGAGCCAATTTGGCAGCAGATTTACTATAGGCGTTTTTGGACGGTTGGATATTACTGAGCAAAAATGGATCTTTTCCCCCCATTTCACTGCCAAGAATCAGTTGCAACAAGGTACAAAATCACCCCTACAATTGGCGCACACTATTCAAAGAATACTGAATGAAATGACATTGATCCCTTCTGGAATAACCTGAAACTGTTCAAGGTGGATGTTAACCTTATACCTTGTAGGTCAAGTGCCTGCCCCATTTCATTATTTGTACTTGATTCTGAATAATCGAAAGTTATAATTTAATATATTTGCATGGTAAGGTTAGTGATTGCTGAATTTTTTGTTTTCTTTGTGGGAGGAAAGTATGCGCATTAACCTCCTTGTCAAAACGAATGTCTAAGAATAAAGGCGAGAAATTGCTTTTGAACTCTATCATGAGGTAACTGTGCCTGCCAATAATTTAGTGCCTGTTCTCTAGGACCTCTTTGGTATAATAGTTCTGTAATCGGTTTCTTACATTTTATTGTGCAGTAAATGGATTGATAGATTAGGTTCAGAGCCAGTGAACCAAGGCTTTGGAGGTTTGCTGTAGGAATTTAATACACTTTAATGTTATTCCTGGGCCATTGTCAGTGGAAGGAGATGAGCCGGATTATTCAAGAGTAAGTGGGGTGCCATAATTCCCATCTGCCTCATTCATCCAGCACAGACTTTCAGACTTCTGCACTGTGTGATGTGCATTATTGTAGAATGCTGATGGTGGTCTCATCTGGTTACTGTTAAATATGGATATTCAATAATGGAGTTAAATATATGTAACCAAGCAAGCCACTCCAGTGTTGATTCCAAGTATGCATTGATTGGTTTCACTGTTAATTTTGCACGCTAGTAAAAGAGGGGCTGAAAAATAAATGCGGGTTAAATTAAATCAAATATTTTCAAACAGTGGCCACCGAGAGAGGCCTTTAGCAGGTGCATGGCTTGAATGCTCATGTGGAGCATGTAACAGATGGATGTACAATAACTGCAACACACCAAAGTCATGGCAAGGTCACAGTTCACATTCAGAAGCTTGTTTTGACAATGTTAGTACAAATTTCACTGACACTAATACTATCAGGTTAATCAAAGTTATGAAACAATCTTTGTTCCAATCCCAATTGTACTGGATTTGCTTTCCATACTGACACAATCAATCATAAGAATAGCAAATCCTTGGAAACCACATCACTATATCTGTATGACGTAGACTCACTCAACTATAGTTAAACATTCTTCCTTTTTCGTCTTTATTTACATAATATTAGATAACAATTTTTAATTAAATAATTATTAAAACTAAAGTACAAGTAAAATGTTTTGCAGGGTTCATTACAATAATGTAACATTTTTATTACTACTCAAGAAAATAAAATGTAAATGGATGTGTTGCATAAAATTTTGCATCTTTTCAGTCTGTTTAATATTTACCATAGCATGGATTGTCAAATTTCTTTATTGCCTTGCCAATAAAATCCCTATTCATCACACTCATGTATTTAGAACACAAAAGTCCGAGTGTATCAGGCCTGTGTCCTCAGTACCTTGCTCTATGGCAGCGAGGCCTGGACAACGTATGCCAGCCAAGAGCGACGTCTCAATTCATTCCATCTTCGCTGCCTTCGGAGAATACTTGGCATCAGGTGGCAGGACTATATCTCCAACACAGAAGTCCTTGAAGCGGCCAACACCCCCAGCTTATACACACTACTGAGTCAGCGGCGCTTGAGATGGCTTGGCCATGTGAGCCGCATGGAAGATGGCAGGATCCCCAAAGACACATTGTACAGCGAGCTCGCCACTGGTATCAGACCCACCGGCCGTCCATGTCTCCGTTATAAAGACGTCTGCAAACGCGACATGAAATCGTGTGACATTGATCACAAGTCGTGGGAGTCAGTTGCCAGCATTCGCCAGAGCTGGCGGGCAGCCATAAAGACAGGGCTAAATTGTGGCGAGTCGAAGAGACTTAGTAGTTGGCAGGAAAAAAGACAGAGGCGCAAGGGGAGAGCCAACTGTGCAACAGCCCCAACAAACAAATTTCTCTGCAGCACCTGTGGAAGAGCCTGTCACTCCAGAATTGGCCTTTATAGCCACTCCAGGCGCTGCTTCACAAACCACTGACCACCTCCAGGCGCGTATCCATTGTCTCTCGAGATAAGGAGGCCCAAAAGAAAAAAGAAAAAGAATTTAGAGATGTGTAAGGCCTGATTTTGAGAGACAGGCAGAAAATAGGTTCTGATGGCCCAATATGACTGCAGCTTGCCATAGAAGGGAATGTTGTGGTGGTGTCGGTAAAGTTGACTAATTGTTCACAGTGTAAAAGTGGAGACATGGATCACTTCGATGCTATAGGGTTGGAGTTCAGCTGAAGGAGGGTTTCCCTATTGGGGACCGAATGCCACCTTCTAGTAAAAACCAGCTCAAAGGCACAGGATTGCCTATCAAATCAATATGATTACCCTGTCCTCTCGTACCTTGCTGCAAATGAGGATAATGTGTGTTGGCCGTGCGAACAAAATAAAGGTGTGTGCTCCTCATTTTTGCACATGGTTTTCATGGGATGTATCAAACTTGGCACAGTCTGATGCTGGGAGTTGGCTCAGCCTCAGAGTTACTGGTTCAAACACTGTACATAACTATTTCATTTTGTATACACAGTCATAGCGTGCCTTTTCTTGCAAGTGGAGGTGGCAGCTGGGGAACAGCAAACATGCTGAGATGTTCATACCAAGGTACACCTCAACCTTTTGTGGGTTTCTCAGTGGGACCAGCAGCCACATAGAGGATGCTCCAGTTCTCCTCAGTACCATATCCACAGTGCTTCTTCTCCTTCAAATAACGTGGGCACCATTGAACATCACACACCAAAAAGCATCATGCTTGCCTCCCAGTAAGAGCTGCTGATGTGCGGAACAAAGTTACGATGGCTCGATACAACCTATACATTAATTGAGTGCAAACCCTTCAGGTTCATGAAGGTCATGGGATTGATATGAATAATCCTGATATCCATGGATGTTCCATGTGCAAGGTTTTGCAATTGAGAGATCCCTGTGACTTAGTAAAACCTTTGAGTCTTGTTCAGCTGATATGTCCTTTCCATAGTAACAGAGATGTTATCCCTTGCGAACACAATGCTTGTCACTTCTCTGATATATGTGCACACTGCAAACTGTCCAATATGATAGATGTATCATAAGCTGGTTTGAAAGGATCTGGCTGCATGAAAGCTTCATGCTTTCACTTCTTTGGAACATTCACTCATTTTGAAAGAACAGTCTGATCCAGATGTTGTGTGCAGATCATTGTGCAGCAAATGGCACGACTCTTTGACAGCCTATCTTGTAAAGTAGAAAAGGCTTGACTAATATTTATCCCTCAACCAACATCAGTGGGACGAAAAGAAGATCTGGTCATTTGTGTGACTGCTGTTTGTGGGGCTTGCTGTATGCCTGTTTGCTGCCACATTTCTTTCCATGATAACAGTACTTCAAAAGTACATTGTTGGCTGTGAAATATTGTGCAATATCCTATGTTGTGAAGGGTGGCATAAAAAATAGGCAGGCTAAATTGGGCCATGTAGCATCCGTTTTGTAGGTGCTACACGGCCAACTAAATGAGGTCTGAGAAGCGCACCACTTCTGACAGGGAGTGCGCAGGACACCATCTAGGTAAAGGGTTTTTAAGTACACCTCCCAACCGCCAGCAGCATGCAGAGCAGCGAGGTCAGTGTGCAATGATGATGTAAATCAGCTTGCAATGCTGATTTGAAGCCAACATTGCCATTTTTCAACTGCATACTCTCGCATTTGCCTATCTTAAACTTCATACAGCTGAACACAACATTAAACAGAATGAAGGATCTCCCTCGCTGCACTATTTAAAAGGACTATGAAGCACCTTCAGGTCAGATTCTGGGTTATTTCTTCTGGCTGCTGGTGCAATTGTACATGCTTTTGGAGGTTTCCTCTACTTGGCTAAAGTTTGTATAGTCTACAGGGTCTTGCAGTCCTTGTTTCACTATATCAGATATTGTGATGAAAATAGTTGCTTCCAGACTTGCACAGCCTGATGTGCCTCCCACCGGGAATTGTGCATAACTGAGAGAGTGAAGAAAGGCCATACAGAGCAGGACATGCAGCTACATCCACAGAGGGTCTTCATGGAGCAATTCATCTTCAGTGACGACCAGTGCATGAAACGTCTTCAGTTCACAAAAGCGGTTGTGAGGTTTTTTTCTTCGTTCATGGGATGTAGGCAACGGTGGCTAGGCCAACATTTATTGCCCATCCCTAATTGCCCTTGAGAAGGTGGTGGTGAGCTGCCTTCTTGAACCTCTGCACTCCTTGGGGTGTAGGTACACCAACATTGCTGTTAGGATGGGAGTTCCAGGATCTTGACCCAGTGACAATGAAGAAACGGCGATATAGTTCCAAGTCAGGATGGTGTGTGGCTTGGAGGGAAACTTGCAGGTGGTGGTGTTCCCACGCATCTGCTGCCCTTGTCCATCTAGGTGGTAGAGGTTGCGGGTTTGGAAGGTGCTGTTGAAGGAGCCTTGGTGAGTTCCTGCAGTACATCTTGCAGATGGTACACACTGCTGCCACTGTGCGTCGGTGGTGGAGGGAGTGAATGTTGAAGATGGTGGATGGGGTGCCATTGTCCCATGAATGGTGCTGCATTGTCCTGGATGATGTTGAGCTTCTTGAGTGTCGTTGGAGCTGCACCCATCCAGACAAGTGGAGAGTATTCCACCACACTCCTGACTTGTGCCTTGTAGATAGTGGACAGGCATTGGGGAGTCAGGAGGTGAGTTCTTCACTGCAGAATTCCCAGCCTCTGACCTGCTGTTGTAGCCATTACATTTATGTGGCTGGTCCCATTCCGTTTATGGTCAATGGTAACCCCAAGGATGTTGATAGTGGGGGATTCAGTGATGGTAATGCCACTGAACATCAAGGGGAGATGGTTAGATTCTCTCTTGTTTGAGATGGTCATTGCCTGGTACTTGTGTGGTGCAAATGTTACTTGCCACTTATCGGCCCATGCCTGGATGTTGTCCAGGTCTTGCTGCATCGGGACACAGGCTGCTTCATTATCCGAGGAGTCACGAATGGTGCTGAACATTGTGCAAATATTGCCTTTTTTCAGCTGGATACTCTCACATTTGTCTGCCTGAAACCTCACACAGCTGAAATCTGTCAACTATTGTGCTATAACTGCTTCCTCAAAGCAGGGCAAGCACCTCATCGCCTATAGCTGTCAAGGTGACCATGGCTTTTTATGCCTCTAGCTCCTTCCAGGCTGATGCTGGAAATATAAAGAGCATCTTGCAGTTTGAAGTCCACTGCTGCATAAGGGAGGCCACTGAGGCTCTTTATACAATGTGAAACACATCCATCTCATTCCCTCTTGCCAGAGACATGCAGGAGGAACGAGCACAAGAATTTGCGTGGATTGCAGGCTTCCCAATTGCGCAGAGTGCCATTGACTGCATGCATATTGTCTTCTGCACTCCCCATTTGAACTCAGCCATATTCGTCAACAGAAAAGCGTTCCACTTCCTCAGTGTGCAGCTGGTGTGCGACCACAGACAGCACAACATGCAGGTGAATTCCTGCTATCCTGGCAGCAGTCACGATTCTTTCATTTTGTGGCTGTTCTCTGTGCCACCTGTATTTGAAGCAGCACAACAAGTCAAAGGCTGTCTACTGGTTGACAATGGTTATCCCCTTATGAATGCAGTTGGGAACCCATGCACACGTGCACAGCAGGACTACAGTGAGAACAATGCTACCACAAGGAACATTATAGAGCACACCATGAGCATTTTCAAGCAATGCTTCGCTGCTTGGACTACTCTGGAGGAGCCCTGCAGTACTTACCTGAATGGATATCAAGATTTGTGGTAATATACTGAATGATGCACAGCCTGGCCATTATAAGGGAACAGTCCTTGCCACTATCTATCAGGTGAGAAGCTGAAGAGCACCAGGGGGACGAAGTGGAGGTGAAGGAGGAGTAAGTGCAAGAGGAAGGGTGGCTACAACGTAGACAGCCTCTTTCTGCCTGGGCTCTGCCGGATCAGATTATTCATGAGCAAAAGCAGTAACCTCAAATAAACCTCCCCATTCACCAACAGTCCCACACTCCATACCTTTCCCCTAACACTGGCCATCACATTGTGCTCTTTCTGGCAACACAAAAATAAAAACCACCAGCAAATTCAAATCCAATTTTATCACTCTGTAGTTTCTCCTTGTATGCATTATTTAATTACCCTTGTGTGCATTCTCTTTCTGCCTGTCTTCCTTGTGCCTTTACCTTTCCTAGTGCTCCTATGAGGTGCTTCCCCAATGACTGCAGCATGGCAGGTGGAAAGCTGCAGACCTTCACTTGAGGTGACTGCAGATGGCCTTGCAGGACACCCTCAAGCAACTCTGGGACTGTTGGCACTGGATACATAAAAGGATATGGGCCCTGACAACACACAGTACTGAAGACTTATGTTCCAGAACTAGTCATGCCCCTAGACAAGCTGTTCCAATACAGGTACAACACTGGCATCTACCTGACAATGTGGAAAATTGCCCAGGTATGTCTTGTTCGCAAAAGGCAGGACAAATCCAATCCAGCCAATTACCGCCCCATCAGTCTACTGTGAATCATCAGCAAAGTGATGAAAGGTGTTATTAACAGTGCTATCAAATGGCACTGACTCAGCAATAACCTGCTCACTGATGCTCTGCTTGGGTTCTGTCAGGGCCACTCAGCTCCAGACCTTGGTCCAAACATGGAAAAAAGAGATGAATTCCAGAGGTGAAATGAGAGTGATTGCCATTGACATCAAGGCAGCATTTGACAGAGTGTGGCATCAAGGAGTTCTAGTAAAATTGATGTCAATGGGAATCAGGGGGAAAACTGTCTGTTGGTTAGTCATACCAAGCACAAAGGAAGATGGTTAAGGTTATTGGAGGCCAATCATTTCAGCCCCAGGACATCGCTGCAGAGGTTCTTCAGAGTAGTGTCCTAGGCCCAACCATCTTCAGCTGCTTCATCAATGACCTTCCCTCCATCATAAGGTCAGAATTGGGGATGTTCGCAGATGATTGCACAGTGTTCAGTACCATTTGTGACTTCTCAGATACTGAAGCAGTCTGTGCCCACATTCAGCAAGACTTGCAACATTCAGACATGGGCTGATAAGTGGCATGAATGTTTCTTGCTTCTAAAGTGCCAGGCAATGATCATCTCCAACAAGAGAGAATTTTGCCATCATCCCTTGATGTTCATCGGCATTACCATCGCTGGATCCCCCACTATCAACATTCTGGGGGTTACTATTGACCAGAAACGTAACTTGACCAGCCATATCAATATGGTGGCTACAATAGGAGTTCAGAGGCTGGGAATGCTGCGATGAGTAACTCACATCCTGACTCCCCAAAGCCTGTCCACCATCTACCAGGCATGAGTTAGGAGCGCGATGGAATACTCTCCACTTGCCTGGATGAGTGTGGCTCTAACAACATTCAAGATACTCTACACCATCCAGGACAAAGCAGTCTGCTTGATTGTCACCCCATTCACCCCCTCCACCATTGGCGCACAGTGACAGCAGTGTGTACCATCTACTAGATGCATGCAGTAAATCGCCAAGCTTCTTCAACAGCACCTTCCAAACCTGTGATCTGTGCCACCTAGAAGGACAAGGGTAGCATGTGTATGGGAACACCACCACCTCCAAGTTCCCCAACCACGCCACAGATCATCCTGACATGGAATTATATTGCTGTTCTTTCACTGGCGCTGGGTCAAAAACCTGGAACTCCCTTCCGAACAGCACTGTGTGTGTACTTACACCATATGAACTGCTGTGGTTCAAGAAGGCAGATCATCAGCACCTTCTCAAGGGTAATTAGGGATCGGCAACAAATGCTGGCCTTGCCAGCGATGTCTACATCCCATGAACAAATTTTTTTTTAAAGTGCCCAGCTTCAGATTGCACCGTTTGACCTCAGCTGTAGCAATCTAGGCTGACTGGCTGACAGCTGGGAGCAGTATTATTGCCATCCTGACAGAGGACTGCAGGTTCCTGTTCCATGGAGCCACTGCCGCTTGACATTTTTTGCAGGCTTTTTGAGAGTTTTTCCAGTGCACCAAGACTTTGGTCTGTACATCCATCAGTGTTCTTCTGTAGCTGGGTCATTGAAGTTCTCATCTACTTCCTCTGTAGCAGAACTAGTGTGCACCCTCCTCCTCCAGCAAGCTGCCACCTATACAATCCTTTCTGTCTGTCCTGACTCCTACACACTTGTGCTCGGTGTCTCACCATGTGCAGATTTCTCCTCCATCCTAACATCTAAAATATATGCAGTTTCAGATTCTGAGCTGCTGGCTGCAAGTGTAAAATTGACTGATGGTGTCTCTTCTTCATTATTGTCATCATCTTCCTCCATTGACTGGAAGGTTTCAGTTCTTGGGTATCTGAAATGGAAAAGGAACAAGCGTTGGTTTGTGATGAGGGGAGAGGAGGAAGTAAGAAGGTGTGTGCTTACACCATCTACAGCTTGTGAGTCAGAAGAGATTCTGGGATCAGGGAGAAGGAGGATAAGTATGTGGATACCCTTATCATCGATCCCTTCAGTGCCTCCAGTGGCCACAACCTCCATAATGCTCCTTCCCATGATAGCCAGCAGTGTCTCTTTCATGGGGGTTAAAATGTGAAGGCGTTTTGTCCACCTCCAGTTATTTCCTGCTGTCTCATTTTGTGTGTCACCTTATCCTGCAAGAAGAGGTAATTGTATCAGTGAGTGTCCTACAAAATGTTTGGGTGATGCAGCTGTCATGTTTGAATAGCTATCAGTGCGTGTGAGGCTTGCCCCATTGCTAAGTGTGTGAGGGTGGGGTAAAGCATATGAATTGAAGGTTTGAGTGCTGATGGATAGAGATTGTTGGTATGTGAGTGATAGTGGTACAGTGAATTGAGCAGTGGGAGAGACTAATGGTGCAGTCGATAGGATATGCCACTTGAAGATTGAACTCACTCACCATGGCAACTCATGTCAGATCATTGAACTTCTTCCTGTGCTGCGTCCATGTTCTTGGAGCAACACTCTTGGCATTGACTTCTGCAGCAGCTACTTCCCACTGCCTCCTGAGCACACATCTCAAGAACGTCCTGCCCTCCTATGGATACAGGATATCTGCCTCCGTTTCTCCATGTCTTGCACTAAAGCCTCCAGTGCATTATCAGAAAACCTTGGTGTCTTGAATGTTCAGTCATTCTTCAATATATTAAGCATAGATTCAGTTCACAAAGGACTCCCACCACCAGCCACAATGCACCTCCACTTTAAGAGGTGCAGCCTGCCTTTATGTAACACTAGGCACTCATGATTTCAGGCCCCCTGCTGATGTGTGCCACCAGTGAACAGCATGGATAACACTGTCTGCCTGCAACAATCATGTAAAATAGCAGGCAGCACAAATTTTACATGTTGCTTGCAAAGCAATGAATGGGCGCGTATTAATCACATGCCGCGATCTCTGCGCCTGCTTTCAGAGGTTATCCAATTTAAACCACTCGTTCTTTTTTCAGTCATGAGCTAGATGGCCTCCACAGCCTTATCTCCACCTCCAGATCAATTAAGGAACTGCACCATCAAACATATATTTTTTTAAAAACGTCGGATCTCACCAACATAAGATTTTGAATTTGGTTATTTTGAAAATCAGTTATATGGTTCAATTACTAATGATGAATGCAGCCTTCTTTTTTTCACAGTTTAGCTTAAAATAATTAACCATTAAGTGAGGCTGTTAACACAAGAATGGATCAGATTGACTTTGCAGCCAATATTTCAATCATACTGAATTTGCATCTTTTGCTGTTTCGAGTCCACTATTGACCTGCCTTCAAAGGTACTTCAAAAATAAATGTTCGTTTAGACAAAGCAGTGACTGGGGAACAATATGCAGACTGTATAAAGACATGAATTGTGTTGTGAGGTAGGGATACTGAATGACTTTGTCTCATTTCCCACGTTTGTATGATCTTTTAAACTCTAATGGTACTTTTTCAACAGTTAATCAAAAAGTGTCCTATATAAGCCCTTCACAAGTTAATCACCTGATGAGGGATATCCTAATGTCAAAACATTTTTCAAAAAGAAATATAAATTGATTCAGCACTGGTAAATATCTTGACAGCAAATATTAGTTATTAATAAATCTGACATCTCCATAGACATTAGTTGTACACATTGGGATTTTTGACAGCTCACTGCTCCAAACAAAATTTGGCATTAAATTTCCTGCATTTGTCAATATCACGTTAACTCCAGCAGCCACTTTGTACAGTGGGATTTTTTAATACAATTCCACTTCGTGGAGCTATCTTGATTTTTGCTGCCTTCCAGCAGTTTTGTTGCAGCTTATTCCTATCAAATTCTTGTCTATATAATAGTATCTGGAAAATTGCTTTTTTCTTTTATAATTCTTGCTTTCTGTGACGAAGTGAAATTGATGAAATTATGAGCTAGATATTAAATTAAGCCAGACAAAAACACTGACAGAGCGAAGACAACCTCAATCAAGGTGATGGTTTGTAAAGCAAACTAAAGAGCTGGCTTTTCCACTGGGCTCCTAACCTGTCCTTGTCGCCAGCACACCATCCAGCACAACGTTCCAGGAGGCGGCCTCCTAATTGGCCTCCTCGGCACTTGGGCGGGCTCCCGATACAACAGGCCCCATCTCTGCCTCCAATCCTGTTTCCATGGGACCAGGAAAACCCAGCCCAAAGAATCACAAAGTCAAAGAATAATTTCAACTTGGAAACTTGTTAGAATGAACAAATCAAAACTGCATGAAACAACAATTTGCATTTATATGGTACCTTTTGAGTAGTACCACATCCCTAGGTGCTTCACAGGAGTGTTATGAGTGTTATCAAACAAAAATTGACACCAATCCACATCAGCAGATATTAGGATGCTGGGAGGTTTTAAGGAATGTCTTAGAGAAGGAGAGAGACGTCTAGAGTCAGAGGGTGAAAACAATAGCTTTTCCCCAAGAGAGTGATTCTGATTTTCAGCTGAAGTGGAAGAAACTCCAATTTCTGCTCCTTCGGGTTATAAACTGATCTGAATTTACTGTAACTGCTAACATTAAAGAAACATTACCTGAGTGAGCCTAAGTCCATTGCAGCAAAGTCATAATGTGATCTCAGCCTCTGGCAAACTGGCGCCTGTGGTGTCCTATCCTCTGCCCTAGCTCCTGCCTACCTGTGGTCAGTGATTCATCACAGGAAGACTTGTCCTCTACACTCCTCTCTAAACTAGATGTGGTGCTAATCTATGAGCTGGTGCTTCCCATGGGCAGGTAGTGTGATCCTGCATCTTCAGGAAGGCTGGCCTCCTCTTCCTTCAGTGGCAGAGAGGCACCACCATTTTCAGCACCTGAATTGGAAGAGAAGGACGAAGGTTAGCTTTTAGAGTGATGGTAGAGCAGAGAGAGATGAGTGGCTGCTGAAGGCAGCTGCTGTTTCTCTTGCAGAATGTGTAGGATGCAACAGATGTAAGCAGGGGAAAAAAAATTAGGGTCTGAAGAAACCCTGCGCAATGCCTGTTCCAGCATTGCCACTCACCACAGCTATGATGCGCCACTTGCCTGGGTTGACCAGCATGATTTTTACAGAGGGGAGAGGGTGTGCGGGCGACATCAGCCTCCTCTGGTCATATTCTGTGCATGTTGTGCATAGCCATCTCCCACAAGAGAGAAGAGAACATGTTAGTGACTTGAAAATGTATCTGTTACGAACAGTTTGTAGGTTATGGCTTGTGAGTTGCAGGTAGTTTGTTTTGTTTATTCGTTTCATGGGATGTGGACATCGCAGGCAAGACCAGCATTTGTGCCTATCCCAAATTGCCCTTGAGAAGGTGGTGGTGAGCTGCGTTCAGGAATCTCTGTAGTCCATCTGGTGCAGTTACACCCACAGTGCTGTTAGGGAGGGAGTTCCAGAATTTTGATCTAGCGACGATGCAGGAATGACAATATATTTCCAAGGCAGGATAGTGTGTAACCTGGAGAGGAACTTGCAGATGGTGGTGTTCCCATGTGTCTGCTGCCCTTGTCCTTCTGGGTGAAAGAGGTCGCAGGTTTGGAAGGTGCTGTCAAAGGAGGTGTGGTGATTTGCTGCAGTGCATCTTACAGGTGGTACACACTGCTCCCACTGTGCGTTGTTGGTGGAGGGAGCAAATGTTGAATGTGGTGGATGGGTGGCGATCAAACAGGCTGCTTTGTCCTGGATGTTGTCAAGCCTCCTGAGTGTTGTTGGAGCTGCACCCATCCAGGCAAGTGGAGAGTCTTCCATCACACTCCTGACTTGTGCCTTTTAGATGATTGACAGGCATTGAGGAGTCAGGATGTGAGTTACTTGCTGCAGAATTCCCAGCCTCTGACCTACTTTTCTAGCCACAGTATTTATGTGACTGGTCTAGTTCAGTTTCTGGTCAATGGTAACCCCAAGGATGTTGATAATGTGGGATTCAGTAATGGTAATGCTGTTGAATGTCAAGGGGAGATGGTTAGATTCTGGAGATGGAGATCGCCATTGCCTGGCACCTTGTGTGGTGCAAATGTTACTTGCCACTTATCAGCTAAAGCCTGAATGTTGTCCAAGTCTTGCTGCATGTGGACACGGACTGCTTCAGTAACTGAAGAGTTGTGAGTGGTATTGAACATTGTACAATCTTCAGTGAATATCCCCACTTCTGATCTTATAGAAAAATAGGAGCAGGAGTAGGCCATTTGGCCCTTCGAGCCTGCACTGCCATTCAATATGATCATGGCTGATCATCCAAACTCAGTACCCTGTTCCTGCTTTCTCCCCGTATCCCTTGATCCCTTTAGCCCTAAGATATGTATCTAACTCTTTCTTGAATATATTTAATGATTGGCCTCAACTGCTTTCTGTGGTAGAGAATTCCACAGGTTCACCACTCTCTGGGTGAAGAAATCCCTCCTCATCTCAGTCCTAAATGGCTTACCCTTTATCCTTAGACTGTGACCCCTGGTCCTGGACTCCCCCGCCTTCGGGAACATCCTTCCTGCATCTAGTCTGTCCAGTCCTGTTAGAATTTTGTAGGTTTCTATGAGCTCCCCTCTCATTCTTCTAAACTCTAGCAAATACAAGCCTAACTGACCCAATCTCTCTTCATACGTCAGTCCTGCCATCCCAGAAATCAGTCTGGTGAACGGGAGAAGGTCATTGATGAAGCAGCTGAAGGTGGTTGTGCCTAGGACAGTGAGGATAGGAGGAGAATAGAGAGGAGTAAAGTGGATTGCAGTGATTATAGGTGTGTGAACTGAAGCAGGGAGAAAACTGTTGAGTAGTGCAGCTGTAGGTGTGTGGACAAAGTAATTGAGAGGGAAGGTTCTTACTTTAGCAACTCTGGGGAGGTCATTGAACTTTTTCTGGCATTGAAACCAGGTCCCTTGGAGCTAAGCTCCTGACATTGACCTCAATATCCTCTTCCCAATGGCAGCAATGGTGGTTCCTGGAGTACTTTCTGTCCCCCAGGGGAAACGGGATCTCCCTCCTCTTGTCCACTGCCTTCAACATTGCCTCAGACCATCTGGGTGTCCTCTCTGGACCTCCTGTAGTCATGTTTCCACTTGTGAACTTTCCCTGCTGTCTGCAACCACAGTGCACCACTGCTTTAAAAGATGCTGGCTACCTTTTAAGTGGCATCAGTAAAACCTGATTGCCAGCCTTCCCCTCTCCACAATAAGCATCACAGGTGGAGCTGGCTGTACACATGACCACTTTTTACAGGGCGAGCCTCTACCTCCGATAGCAATTGCATGGTGGTGGTGTTGCCTTTGGAAATTTGGCTGACATTGGAAGTAGATGCCAAAGCCACCTCTTTTGGTGGTGCCCACTGCCTTCAATGCCAGTAATGATGTCTAGTTAAAATTGACCATTTGACAACGACTTTATTTATTCATGGGATGTGGGCATCACTGGCAAGGGCAGAAATTATTGCCCATGCCTAATTACCTATGAGAAGGTGGTGGTGAGTTGCCTTCTTGAACTGCTACAGTTCATGTGGTATTGGTATAGTGCTGTTATGTAGGGAGTTCTGGGATTTTGACCCAGCAATGTTGGAGGAATGGCAATTATATTACCAAGTCAAGTGTGCGACTTGAAGGGGAACTTGCAGATGGTGGTGTTCCCAAGCATCTGTTGCACTTGTCAAGATATTGTCTTAAGATAATTCGGTCAATGTAAAGTCCCATTGATTTGGGAAATACCTTCCCCTGCACCTTACAAGGTAACTATAGAGTTATTGTGTGATTTACAACACCAGCATTAAAGGATTCGATTGGCACAATGATAATCTGACATCATCTTAAACTGACAATATTGGTAATTATTGCAGATATGAAGCAGAAGTTAGTTGTCTGTAATGCTGCATGCCTTCTTGCCATATGGTTTTCATACACACTTTTTAAATTCACACCTACCATACAATTAAACTATGATATTCACTGGGATTGGACATAGGGTAGATGGTCCATGTTATTGAAAATAATAGTACCAATCGATGCAAACTGATTTGTTTTTGATTGGTACAATTCCTTCAGAAAGATATTGATCCCACACTAGCCACAGAGTAATGTGATCAAATGTTGATCCAGTTGAAACATTGATAGTTGTCGATATAAGTGAAGTGTCTCTATAACCATGTTTTTCTTGCAGCATATTTCATTCAAATAAATTGGATATAAAAGTTTTTGTGCAAGTCAGTGTGTCAGCTACTTATAAATCTGTACATCAGATCTTTAAGCAGCTTTATAGGACTATATTCTTTATTGTTTTGCTTGTGTGGAGGTTTATAGATATATATTAATTGAAAAAAGCTTACATTTATAACAAAGTAATGTCATTGTCTCAAACTTTTTAACATGCTGTGATACTTTAAAATGCAGTAACTTATATAGGCAGATACAGCTTCTGTTTTGTTCGCATGATCCCACAAATCAGCAGTAAAGTGAATAAGAGCTTAATATGGTACGAATTGAACAGAACCTGTAAAATATTTTCAACGGAATCTTTACCATCCACCTGAGCTACTAAAATAGTTGGAATCTTAGTACAACATTTAAAGGGCAGCACTTCTAACATGGCAGCATTGCCTTAGTACTATAGTGGAGTGTTTGCTTAGTTAATACATTCAAGTCATGTTGGGGGACTTGAACCCTCAATATTCTGAACCCAGGTTGAAAGGCCATCAACCGAGCCAACTTGATGCAGTAACTGAGTAAAGAGTGCCTTCTTTGGGAGATAATTGGGTAACAACAATTACTGACCTAAAAATGAAAGTTTTACTGCCAGAAATGTTCAGTGTTTTTGAATAAATGAGCACCGACATACTGGTGGAGCATTGGAGAAATGTTAACTGGAAGCAGGACTCAGGTAACCGCCAAATGCTTCTGACCTTGGCAGCTTGTGGCACGGGGGTTTTTAACTATTGGGCCTCATCTGCATGCTGCGGGAAGCAGCAACTGGCCAGTGGGTGGAAGCAGACGTCTGGGCAGCAAGAGGCTAAAGAGCACCAAAGGAAGGCCAACTGGCACGAAGGTAAGTGGTGGGATGTATTCCTATTCCTACTGCCCCACCCCCCAACCAAGGAATGTTAACCCTAGATGGACTCTTCTGGTCCCGGATCCAATTCCCGCTGTCTTTACCTCCAGGGAAGCCCCGCTCAAGCCAGAACTACATTTGCAGGCAATGCCAAATAACAACATTGGACTCTGGTCTGCTTATTTAAGGAGGGATCTTGCTGGCTTTACATGGTTGCTTTTGTTGGCTGCTGAGAAGAGCAGGTTGAAATGGAAGATGCTGGAATCGGTGGGGGATATCAATGGTAAGTTACTTGTTGATTTTAACTGCTGACCAGCACAGTTTCTGTTGGTTGGGTAGAATTAAAATTGTGCAGTGCTTCTCAAATTTTCAGACAGACTTATCATCCTTCGCAATACTAAGACAGTTCTGAAATTTCAATATGGTGATTTTTCCTTGGGAAGATACTGGGCAGTGGTTTCTTTCTCTGCCCTCTGGGAATTATAGTGATATTGTTCCAGGTTTGTAGACACAATTGTTGATACTTTGATTTACATACAAATCACTAATTTCTTTGGTCCTAACCAGCAATCTGGGCAAACGCTGAGAGCAAGAGACAGGAAGAAGATTAGAGTATAAATCATGGTATTCCAGTGGTAAGAATCCTTTTCTGTTGAAGAACATTTAATCCTCAATAAGAAGTGAGTGCAGAAAAATTGGATGAGTTGGGGTTATGAGGCTCTCACATTTGTAGTTTCTTGATTCATGTTCACATTTATCATGGACTGTTTCTTTGAAACAGAAAGAGAAGGAATCCCACAATTGCTCAACGGTAACCAATCCAATTTTTTAAAGATTTGTCACATCTTGAAGATTTAATGTTCTAAAGAAAGGCATGTAGACTTTTGGAATACCATAATTTACAGTGCTGCTATAGTAATAATTGCAATTATTATGCTTATGGTTCAGCTTACAGAGAACTGGGTTAGGCCAGTTGATCTGACCATAAAGAACGAAGAGGCACAATGGTTTAGATTTTCCACCCATTGACAGTGAATGGATGGAAGATTTAGCCCAAAATTTATTTCCAACAAGGATCAACTAAAGCAGTATTACAGGACAAACTTAGTTTGGGGAAAAATTTGAGATACACAAGCCTACTTTTAACCCCTCATGCCTAATGAAAATGGAATGTATGGAAGGTTAAAATATAGGCAGCATGATACTCACTGCATCACCACATAACATTTTAACAGGTGCATTTCCAGGCAGCTTGTGAGGGCCTCTTTGAGTTTCAAAAGTCGGGGTCTGCTGACATCATTCAGGTCTTTTTTAACCTCCAGTAGCCGGGGCAGGCCTCACCAGTGGAATCCAGTGCTGAGGAGCAGCAGGACAAGAAGAGGATTGAAAAGATAAGTTCATCTTAATAGATTACGGTTTTCTTGTGGGCTTGGAAAAGCAAGATTGATTCTCGGTCCCCACAAGAAGTCCTCGGACATCCCTAAGCCTAGGCTTCCCACGATCACTGTGGACCCATCCTAGACTGCCTGCCTGTTAGGGTCACCTCACTGATGTTTGGATAGGAGTCATGCCTTATTTAGATGAATGAGGAGAGAAGATACATGGTCTGGGCATCTCATCGGTGAGCCAGTGCAAGTCTGATGCTCGGCCTGTGCCCCGAGTTAAAATCAAGGCTATTGCTGTTAAAAAAAAAAAATGGCATAATGTAGCTTTTTGGTTCTAGTTTTAAGTAACGATGAATTTCTGATTTTCAGAAGCAATGAAGTATGCAATATTTTAAGCCATTTGAGGTGACAGTATTTTTCAACTGTTATTTACGTGCATTAGAGTGTTAGCTTTGATCGTCTAGCTCTAACTATGTGCCCACTGATCTGAAAAGTGAATTGTTGTGTGATAATGAATATTATTATTTAGTTGAAAGCCTTGCTGAAAAATCTTCCCACATTAGTTTGACTTGTTTCTTCTTGACAGAAGGGATTTTTTTTCCTTTTTCTTATTCTTCAGAGAAAAGTTGTAAAATGACAACAGGAATCAATTCGTGGTTGAACCTTATTTTTGTATCTGATACATTTTGCAGAGAAAATAGCTTAAATCAAAAAATATATTTTTGATGTGGATTAGTCTCATTACCTGAATTGTGCTAGTGCATAAATATCTTGCTTTGTGTTTGTTAGCAGATCAATATGATGCTGAGGGAAGATCTATGAAAACATGATTTCAAATCATTTGCTCACTAAAAACAGCCAGTCCACAAGTACATGCATCAAAACCAAGGCAGTTTACCTTAACCTAAGTATTTTTTTTAGTTAATAGCAATAATTATTTTGAATCATTGACCTATATCCTGATTATTACCATGATCAGACTGGATTAATTCCATAATGCAATCAGGCTAAGCATATGTAACTTAATCATGACTAGGCCCTCTGTTTTACTGTGAGGGAAACAAATTATGTTTTATTGCATGGGATGAGGCAATTCTGAAGCTATCTGGTCATTATAGTCTGCGAATGCATCCAGCTATAATTAGGCCTATTTGTTTATGGGAACATAATTCCCAGCTGAAAGCCACAGTCCCACTAGTGCAATTTAGGCACACAGGACTTGGAAATTGGGTTTTTCACAGTGCCTGCAACAATCCTCCCACATTTTCAGGTCAAACATAACACCATGTAGGTTATGCATCATTTCAATAATTTAATCAGTGCATGATACATGTCAATCTGAGCCTGTATTTTTTTCATCATTTATGACCAGATTATACCGTGTATACAGCCAATTCATGTGGCATAAACTGAAACAGAAATTGCCTGCTTGATTTTCAAGGGGCAAAAGATTTTACTGATTTTTTTTTGACAATGACTTTTTCATTTATTTTTAATATTTTTCTGTGTTTTTCCTTGTATTCAGTTTTTTGGTTTGGATTTGGTTTTTTTTTTGGCATTGCAATATGTTTGGATTATTGATATGAACACAAAAGTGAAGTAATTTTGTCTGAAAAATTACAGGGAAATCTTAACAAATTTTTAAGCAAAGCAGGATATTGGCTGAAGAAAAACAAATCACAAACTTGAAAAAGAACTCTTACAATGCAAACTCCTCACTCCAGCTCTGTATAGAGCTGTATACAGTTGTATCAATCTGCTGCAGAAAAATCCAATAAGAAGAAAACTGGATGGACCACCTGGCATCGACCTAGGCATCAGAACCTACCTGCCCAGTCAACCCTGCGAAGTCCTCCTCACTAACATCTGAGGACTTGTGCCAAAATTAAGAGAGCTGTCCCATAGACTTGTCAAGCAACAGCTTGACATAGTCATATTCAAAGAATCATAGCTTACATCCAAAGTCCCAGGCTCTTCCGCCAGCCCTAGATATATTCTGTCCCTCCAGCATTACAGTCCCACCAGAGGTGGTGGCACGGTGGGATACAGTTGGAATGGAGTGCCCTTGGAGACGTCAACATTGAGCTGAATTTCCCAGGCCCATTGATGACAGGCTGGGAGGGGGGAGGGCTGACAAAATGGTGGGGGAATATGTCGGGAGGGGAGCCTGACATCGTCCCACCATCATTCCATATTGCCAGCAACGGGAAAGTTGCCAGCACAGCCATCCACCAGGTGTCGAATTGAGCCACTTAAGTGGCCAATTAAAGGCTACTTCCCACCTCCATGGGCATTTTGCCCGTGTCTTAATGGCATGTCGCTGCATGGGGAGACCACCCAGTTTCCTTCCAGTGGGCTCAGGGTGAGGGGTGGGTCCTCATTTACAGGCACTCCATGGCCCACGTAGGGGCCCCCTGGCAGCAATGGCGGCCCTTGAGGCAACAGCACCATTGGTGCTCAACTTCCCTCCCCCACCCCCCAACCCTGCCATCATTGGGGCCTGCCTGCCTGGCCCCAGCTGCCCCCAACAACACTTACCCCTCTTCAAAGGCACCCTTCCATGAGGCAGCCTCTCTCTCGTGTTACAGCCTTAGCAGTGGACATCGCTAGCTGTGGCGCTGCTGAGCTGCCAACCCTCTGACAGAATTGTGAAGACAGTTCAATGCATCATCATATTTCAGTTGTTACGACCAGGTGAGAAAGGTGTCTAGGGGTCCCTTTCAGCCTTCACCTGGTCTTACACTATCAGGGTTCTGTTTTTAAACACTGTGTTTTGAGCTCCCCCTTGGTCAATCCTTGTTCACTGCTTTCCAATTATAAGGCAAAGAAATGAGCACAACCAGGCTTTCTTAGGTTTAAGGAAGAAAAGTGAAATTTATTCAAACTTAAACTCTAATTCGGTTAACGCCTATGCATACACGCCACACTCCACGCTAGCATACGTATGCACATGCAAATAGAGACAGAAAAGAGCAGAAGAAAAATAGTGGAGAACACAAGAAGTAGGAGCAGGAGTAGGCCATTCAATAAGATCATGGTTGATCTGTCCGAGGCCTCAACTCCTGTTTCGAGCCTGCTCAGTATAACCCTCGACTCCCCGAGATTTCAAAAATCTATCTACCTCCTCCTTAAATACAATTAGTGACCTAGCCTCCACAACTCTCTGCGATAGAGAACTCCAGAGATTCACCACCCTCTGAGAGAAGAAATTCCTTTGCATCTCAGTTTTAAATGTGTGCTCCCTTATTCTGTATCTATGTCCCCTTGTTTGAGACTCCAGCTCCAATGACCCGGGTTCAATTCTGGGTACTGCCTGTGTGGAGTCTGCAAGTTCTCTCTGTGTCTGCGTGGGTTTCCTCCGGGTGCTCCGGTTTCCTCCCACATGCCAAAGACTTGCAGGTTGATGCGTAAATTGGCCATTAGCAATTGCCCCTAGTATAGGTAGGTGGTAGGGAAATATAGGGACAGGTGGGGATGTGGTAGGAATGTAGGATTAGTATAAGTGGGTGGTTGATGGTCGGCACAGACTCGGTGGGCCGAAGGGCCTGTTTCAGTGCTGCATCTCTAAACTCCCCTACCAGTGGAAACACATTCTCAACATCTACCCTGTCAAGCCCCCTTAGAATCTTATATATTTCAATAAGATCATCTCTCATTCTTCTAAACTCCAATGAATAATGGCCGAACCTGTTTCGCCGTTCATCCCAGGAATCAGCCTAATGAACCTTTTCTGAACTGCCTCCAACGGTAGTATATCCTTCCTTAAATACGGGGACCAAAACTGTATGCAGTACTCCAGGTGTGGCCTCACCAACACCCTGTACAGTTGTAATAAGACTTCCCTATTTTTAAACTCTAACCCCCTCGCAGTTAAGGCCAAAATTCCATTTGCCTTCATAATTACCTGTTGCACCTGCAAGCTGACTTTTTTTGTTTCCTGTACAAGAACACCCAGATCCCTCTGTACTGCAGTATTTTGTAGTCTTTCTCCATCTAAGTAATAATCTGCCTTTTTATTCTTCCTACCAAAGTGGATTACCTCACACTTTCCCACATTGAACACCAGGAGAGGTTTGAGGCAATCTGTGAAGAGGGGTTTTTGTTACTGTGCTTCGAGCTCACTGTAGTCCTTGCTTGTAGCCAGATCTTGGTTTTTGTTGGGGCCCAGTATTCTTCTTAAATTTGTTCACTGTAGGAGACTTTTCTCTCTCAGGGTTCATATGTCTTCAATGGATTCCAAAGCTGGTGAGAGAGATGAGAGCAGACAGGAGAGGCTGCGGCAAACGAGAGGTCATATCAATTTAGGAGCAAACAGCTTTCTGAGTTCAAATTCTCTATGAGGCAAATTCAAAAAAAAACCTGCAAGTCAGTTAGTCATGTGACTAAATTGGTCTGACCATGTCTGTTTGTGTATTCAGCCATCTTAGCAGTCAACCTGGAATGCTAGCTTCTCCACGTTCAATGTCTGGTAATCAAAACTTCATCATGGATTGAATGTATCAGGGAATGGTCTTTTGTCCCTTTTAAGCACTGTCTGTAAATATGCAAATGTCTTTCCAGTCAAGGGTCTGGTGTTGCTTTCTTTTAAAAAGCAAGTTCTTTCTTTACTCCAGTCACAGTTTTAAAAAAAATCAATGTTTATATGGTGAAATTAATGTGCCTCATTTTTGGTGGGTGGGGCCCTGCATGACACAGTATTGATTGGATCACTGATTAATGAATCATAGGCCGGAATTTTGCGCCACCCCAGCGAGCCAGCTGGTGACAGGGGCAGTGACATCAAATTGAGCGGGAGACTTCCTCACCCGCCCCACTTTATGTGGGACGGGGTTGGGGGGGGGTGGGCACCACTTAAGGGCCTTCGCCCGCCTCCACGGGGATTTTACCTGTGGCAAGTGGGCGTCCGGGAGCTGTGAAAGACCGCCCAGTGAAAGCTGGTGGCCTCTCAGCGCCCCGGGGGTGGGCCCTGACAACAGGCACAGGGTGCCCGACTGAGGGCTGCCCCCACTTCCCCAACCACTCCCAGGCCCCGAGACACTCCCCCCTTCCCCCCACACGACCACCCTTGCCTCGCTGGGGCATGACCAATCACAACGGCGAGGCAACCCTAACTTACCTGCAGTCCTGGCTCCATATCCTCAGCTGGGCTGCAGTCCCAGCAGTGTCCACCGTTCCCGGTGGCACTGCTGGGACTAAGAGCTGCCAACCCGATGATTGGCTGGCAGCTCAATGAGGCGGGACTTCCTCTCTCAATTGGGAGCCTCGGAACAATTAAAGCCCGAGGACCTGTAAAATGCAAGATGGATCCCCGGGCCAGCCGGAAGCAGGTTCGCCCGTCGGTGGCCAGCTCCTGTCTGCTGACGTAAAATCCAGCCCATAGTTAGGTTCGGTTTCTGAAACTGATATAAATTGAATTTAATCTAGGCTTAAACTACTGAGATCACAGACAATTTAACAGCATTGAATAGCCAGTCTATTGAATAGATTAAAATCTCTCGCTCAAATTTAATTGCCCCTATATGGCAGAAACAGGGTAAGTAGGTAGTTAAAATAAGACAAGTCTCTTTCCCCCCTTCCTGGTTATTTCATGTCAGGTGGAAGTCTGCGGAGTTTTAATTTTAAATGAGGCCCTACCCTTAAGATCATCAAGGTCTCTATCCCTGGTTAATTGCCCATTCCAGGCCCCTTGCACCCTTTCCACCCCCCCCCCCCCCCCTGTCAAGACGTAAGTACTGGTGGTTAGAAATGTCTCCAGAACTTAGACGACCATGTCCTTATGTGCAGCATTGCTGGGCTGATTTCTTGTTCTATGGGATGGTGGTGTAGCTTCTGGATTGCTGGGTTGATGAACCCCACCCCTTTGATTGCAGGTTTATCTGTTCTATTTGAATATTCTACTCCAACTGAATCCATCTTACGTACAAGTGACTGTATCTGAAATTGTTTGCTTAACTCTCACCTTCCTTGATCTCCAGCAACTTACATAATTAGATAACATACTTATCTCTGCCCTTTAATGGCTGGCATAGCCATAAAATATGACTGCTAGAACCCCCTACTTTCTGCCCTGAATTTGCCTAGTATCCTTCTACATCTGCTAGGGAAAGATTACTAAAGTAGAGGACCACAGAGGACAAAGAATCTACATCTAAGACAAAGGGAATCTACTTTTCACTAAACAAGGAGAATCTGTGAGTATCTTCGAAGATGTGTGCCAAACACCTTACATGCCTTAAAGTCAAAGAAAAACCCTTTCCCTTCATTTGAGCAGTCTGGTCAATGTGCCATAGGGGTCACATCTAGCATCCATGTAAGTGTCCTTGAAAAGACCTCTAAGTTAATGAAGATACCCAGGCATGTCAAGTCACACTTTTACTCTCTAGCTCCACAGTCTTTTCTTTAACATCATTTCCTACACAGGAACGGATAAACCATGACATATTTATGTCCCACTGACGAGCTATGTCAGGGCCTGGACCTTCAAAATGGACTTTTGTCACTTGTACGGAATATTTTGTTTATACACACAAACCTCTATGGCTTAATTGGCTTTAGAAATTTCCATTATTTTAATTAGTTTCAATTTCCCAGCAGTCAGTTTAACAACCCCAGGGCCTGACCAGGTGTATCCTAGGATGCTATGGGAAGCAAGGGAGAAGATTGCTGGGGCCCTGGCAGAGATTTTTGTATCATCATTAGCCACGGGTGAGGTATTGGAAGACTGGAGGATAGCTAAAGTTGTGCCTTTATTTAAGAAGGGCAGCAGGGAAAAACCAGGGAACTACAGGCCAGTGAGCCTTACATCAGTGGTGGGAAAGTTATTGGAAGGGATTCTGAGAGACAGGATTTATATGCATCTGGAAAGGGATAGTCAGCATGGCTTTGTGCGTGGGAAATAATGTCTCACGAATTTGATTGAGTTTTTTGAGGAGGTGACCAAGAAGATTGACAAGGGCAGGGCGATGGACGTTGTCTACATGGACTTTAGCAAGGCCTTTGACAAGGCCCCGCATGGTAGGCTGGTCCAGAAGGTTCGAACACATGGGATCCAGGGTGAGCTAGCAAATTGGATACAAAATTGGCTTGGTGATAGGAGGCAGAGGGTGGTAGTGGAGGGTTGTTTTTCAGATTGGAGGCCGGTGACCAGTGATGTGCCACAGGGATCGGTGCTGGGCCCTCTGTTGTTTGTCATATATATTAATGACTTGGATGTGAATGTAAGGGGCATGATTAGTAAGTTTGCAGATGACACCAACATTGGTGGTATAGTGGACAGTGAAGAAGGTTGTCTAAGGTTACAACAGGATAAAGATCAACTGGGAAAGTGGGCAAGGGAGTGGCAAATGGAATTTAATGCAGACAAGTGTGAAGTGATGCATTTTGGGAAGTTAAACCAGGGCAGGACATATACAGTGAATGGCAGGGCCTCGGGGAGTGTTGTTGAGCAGAGAGACCTTGGGGTGCAAGTACATAGTTCCCTGAAAGTGGCAACACAGGTAGACAGGGTGGTGAAGAAGGCGTATACCATGCTTGCCTTCATTGGCCGAGTCATTGAGTACAAGAGTTGGGACGTCATGTTACAGTTGTACATAATGTTGGTTAGGCCGCATTTGGAGTACTGTGTGCAGTTCCGGTCGCCGCACTACAGGAAAGATGTGATTAAGCTAAAGAGGGTGCAGAAAAGATTCACAAGGATGTTGCCTGGTTTGGAGGGCTTGAGTTATAAAGAGAGATTGGATAGGTTGGGTCTGTTTTCCCTTGAGCGAAGGAGGCTGAGAGGGGACATGATAGAGGTATATAAAATGATGAGAGGCATAGATAGGGTAGATAGCCAGAGTCTGTTTCCCATGGTAGGGTTGAGTAAAACTAGAGGGCATAGATTTAAGCTGAGAGGGAGGAGGTTTAAAGGGGGATTAAAGGGGTAAATTTTTCACACAAAGAATAGTGGGTATCTGGAATGAGCTGCCTGAGGAGGTGGTGGAGGCAGGAACGATAGGGACATTTAAGAGGCATCTGGACAGGTACTTGAATGAGCAAGGCATAGAGGGATATGGAATTAATGCAGGCAGGTGGGATTAGTATAGATAGGATTCTGGTTAGCATGGACACAGTGGGCCGAAGGGCCTGTTTCTATGCTGTATAACTATGACTCTATAACGGACATCAATTTAGTTGCCACCTTTCAGCTAAAATTCTATTTTAAGAAATTTTTTTATGGCAAAGTACAAGTCATTTTTCTTCATTGTATCTCCTAGCCCATTGTTAAGAGGAGATAATATACCCTTTGTTACAAACTCAATAACACCTGATGCATGAGTCACCCAACACATAATGGCTGTCGAGTGCACACAAGATATTGCTAATATCATCCACTAGAGGTACTAAAATAATTAGTGTAGTTATACTGGCTACAATGGTGGAATAGTCCAGCCTGATTTGGCCTTTAATTTGAAGGGTATCTCAAACTGGTTAGCTTTAATTTTATCTCCAGCACTGACAAACATTAGGTTCGTTCATTGGGAAACAGTTGTCTTGACTTCCCAATTTATGTCCAATCGCAATTCCTTCTTGTTTATGGTTAAAGCTCCTAATTTAACCATCTCATTATTCCCATCCTTGCCTGAACCAAACACCTTTTCTCCTCTAAACTTGTACCTCATTTCCTTTAACCAACCTGTCACCTCCAGTATCAACTCTGGGTTCTAAATCACCTGTCCCTTTGTTGTTTTCCCCTCTGACTTTCCAATAGGACAGAATTCTACCAAGCTATTACCTGATTCTTTGGATAGAGTTCTTTACACTGCATTAATCCTATACAATGGCTATTTGTGGCTTTACTTTAAACATGGTCAACTACTTGTAATGCAACATGTAAGTAGATATCTATCCCTCCATCAAATCAGACTAGGGCATTTAATAAATGTTTCTTGGTTAGTCTACTTTGCTGAGTAGATTTCATTATTACTGAACTATGACCCATGCAAAATTTTGTTGAGTGGTGAATGAGCGGTACCAGCTGTTCATTAGACTTGCACTTGCCTATAGACTTTCTATGAGCTTTTGCACAGTAAATTTTGGCCAATTGTGAAACTTGACAACTAGGTAATTTTATCTCAATTAACTCACTGACTTATTCATGCATCTTCAGTGTGAGAAATTACATTGGAAATCTCAGCTATTATTCAAAGCAATACTTTCTAAAAGAGTTAATTCGGGGAACACATTTAAAGTGTCCAACACTGCAAATTGACTCATCGGTCACAATTTTTCAGTATATGGCAAAGGTCAGATCCAACTGCATACATCAGCCTTCCGGCAATCATAGGTCGAAAGCTACAATGTGAACAGGTAGCATTGTTAGAGAAATCTCCAAGCCTGTTTGTGAAGACTGAGACAAGGATGCTTTGGTGTAGATTGTTTATTGCTTGTCACAGAACTTACTTCTGCTATCCAAACACCAGCCAGTGCTGACTAGCTCTTCATTACATATGCACACTTCAATACAATTAACTAATTAACACCCAACACCTGTTCACCCTATTATCTTGAACAATTAGGTATTTATCATGCATTAACAGAACTTCAGACCCTAACATTCCCCTTTTTTCTTCAAATTAAATACATATACACACATACATATACACATGAAAAATAATGACATTTTTCTTTACACTATCATTAACTTTCAACAGCACTAGTATTAACATGCTGTATATTCCCCCATTTAAAAAAAAGTGTTTAAAGAAAAAGCGATTTTATCGTAAAAAATAATTCCCACCTTTTCCTAACTTATCATACCACAAAACAGCCTTCTTCGACAACATCCAACAATTTTTTCAAACAAGCACCTCTCTTAGTAAAACAATGACAACTGATGACTTGTGTCAACCCATTTTATTTTGGAAATTTCTTTCCAACATTTTTTATACTCGTGAGATCAATCCTCAACCTCTTTTCTGCGACACTTTGTTGAATGGACATTGTCCCAGAGAGTATGGTTATCTGTGTAGCATTCTACAGGAAAACTCTTCTCCAGTTGCCCCTTATATAAGAGTTCCTTTAAAATAATCAATACATACCCATATCTATCGCTTCTATCAGTGCAAGTGCCTCAGCAGCTAAGGTGCTTTTAACTTTCCTCTTTATTTTCTTTGATTGCCAGGCTAATGGAGAACATTTATCATTTCTTTCCACCAAAAATATAATGAACCCTGCTGTGCTCGAACAACCATCAGGAAGATTAGTGTGAGGCGTCACTAAAAATGACCAATTTCATCTCTTCTGTGTCACCCAATGCTGGAAACTTGTGTACATTTATCAAAACTCAATCTCCTCAATGTCTTATTTGTTTTCAGCACTTACCCAACAGGAGCATGTTTCAGCATGGTGCTCAATTCTAATACATCATAGCAAGTATCTGGCCTAGTTTGTGTGCACAACCAGTTCGACTGCACGATTAAGCTCCTTAACTGGTCTACTTTTTCCTTGGTTGCAGAGTCTTCCAATTGTGAGGATGTCGCCCAATTTATTGGGATCCTATTAATATTCTCTAGACTGTTGATTTAGGGTTACCCCCAACTTAGTCTGCCGAATATTCAACCCTATATATTTAAAAGCTCCGGAAGCCCGACTTTCAATTTTAAATTCCGGTAGAACTTTATCTACCACAAAGTTCTCAAATGCCTCAGATCCTCTCCACAGAAAATTGTCCGCATGCATCAAGAAAATGCCTGCTAGTTTTTCTTCATAGTACCAAGAAAACATTGCCAGATCCACCTTTAGTTGAATACAGCCAGCTTTTAATAGGACAGACCGAACTGAAAAATACCACACCTGATTGCATCATTTAGCCCATAAACACGCTGGTTTACCTTCCATAATGTCCCTTCGATATCTCCAGCTTCTTATGGTGACTTTAAAAATACTTCCTTTTGAAATTTATCCTTCAAAAATGCTGCTTTGATGTCAATGGACTTACGTTCCCATGTGTGTGTCACTAAAAGGGCTAAGAAAATCCTCAAACTTGCTTTTCCTGCTGTTGAGGAGACAACTCTAACTGCCTGGTTGCTTAGTTGTTCCTCAAATCCCCGAGCTACAAGTCTGGCCTTCACTTTATATGTACCATTGGGAAGTCCTTTCTCTGTACAGATCCATCTATGGGACAATGTTGGTTGTCCTCTATCTGGCACCTGTGTATACGTCACACTCTCTACAACCGTCAAGCTCTTTTTTGCTTGGCGTCCTTTATCAATTTACCATCCAACTTGTGAGTAGCCACTAGAGCTTCTCTATCGTAAGGGTTCCTACATCTTGTGGCACAGCTCGCCTGCGCGCTGGTCCTTGCTCTCGTGAAACCATGTCCCCTACTAGAGTTCCTACCCCTTTCTGGACTACTACTAGACTTGTCCCTCCTCCAACCAGACGTCGTTTCACAAGTTTGTGAACTTTTCCTTGGACTATGATCATCTTCAGGCCTACTGTCTGAACTTATACTACGTTTTCTGGCCTTCCACATTTTCACTTCCTTCTGCCAATCTACAAGTCTGATATCCTGTCCCTTGTCTTGCACATTCAGCCAATGTTTGTATATCCCTGTGGCCTATTATTCCTATTAAAGGCCTGCTACCCTGCATGTGTTGGGGTCGGGTTGGGTCTCTCTTCCTGGTCTGGGTCGGACACAGTATTAATTGGACTTGAAAGGTTGTTTAAAAAGAAACGGATTCGGAATCGGAAGGTAGGTAAAGTGAACATTCCGGGTCGGGTGCGGGGAAAAAAAAAAATGGAGGGACTCGGTCTGGGTCCGATGTGGTTCTGTCAGGTTCGGGTCGTTTTTTTTTCCTCTCCTGACCTGAGCAGGCCTTTACTTCCTATAATGGTGGCTTCCCTCCATTCACTAGTCCCTTCTGTCACTCTAATCCCAACTTTCGGTAGTTGACCTTTGGTATAAATGGCCTTATCTGGATCTTCACTATCATTTGGTCCACTATCACTCAGCCCATTATCTGCCACAATCTGTTGCTTGCAAAGGTCCGACATATGTGTATGCAATGTACATGGCACATCAGTGTCCATAATTTGTTCAGATTCTGTCAATGTATAATCAGTGCCAATAAGCCTCGAGGAATGTACACTAATGGTTTGGTTGCCGTGTTGCAAAATCACCATTTTGCCATCAGTGCCTATAATTTTTTCCTGAGCCTCTCCATTCTTTCTGCCCTTCTGTTTTGTCATGCACCATATCCCCAGTATCAAAATTACTCTGATGGCCTGATCCAATACCTCAAAGCTCTCCTGATTTTTTCCAAAACCTCTGCCTTAATAAATGCTCTTCTCCCTGCGTGCATGACATTCAAATGTTCTGCAAAAATTCAACTAATTGTAGTCACCTCTAAAGTCGGGGAATGATCCCATATTACCGAAGGTATTTTCGGATTCCTGCCATAAGCTAATTGATATGGGCTGTAGCCCCCAACCATTTGAAGTGTGTTTTTTTTTGCATGCACTGCCCACACCTGAGTAGTGGTCAATTTACAATTTGTCTGGTCTGCTAAAGTTTTTTGGAGCATTTCGTCAAACACGGCATGATTTCTCTCAAATCCCATTACTGCAAGGACTTTTTGTTGCCGTGTGCATTGCTACAATATTCATATTTTCACACATACTCCTGAACTCAAGGATAGGAATTCTCCTTCATTGTCAGTTAGGAACAGAGTTGGTGTTCCCAGTCCTGTTCCTATCCACCTTTCCATTATCTTGTCCACTATTACTTTTATTGTCTTTACTATAAATTACCTAGTCACCACGTCTACAACGTGTAGAATAAAAATGTCTTTATCCCACACCTTCAAGTCCCTTGCTAATGGGAGACTCATTATGGGATGCAATGGCATCCCCCTGTATTTGTTTTTAAACATATCACATTTTCCACTGATATTCTCGATAAGTTTAGTGTAGTCATCATCTTTGATGAGAATCTTCAACCTATGAGAAGATGAATGTGCAAACTGTCACTGTAGTTTTGAAATAATTTGCCTTTTCGCCTTTAAATCCCTACCCCACGATGCCATTAAATACCTCTTTAACATCCTGCTTAGAGATGTTAGGTCTCGCTGAAGGAATACAATAATATCCCGACTGTGTAAACTGCAAAGCTACAGATTTCCCAAAGACCTTATGTTCCATATCCAATTTCATACAGTTTACTTAACAGCAAAGGTCTTGTCTCGGGAGACAATGGGTAAGCGCCTCAGGTGGTCAGTGGTTTGTGGAGCAGCGCCTGGAGTGCTATAAAGGCCAATACTAGAGTGACAGACTCTTCCACAGGTGCTGCAGATAAAATTGGTTGTCAGGGCTGTTTCGCAGTTGGCTCTCCCCTTGCGCTTCTGTCCTTTTTCCTGCCAACTGCCAAGTCTCCTCGACTCGCCACACTTTAGCCCCACCTTTATGGCTGCCCGCCAGCTTTGGCAATCGCTGGCAACTGACTCCCATGACTTGTGATCAACGTCACAGGACTTCATGTCGCGTTTGCAGATGTCTTTAAAGCGGAGACATGGACAGCCGGTGGGTCTGATACCAGTGGCGAGCTCACTGTACAATGTGTCCTTGGGGATCCTGCAATCTTCCATGCGGCTCACACGGCCAAGCCATCAAGCGCCGCTTACTCAGTATCCCAAAGATATATCACTGGATACTACATCTGTACTAATAAAATGTTTACCCATGTTATTTTACATCGAATTACCACTCTTTAGTGATTTGAATGTGTTGTCATTCCAAAACCTGAAACAGGTAGAAGGGTCATATTCTTTGACCTTATTTTAGTCTTCCTTACTTAAAGATTCCATGTAACACCAGGCCACTCCACATACTGTGGACGTACACCCACTGTCTACTACTGCACAATTAACAAACCTGCAACGAGGATACTCATTACTGGACTGAAGCTTCTAGTGACCAGTACAATTCCTTCTGATTTATCAGTAGCATCATCCTTGCCTTCCGAACTTTACACGTCACGTGGCATCTCAAAAACCCTGTTATTCCTTTTTGGGCAATGCAACACAGTGATACTTTGAGTCATATCAGAAACACCTGTTAACCACCCCTTGGCTATTCCTGGGGTTCAACCTTCTGCCATAATTACCCAATTCCTGCTATCTGTTATAGCTGCCAAAAGGGGCTCTATCCTCATTCATTTGAGTGTTTCTCCTTTCATACTGACATCTGGGCCCCATACTTGAACAGCCTCGAAATGCTGCTAGCATTGTATCCTCCACCTTTGGTGTCATCACTAAAGAGCCCATCGGCATCAATGAAAGCAGCCAGAAAGGAAGGTTTTCCCAAAAATGGTTTTAGGGAATCAGACATCTGATCAAACAGCATTTCTTTTTCATTGAATCTAACTCTGGTTAATACCAGGATCCTATCCATGTTCGACATCCCAACACAATCCAACAATTTGAAGGCAAGTACTGATCTGGGAATTTCCAAGCAGAATCACTGCAACCTTGCATATAAGTCAGTTAAACTCCATAATGAGGGCAGCACAGTGGTTAGCACCGCAGCCTCACAGCTCCAGCGACCCGGGTTCAATTCTGGGTACTGCCTGTGTGGAGTTTGCAAGTTCTCCTTGTGTCTGCGTCGGTTTCCTTCCACAGCCAAAAGACTTGCAGGTTGATAGGTAAATTGGCCATTATAAATTGCCCCTAGTATAGGTAGGTGGTAGGGAAATATAGGGACAGGTGAGGATGTGGTAGGAATATGGGATTAGTATAAATGGGTGGTTAATGGTCAGCACAGACTCGCTGGGCTGAAGGGCCTGTTTCAGTGCTGTATCTCTAAATCTAAAATCTAAATACACTATTCTATGGAAGAACCATCCAATTTTCTAAAGTTATCAAAGTCCAACCAGGCCTCATAGGCACTCAATAAGTCATCCTTTCATATAAATGTTATCCATATATTTCAAGAGTTTGTCCAAACCTTCCTCATCATCCAAATGATGAGCCACTAGCTCCAAGAACACTTTGCCCCTGATCCTGCTTCTGGCAGGAAGTGAAAGTGTAAGGGCTATTCCTCACTTCCTTTTAGGTAAAAACATAACCATCCATATATCAACTTATTCTTCCATTGATCATAAGGTTCAGCTTCAAAAAACAGCAGTGGAAAATCATATCCTGACACCTTACACTTGGTTTCAGTCACTTTCCTTCAAAAGAAAACTCCAAATACAGATTTCTCAAAAAAATAACTCCAATTCTAATCTCCTGTCTGATAACAAATCTTAGTCTCCAATCATCACTTTCAGGCAACCATCCTTTACTACCAATGTTGGAGAAATCTCTAAGCCTGTTTGTGAAGAAGGCACTGAGACCAGGATGCTTTGGTGTCTATTGCTTGTCACAGAGCTTACTTCTGTTCTCTAAACACCACCAGCCAGTGCTGACTGGCTTCTCTTTATATATATACACACTTGAATACAATTAACTAATTAACACCCAACACCTGTTCACCCTATTATCTTGAACTACCAGGTATTTATCATCCATTAACAGAACTTCAGACCCTAACAAGCATCTCCCTTCATGATGCACACTAACTAATGGCATTATTTTCGACAAGTTTCACTTCGATACTGAACACCTCCCTTAACTCTTGGAACACCTCATTTCGGATCTCACCATCTCCCTGGAAACAATCAGCTGATGTAAGGTTCACTGAGATCTGCCCACATGCTCCCTACTGGTATTTTAAGGGCTAGTGCAAACAGAGCAGAATCCTGATGTAACCAGGCTCTCTCTCTCCACCCCCATCAGAAATTGGCTTTCTACCCTATCCAGTTCAAGGAATTTTCGGGTCTTCATCTTTGAGCTTCTTTATCATATCTATATTGGCTTCTACATGTGTTTTAAATTCCGAAGCCAATTTTACTGGATCTTCATTTGGGAACTATAAAATATTTATTTATGTGTCTGCCATTCCCAATCTTTTTTATTTTATTTTATTTATTTATTTATTTAGAGATACAGCACTGAAACAGTCCCTTCGGCCCACCGAGTCTGTGCCGACCAACAACCACCCATTTATACTAACCCTACAGTAATCCCATATTCCCTATCACCTCCCTACACTAGGGGCAATTTACAATGGCCAATTTACCTATCACCTGCAAGTCTTTGGATGTGGGAGGAAACCGGAGCACCCGGCGAAAACCCACGTAGACACAGGGAGAACTTGCAAACTCCGCACATGCAGTACCCAGAATCGAACCCGGGTCCCTGGAGCTGTGAGGTTGCGGTGCTAACCACTGCACCAAATTAACCCTAAATGGATCTATTTAGTCTTTAACACTCTACTTAAAATTCCTTTGGATTTGTTTTGTTATTACCTGTGATCTGGCTTTCTGTTGTGATTTTGTTAATTCTAATATTCATCTTTCCTATACTTAATGATCCTTAGAGTCATAGAGTCATACAGCACCAAAACAGGCCCTTCTGCCCATCGTGTTCGTGCCAGCCATCAAGCACCTAATTATTCTAATCCCATTTTCCAGCACTTGGCCCGTTGCCTTGTAGGATTCCTGGTCCTAACCACTTTTGTTTCCTTCCATCTCTTTTTTTAAGTAACTCCATTCAGCATGTTGGATTATTTTAGGGCTCTTTACTCATCCAGTAACCTTACATTACTTTTTATGGGGATTTACTTCTTTTCCACTTCCCATGAAAATGATCTGATGTCTATTTTTACCTTTTACTTCCTAATTTTGCTTCTTAATTAATTTTTCCTCAATCTCTTCTAATCAAACTAAAATTTGCTCTTCTGAAATGTTCCATATTTGTATTGTTATTTTGGGGATTATCCATTTTTAACAATAACATATTTAACTATGCAGTAATAACGAAGATGAAAAGTTCACCTACTTCCATGTGACTGCTTAATTCTGCTGAATAGTCATTTGGTAGTACAGAACTTGAGTATTGCTGAAAACAGAGACATTTTGTCAAAGCTTTTCGGCTTGCACTCATCAGGACAATTCACAAAAATACCAATGTAAGGGAAATCAACAAATTTATACTGTATGACAAGAGAGTGCTGATTGGTTGGCAAGTGGACTCTGGTCGAGGCATTGCCATGGAGAATGCACCAGTTTATGGTGACTGACAGTTAACTTCCAAGCTTTGTTTGAAATTTAAAGCAGGCAGCTTGGCTCTGATTGGTCTGAGGAATGAACCAGTGAATGGTTATCACTTATTTTGTTTAGCTGAAACAGGCACAATGTGTGTACATGTTCTTTCTGTGTTGTTTTCCTTTACATTGGTATTCTTGCGAGTTGTCCTGATGAGTGCAAGACGAAAAGATTCGGTTAAATGTTAACTTTGATGTAACATTCCTTCCACCATGCCTCAGCCACCCTCACAAGTACATCTTTTCACATATTGTCATAGAGAGATACAGCACAGAAACAGGCCCTTCAGCCCACTGAGTCAGTACTGACCAACAACCACCCATTTATGCTAAGCCTACATTAATCCCATCTTCCCTACCATATCCCCACCATTCTTCTACCACCTGCCTACACTAGGGGCAATTTACAATGGCCAATTTACCTATCAACCTGCAAGTCCTTGGCTGTGGGAGGAAATCAGAGCACCCAGCGGTAACCCACACAGTCACAAGGAGAACTTGCAAACTTTGCACAGGTAGTACCCAGAACCGAACCCGGGTCATTGGAGCTGTGAGGCTGCGGTGCTAACCATTGCACCACTGTGCCATTGTTAAAGAAATAATCACTGAATATGGCTCTAAAATAAGTTGCATTTCCACCCAACCTTTTGATCATCTTTGATATGTCCATGGCATTTCAGGTGTATTGAAATTCCCCATGATTCTCATATTGTGATTTCCCTGTATCCGCTTTTATTGCCGAAAGAACCTTGTTGACCTTGAGCTGGTGATAATTATCAAATGCTCCTGAGTACTTTATAGCTAATTTCTAATCATTGTTACTTCAGCCATCTCCCCCTCTGCCATACACCTACACTTCTGATAGCTATAGATAATCCATTTTGTGTAAGTGGATCTGATTCTTTGGTGTATGATTTGATTCAGGTTGCAGTGAAGCTGGATTTGCATTATATTATTCAACATGAATGTATTATTCAGTGAGACAAGTCAAAGGGTTGTGAAGAGGACAAAGTCCATGCGAATACAAAATTTAGGTATTGCTCATAGGCCTTGAAATGGCCCCTGTGATTGGGGTGGGGTTGTCCAAAGTTTCTCCTCAAATTTAGATTTCAATCCTAAGCTTGCCTCCTTCATTTGTGCTGCATCATCTTAACTTATTCCATGCCTCATATCCTGTGCAGAATTCCAGTAATTTGGAAATAATTAATACTATTCTACATGGCAAAAAAATGACCCATGTTGCCAAATAGAAAAGACAAAACAATGCTTCTGGTTATTGGAAGTTACAGTGTTCTGACACTATGCCAACACACACCTTTGGAATATTTATTACTGTCTAAAATTCCATTCATTCATTGGATGTGGATGTTGCTGGCAAGGTCAGCATGTAATGCCCATCTCGAATTGCCCTTGAGAAGGTTGTGGTGAACCCCCTTTTTGAACAGCTGCATGTGGTGAAGGTCCCACAGTGCTGCAAGCCAGGGATTTCCAGAATTTTGACCCGGCGGCGATGAAGGAACAGCAATATATTTCCAAGTCAGGATGGTGTGTGACTTGAAGGGGAAATTGTAGGTGCTGGTGTTCCCATGACCCTGCTGCCGTTGTTTTTCTAGGTTGCCGAGGTCGTGGGTTTGGTAGGTGCTGTCAACGGAGCCTTGGTGAGTTGCTGCAGTGCAATTTGTAGATAGTATACACTGCTGCCACTGTGTGCCTCTGGAGGAGGGAGTGAATGTTTAAGGAATGTTTAAGGGTGCCAATCAAGCGGGCTGTGTCGAGCTTCTTGAATACTGTAGAGGCAAGTTGAAATCATTCCATCACATACCGACTTTTGCCTTTTAGATGGTGGAGGCTTTGGGGAGTCAGGAGATGAGTTACTCGCTGCAAAATTCTCAACCTCTGACCTGCTCTTGTAGTCAAGGTATTTAAGTGACTGGTCCAGTTAAGTTTCTGGTCAATGGTAACCCTCCAGGATGCTGATGTGAGATATTGCATGTCAGCCTGTTAATAAACATTGTCATGCATTGAGATGGCAATTACCTTGGCCTGGATTTTATGCTGGCGACAAGGGTCACAATGTCCGGAGAAAGCAACGGCTCAACCCCCACATCACCTATTCTCCAGAAGGCCCACCGAATCTAGTGCCAATCAGGGACTTAAGTGGACAGTGGCGGGCCTTCCACAGGATCAAGGACCCCATTGCCAGAAATCCCACCCTTGGAGAGCTGCTGGCCAATCAGCCAACAGCTCTTGCACTGAACAGTGCTACAGGGAGGCAGTGGCTGCTGTTGGAGGAGCACCTATTGGAGGCCCAGGAACAATGCTGGAAACAGACCACAGGTAGGTCAGGGCAGGTGGGGTGTCCTGGGGTAGGGGTCACAGGGGAAGGGGTATAGGGGGGTGACTAGCAAGAGTGCGAGAGATGGCCTTCGGTGCCCCCCCCCCACTCCCCTACATCAGGTCTCTCATTCAGACACAGAGTTCCTTTGAACAAGACCTAACCCCCATCCATCCCCATCCCGCTCCCCCCCACCCCCCGCCCCCCCCCCCCCCCCCCCACGGAGCCAGGAAGCCGCCTGCACGGTCTTTTCTGCTGTGCTTCCCGTGTGGTGACAGTGCTGCCCATCACATGGTTAATTGCAGCATTGAATGTGGCCCTTAATTGGGGTTAGTTGCCCAGTTAAGGCCCTCAAATGGCAGAAGGGCAGGAAGGCCATTCACAGGCTATCCCATCCTGGACTAAATTTTGGCAGAGGCATGATGGTGGCGGCCTCCAAACCCGCTGCAGGGAGAGCATAAAATTCCCCCTGGGCGGCGCAGTGGTTAGCACTGCAGCCTCACAGCTCCAGAGACCCTGGTTCAATTCTGGGTACTGCCTGTGCGGAGTTTGCAAGTTCTCCCTGTGTCTGCGTGGGTTTTCGCCGGGTACTCCAGTTTCCTCCCACATCCAAAAGACTTGCAGGTTGATAGGTAAATTGGCCATTATAAATTGCCCCTAGTGTAGGTGGTAGGGGAGTATAGGGACAGGTGGGGATGTGGTAGGAATATAGGATTAGTGTAGGATTAGTATAAATGGGTGGTTGATGGTCGGCACAGACTCGGTGGACCGAAGGGCCTGTTTCAGTGCTGTATCTCTAAATATAAAATATTATGTCTTTCTTTTTCCCTTCTCTGCTGAAGGTTTAGTTTAGTTTAGTTTTAGTTTAGAGATACAGCGCTGAAACAGGCCCTTCGGCCCACCGAGTCTGTGCCGACCATCAACCACCCATTTATACTAATCCTACACTAATTCCATATTCCTACCACATCCCCACCTGTCCCTATATATTTCCCTACCACCTACCTATACTAGGGACAATTTATAATGGCCAATTTACCTATCAACCTGCAAGTCTTTGACATGTGGGAGGAAACCGGAGCACCCGGAGGAAACCCACGCAGACACAGGGAGAACTTGCAAACTCCACACAGGCAGTACCCAGAATTGAACCCGGGTCGCTGGAGCTGTGAGGCTGCGGTGCTAACCACTGCGCCACTGTGCTGCATGTTGCATAATAGAAACATAGAAAAATTAGGAGCAGGAGTAGGCCATTTTGCCCTTCGAGCCTGCTCTGCCCTTCAATACAATCATGGCTGATCATCCAAACTCAGTAACTTGTTCCCACTTTCTCCCTGTATCCCTTGATCCCATTAGCCCTAAGAACTATATCTAGCTCTTTCTTGAATATATTTAATGATTTGGCCTCAACTGCTTTCCGGGGTAGAGAATTCCACAGGTTCACCACTCTCTGGGTGAAGAAATCTCTCCTTATCTTAGTCCTAAATGGCTTACCCCCTATCCTTGGACTGTGACCCCTGGTCCTGGATCCCCCGCCATCAGGAACATCCTTCCTGCATCTAGTCTGTCCAGTCCTGTTAGAATTTTGTAGGTTTCTATGAGGTCCCTTCTTCTAAACTCCAGCGAATAAAAGACCAATTAACCCAATCTTTCTTCATATGTCAGTCCTGCCATCCCAGGAACCAGTCTGGTGAACCTTTGCTACACTCCCTCCACAGCAAGAACATCCTTCCTCAGATAAGGAGACAAAAACTGTATACAATACTCCAGATGTGGTCTCACCAAGGCCTTGTATAATTGCAGCAAGACATCCTTGCTCCTGTACTCGAATCCTTTCGCTATGAAGGCCAACATACCATTTGCCTTCTTAAATGCCTGCTGGACCTGCAGGCTTACTTTCAGCGACTGGTACACAAGACCACCAAGGTCTCGCTGCACCTCCCCCTTTCTCAATCAATCGCCATTCAGATAATCTGCCTTTCTGTTTTTGCCACCAAAGTGGATAACCTCACATTTATCCACATTATACTGCATCTGCCATGTATTTGCCCACTCACTCAATCTGTCCAAATCACACTGGAGCTTCTCTGCATCCTCGTCACAGCTCACACTACCACCCAGCTTTGTGTCATCTGCAAACTTGGATATATTACATTTAATTCCCACATCGATATCATTAATATATATTGTGAATAGCTGGGGTCCGAACACTGATACCTGCGATACCCCACTAGACACTGCCCGCCACTTGGAAAAATACCCGTTTATTCCTACACTTTGTTTCCTGTCTGCCAACCAGTTCTCTATCCATGTCAGTACCTTACCCCCAATCTCTTTTGTGGGACCTTATCGAAAGCTTTCTGAAAGTCCAAATACACCACATCCACTGGTTCTCCCTTATCAATTCTACTAGTTACATCCTCAAAGAATTCCAGTAGATTTGTCAAGCATGATTTCCCTTTCGTAAATCCATGTTGACTTTGTCTGATCCTGTCACTGTTCTCCAAGTGCTCTGCTATTACATCTTTTAGAATGGACTCTAGCATTTTCCCCACTACTGATGTCAGGCTAACCGGTCTGTAATTCCGTGTGTTCTCTCTACCTCCTTTTTTAAATAGTGGGGTTACATTAGCAACTCTCCAATCTGTTGGAACTGTTCCAGAGACTATAGAATTTTGAAAAATTATCACCAATGCATCCTATGTTCTCTGCAAGCTTACTCTCATACTCTATTTTCCCCTTCTTAATCAATCCCTTTGTCCTCCTTTGCTGAATTCTAAACTGCACCCAATCCTCAGGTTTGCTGCTTGTTCTGGCTATTTTATATTTCTCCTTCTCAGATCTAATACTATCCCTAATTTCTTTTGTAAGCCACGGTTGAGCCACCCTTCTTGTTTTATTTTTGCGCCAGACGGGAATGAACAATTGTAATTCATCCATCTGTTCTTTAAATGCTGGCCATTGCCTATCCACTGTCAACCATTTAAGTAACATTTCCCAATCTAATTGCCAACTTGCGCCTCATACCTTTATAGTTTCCTTTATTTAGATTCAGGACCTTAGTCTCGGAATCAGCTCTCTCACTCTCCATCTTAATGAAGACTGGTATAACGTGGTGCCCTATGGTACTTGAACAAATTCTTCTTCTTCTTTGGACTCCTTGTCTCGAGAGACAATGGGTAAGCACCTGGAGGTGGTCAGTGGTTTGTGAAACAGCGCCTGGAGTGGCTATAAAGGCCAATTCTAGAGTGACAGTCTCTTCCACAGGTGCTGCAGATAAAATTGGTTGTCGGGGCTGTTACACAGTTGGCTGTCCCCTTGCGCTTCCGTCTTTTTTCCTGCCAACTGCTAAGTATCTTCGACTCGCCACACTTTAGCCCCGCCTTTATGGCTGCCCACCAGCTCTGGCGATCACTGGCAACTGACTCCCACGACTTGTGATCAGTGTCACAGGACTTCATGTCGCGTTTGCAGATGTCTTTAAAGCGGAGGCATGGACGGCCGGTGGGTCTGATACCAGTGACGAGCTCGCTGTACAATGTGATCCTGCCATCTTCCATGCGGCTCACGTGGCCAAGCCATCTCAAGCGCCGCTGGCTCAGTAGGGTGTATTTGCTGGGGATGTTGGCCGCCTCGAAGACTTCTGTGTTGGAGATATGCTCCTGCCACCAGATGCCAAGGATTCTCCGGAGGCAGCGAAGATGGAATGAATTGAGATGTCGCTCTTGGCTGACGTACATTGTCCAGGCCTCGCTGCCGTAGAGTAAGGTACTGAGGACACAGGCTTGATACACTCGGACTTTTGTGGTCCATGTCAGTGCGCCATTTACCCACACTCTCTTGGCCTGTCTGGACATAGCAGTGGAAGCCTTTCCCATGCGTTTGTTGATTTCCACATCGAGAGACAGGTTACTGGTGATAGTTGAGCCTAGCTTGAACAAATAGCCATTTTTATATGCACCAGGACAATGAACATTGTTGATCTCAACAATTGAGGAAGAGATACATCACAGCCAAGCATGATCCTGCGCTCAATTAATGTCACACATGCACGCTTTGCAACAGAAGTCACTGGATACTGATGAGCTGTGGGATCCCTAGAAAGGTTTTCCACCTTCCTAACCCACAGATAACCCACAGGCTAATTATTGCACCCCTATTGTTACCTGGACTCAGGTCAGCTGACAGTGCAGATTAGAGAAAGAACCTAGTATCTTCTGGGTCTGGTTGGCTCAATTTCATACCGGACCATGCACATACAAACTGTAGCATGAGCAGCTCAATTTTTACTCTTCAGGATAAAGTGGAACAATCCATTCCTATATGAAAATGAGTTTGCAAAATGGGATGTAGGTGGACGGACCATGAAAGTTAGCAGTTATTGTATTTTTTAGAATTAGTTTTGACAGTAATTCTATGGATAATTGTAAACAATCAGTTTGATGAAAATGTTTTCAATTGAATTTGGCTTTGTATGTGTGCAAACTTGCACTAATGCATTGCCTATCTTTCTATCCAATAAATGTTCACTTCTCTCTCTTCTACAATCTTAAAGTCTTCATCAGTCTTGCACCAGATTTTAGAAGTGGCTTTCTCTTGTCAAACATTGGATTTTATTTGTAAATGTGTTTATGGGAAGTCACATTCATCTACAAAGGTTGCATTGATATTTCAGTCACATCAAAAAGTTTATTTTCCTTAGATATAACAAATGACTCCTGTTAGTTAAACTCCCTCCATGGCTAATTTTAGTGAGTCAGTAATTCTGTTTTCTAGTCAGATTACTTTTTTTTGCTGAAGTTAACAGGAAGAATTTCCTTCCCCTTGTCACAGAAGTATTGACTAACTCTGGAAAAGGAAACAGTGGAAAATTACAAGTGATGTAAAAACAAACTGCTGGAAATACTCAGCAGGTCAGAATGATGAAAGGTCACAGACCTGAAATATTAACTCTGCTTCAGTCCCCATAGATGCTGCCTGACCTGCTGAGTATTTCCAGCACTTTATATTTTTATTTCAGATTTCCAGCATCTGCAGTATTTTGCTTTTATTTTACAAGTGATGTAGTTTACTTTGACAATCAAATATCTACTCATCACATTTGGACTGTTTCTGAGGGTTTCAAAATACATTTTATCAGCATTCCTTTCTTGAGTGAGCACATTATTTGAACTAGTATAATCATTTTTTCTTTCACTGGTCAAGCCATTTAAAATCTGATAATGTACACTCCTTCTGTCAAATGCAATCTATTTTCAAGTGGAGCTCAGCATGAATAAGGCAGCTACAAAATGTACAGAGATTTTTAGATTTCTGAGTAAATGGTAACTACCGATTGAAATGTTTTCCATACGGACCAGCTTGTGATGTTAAGTTCTTTTGAAATTTGCTTTGATTTGACTGGCCTCTTCCTGTCACTTTTTTCTCAATTATGTCTCTTCACAATCGCATTGATTTCCATGCAACTTCCTTCAAGCATACTTGTTCTATTCCACATATTTGTTCAGAGGCACTATAAGTGGTGCTTTACGATCAGGGGGTGACAAGTGACACTTGTGAAACAGCAATCTTCATGCATCCTCTCTTTTACCTAGTGCCCCAGACACACACAAAATTATTAGCACCATTTTTTTTCATTGTGCTTGAACTGGGCCCACATTTGACTTAGCCTGATAAATTAAAGCAAACCAATAACTACTCTGACATTTGCAAGACTTATTGGCAGCCCAGTGACTATATAGGTGTTTTCAAAAAAACTCCTCATAAAAAGTCTTGCATTTATGTAGCACCTTATCACATTTCTGAGAAACATTTCAGAATTTAACATACAATCATTCACTAGTAATGCAGGCGAATATGGCTATGTTGCTTATGGCAAGATTTCACAAACACTAATTAGTTGAACGACAATTAATCTACTTTTGATTGTGTTGATTGAGGAAGGAATGAACGGGGAGAACTTCTCACTGCTCTTTAAATAGCACCTTAGTACTATTTGATCCACCACAAAGATAGATCAATGTCTTATCCAAATATCTCACACAACATGGCACACACTCAGTACTGCACTGTGTCTGGTTTTCATGTGTGAAGTCCCAGAGTGGGGTTTTAACCTTTAATCCATTGACTCAGAAGCAAAAGCACTGCCACTGAAGCCAAACTGACAAATTGTTGCCTGGACACAGGTCCAATAAAGGTAATTATGATTAACCATGAGGATTGGTAAGTCTAATGCTGTGATATTTGAACCCAGATAGACATTTCGTTGCAGGATTTTTCCCTTCTCTCTCAAAACACAGAGATGACAATTGAAGTTTGAAGTACTGTGGAACTGGGAACCAATGCAGATCAAAAGGAGAGTAGTGTTGAGACTTGGTGTGGAACAGGGTGTGGACGGCAGAGATTTGGATGAGTTTAAATTTTTTCGGTCCATATAGCTTTCGAGTCAATGTTACAGAATGATGTTTCCTTTATGCTGTTTACATACAGAAATTAATGGGTAGTTTGGAGTGCAAGATTAAGTAGATTCAATTGAGCAGGAGTGTAATTCTCAGAATTATAATTGAAGTTATCTGCATACTCATTATTACTTCTTATCTGCCTTTGTTCATGATCTGGCTTTAAACTATTGGTGAAAGCATCCTGGAAGCAGACATTAATATGCAGATCTAAAAATAGATGGGTAGTGAACACCCCGCCACTCACGAGGGGTAGAGTTCTATGCAAAATGTTTATAGCAAGCAAGTCGCCAACAAGGACTTCCTTGATGCTCTGTTAAAAGGTCATCTGAAAGACATCATTACACGTACAGGTGGCTCACTTTATTTAGGACTGTGTAATATTTCAGTCTAATGCCTTTCTTCTATAAGGTTACAATTCATTAGAAATATGTGGAAAAGTATAACTACATTTTATCAAAGAAATGGGGACACTTCTTAAACCTTTTGAAAGCTATAAGAGAACAAATGCTTCTTCATCAGCAACAACTTGCATTTATGTGGGGGTCTTTAACATGGAACAATGTATCAAGATTTCACAGAGGCATTAAGAAAACAGACATTATGCCAAAGAAGGAAAGATTAGGAGATTGGCCTAAAGCTTGGTCAGGGATGGATTTTAGAGAGGGCATTACAAACGGAGAGAAGGCGGAGGAGTTTAAAGAGGGAATTTGAGAGTTGGACTTCGGCAGATGAATGCACAGCTGCCAGTGGTAGGATGAAGAGGGGATGGACAAGAAGTTGGAATCAGAGAATATGAGTGGGTGGGGGAGGGGTTACTGTGATAAGGAGGAGCACGATCATGGTGCTGTCAAAACACAGAGATGAGAATTGAAGTTTGAAGTACTGTGGAACTGGGAACCAATGCAAATCAACAAGGAGAGTAGTGATGAGACTTGGTGTGGAATAGGATGTGGACAGCAGAGATTTGGATGAGTTTAAATTTTAAGCACTAATTAAGCTTAAAAATAGAAGTAACTTTCCGTCCAAAGTCCGAAGAAATAACAGAAGGTGGGAGAAGACCAATATAGACTGTTGCCTCTCACCAGAACCTGGAACATTAGATGGCAGTACAGAGTTATGGCAGTTAAAGAGTATAAAATCATCATGGAGATCAGCATAACCCTGATGCAGCTATCAAAGAATGCAGCTATTTAAGCATGGAACAGTGAGGGTGAGGGATGGGCAATGTGCTGTGAGACTAGGCAGCTTTAACTTGTAGAGTAAGCTAAAATATACCCACTGTTAGGAGCAGTCGGCCTAAAATAGTGGCAGAGAGGAGACTAGGAGAGAAAAGAACAGGGATAGAAGTGGATTTTCACAGCTCAGGAGGGAGCTGTCTGCATCGGAGCCATATTTAAAATCAAGTTGGTAGTCAAGATCCCACAAGCAGCAATGAGATAATGACCAGCTAAACTGTTTTAATGATGTTAGTCAAGGAATGAATGTTGGCCTGCACGCTGGGGAGAACTTTGAAACAGTGTGATGGGATCTTTTACATCAACAACAGCTGGTATTTACTTAGTGCCTTTGATGCCGAGCCACATAAGGAGCTATTAGGACAGATGACCGAAAGCTTGGTCAAAGAGATTGATATATATTGTTATACTATCTGTAAAATGCTAGGAACTAATTAGCTAGGAACTAGTTGTTATGTGTAAGTATTCCAGTGGGGCCACATTCACGGCTGCACTGGAGAGTCATGGGATATGTAACACAAAAACCAGTTTCACCAGTCCCTACCAGGCAGCATTGTGAGCTGTATTAAACACAAAGAGCTCCAGTCATCCCAAGTCTAAAGTATGGTTATTTCCAACATCTGGGAACCAGAAAACAACAAAATGGTGTAATATGGTGGCAGCGAGTGTCTGTGAGAAAACCTAGAACATTTTAAAAGAATTAGATTGGGAAAATTGACCCAAATTAGTGCTAGGCAGAGAGAAAGAAAAACTGAGTGACTCGTGCGAAAACGAACTGTCAGCTGGGATAGCAATGAATGCATAGCTACAGCCCATAATGAATAGGAGAGCTAATGATGATGTAGAGGCACTTGAGAAGTTTAAACAAAAGTGCAGATTAACATTCAGTAGTTTCCTAAAAGGCACTAATGAAGAGGAGAGGGTCAGATATATCCTTCTGTGGGCTGGAGATAAAGGATTACATTTATTTAACAGCTGAGACCTAAACGAAGATGACAGCAGAAACCCAGACAAAATTTTTGAAAGATTCAGCACCCATCTCCAGCCAAAATCATATCATCGGATATACCGATATGTATTTCAAGGCCTCAGAAATAGGTGAGCCTATTGACAATTTTGTAGCAAGATTGAAAAATGCAGCTTGAAAATGTAAATTTAAGGACTCAGATGGAAGGCTGATAGATCAGCTCATTTGGGGTTCTGCACATCCAGAAGTACAGAAAGCTCTAATCGGACAGGACAAGCTCACAATATCGTGGGCTGTAGACACTGCCAGAGCACATGAAGCCACGAGCAGACAGATGAAGACACTGACTACCCAAACGCCTAGCCTTCAGTTAAGCCAAGAGAAAGGCAGCAGGGTTGATGCAGTGAAACAACAACGAAAGAGTGTACACCAGACAGAGAATAAGACGTGCAGGAGCTGTGGACGACCACACGAATTGACAGCAGGAAACATCTCGCATATGGATCAATCTGCAGAGTTTGCAGAAAGACCAATCACTGGGAAAAGATGTGCAGAACAAGGCAAGAAGGGGGTAGACAGGTCACCAGAGCCAGAGTAACAGGGTGAATGAGCAGTGAAAGAAATCAAAACATCCATACCCTGGAAGATGACGATGGGTTTGAGAACACGATAGACATAGGAATCATACAATTGCACAAAATGTCAGGGTGTGACAGTTCCCAGAGAAAAGAAATTCACACAAACATTCAGATCAGGAAGAGGGTGAGAAACAAGCCCACAACGATAAATCTGAAGGTGAAGTTTGATACTGGAGCACAGAGTACCATCATCCCACTCAGACTATACCAGAAGATCTTCCCTGAAAATTTGGAGGAAAATGGTTATCCGAGGAAAGGTGCTCTGAAAGCAAACAACGTCATGCTAACATGCATACAGGGGAACTAAGATTCGACAGCTAGGAACAACCCAAATCAGAGGGACACACAAAGGAGACAAAGTGATTCCTAATAACACACCGGCCCGCTGATGTCGTCAGAGTGCGCCAAGCTGTGCACATGCGCAGTGACATCTTGCCAGGACTTCATGGTGCATGTGTGGGATGATGTCATCGCGCAACACCAACGTCATCTGGTATCTGCGCCAGGTCCACCTTCGCCCATGCGCGATAAAGCGTCATCAGGTATCCAGTCCCCCACTCGGCTGGAGGAAACGGCTCAATGGGAGACTGTGAAGCTGGAGCTCTCCCCCCTTGGCAACTCGCTCCAGAGTTCGCTGCTCCCCCACTCCTCTGGCCGATTGCTTCACGCCACCCTGCTCATTGGCTGCTCGCTCCCTGCCCTCCAGCTGCTAGCTCTAGGCTGCGCCACTTCCCTCCACTCGGCCACTCGCTCCTGCGTAGCCCCATCATCCCTTGCTTCTTCAGGCGGTGCCTGGTGACCGATGAAACGTGGGAGTGAGTGGCCGACATGAGGGAAGAAGCGCGGCCTAGAGCTAGTGTCTGCAGGGGGAGGGGGGTGGGGAGAGAGTGGCCAGAGAGCGGAGTGGCGCGAGCGGGGAACAATCGACCAGGGGAGTGGGGGGCAGTAGTGAGGTCTGCAGTGAACATCAAAGGGGGGAAAGCGACCACTAGGGAGGAGGGGGAGAAAACAAGTTGCCGAGGGGGGAGAGCGGCCAGTGGGGTGAAAGCTAGTAGTTGCGTTCGGGTGAAATCAGCCCTGGTCAGTCATATAAACAAATCACATAACGAATTGGCAGCACATTTTTTCTCTTCCATCGATCGGATGCCAATCTTCCAATGGAAATTCAATCATAAAATTCCTTTTGTATTTAATAGGATTACTGAAATATTAAATGGATCTGAGGATTACAGTTAGTATCCTATAACTACATAGTAGCATATTACTGGGCTTCCACCAACTTAATGTAATGTTAGTTTGTTAGAACGATCTAGCCATAGGCATTTCCTGTGATAAATTGAGCAGTGCATCTTTAATCCTGACAGCTGCCTGAATGTCACAGACACTGACGTTCCCGTTGAAGAGCCTGCATTTGCGCATGTGCAAGTATTGCGCCACCAAGTGGTTATATTGTCAGCAAACGAAGCCCAAAAAACTGTATGTTCTGTGTCACTGAAACAGATGGTCTTGCTATCCTGGGATTGAGCAGTTGCATAGAGCTGCAGATTATCTCAGTAAACCATGAGATGAAGGAGCCGATACTGAGGGTTGAAGACAGTTCAATGAACACATTGAAAAGCACCCTCCAGTCAGAAGCCGGTACAAATGTACCCAGAATGTTTTGATGAGACAGTTGGATTCTTTGAAGATTTTGAGTATCGCATCAATGTTGCCCCAGTGATGAAACCAGTGATTCATCCCCCACATAAAGTACCAGTGGAACGAATAGGAAAGCTTGAAAGAGAGCTCCAAGAAATGGAAGAAAAGAAGGTGATCGCCAGAATCACAGAGCCTACAGATTGGGTAAATTCCATCGTGGTGAGAGAGAAGCCCAATGGACAGCTAAGAATTTGCCTAGATCTCAAAGATCTTAATGAAGCAATAAAGAGGGATCACTACCCTATTCCCACACTGGAAGAAATCACACCGGCACTGGCAGGGGCAAAAATTTTCAGCAAGCTTGATGCCAGAAATGGCTACTGGAATGTGAAGCTAGATGCAGAATCTTCATTGTCGACAACATTCAACTCACCCTTTGGACGGTACAAATTCCTGTGTCTACCCTTTGGCCTCAAAGTGAGCCCGGATGTGTTCCAACAGAAAGTAGACGAGACATGCAGGGGATGCAAAGGAGCAGTCGGCCTAGCTGATATATGGTGTAGATGGAAAAGATCATGACAACCATCTACATGAAGCCATGGAGAGAACCAGGAAAGCTGGGATTAAGCTAAATGCAGACAAATGCATTGTGAAAGTGACAGAATGTCAGTTCTTTGGAATGGTGTACACACCTGACAAAGTAAAGCCAAGTCCTGAAAGAATCTCAGCCATCTCTGGGATAGAAGCTCCAAGAGGTAAGAGAGAGTTGTTAAGTTTCCTTGGTTTGATACAGTACATGAGCTCATTTATTCCGCACATGTCGGAATACTCAGCAAACTTGCAGGAGCTGATGAAAGAAGGTGTAGAGTACTAGTGGTCAGAGTCACATGACAGGAGTTTCAACAAGCTCAAAAAGGTAGTATGCAAGGAGACAAGTCTATCATACTACAACAGAAAGAAACCTGTCACTCTGCAAGTAGATGCTTCTACAAAAGAACTGGGAGCAGCCCTGGTACAAGGTGAGCTACTCGCCTCAGGATTCCTAGCCTCTGACCTGCTCTTGTAGCCACAGTATTTATATGACTACTCCAGTTCAGTTTCTGGTCGATGGTAGCCCCTAGGATGTTGATAGTTCAGGATTCAGCGATGGTAATGCCATTGAATGTCAAGGGGAGATGGTTAGATTCTCTCTTGTTGGAGATGGTCATTGCCTGGCACTTGTGTGGCACGAATGTTACTTGCCACTTATCAGCCCAAGCCTGAATGTTGTCCAGGTCTTGCTGCATTTCTACACGGACTGCTTCAGTATCTGAGAAGTCACGAATGGTGCTGAACATTGTGCAATCATCAGCGAACATCCCCACTTCTGACCTTATGATTGAAGGTAGGTCATTGATGAAGCAGCTGAAGATGGTTGGGCCTAGAACACTTGAGTAGGATACTACTCAAAGTTCCCTTTTATCCGGAAGATGAAAGACTTGAGAGCCACAACAATCATCTCAGCAGTACGAGTTCTGTTCACAGAGCAAGGGATTCCTGAAAGGTTAATATGTGACAATGGCACCTAATTTACATCCAGAGAATTTAAGGAATTTGCTGACCAGTATGGGTTCAACGCCATCACCTCATCACCACACTACCCACGGGGACATGGATTTATAGAAAGACAAGTCTAGACGGTCAAAAGAACCCTTGTGCAATGCCAAGAGATGAAGGAAGACCCAAACCTGGCCTTATTGTCACGCCGATCCACACCTCTCAAGGCTGACATGAAATCACCTGCAGAGCTGTTGAATGAAAGAAAATATACGTCTACTCTGCCAATAAAATACATCCTTCAAGTGACCAGGAGGAAGTGAGACGACAACTCTCTGAAGCACAGGTAAGAGAAGAGCAGCACTTCAACAAGCATGCTAAATCCATGCCCGAGCTGTTGAATGGATCCTGTACGTATACAGTTTGTCCTATCATGAAAACCTGGAGCCCAGCAAAAGTTGCTAGTGAAGCTGGGACCCCAAGGTCATCTATCATCGAGACTGAAACCAGTAACCAAATGAGAAGGAACAGAATCCATATTCAACCTACACCTGAGCTGGAACAACAGAAAAGATCATCAACAACACCGGAGACATCACTATCCAGCGAGACAACATTAACAACATCACCAGCAAGTGACACAATATTGCCTGTACAGCGTGCTAACTCACCACTGAGAACAACAAATGCAAGATGGAAGCACAACATCTTACCACTCAAGTGATACCGTGAATAATATTTTTTAGAATAAGAATACATGCTATAAAAGACTCTAAAAAGGGGTTCAGATTATTTCCAAAAGTCAGTTGATAATCATCTTCAGTTATATTGAGTTATATTGATAAAGGGGCATTGTGTTTTAAGTAAAGAGGGATGATATATATTGTTATACTATCTGTAAAGTGCTAGGAACTAGTTGTTATGTGCAAGTATTCCAGTGGGGTCACATTCAGGCTGCACTGGAGAGTCATGGGATATATAGCACAAAAACCAGTTTCACCAGTCCCTACCAGGCAGCATGGTGAGCTGTGTTGAACACAAAGAACTCTAGCCATTCCAAGTATAAAGTGTGGTTATTTCTAACATCTGGGAACCAGAAAACAACAAAAAGACATAACAGAGGTAAGTTTTAAAGAGGGTCTTAAAGGAGGAAAGAGAGGTAAAGAGGCTGAGAGGCTAGGGAGGGAATTCCAGAGCTTAGGGCTTTGGCAGCTGATGGCATGGTCACCAATGGTGGATCAATTAAAATCATGGATTCTCAAGAGGCCAGAATTGGAGGAGCACAGATATCACCGAGGATTATAGGGCTGAAGGAGATTACAGTGATAGGGGCAAGGCCTTGGAGGCATTTGAAAACAAGGATGAGCATTTTAAAATTGAGGTGTTGCCTAACTGGGAGCCTGGTAGTTCAGAGAGCACGGGGTGATGGGTGAACGAGACTTGCTGCGAGTTAAGACACGGGCAGCAGAGTTTTGGGTGACCTCAAGTTTACAATGTAGAATGTGGGAGGCCAGCCAGGAGCATGTTGGAATAGTCAAGTCTGGAGGTAACAAAGGCAAGGATGAGGATTTCTGCAGCAGGTGAGCTGAGACAGGGCAAAGTCGGTCGATGCAATGGAGATGGGGTCAAATATGACACCAAGGTTGCCAGGGATTGGGATTGAGTCAGTAGTTAGGAAATGGAGTTTGTGGTGGGAACTGAAACAATGGCTTTGGTCTTCACAATATTTAATTGGAGGAAATTTCTATTCATCTGGTATTGGATGTCGAAAAAGCAGTCTGACAGTTTAGAGACAGTTGAGGAGTCAAGAGAGGTGTTTGTGAGGTAGAGCTGGGTATTGTCACCAGACGTATGGAAACTCAGTCTTTGGAAAATGAAAAATAGGATAAATCCCTAGGGCACGCCAGAGTTGCAGATGCTGGAATCGAAGCCATTGCAGTTGATTGTCTAGCTACAACTGGATTGATAAGAATAGAACCAGATGAATGATGGTGGAAAGGCATTGAAGGTGGATTGTGTGGTCAACCATGTCAAAAACTGCAGACAGGATGAGGAGGACATCCACTTGAAAGAGCAGGTGGAGCTTTGGTTTAACATCTCATCCAACAGTACAGCACTCCTTTACAGTATAGCACTGGAGATTTTTTTGCTCAAGTCTCTGGAGTGAAACTTGAACTAACAACCTTCTGACTCAGGTGAGAGTCCTGCCAACTGAGCCACGGCTGACACAGCTATCCAGGTTAGAACCTACAGCCACTAGATTTCAAACTGAAAAGAGCCACACTTGCCAGCAAGCATTGTACATTTGCGTGGGAGTGCTGTGTTCTGTATGTGGTAAATAAAGCAGTTCATAAAGTCTCATAAGCATTCAGCCAGTTAAACATCACCGGTCTGTCAAATCTTGCTGCACCTCAGCAGCTGTTGTCATGGAAACAGTTATTCCTGAGGTCTCCTCCTGTGGTTTTAGATTTATTGTCTCCTGTAAATGGCTCATCATCAGAGATTAGGATGGCTGGATTTATCATTAATACGTTGTACTCAAACAGGCTGAAAGTAATATCCCCTGAATGCAAGCTGGAACATGCATATAAATGAAGTGAGGAAGAACTGATTCTTTCAATGCAACATAAATTTTCAACAAAAAGTCCTGAGTTCTGAAATGCAACCGAAAAGTAAATGTTCCATTAATTTATCGTAAGAGTTAAAAATACTGATCTGAATCAGCAACAATTTTCTTGTGCTTTTATTTTCTAGGTGTCAAAAAATTTGCCTGATAAACAAAAAGAAATAGAAGATTTACTGAAAGACTTTACACGATTTCAGCAGCAGCTAAACCTGATAACATTGTGGGCCTCCTCTACAAAAGATCAGTTGGAGTTATACAAGGAAGCACCAATACCAGAAGTCTTCGATATTAAGGTAAAAGTTATTCTAATGACCATATATATATATCATTATTGTAGCTCTCTAGAATAGCATTGAGTTGAATTTCTCAGTCTAAACTGTCTTGAACAAGGTGAGAAGTTTGCAGTGATGGTTGTTCAGAAAAGTAGCGAGGCAGCACAGTATCTCCCAGCAGGTTTTTGGTGGGCAACAGGCCCTCTGTGGAGTTTTGAACGCAGAATGGCTCTACATAAGGCTTAACCACTAAGACCACAGTTTGGATGTAAAAGAAGTGGGAACCACAATGTTCAAAGGTTGAAGACTGGGAATGAACAAGGATGAGAGAAGGGCATTGCAAATAACCGAAGAAAAGTTTTCAGTGAAGAAATGCTGGACCTTGGAGCATAAGTTGAGAAATAATAGCATTAAAGAATGTTTAGGTGCATCAAGCTGTGGTAATGGGATTGGTGTGAAAGTAGTTTTATCATTTGGCTCTGACATGTATATGGACCTGACCACTTGGCTTACATGAGACCAATCTAATCTGGTAAGACATGGCGATCTGGCAATGTCAGTATTTACCCTGTAAGAGCAAAATGAAAAATAAGAAATCTCCCTGACAAAAGTGGGAGATTTCTATGTGTCATTTGATACAGTTCTGAAATAGTTAGAGTTAAAATGGAAGCTGTCTTTCCTTACACACGTGTAAAGCAAAAGTAAGAGAGAAGTTATTTGGGTGAAGAGTACAGTAAGGAGTGAGCTAGTAACAGAGTGAAGTGGGGACAGAGTGAAAATAGTACTTCCATAATGGAAATTTGGCTGGAATGAGAATTAGGAGCAAAGGGATAAGAAGGAGCAGAGCAGCTTAATTAAAATTTAAATAGAAAATGTAAATACAGAAAAAAGCACACTGAACACAGGAAGGTTCCAGCTCAGTGTCTCTTCATTCCACGGGCACCAAATATGAAAGTACACTCATGAAGGAAAAAACTTATCTTAAAGAAATAATCTCATTACAGTGGACGACCATTGCTTGCCACCCTGAAGCAGAACTGTTGAGAGTTTAACTCTTTGTTTCAAATCAGCAGTGTTGCAGACTTTTATGTTAAACAATGGGATGCAGGAATCCCTTGCTTCAGCAGGACCGTAGGTTTGTGATCCTGAACCTTTCTCTCCCGATCTCTTAACCTCACTCTTCGTAAGGGGGTTTTAGACTTAAATACTGTACTTGAAGCACCACAAGAACAAAGTTGAGAGCAGGTGTGCTTATGGTCCTTCTGTTGCTAGTTCCTCTTGAACCCATGAGCAACAGATTACCTTGATATCCAGATCACCAGAGGTCTCTTCAGTTTCTTGATCTCTGGGGCTTATTTGCTCTGTAGCTAGTCCTCTGTGGCCCTTAGTAGCTGGGTGCACACACCAATTCCCCCTCGCCAGCACTGTTCCCCAATCGCCGACGCAGAGCTTAGGCTGCTCCCTCTTACTCTTTCTTCTCCTGCCCATGCCTCTGCCTCTGCCTGTGGCTCTTTGGCTCCACCCCCGAGCCTGCGAAAGACATTGCTGCTGTCCCCGAAAGGACATCTGTGCACCGGAAACTGCTGAAACCCGGGGTTTTTGACCATCACCACCACCTACTGGCCCAAGGTGCGCACCCCGAGGAGAAAGTCCGATGAAGCAGACGCTTTCCAAACTCTGAGGAAATGCTTGCTCGTCGGTTCACAGCAGCTGACGAGGAAATAGCATGACCCTTGCACTACACACTTCCCTGCTTATGAGTTGCTGTCCCAGCAACTAAACACATCAATATCTACTGTTTTCAAAGAAACTGTAGAATTAACAAGTTTGTCTGATCTATGATATCTAAAACATTGGAATCTACAGTAGTGACAACATTTCTTCTCAGCGCTTCTTTCTGTTTCTTTGACTCCATTTCAAATGCATGGTTTAGCTGTGTATGATGCTCAGTTATCCAATCATCAACTTGGCCATCACTTTCAGAATCCATGTCAAGCCCCAGTTGTTGATCTCCTGGAAGAACTGAGTGTCTCCCAAAGAAGAGGTAATGCAGAGGATAGTCTGTTGAATGTGGGTAGTGTTATATACATAAACCAGTTCCGAAAGGTACTCAAACCACATCCTTTTCTTCTCAGGAGGTAGGATGTGCAATCCGTCATGAAGAGTACAATTGAATCGTTCGCATTGTCCATTATCCTCTGGATGGTAGGGGTTGGTGTGACTCTTGACAATACCATAAACCTTGCAAAGCTCTTGTATTGATTTTGCTCTCAAAATTGCACCCCCTGTCGCTGTATATTCTTCATTGAACACCGAAACGAATAAAATTTCTCGCAAGAATAGCAACACAGAAAGGGGCAGTGATGTGCTGTACTTGCAGGATATAGGAGTTTCAAGTAGCAGATGTTAACTTGGAGAATCACTTCTGCAAGCAGTGCCTCTACCTGAGACTACTTGAGCTCAAGGTCTCAGGTGGTGTTGGAGACAATCTGACTCATTGATGTTGGAGAAGGGCTTTTGGAACAAGGGTTTCATTGAGTAGTTACTCCACGGAGAGATCGTGATTTGCCAGTGGTAGAACAAGGAGTGGTGACATTTGACAAGTCAGGGACAGCAAGAAGGGAGAGACTAGAGCAGGAGAATCCTGCCAACAATTTTTGAAAACCAACGCACGATCCACTCAGTTTCTGACGAATTCTGGAGAGTGATCCTTCAACAGGCATTATGCCTCTCATTGGCAAATAAAAGTGGCTTAATGCCGATTTAAGGTGTCTTGTCAGGGACACCTATATATTGCCTGAGATAATATAGGAAAGTCTTCGCTTGCGTTGTTATAAACAGGTTCCAGAAGCTGGCTGAGCATGTTTACCCTGAGGCACAGTGTGGCTTTCGAGCAAAGAGATCCACCATTGACATGCTGTCTTCCCTTTGCCAGCTACAGGAGAAATGCCGCGAACAACAGATGCCCCTCTACTTTGCTTTCATAGATCTCACCAAATCCTTTGACCCCGTCAGCAGACGTGGTCACTTCAAACTACGAGAAAATATCGGATGTCCACCAAAGCTACTAAGTATTATCACCTCATTCCATGATAATATGAAAGGCACAATTCAGCATAGCGGTGCCTCATCAGACCCCTTTCCTATCCTGAGTGGTGTGAAACAGGGCTGTGTTCTTGCACCTACATTGTTTGGGAACTTCTTCTCCCTGCTGCTATCACATGCGTTCAAGTCTTCAGAAGAGGGAATTTTCCTCCACACAAGATCAGGTGACAGGTTGTTCAACCCTTGCCCGTCTAAGAGCGAAGACCAAAGTATGGAAGGTCCTCATCAGGGAACTCCTCTTTGCTGACGATGCTGCATTAACATCTCACACAGAAGAGTGTCTGCAGAGACTCATCAACAGGATTGCGGCTGCCTGCAACGAATTTGGCCTAAGCATCAGCCTCAAGAAAACGAACATCATGGGACAGGACATCAGAAATGCTCCATCCATCAATTTTGGCGACCACGCTCTGGAAGTGGTTCAAGATTTCACCTATCTAGGCTCAACTATCACCAGTAACCTGTCTCTCGATGCAGAAATCAACAAGCGCATGGGAAAGGCGTCCGCTGCTATGTCCAGACTGACCAAGAGAGTGTGGGAAAATGGTGCACTGACACGGAACACAAAAGTCCAAATGTATCAAGCCTGTGTCCTCAGTACCTTGCTCCACGGCAGTGAGGCCTGGACAACGTATGTCAGCTAAGAGCGACGTCTCAATTCATTCCATCTTCGCTGCCTCCGGAGAATCCTTGGCATCAGGTGGCAGGACCGTATCTCCAACGCAGAAGTACTCGAGGCGGCCAACATCCTCAGCATATACACCCTACTGAGCCAGCAGCGCTTGAGATGGCTTGGCCATGTGAGCCGCATGGAAGATGGCAGGATCCCCAAGGACACGTTGTACAGCGAGCTCGTCACTGGTATCAGACCCACCGGCCGTCCATGTCTCCGTTTTAAAGACGTCTGCAAACGCGACATGAAGTCCTGTGACACTGATCACAAGTCGTGGGAGTCAGTTGCCAGTGATCGCCAGAGCTGGCAGACAGCCATAAAGGCGGGGCTAAAGAGTGGCAAGTCGAAGAGACTTAGCTGTTGGCAGGAAAAAAGACAGAAGTGCAAAGGGACAGCCAACTGTGTAACAGCCCCAACAACCAATTTTATCTGCAGCACGTGTGGAAGAGTCTGTCACTCTCGAATTGGCTTTTATAGCCACTCCAGGCGCTGCTTCACAAACCACAGACCACCTCCAGACGCTTTCCCATTGTCTCTCGAGACAAGGAGGCCAAAGAAGAATATAGCATCAGTATTTCAGGAACCCTACAATGCGGGATATAGCCCCACAAAATTGGACCTCATTGCCCCAGTTTGGCACCCGAGAAACAGGTTTTTTGTTTAATCTAAGACTTCTTAGGTAGCTTAAATTACTAATGTCATCTTCGAAATACAGATTTTTAAAAATTCATAACTTAAAATGTTGCTGAAAACTGAATAGAGCAGTTGAATGTTTCTGTAACGCAAACAATATTCTGCAAATGATTTAAGTGAAAGGATTTGAAATTCAAATTTCCATCACTCAGATCATGCCAGTATTGATCGACTTAGCTGGTTATTGATGCAGGTGAGGATGAGCCATTGGCTGCCTTGCTTTCTGAGGACCCTGATTCACCACTATGCTCGGGGTGGAATATTCAAGTTACTTTTCCAGGAAATTTTAGCATAAATTTGGAACAAGAGGATTGATGTACGAAACCGGTTAATTAATGGCGTATGTCATTGTTTGCGCCATTCTAGGAAATTCTATGCCAACATTGCAGAGTTTTATTTAGAGTGGATATGTGCCAGAGGACTGCAGAGTGGCTAATGTAATGCTCATTTTCACAAGGAAAGACAGAGCTAACTCGTAAGTTGAAGGCTGCTAGGTTATCATCTGTGGTAGGCAACATTTTTGAATCTTTAATTAAATATGATATTTTTTAAATTTTATTTTAGAGATACAGCACTGAAACAGGCCCTTCGGCCCACCGAGTCTGTGCCGACCATCAACCACCCATTTATACTAATCCTACATTAATCCCATATTCCCTACCACATCCCCACAATTCCCCTACCACCTACCTATACTAGGGGCAATTTATAATGGCCAATTTACCTATCAACCTGCAAGTCTTTGGCTGTGGGAGGAAACCGGAGCACCCGGCAGAAACCCACGCAGTCACAGGGAGAATTTGCAAACTCCGCACAGGCAGTACCCAGAATTGAACCCAGGTCACTGGAGCTGTGAGGCTGCGGTGCTAACCACTGTGCTGCCCATTACTACATATGTAGATGAACAGAAAATAATTAAAAACAACCAACATGTAATTCAGAAAGGAGAATTACTATTTACTGTACCTGATGATGTTATTCAGACCCTAACACTATTTTTACTTCTTGTCAGGTGTTTGGTCACCCCAGAAACACTGGGTGCTAGGGAGAAGCAAAAGAAAAGCTTTCAAATCAAAAAACTATAGTTCCTTGTGGTCAAGAGGAGCAGGAGTGCTGTTGCAAGACAAGAAGGAAACTTTGGGCCTTCCTTTCCCTGCACTGCCCAAACCCCCCTCCCCCCACCCAAATGCAGTTGCGTCCAGAATCAGGCATCACATTCCACTTAGCCGACTGCCAGAAACAGTTTCCAAAGGTTCTCAGCAGAAGCCTCCTGCCATGCTCACCTTGCACCCGCCCTCCGACTTCCCGTCATTCCCCTGGGGATCGGTGGGATTTGGACCTAAGTTATGCTAATGAGGTCCGGAAGTTAAAATGGCCTAAGTCTCACATCAGCAATTTGGGACGAGCCTGCTGTCTGTCCCACTTGCCCCACGCTGATCTCTTGTTCGAGTTGAAATAAGTTCAGCAGTTAAGGGCTGTTTCTCAGAATGGTTAGAAATGGATGTCAATGTCCCACAGCATTCTGCTCTGGGACCGCTTCTGTTCACTGTGACATCAATGATTTGGATATAGGGCTCGAGCGGGTGTGTGGTATACTAAATTACAAGGCATTGTAAATAATTCTGAGGACCAAAGAAATCTGCAAGTAGTTATTGATAAGATGGTGAAAAATTGGCAGATGGAATTCACTGCTGGTAAATACAAGGTAGCATATTTTGTTAAAAAAGTGAAAACAGAGGAAAGTTGGGGGATGTGCAAGAGCAGAAGGGTTTGGAGTTCAAGTTGAAAAGACATTAAAACCAGCACTTCAAGTGAATAAGCCTATTTTTTTTTCAAGTTAATAGATTACTAGGTGTTATGGCAAGAGGTAGAGAATATAAAAGTCAGAATACAATGTTAAATCTATACAAAGCACAGTTTGAGTACGGTGTGAAGTTTTGTGCTCCACACTATTGGAAGAATGTTGAGGTAATAGAGAGAATACAATTCAAATTTACTTGAATGTTGCCTAGTATGAAGAAATACAAGTTCAAAGACTTGACAAATGTGGTCTGTTTTTGTTAGAGCATAGGAGATTGTACAGTGATTTGATAATGGTGTTTAAAGCTGTGGAGGGATGGTATAGAGTAGATAGGAATAGACTGCTTCCAGTAATTAAGGGACCTCGAGCAATGGGACTTGGATGTCAGATTAGATGTAATAGAGCTTCTGCTAGACTGCACTGGTTTTTTCAGCCTGTTTGGCAAAGCAGCAGAAAAGATCGTGGAATTTTAAGTACAAATTATGTTCAGCGCAAATCGAGTTTCCAAGATCTTTTGTGCTAGTTCAAAAATCATTGGACGAGAAGCTGGCTCTGCTTATAAAACTGGCCGTGCTCCCAGACTGAACTAATCAGCATTGCATGCTTCTGCTATTGCATCTCATGGTGGGCCTTCCAGGAAGCTGTTAAAATTAAGTTGCTGTTTATAAGAGTCAAGAACAATAATAGGCATGTATTAAAAGCTTTTGAATATATATTTTAAAGTTACTAACCCAGGTCACTGACTACTATACATCAAAATATCTAGCAAATGATTCTGGAAAGTTTTTAAAGTCATTCTCAATAATTTAAAACTGAGTTACTCACAGGTGGTGGACTAAACGCCCTGATAAGACATGCTTTTTTTGTGATAAACCCATTTTCATTTGTATTAATTACACTGCACCAAGTTACTTCTCTTAAATATATCAAAGAATATTTTAAAGCAACTTTTTTTTTTAATTACATTCTAAAATGTTTCCCAATTGTTTTTAAAATTTCATTCTAAAATGTTTCCCAATTGTACTAGTTCATGGCAGATTATACATTTGCTGATGTGCAAATAAGTTTGAGCAGAATCTTGAGGCGAGAAAATGCTTCTCAAAACTTGTGCAATTTTGGGTGCAATTGGTGCCTGGATCAGCAATTGCAGCCAAGGCAGAAAATCCAGGTCAATAGATTTAGAACCGAGAGCAGGAAAACAAGATGTTATGGAACACATGAATGGGCTGGATTTTGTTGTCCCACCACCGGGAGTGGCAGCGGGTGCAGGAAATCGCGATTGGGCGGCGGGCGGCCACTTAACATATTGATGGCGTCACCTGATGCAGGAGCAGGTGCTGGTGCCATTTGTAAAAGGATGCCAGCCCTGCAAGCAGTTCAACATAATGCAGAGTTAACCCCTTACCCCGCTTCCCCATACAAATCATGTAGAGTTGACCCCTTCCCCACCTCGGTGCCACCAGTTTCTCCTGGATGGGAAAATGAAGGTGCGTGAGTGCCGCACGACGTGCTCAAGATTGGAAACTGAAGATAAGGTCGCGGGGAACTAAATTTAAATTTATGCAGCAAGGTATTTTAAATAGGTAAAGTAGGGTCCCATCTCGGAGTGGCGGAGGTGGCGCCGTGGAGCCTTGCCGTTGCCAGGAAGATCGGGCCCACAATCCCGATGTCAGGCTCTGTGGCGGCCGCTACCTCTCCAATTCTCCGCCCCGCCCCTCCACCCCCGCCATGGACCCCGACATCAGGTTGAGAACAAAATCCAGACCCTGGAGTTTAGTGTTTGAAGCAGAAAATTGGTGACACAGATGGTTGAAGGAAAAAGGAATAAAGGGATATGGAACAGGTGGGTACACAGCATTAGGACTACTGCTGTTGTGAAAATAAACATTTAATGACTCAGACTCAGGTGTACAGTGCACAATTTCAAAATTTGCAGATGACACAAGGCTTGGAAGTATAGTGAATTGTTAAATGGATAGCGATAGACTTCAACAGGACATGGACATGGGCTGGTGGAATGGGCAGACACGTGGCAGATGAAATTTAATGCAGAGAAGTGCCAAATGATACTTTTTGGTAGGAAGAAAGAGGATCGGCAATATAAGCTAAAGGATACAATTCTAAAGTGGGTGTAGGAACAGAGAAAACATAGAAAAAACATAGAAAATAGGAGCAGGAGTAGGCCATTTGGCCCTTAGAGCCTGCTCCGCCATTCATTATGATCATGGCTGATCATCCAACTCAGTAACCTGTTCCTGCTTTCTCCCCATACCCTTTGATCCCTTTAGACCCAAGAGCTATATCTAATTCCTTCTTGAAAACATATAATGCTTTGGCCTCAACTGCTTTCTGTGGTAGCGAATTCCACAGGCTCACCACTCTCTGGGTGAAGAAATTTCTCCTCATCTCAGTCCTTGGGATATATGTGCACAAATCGTTGAAGGTTGCAGGGCAGGTTGAGCAAGTGGTAAAGCAAAAGTAAGATAGAGAGAAACTGCTCCCATTAGTGGAAGGGTCTAGAAACAGAGGACATAGATTTAATACAAGCAAAATACTGCGGATGCTGGAAATCTGAAATAAAAACAGGAACTGCTGGAAATACTTAGCAGGTCTGGCAGCATCTGTGGAGAGAGAAACAGAGTTAGCGTTTCAGGTCTGTGACCTTTCATCAGAACTGGCAAAGGTTAGAAATGTAATAGGCTGAGAGCAAGTGAACAGGGGAGGGCATAAGAAGAACAAAGGAGGTGTGTGATAGGACAGAGGGCAGGAGAGATTAAATGGCAAAGATGTCACAGAACAAAGGCAAAGGGTGTGCTAAAAGTTGTATCAAAAGTCCAGAGAGAGTGTTAATGGCAGAATAATGAACAGCTCTGTCCAAAAACAAAAACTTTAAAAAACAAATTTAAGACAGGCCCATGGTTAAAAAAAAACATAGATTTAATGTGATTGGCGAAAGAACCAAAAGTGACATGATGAAAAACTTATTTATACAGCGTGTGGTTATAATCTGGAATGCATTGCCTGAAAGGGTGGTGGAGATAGATTCAGTTGTGGCATTCAACAGGGAATTAGGTAAGTACTTGAAGGAAAGAAATTTGCAGGATTACGGGGAAAGGGTGGGGAGTGGGACTATGAATGTAACTGAAGTCCCTAATCCCTGGAGCTACTCTCATAAATCTTTTCTGCACCCTCTCTAAAGCCTTCACATCCTTCCTAAAGTGCAGCACCTAGAATTAGACACAATACTCCAGTTGAGGCCGAACTAGTGTTGTGCAAAGTTCATCGTAGCTTCCTTGCTTTTATACTCTATGCCTCCATTTATAAAGCCTAGGATCCCATATGCTTTTTAACCTTTTTCAACCCGCCCTGCCACTTTTAATATGTGTGCATATATCCCAAGGTCTTTCTGCTCCTGCACCTCCTTTAGAATTGGACCCTTTATTTTGTATTGCTTCTCCTCAGTCTTTCTACCAAAATGTATCACTTCAAACTTCTCTGCATTAAATTTCATCTGCCACATATCTGCCCATCCCATTAGCCTATCTATATCCTCTTGAAGTCGATCACTATCTTCCTCATGGATCACAATTCTGCCAAGTTTTCTGTCACCTGCAAATTTTGAAATTGTGCCTGGACACCCAAGTCCAAGTTGTTATGATATATCAGGAAAAATCTGAACTTTGTGGATGGACTAAGATTTACATGAACAATATTGCATTTGGGTCGGCTGTACTATCTTACTTTCCTATGAAGTCAATGGAAATGAAAATTGGAGAGATGTACAACAGGCAACTGTGTCAATGGGCCAGATTTTATTCTGGCGACAAGGGTCCCAGTGGCAGGCCAGAAGGTGGGGTGCAGAACCTGCCTTGGCCCTCCATCACGCCCCCGTTGCAATTTGATGGCGGGCAACCAGTTAACTGCCCGCTATCAGGGACATTGTCCCTTTTAACGGACGAGCTCCTGCCTCCAGAGCTGCCAGTGAATTGGAGGGCCGATTGCTCTGCAGTACTGGCAGCACCACCAGGAATGGTGGCTACTGCTGATATTGCAGGAGGCCTTCAAAAGAGAAGAGTTCAGAGACCCCAGGACAGGTGAGTGGGTCGGGGTTACCGGGGCTAGTCAGGGAGGCCCCAGCAATGGGGTAACGGAGATCTTGGTAGTGGGGGGGGGGGGGGGGAGAGAGTCATCACCGCCAGGGGGCTCCTCCGTGGGCCATGGATTTTCCCCAGAGGAGGGACCACCCCCCTGCCCCCAAGAATGCTAGGAGGCACGCAGCGGCAGGCCCCTTTGACTTCCACAAATTTCAGGTGGAGGCGGGAAGAGGCCCTTAAGTGGCCATTAGCTGGCCACACAAGGGCCTCAATTGACATGGGCAGAAAGGCCATCCTCAGCCTTCCCCACTCCGGACAAAATGTCAAGGGGCCAGGACAACATCGGGATCGGCGCCCCTTTCTATTTCGTTTGTCCTCCCCCGATTCCGTGCCCAGCTCCAGGGGCAGTATAAAATCCTGCCCAATATCTCCCCTTTTACACTATCACCCAAAGTCAAATTTATGCCCATAGTGTATGGAAAGTAGATCCTTTAACGAATAGGAAAGTATCCCTTCTAAATTTTGATAGGGTGAACAGGGAAAGGCTATGGGGTAGAAATTTGTTTGCATAGCGTCACTACCTGCCCAGCCCACGGCCCTGTCTGCTCCTGAGTAATTGAAGTAAGTCTGAATAATGCCGCTAGAACCAGCAACATGAACAAATTTCTCCCCCTTTATCTCCTCTGGTTGAGGGTGGGTCATAATGAGGTGTTATTGATGTAAAATTGACAAAGAGAAAGGCGAGAGGCTAGACGAAATTTCTCGATGTAGAGAGTCGTTAGAGCATGGAATGCTTTGGTGCAGGGAGTAGGTGAGATAGGGATCATGAGATCTTTTCAGAGAAAAGTCAGTAAGCATTTGAAATAGAGGAAGATACAGGTGCTATGGGGAAAGTGTGGGGAAGTGAGATTAGTTTGGATTGCTGTAGTAAAAACCCAGGACAAACCCAATGAGCAACCTCCTTCTGCACTATAAACTTCTTTCGATTATTATTGTACTCAGTCTGTGCATACAATAAACATGTATTCTGAACAATTTTCTTGTAAATTTCTTCAGTTCACAAAACACTTAGTAGATTTTCAAAGTATCCGCAGCTGTCTAATTGTTGATAACTGCAACATTTTTTAAATGTAAAAGCACTTTGAAATACCTTTTGACAGTTAACATGCGAATTCTGTAATGACCTGCAATTTGATGGATCGCACTAACACTAACTCTATTTATCAGTGGATCAAGATGTAGGATTGCACAAAGCTTTTAGAATTCACTAAAAGTATTTTCATAATCTGAAAAAAGAAAATATGCTTTAAATTGCAGTTTCTTCCCAGGGCTTGAAGGTTGTTTTTTGTAGTGCACATCGACAATTAGAAGGAACAGAGTGAATGAAGTTTTAACAAACTGGAGTAAACATAAAAGTGATGGATGTGGACATCATTGTCAGTACTTGCCTTTTCTGGCTACTTCCAATGAACTGATCTTTTAGTATCTATGGAAATGCCATTTTGTGACCTCCTCCAACTGTTCCGAGGATTAGTGCACCATGTGTTTGATCTCTGATCTGTGTTGTCTTGGTTAATCTCAGCCAAGTTATGGGTAGAAGTCAGATACAGGAAGAGATCAGGTTTGGCTGTCCTCATTATTGAATGTGTTGTTGGCACTTGCGTCTAGATTTGCTGATGCATTCTGTCTGATTTTGGGGTGGTAATTGAGCAGCCTGGATTGAGAGTTGGTTACACTGGATCACCACTCACTTTCCTACTGGCTTGATTTTCTAACCTAAAGAGCTCAATTCGACAGAAGGGTCCAGAAACCAGGCAAAACAATCAATGCTTTCATCAATGGCCTTTACAGGCTAGCTGAAGGACGTGAATATGGAGACCTTAAAGCAGCATTAATAAGAGACTGCATTGTAGTAGGTATTGCTGATGAGTCCCTATCAGATTTATTGCAGTCTAAAGAAGACCTCACCCTGGACAAATCTATTCTGCTGGTGAGACAAGCAGAGGTCCAGAAAAACAACTCAGCAATCCTGAGAGGTGAAGAAAGACCTTGGTTCAAGAAACCTCCAGCAACCGGACAGTTCCTTAACCAGAGGACTGTGAAAAAGACACCAGAAAAAAAGGTACACTGGGAGGGAAGCGAACGACACCATTATACCCTGCCAGTGATGTGCCAAAAGTACCCACAGGTGCCAACAGTGTCCTGCAAATAAAGCAGAATGCTTCCAATGTAAAAAAATAGGGCTTTTTGGTAAAATGTGCCAAAGTAAAATCTTTACTCCTACAAGTTCAAAAGAAAAAGCATTCTGGACATCAGGGAAAAACAACAGCAGCAGCCAGAGCAGTGGCACCACGGTTGGCTCTGTTGTTCAGCAGGGAGGGACAAAGCGCAGAAGAGCAATAGTTATAGGGGACTCTATAGTCAGGGGCACAGATAGGCGCTTCTGTGGACGTGAAAGAGACTCCAGGATGGTATGTTGCCTCCTTGGTGCCCGGGTCAAGGATGTCTCTGAATGGGCAGGGGGCATTCTGAAGGGGGGAGGGTGAACAGCCAGAGGTTGTGGTACACATCGGTACTAACGACATAGGCAGGAAGAGTGACGTGGTCCTGCATGGGGAGTTCAGGGAGTTAGGCAGTAAGTTTTTTTTTAAAACAGGACCTCTAGGGTTGTAATCTCGGGATTACTCCCTGTGCCACGTGCCAGTGAGGCTAGAAATAGGAAGATAGTGCAGCTAAACATGTGGCTAAACAGCTGGTGTAGGAGGGAGGGTTTCAGATATCTGGATCATTGGGATCTCTTCCGGAACAGGTGGGACCTGTACAAGAACAGCGGGTTGCATCTAAACTGGAGGGGCACAAATATCCTGGCTGCGAGGTTTGCTAGCATCACTTGGGAGGGTTTAAACTAGTGCGGCAGGGGGGTGGGAACCAGAGCAGTAGGTCAGCAGGTGAAATCACTGAGGGGGAACTAGTGAATAAGGCCAGTAAGACTGAGAGGAAGAGCAGGCAGGGAGATGTTGCTGAGCACAGCGGGACTGGTGGTCTGAAGTGCATTTGTTTCAATGTGAGAAGTATGACAGGTAAGGCAGATGAACTTAGAGCATGGATTAGTACTTGGAAATATGATGTTGTTGCTATTACAGAGACTTGGTTGAGGGAAGGACAGGATTGGTAGCTATACGTTCCGGGATTTAGATGCTTCAGGCGGGATAGAGGGGGATGTAAAAGGGGTGGGGGAGTTGCATTACTGGTTAAGGAGAATATCACAGCTGTACTGCAGGAGGACACCTCGGAGGGCTCATGCTGCGAGGCAATTTGGGTAGAGCTCAGGAATAGGAAGGGTGCAGTCACAATGTGAGGGTTTACTGCAGGCCTCCCAACAGCCAGCGGGAGATAGAGGAGCTGATATGTAGACAGATTTTGGAAAGGTGTAAAAGCAACAGGGTTGTTGTGGTGGGTGATTTTAACTTCCCCTATATTGACTGGGACTCACTTAGTGCTAGGGGCTTGGATGGGGCAGAATTTGTAAGGAGCATCCAAGAGGGCTTCTTGAAACGATATGTCGATAGTCCAACTAGGCAAGGGACTGTACTGGACCTGGTATTGGGGAATGAGCCCGGCCAGGTGGTCGAAGTTTCAGTAGGGAACTACCAGAAGGACGTGGAGGCTTTGGAGAGGGTACAGAAGAGGTTTACCAGGATGTTGCCTGGTCTGGAGGGCATTAGCTATGAGGAGAGGTTGGATAAACTCGGATTGTTTTCACTGGAACGACGGAGGTGGAGGGGCGACATGATAGAGGTTTACAAAGTTATGAGCGGCATGGACAGAGTGGATAGTCAGAAGCTTTTTCCTAGGGTGGAAGAGTCAGTTACTAGGGGACATAGGTTTAAGGTGAGGGGCAAAGTTTAGAGGGCATGTGCGAGGCAAGTTCTTTACACAGAGGGTGGTGAGTGCCTGGAACTTGTTGCCGGGGGAGGTGGTGGAAGCAGGTACCATAGAGACGTTTAAGAGGCATCTTGACAAATACATGAATAGGATGGGAATAGAGTAATACGGACCCCGGAAGTGCAGAAGGTTTTAGTTTAGGCAGGCATCAAGATCGGCACAGGCTTGGGGGGCCGAATGGCCTGTTCCTGTGCTGTCCTGTTCTTTGTTCTAGGGGAGCATTTCGGGAACAGTGACCATAATTCCGTAAGTTTTAAGGTACTTGTGGATAAGGATAAGAGTAGCCCTCGGGTGAAGCTGCTAAATTGGGGGAAGGCTAATTATAACAATATTAGGCAGGAACTGAAGAATTTAGATTGGGGGCGGCTGTTTGAGGGTAAATCAACATCTGACATGTGGGAGTCTTTCAAACGTCAGCTGATTAGAATCCAGGACCAGCATGTTCCTGTGAGGATGAAGGATAAGTTTGGCAAGTTTCGGGAAGCTTGGATAACGCTGGATATTGTCAGTCTAGTCAAAAAGAAAAAGGAAGCATTCGTAAGGGCTAGAAGGCTGGGAACAGACGAAGCCCTTGAGGAATATAAAGAAAGTAGGAAGGAACTTAAGCAAGGAGTCAGGAGGGCTAAAAGGGGTCATGAAAAGTCATTGGCAAACTGGATTAAGGAGAATCACAACGCTTTTTATACGTATATAAAGAGCAAGAGGGTAGCCAGGGAAACGGTTAGCCCACTCAAGGACAGAGGAGAGAATCTATGCGTGGAGCCAGAGGAAATGGGCGAGGTACTAAATGAGTACTTTGCATCAGTATTCACCAAAGAGAAGGACTTGGTGGATGATGAGTCTAGGGAAGGGTGTGTGGATAGTCTGGGTCATGTCAATATCATAAAGGAGGAGGTTTTGGGCGTCTTGAAAAACATTAAGGTAGATAAGTCCCCAGGGCCTGATGGGATCTACCCCAGAATACTGAGGGAGGCAAGGGAGGAAATTGCTGGGGCCTTGACAGAAATCTTTGTATCCTGATTGGCTACAGGTGAGGTCCCAGAGGACTGGAGAATAGCCAATGTTGTTCCTTTGTTTAAGAAGGGTAGCAAGGATAATCCAGGAAATTACAGGCCGGTGATCCTTACGTCAGTGATAGGGATATTATTAGAGAGGATTCTTCGGGACAGGATGTATCCCCATTTGGAAACAAATGGACTTATTAGCGAGAGGCAGCATGGTTTTGTGAAGGGGAGGTTGTGCCTCACTAACTTGATTGATTTTTTTTGAGGAAGTGACGAAGATGATTGATGAAGAAAGGGTAGTGGATGTTGTCTGCATGGACTTCAGTAAAGTCTTTTGACAAGGTCCCTCATGGCAGACTGGTACAAAAGGTGAAGTCACATGGGATCAGAGGTGAACTGGCAAGATGGATACCGAACTGGCTCAGTCATAGAAGACAGAGGGTAGCAGTGGAAGGGTGTTTTCTGAATGGAGGGCTGTGACTAGTGGTGTTCCGCAGGGATCAGTGCTGGGACCTTTGCTGTTTGTAGTATATATAAATGATTTGGAGGAAAATGCAGCTGGTCTGATTAGTAAGTTTGCGGACGACACAAAGGTTGGTGGAGTTGCGGATAGTGATGAGGATTGTCAGAGGATACAGCAGGACATAAATTAGTTGGAGACTTGGGCGGAGAAATGGCAGATGGTGTTTAATCCGGACAAATGTGAGGTAATGCATTTTGGAAGGTCTAATACTGGTGGGAATTATACAGTAAATGGCAGAACCCTTAGGAATATTGAGAGGCAGAGAGATCTGGGCGTACAGGTCCACAGATCACTGAAAGTGGCAACGCAGGTGGGTCAGGTAGTCAAGAAGGCATACGGCATGCTTGCCTTCATCGGTCGGGGCACAGAGTATAAAAATTGGCAAGTCATGCTGCGGCTGTACAGAACTTTAGTTAGGCCACACTTGGAATATTGCGTACAATTCTGGTCGCCACACTACCAGAAGGATATGGAGGCTTTGGAGAGGGTACAGAAGAGGTTTACCAGGACGTTGCCTGGTCTGGAGGGTATTAGCTATGAGGAGAGGTTGGATAAACTCGGATTGTTTTCACTGGAACGACGGAGGTGGAGGGGCGACATGATAAAGGTTTACAAAGTTATGAGTGGCATGGACAGAGTGGATAGTCAGAAGCTTTTTCCCAGGGTGGAAGAGTCAGTTACTAGGGGACATAGGTTTAAGGTGCGAGGGGCAAAGTTTAGAGGGGATGTGCGAGGCAAGTTTTTTATACAGAGGATGGTGAGTGCCTGGAACTTGCTGCCGGGGGAGGTGGTGGAAGCAGGTACGATAGCGACGTTTAAGAGGTATCTTGACAAATACATGAATAGGATGGGAATAGAGGGATACAGACCCCGGAAGTGCACAAGGTTTTAATTTAGACAGGCATCATGATCGGCGCAGGCTTGGAGGGCCGAATGGCCTGCTCCTGTGCTGTACTGTTCTTTGTTTATTACGAATAGAGTGGTTAACCAAGTTAAACAACCTCTTTCAGCAGAGGCACAATTAGGTATAAAGAGTTGTGCCGGGACATTGGAAGATTCTGCGATTTATAGCAGAAAAAATGGAAAGCATAATCCGTATAAAAAAAATTGTTGAATAAATTCCTATCATGATCATGTTTGCACGTAGGTCATCTATTATCGTTAATTGATTTAAAGTAATGCTTTCCTGTCTAAACTGCCAATAATGTCTTACCACCAGTGATTTAAAAAAAAAATGTGAGGGACTCATTTAAATAGACAAATTGGATAAATTTCTGAAATAATCCCTGACTGGTGTACTGGAAATCCTGTTCTATTCAGCATATGTTGAGATGTTAAGAATAACTGAAAAAAAATGCAGAGGCAATGTTACATGTAGCCCAGGCTGATTAGTTGCAATGCTTACTGGTGCTTTGGCAGATTTCCTGTGAAAACAGAAATGTTCTGGCAACAGGATGATGAAGAACGCGTATTTGTGTGTGAATATATATCCATATCATTACACTAAATAAAGAAACTCTCAACATCGCACTGCAGTAGTGTGTTGAATTTTCTTTTTCCCAATTCTGTTTGGAAGAGTAACTTTTCTTTCAGTTGTCAATGACTATCACTCATCATGATTGGGTGTATTCACTGAACATAAATAGTAAAAACTGCATCCTGCTGAAATACTGGTTATCTTATAAAGCATTGCTTTTGAGGCATATTAATAAGGGCAAGAAAAAAGATTTTTGTCAAGGAGCACTATTTCAAGATAAATCATGAATGTAAACTAGTGAAAGGTAATCTCAGGACTGATGTCAAACAGCTCATCATCCTGTAAAGAGTGGATGGAAACCTGAGATGGTCTTTCATGTAGGGTATTTTTTCCCATAGTCTTTCTCACCCATGCTCGATGCATCACCCAATAAATTCTAGGGTGTGTCTCTTAATGCTAATGTCTGCAGGATGTGATGCAGTGCTGCCTCTCCATTGGAAGGTCTTGTCACAGTTCCCTATGCAAAGAACGTGAAGCCCAGAATGAACCCTTGCACATGACTTAAGTGTCTTTTGGCTCAGTAGCAGCACACTCGTCAGAGTCAGGAGGTCGTAGATACAACCCCCATTGCAAGACTTCAATGGCTAATACTCCAGTGCAACACTGAGCGAGTATTACTTTGTCAGAGATGCCATCTTTTGGATGAGATGTCAAATCAAGATCCAATTTGCATTGTCAGGTAGACCTCGACGATCCCATGACTGTATTTGAAGAAGAGCAAGGAGTTATGCTGGTGTCCATCGAACCGCACCAAAAATTGATAAGTCTGTTGTTTAGCTTAATGCTGTTTTTGAAACCTTCCTTTGTGACAAATTGGTTGTTGCTTAACGTCTACAAAACAAAATGACTGCACTTCAAAAAAAAAGAAGCCATTCATTAGCTGTAAAGTCTTTTAGGACATCCTATGGATATAAAAGGCATCATAAAATGCAAATTCTATTCTTTCTTTTCTAAATGGCTGCAGCTTAACCAGTGTTGTAGTCACCACCACTATTGCTCACCCCTTGTGCATGCCCATAATAAATTCCCAATAGTGCAAAAAATATATCAAACCAGCAGCTCGGTGCTGGTTGCCAATTTCTGCTTTTCCTATGTCACTCAAAGCCTCAGCACTTGGAATGTATGCTATCACCCCCTCATAGTAGCATTACAAACCCTGGTTATATATATTGCTGGAGGTTTCAGTGCATAAACTCCCCTTCCACCTCCAACTGCCCTGAACAGTCAAACACCCTTTATTTCCCATTTCCAATAACTTGATGTCTAATAAATGAAAGGATTCAGAACAAATGATGTTTTTCAATGCTTCTATGATTTTTCTCTCTGTGCATGGCAGTTTCCAAGAGATTTATTTTCTGAAGACTCCACAACAATCTGGAGGGTTGGTAACGCTACCTCATAGAGGTGTAATAGGTGCTTTTGTCCTATACCATCTTGTGTGCATTGGCACTGTATTGAAAGGCAGTTTTTTTCACAGAGAGAAAGAGCAAATGATTGTTTTACACAAACACACACGCAATGGATATGGATTACCTCAATCTTGTCTTTATCCAAACATTGCTGCTCTTGTATAATTTCCTTCTCTTACCCACCTCCCGAAACCACCACATTCCGCACCCCCCCCCCCTCCCCCCACCCGCCACCTTTACCCCCACGGTCTTTTCTAGTTTTCCTCTGCTATATAGTTCTAAAATTCCAGCAACAGCCCCAACAAACAAATTTCTCTGCAGCACCTGTGGAAGAGCCTGTCACTCCAGAATTGGCCTTTATAGCCACTCCAGGCGCTGCTTCACAAACCACTGACCACCTCCAGGCGCGTATCCATTGTCTCTCGAGATAAGGAGGCCCAAAAGAAAAAGAAAATAGTTCTAAAATTCCATATATGCACCTTGACACTTTTGCATGGAAGATAGTTGGTCTGTATGTCTATAGGTGTTGAATGTCTGCAAGTCTCTCTGGAAATCCATGTGCTATGCCAATACATACTAACTATAGCCGGACACCTGAAATATCTGTGCCCAGACTAAGGTTTCTGCACCAGATACTAGCTTTAAGTTTAGCAAATAATTCCTGATCCTCTTTATATTTGGCATGACCCATTAATGTAATATATGCAAAACCTTGCTACTGTGCATTGCCTTTAATGACGATGGCTTACTTTGGTGTGTTTTTTTATAAAAACAAGTTGTATTTCTGTAGAGCTTTAATGTCACAAAATCCTCTAGGCATTTCACAGAGGTAAAGAAAAATGATGGGCAGTGAGTCTATGGAGGAGTTATTGGGAGGTTTTACCAAAGGCTTAGTCAAAGAAGTAGGTTTTGAAGAGAGTCGTAAAGAAGCACAAAGAGATGGAGATGTTTAGGAAAGAAATTGTAGAGCTGGACTTAATGCAGAATAGGACATGGGCAGCAGAACTTTGGATGAGCTGATATTTACAGAGGGTGGAGGTTGGGAGACCAGAAGGGAAAGCATTAGAATAATCAAATCTGAAGGTGGCTAAAGCATAAATTAAGGTTATAGTGGCAGAAGAGCTGAGGTAGGACCAGAAGTGGTGATGTTGCAGAAGTGCATGCTAATGGTCTTTGTGGTGGAGAGAATATGGAGACAGAACTGTTTGGGTTTGAATAGGAGGCTGAGGTTGTGAACTATTGAAATTAATCCTAGACAGTGTCTGGAGAAGGAGATCGATTCAATGGCAAGGATACAGAGTTTGTATGTCATCTTCACTGCAGAATTGTCTCGTGTTTGTTCACCATTAATTAGGCTGTTCTCTGCTCTGTAACTGCATCTAAAGTTGCCTGGAGGACTTTGTCAGTTCAGCATATTTTTCCTGGTACTTTCCATAATAGAACAAATTTGTTCACTCCTCGGCTGTGGTCCCAAGCTTTCCAACATTAAATATTGGTAAAGTGACTCATACCTTAACAGGCAGTTATAATGTCATATTAGAGACACATTCAGTTTAACAAATTGCACAGAATTTTCCAACTACTAATGGGAAATGATTGTGCAAAAAAGTGTTCGAACCAAAATTGAAATGAAGTACGAGATTATTATTCCACCAAACATTCACTTGAATAATTCCATGCATACTTTACGTGATAAGAATAGTTTCTAAGGTCTTCTAAAGATGAAGTGCTTGAGTATACTGGTGAACTTGGAACCACTGCTCCTCATTCGATTATTCATTGAACTATTTCACATGCAAAAGCTGAGACTTTTTAGAAATTCAAACAGAAGGTCATAGAAGATGTCAACAAAATAGTGCCTTTCTCTTCAGACATTTTGTTGAGCTATTTTTCACTTCAACAATGATTATTTCAGGTCTTTATTGAGTGGGGACTGGAAAGTGGCCAAGCTAATACCCATTTCCAAAAGGCTGCATTTGCTGACAACGTAACCATGAGGTGGTACAGTACTTGCTCACGCACAAATGCAGCCTCATGTACTGACATGTCACTATCTGTGACATTTTAGGCAGCTGCCAGTCGCAGAGATGGCATTGCTCAAGTTATCACAAAAACAAATGAAACCCAAATGCCCACAGTGGCTGCAATCGCTGCCTCCATCCCACCCCCAACAGTACCCCGCTCCATCCTGCCATCGTGCTTTTTGCCGCTGCCTCCCGCGCCCGCCTATTCGCTGCTTACCCCATGCCTCGCCACTTGTCCCCCCTCGGTCACTCACTCCCCGCTTCACCATCGCAACACCCCCCCCACCCCCCGCACCCAACCACCTGGATCCCACTCACTCCCAGCCTTGCTGCTTCATCCCGTCTGCTGTGCCTCTGATTCCCGCTGCTTACCCGCTTCTGCTCCCTGCTCCGTCCCACTCACAATAGCCCTCCCCTCCCCTGCCTATCTTGTCACTCTCTCTCTCACCGGCTTCCCCCATGTGGGGAAGAAAGGCAGAAATCGCGGGAGGGAGTGGAGACCAGAAGCGGCAGGGAGCAGAAGTGGAAGGGAGCGGGGAGGCAAAGCAGAGGGGAGGATGCAGTGAAGCTGGGAGCGAGTGGTCCACAGGTAGGTCGGGGGGTGAAGCATGAAGCGAGCAGCCGAGGGGGGAGAAGTGAGAAGTGGCCAGGCGAGAGCGAGCAGCGAGAAGATGTTGCAGTATGCGATAAGTTTTCGCGCGCATGCGGAAATATTTTTTTGTTTGTTTATTCATGGGATGTGGGCATCGCTGGCTAGGTCAGCATTTATTGCACATGAGAATTGTCCTTGAGAAGGTGGTGGTGAGCTGCCTTCTTGAACCGCTGCAGTCCATGTGAGGTAGGTACGACCTACCTGTGGGCCACTCGTTCCCAGCCTTGCCACATCCTCCCCTCTGCTCTGCCTCTGCTACCCCGCTCCCTCCCACTTCAGCTCCCTTCTCCCTCCCGCTTCTGGTCTCCACTCCTTCCCTTGATTTCTGCCTTTCTTCCCCACACGGGGGAAGCCGGGGAGAGAGAGAGCGACAAGTGTTGTTCGGAAGGGAGTTCCAGGATTTTGACCCAGCAACATTGAAGGAATGGTGATATAGTTGCAAGTCGGGATGGTGTGTGGCTTGGAGGGGAATTTGCAGGTGGTGGTGTTCCCATGCATTTGCTGCCCTTGTCCTTCTAGTTGGTAGAGGTTGAGGGTTTGGAAGGTGCTGTCTAAGGAGCCTTGGTGCATTGCTGCAATGCATTTTGTAGATGGTGCACACTGCTGCCACTGTGTGTTGGTGGTGGAGGGAGTGAATGTTTGTAGATGGGGTGACAATCAAGCGGGCTGCTTTGTCCTGGATGGTGTCGAGCTTCTTGAGTGTTGTTGGAGTTGAACCCATCCGAGCAAGTGGAGAGTATTCCATCACACTCCTGACTTGTGCCTTGTAGATGCTGGACAGGCTTTGTGGAGTCAACTCGGCACTTCTGGATGAAGATGGATGCAAATGCTTCAGCCTTATCTTTCGCACTGATCTGCTGGGCTCCTCCAACATTTAGGATGGGGATATTTGTGGAGCCACCTCCTCCAGTTAGTTGTTTAATTGTCCACCACCATTCACGGCTGGATGTGGCAGGACTGCAGAGCTGAGTTCTGATCCGTTGGTTATGGGATCGCTTAGCTCTGTTTATCACATGCTGCTGAGGCAGTTTGGCACGCAAGTAGTCCTGTGTTGTAGCTTTACCAGGTTGGCACCTCATTTTGAGGTATGCCTGGTGCTTCTCTTGGCATGCCCTCCTACACTCTTCATTGAACCAGGGTTGGTCTCCTGGCTTGATGGTAACGGTAGAGTGGGGAATATGCAGGGCCATGAAGTTACAGATTGTCGTTAAGTACAATTCTGCTGCTGATGGCCCACAGCACCTCATGGATGCCCAGTTTTGCATTGCTAGATCTGTTCGAAATCTATCCCATTTAGCATGGTGGTAGTGCCACACAATACGATATAGGGTATCCTCAATGTGAAGGCAGAATTTCGTCTCTACAAGGACTCCTACCAGTACTGTCATGGACAGATGTATCTGTGGCAGGCAGATTGGTGAGGACGAAGTCAAGTATATTTTTCCCTCTTGTTGGTTCCCTCACCACCTGCCGCATACCTAGTCTCGCAGCTATGTCCTTCAGGACTCGGCCAGCTCGGTCAGTAGTGGTGCTACCGAGCCACGCTTGGTGATGGACATTGAAGTCCCCCACCCAGAGTACATTCTGCGCCCTTGCCACCCTCCAAGTAATGTTCAATATGGAGGAGTACTGATTCATCAGCTGAGGGAGAAAGGGTTCCTTGCCCATGTTTGACCTGATGCCATGAGACTTCATGGGGTCCGGAGTCGATGTTGAGGATTCCCAGGGCAACTCCCTCCCGACTGTATACCACCGTGCCGCCACCTCTGCTGGGTCTGTCCTGCTGGTGGGTCAGGACATACCCGGGGATGGTGATGGCAGCGTCTTGGACATTACCTGTAAGGTATGATTCCGTGAGTATGACTACATCAGGCTGTTGCTTGACAAGTCCGTGGGACATCTCCCAGATGTTAGTAAGGAGGACTTTGTAGGGTCGACAGGGCTGGGTTTGTCGTTGTCGGTGCCTAGGTCGATGCCGGCTGGTCCATCTGGTTTCATTCTTTTTTATTGACTTCGTAGTGGTTAGATACGACTGAGTGGCTTACTAGGCCATTTCAGAGAGCATTTAAGAGTCAGCCACATTGCTGTGGATCTGAAGTCACATGTAGGCTAGACCAAGTAAGGACAGTAGATTTCCTTCCCTAAAGGACATTAGTGAACCAGATGGGTTTTTACAACAATCGGCAATGGGTTTCATGGCCATCATTAGACTAGCTTTTAATTCCAGATTTATTAATTAAATTCAAATTCCACCTTCTGCTGTGGTGGGATTCGAACCCATAACTTGTGATCAATGTCACAGGACTTCATGTCGCGTTTGCAGACGTCTTTAAAGCGGAGCAATGGACGACCGGTGGGTCTGGTACCAGTGACGAGCTCACTGTACAATGTGTCCTCGGGGATCCTGCCATCTTCGATGAGGCTCACATGGCCAAGCCATCTCAGGCGCCGTTGACTTAGTAGGGTGTATATGCTGGGGATGTTGGCCACCTCGAGGACTTCTGTGTTGGAACCCAGGACTACTTGCATGCCAAACTGCATAAGCAGCATGCAATAGACAGAGCTAAGTGATCCCATAACCAACGGATCAGATCTAAGCTCTGCAGTCCTGCCACATCCAGTCGTGAATGGTGGTGGACAATTAAACAACTAACTGGAGGAGGTGGCTCCACAAATATCCCCATCCTCAACGATGGGGGAAGCCCAGCACATCAGTGCGAAAGATAAGGCTGAAGCATTTGCAACAGAAGTGTCGAGTTGATGATCCATCTCGGCCCCCTACTGAAGTCCCCAGCATTACAGTTGCCAGACTTCAGCCAATTCGATTCACTCCGCGTGATATCAAGAAACGACTGAAGGCACTGGATACTGCAAAGGCTATGGGTCCTGACAATATTCCAGCAATAGTACTGAAGACCTGTGCCCCAGAACCTGCCGCGCCCGTAGCCAAGCTGTTCCAGTACAGCTGCAACACTGGCATCTACCCGGCAATGTGGAAATATGCCCAGGTATGTCCTGTACACAAAAAGCAGGACATGTCCAACCCGGTCAATTACCGCCCCATCAGTCTACTCTCAATCGTCAGTAAAATGATGGAAGGTGTCATCAACAGTGCCATCAAGCAGCACTTGCTTAGCAATAACCTGCTCAGTGATGCTCAGTTTGGGTTTCGCCAGGGCCATTCAGCCTTGGTTCAAACATGGACAAAAGAGCAGAACTCAAGAGGTGAGGTGAGAGTGACTGCCCTTGACATCAAGGCAGCATTTGACCGAGTATGACATCAAGGAGCCCTAGCAAAACTGGAGTCAGTGGGAATCGGGGAAAACTATCTGCTGGTTGGAGTCATACCTAGCGTAAAGGAAGATGGCTGGGTTGTTGGAGGTCAATCATCTGAGCTCCAGGACATCACTGCAGGAGTTCCTCAGGGTAGTGTCCTAGGCCCAACCATCTTCAGCTGCTTCATCAATGACCTTCCTTCAATCATAAGGTCAGGAATGGGGATGTTCGCTCATGGTTGCTCAATGTTCCACACCATTCGCAACTCCTCAAATACTGAAGCAGCCTGTGTAGAAATGCAGCAAGACCTGGACAATATCCAGGCTTGGGCTGATAAGTGGCAAGTAACATTCGCGCCACACAATTGCCAGGCAATGACCATCTCCAACAAGAGAGAATCTAACCATCTCCCCTTGACATTCATGGCATTACCATCGCTGAATCCCCCACTATCAACATCCTAGGGGCTACCATTGACCAGAAACTGAACTGGAGTAGCCATATAAATACCGTGGCTACAAGAGCAGGTCAGAGGCGAGGAATCCTGCAGCGAGTAACTCACCTCCTGACTCCCCAAAGCCTGTCCACCATCTACAAGGCACAAGTCAGGAGTGTGATGGAATACTCTCCACTTGCCTGGATGGGTGCAGCTCCAACAACACTCCAGAAGCTCAACACCATCTGGAACAAAGCAGCTCGCTTGATTGACACACCATCCACAAACATTCACTGACTCCACCACCGATGCACAGTGGCAGCAGTGTGTACCATCTACAAGATGCAATGCAGCAACGCATCAAGGCTCCTTAGACAGTACCTTCCAAACCCGTGACCTCTACCACCTCGAAGGACAAGAGCAGCAGATGCATGGGAACATCACCACCTGCAAGTTCCCGTCCAAGTCACACACCATCCTGACTTGGAACTATATTGCCGTTCCTTCACTGTCGTTCGGTCAAAATCCTGGAACTCTGTTCCTAACAGCACTGTGGGTGTACCTACCCCACATGGACTGCAGTGGTTCAAGAAGGCAGCTCAGCACCACCTTCTCAAGGGGAATTAGAGATGGGCAATAAATGCTGGCATAGTCAGCATGAATGAATCCCATGAATGAATTTTTAAAAAATGATCATGCATAATTGAATTTGAAACGACTGCCTGTTTTTCCTGTTTCTGCTAAGAGGTGATAAGAAAGTAAAATGCACATTTATAGCAACTGTGGCACATTCAAGATTTGTTGACAATATCTAGGCAAAGGTTTGTGAATCAGAAAGTTCTACGTACACTGGTTAGTAAGTCAGCAGAAGTAAGTTGTTGGAATATAATCTGTATGGAATAACTTCAGCAATCTGTAAAGGAGTCGACACCTATAAATGGTTTTATTGATCATTTCAGAATGATGTATATTTTTAATCTATTTCTGTTTTAAGGAGACAGAAGAAGGAATACTAGCCAAGCAGGCTGATGTGGAAGGCATATTGCTCAAGGTGCATCACTTCTATAAGGAAAAGCCTATCCCTCAACAGTTAAAGGTAACACTTTCTTACATATATGGTTTTGTATTAGAGATTTTCTAACTTCTAATGATTTATTTTCAATGTGCGACTTGGACAGCAAGATTTTATAAATTGAAATAATATAGAGAAAGCACATCAAAATCATAACTATTACAAAGATGAATAATTCAAATTTAATTTGAATTCGGAATGATAATAACCTATGTGTGTCATTGGGGAAATAATTTAGTGTTGGTATAAAATCAGTAACTCCTTGATGAATAAGTACATTTTCCCATGAGGTACATAATGAGCAATTGAACTGGGGCACAACAATAAGGTTGAGGTGCTTATGAAACAACATTTTCAGTATTTCTTATATTTGAAGCGATGTTGTTTTTCTTTAAATCCTTAACAAAACTGAAGTTGTTATTCCTTGTATCAGCCTGCAAGAAGATATCAGATATAAACGATACTAAGTTTCAGTGAAAAATTGGAACAAACCAACAGCAAAAGCATTTCAGATGATAAACTTATTTAAAAAGCTGGATAATTAGCTAGTTGGAAGTGGGATTGGCACGGACTGAGATAAGAACATACAAACAATGATGGACTGAAAAAGACTGTCTGATCCATCACATACAATTGCAATGCATTATACATCCTGACAAATATACTCGCCACCCCATTTGAAAGCCAGGTGGTCTCTTGGGAGAGATGAGAAACTAGTTAAAATCCAGGCCAATTGAGGGTTGGGAGGGATTGTGGAACATTTCTCCCTGATTAATGTTATACAGTACCTGCTGTTAATCTGTGTTAATTGTGTATCAATTGTTTGATTATAGGCAGGTGGGGGTGTGAATTGGGGTCTTACTTAAGTACTTATAAGCAGACACTTATTGAGACTAGTGGAGGGTTCTGAGTGCGATGTTACATGTTTGTAATCCTTTTACTCTGTACAATAAATGTGAAACTGAGTAAAGATAGGCTCCAGCATTATCCTTCCATGACAAGCTTTCTGGAGTTTAGCATGGTAGCAGAGGATGGTTGCCTAAAGTTGAAGGTTGGAAACTAGGATTTTTTTTTACATGCACAGTGGCGCAGTGGTTAGCACCGCAGCCTCACAGCTCCAGCGACCCGGGTTCAATTCCGGGTGCTGCCTGTGTCTGTGTGGGTTTCCTCCCACATGCCAAAGACTTGCAGGTTGATAGGTAAGTTGGCCATTAGAAATTGCCCCTAGTAGGTAGGTGGTAGGGAAAATATAGGGACAGGTGGGGACGTGGTAGGAATATGGGATTAGTGTAGGATTAGTATAAGTGGGTGGTTGATGGTCGGCACAGACTCGGTGGGCCGAAGGGCCTGTTTCAGTGCTGTATCTCGAAACTAAACTAAAGTCTCATGGGCTATTGTGGACAATATGGTAGAAAGAAAGTGTAAATTGTCAGGGTTTGATTACCTGCCGATGTTCTCTGAGTCTGAACCATATGACCAGTGGAAGAATGAGACAGATATGTAGACACGGGTTACATCCCTACCAAAGAGGAAACAGGTCTAGGCATTGTCGCTTCCAACCAAAAGTAAAATCAGAATTAAAGTGTTTTGTGAACTGGATGCTTGTCAGTTGGATACTGTTGAAGGGTTGGATCTTCTGTTAGAATTCTTGGATGAAGTTTACAAGAAAGATGATCTATTAAATGCATATGAGGCATGGTAAGACTTGTTAAACTCCAGAAAGCTTGTTATGGAAGGATAATGCTGGATCCTATCTTTACTCAGTTTCACATTTATTGTACAGAATAAAAGGATTACAAACATGTAGCTCCTCACTCAAAACCCTCCACCAGTCTCAGTGAATGCCTCAAGTAAGTGTTCAAGTAAGACCCCAGTTAACACCCTCCGCTTGCATATAATCAAACAATTGATGCAAAATTAACAGATTAACAAGACTTTGATAGATTTCAGAAAACAGATGGTTATTCAATGGAGGAATATATCACGGACTTTAACAGACTGTATAGAAGATTGAGGAAATTCAATTTGGAGATCCCTGGTTCAGTGCTCGCATTTAAATTGATAGATTGTGTTCGGATATAACATATGGACAGGCTCCTGGTTCTAACTGGTGTTTGGTTCTTGGACAAAGACTCCCTGTTGGATTAAATGTCTACTGCCTTAAAGAAATTCCTGGGAAAACAGTCATTTCCTGCCGCCCTGGTAGAACAAAGAGGGCATTCTGTGGTGACACAAAGAATGGAGGACTCAATGTTTACTAGATTTTAAAATGGTCCAGATACTGGAAGCAGGCCTAAGTACAATGGAAGAATTAAAGACAAGAGGAATGAGGATGAAAGCACCTTTAGCAGGTCTATTACAGTGGAAGACAGAAGTGGAACAGCAATCATAGGCAAATGAATTCCAGGAATACCTAAGTAATTGTTAATAGGTGCTTCAACTGTGACTCAAAGTATCATTATGCAATGAACTGCCCTAAGTGGAGGGGCAGGGTCCTCGAAATAACACACGACACAGAATTCTGAGGCAGAAGATGAAGATACTGATGAATCTGAATGAATTGTACTAGTCACAAGGAGTTTTAGTCCTGTAATGAATGTGTTAGTTGTGGATTTGTTCAACTGTGCAGTATTAGATAGTGCTCACAGGTCGACTGTATGTGGAACTGATTGGTTACAATGTTATCTGGATTCACTCAGTAGTGAGGATCGGTGCCAGGTTAAGGAGTATAAAAGTACTACCAGCTTTAGGTTTGGTGATGACAATACATTTGAAATCACTGAAGAGAGTAGTAATTCCATGTGAAATAGCTGGAGTAAGCCACTTTATCAGTACTGATGTAGTCTCCAGTGTGATACCTTTACTGTTGAGTAAACCTTCAATGAAAAAGACACAAACGAAACTTGGTATGGAGCATGATAAGGCAATTGTTTTTGGAAAGTCTGTGAATTTGAAGTTTACCCAGTCAGGGCATTATTGTATCCCCTTAACAAAACCTGATGTTTCTAATCAGAGTGTTAGAGGAGTATTGATGGCATCAGGTGTCAAGAATCAGAGAGTTAAAAAACAAATTGTCTTAAAGTTACACAGACAATTTACTCAGTCTTCTTGTCAGAGATTAAAAACCCTGCTATAAGATGCAGGTGTGATTGATGAAGAGTATACAAAGATAATAGAAGAGATTAGTGACAAGTGTGAAATCTGCAAGAAGTATCGGAGGACACCATCACATCCTATTTTCAGCCTTCCATTGGCACGTGACTTTAACGAGGTAGTTGCCATGGATTTAATGGTGTGGGCCAAAGACAAGAATATTTTCATTCAAATTTTATAGATCTAGCAACCAGATTGAATCTTTCTACAATAATACATAGCAAAGACAAAAGGGTAATGGTAGATAAAATCATGGAAAATGGCTAGGGACTGGACTTGGTGCACCAACTAATTTCTGACTGATTATGGAGGGGAATTTGCCAATGCCAAGTTCAAAGACATGTATGAAAACATGAACATGATGGTTATGAATACTGCAGCTGAATGTTCTTTCAGCAATGGGCTCTGTGAAAGGAATCACGCAGTGGTTGATGAAATGCTGCATAAAATCTTAGCTGCCCAGCCAAACTGCAAGTTGACAACTGCCCTGGCATAGGCAGTTCATGCGAAGAATTCGCTTCAGATGGTTGGAAGATATAGTCCTTATCAATTGGTCTATGGGTGGAATCCCAAATTGTCTTCTGGACTGTGCGACGGTCCTCCTGCTCTAGAAGGTAATACAATTAGATCCATTTTTTCCACACATTTGAATGCTTTACATGCAGGGAGACAGACTTTCATCAAGGCTGAGGTCTCTGAGAAAATTCGGAGAGCTCTGAGGCATTGTATAAGGCCATCTGAGGCGGAATTTAATTCAGGAGATTTGGTGTATTCTAAAAGAGAGAGCCACTGGGAATGGAAGGGCCCTGGTAAGGTAATTGGTCGTGTTCTAACCAGTTGCGAAAGGTGTCTAGGGGTCTTTTACGGTCTTCACTTGGTCTTATTGTAACAGAGTTTAATTCAAAACACACTGTGTTTTGAACTTCCCCTTGGTGAATCCTTGTTCACCACTTTCCAATTACAAGGCAAAGAAATGAGCATAAACAGGCTTTCTTAGGTTTAAAGAAGAAAAATAAAATTTATTAAAACTTAAACTCTAATTCAGTTAACGCCTACGGATACACGCTGCCTCCCACGCTAGCATGCATACACGAAATGCACATGCAAATAGAGACAGAAAACAGCTGAAGAAAAATAGAGAGATTTGAGGCAATATCAGAAGAGTTTCTTGTTACTGTGCTTCGAGCTCACTGTAGTCCTTGCTTTTCGTTGGGGCCCAGTATTCTTTTTAAACCTTGTTCACTTTAGGAGACCTTTCTCTCTTGGGATTCATGTGTCTTCAATGGGTCTTCAGTTCCATGAAAAAGAGATGGGAGCAGACAGGAGAGAGGTGTTCTCAATCCAGGGGCAAACAGTTTTCTGAGTTTTAAAACTCTGTGGCAAGTTCAAATTCAAAAAACTCCAACTGCCAGTTAGTCATGTGACTAAATTGGTCTGACCAGGTGTTTTGTGTATTGGGGAAGCAGGGACTGGTTCCTTTGTTCCAACACTGTCTTCTAGTATGCAAAAAAGGTCTTTCCGTTGAGGGGCCTGGTAATTCCATACGATAGGCTCTCTTTTATTGCCAGCAGCAATTTTAAGTTTTAATGTTCATGTGGTGAAATAATGTGTGCCTCATTCTTGGCAGGTGGGGGCTGCATGACAACCGTGATGACAATAGTTATCAAGCATGGAAATCAAATTGTTAAGGTTCATTCCTCATGATTGATTGGAGTTGATTACAAGATCTCAGAATCTGAGCAGTTGATAGAGGAAACGATGGACCTTGTCCCTCAAATACTCATGTGTTTTGAGGTGTAGGTCCTGAGGGACAGAAGGAGGTAGCTCAAGGGTTAGATAGTAATGTGAGGGATCATGATGCTCAAGAAAGAGCTATCGCATCCAAAGGACAGGTGCCCTGAGTAGGTACTTGGGTGACGTATATTAGAGAGAGGTTTAATGGATGGAGGGATGCAACAATTGTGGGACATGCAGGAAAATCTACAGGCAAGTTTAAATATTGGTTAAATGTTCAAGATGATGTCCAAGAAGCAAAGTCCATAGACTGGCAGAATGGGGTGAAAGGATGGCGGGTAAGAAAGCACAGTGCAAGTTCTAGTAGTGGGTCTGGAAGTGATTCTTGCCTAAGGAAATTATCACATACTGGAGAAAGAGCATCCAATAATGTGCGAGGGAGATCTTCTAGCAGTAGTCCCGAAATACATCAAAGTGTGAGTAGAGGCTGTAGTTTGAGCAGATTCCACAATGAAATGTAGGCTAGAGAGCAGTCTCAGAATAGAGGCGGCACAGTGGCGCAGTGGTTAGCACCGCAGCCTCACAGCTCCAGCGACCCGGGTTCAATTCCGGGTACTGCCTGTGTGGAGTTTGCAAGTTCTCCCTGTGTCTGCGTGGGTTTCCTCCGGGTGCTCCGGTTTCCTCCCACATGCCAAAGACTTGCAGGTTGATAGGTAAATTGGCCATTATAAATTGCCCCTAGTATAGGTAGGTGGTAGGGGAAATATAGGGACAGGTGGGGATGTGGGAGGAATATGGAATTAGTGTAGGATTAGTATAAATGGGTGGTTGATGGTCGGCACAGACTCGGTGGGCCGAAGGGCCTGTTTCAGTGCTGTATCTCTAAACTAAACAAAAAAGAACTAGACGCAGAAGTCCTCATGATTGTGAAGTTTCAGTGGCTGCCAATAAACTTGAGAATAAACTAATAAGAGAAGCAAAACATAATGAATTAGACAGGTGGAGAGAGTCTGGAGTTTATTCTGAGGTACCAGATAGGGCACAGCCAGCCTTGTCACATAGACGGATTTGTACCAAAAAAATCCATCCCAATAGAACTATAAGGCTAAAGCGAGGGGTTTTGAATAGGGGCTGGGTGATACAGATGTTAGAGTGGACTCTCCTACAGCTGGAAAAGTAATCTTGAAAATCCTTTTAGCTCTTTTGGCCACATATTCATGGAAGTATAGATCCATTGATATAAGAGCTGCATTTTTGCAGGTTGATACTTTTCAGAGAGAAGTGTTTCTGAAACCATCCAAAGAGGCAGCAGATGCAGGGAGGAAAACTATGCAAACTGAACAAATGTGTCTACGGCCTTAATGATGCTTCCAGGGTCTGGTATTTCTCGGTGAGATCTGTTTTGTTGAAAATTCGTTGTGTTCAACTAAAAGCAGATTCTGCAAAGTTTTATTGGTATCATAAAGGGAAACTTTCAGGCATCTTCATGATGCATGTTAATGATTTCTTATGGGATGGTACTGAAGATTTTGAGAAATGTTATTAATAAGATTAGGGCAGAATTTAAGATTGGGAGTCAGACTGGTGGGGCTTTTAAATATATTGGTTTAGATATTAAGCAGACTAAGTCTGGAATATTTAGAAATTAACAATTCTATTGAGAGAATGTTACTCCCATCCCGGTTAATCATGTTAGGTCATCACAGAAAGATGATATATCTAAAGCAGAGACTGAGCAATTGCGCAGCTTGATTGGTCAATTAAACTGATTGTGCTCTCAGACTAGGCCTGAAGCTAGTTTTGATGTGCTGGAGCTAAGCAAAATGATGAAAAATCTGAAAGTTGAGAATGTTTTTAAGGGCAAATAAAACTTTAGAAAAGTAAATCTGGAGAACTGTCTACTCAATTTCCTATCCTTAGGTGACCCAAAGAACATGAAGCTAATAATTTTTACTGATGCTTCACGTGCTAATCTTGCTGATGGGTATTCGAGTGCAGCTGGTTTCATAATATTTCTGATGGATGAAAATGGGAAATCATAATCGTAGAGATACAGCACTGAAACAGGCCCTTCAGCCCACCGAGTCTGTGCCGACCAACAACCACCCATTTATACTAACCCTACAGTAATCCCATATTCCCTACCACCTACCTACACTAGGGGCAATTTACAATGGCCAATTTACCTAACAACCTGCAAGTCTTTGGCTGTGGGAGGAAACCGGAGCACCTGGCGAAAACCCATGCGGTCACAGGGAGAACTTGCAAACTCTGCACAGGCAGTACCCAGAATCGAACCCTGGTTGCTGGAGCTGTGAGGCTGCAGTGCTAACCACTGCGCCACTGTGCCACCCCATGCCAGAAATGTTGTCCTTTAGCTTGGGAGGCTAATAAAATAAAATGAGTTGTTAAAAGCACTTTAGCTGCAGAAACACTGGGTCTTGTGGAGGCAGTGGATATGGGGTTCTTTTTGTCAAATATTTTGGGTGAAATTCTGAACAAGGAACATACTGAAGATAGCATTGAATGTTATGTGGATAATCGTTCTTTGTGGAACAGTGTACACTGTACAAAAAGTGAGAGTGAGAAAAGACTACGGATTGACCTTGCTGGATTGAAACAAATGCTGGAGAGAAAGTAAATCTCCAAACTTAAATAGGTAGATGCAAGTCATCAGCTATCCGACTGTTTCACAAAAAGAAGTGCTAGTACAAAGAAATTGTTAGGGGTGCTAGAGGAGGGCCATCTCACAATGTAATACTTTGTACCCAATATGGAATTTATTTTGATTTATTTTGAAATATTGTTTGAGCATGTTAATAATTTGTGCATAATATGGAATTTATTTTGAAATGTTGTTTGAGTATTTTATTCCACAATGTATCATAAAAGGAAATAAGAAATCTGTTAATTGTGTATCAATTGTTTGATTATATGCAGGTGCAGGGTGTTAATTGGAGTCTTACTTGAGCGCTTATAAGGAGACACTTACTGAGACTGGTGGCAGGTTGTGCGTGAGGAGCTGCATGTTTGTAATCCTTTTACTCTGTGCAATAAATGTGAAACTGAGTAAAGATAGGCTCTAGCATTATCCTTCCATAACTAGCTTTCTGGCGTTTAACAAAAGTCTTTAATGAAAACTTCTGTATTGAAGACTACGTTGCATAACAAAATGTGTAGTCTGATATTCAGTCACAAAAACTTGTTCAAGACAAAATTCATCTGCACAAGTTATGAGGCACATTAATTTTGTCATGAACATTGATTTTAAACTGTTACTGGAGTTAAGAAAGGACTTGTTAAACAGATCAGCCGTGGCTGGAAAATACATTTGCATATTAACAGACAGTGTTTGGAAGGACATAGCAGTCATTCCCTGACACATTCAACCCACAATGGACTTTTGATCACCAGACGTTGAAGGTGGGGAAGCTCGCATTCCAGGTTGACTGCTAAGATGGCCGAATACACAAACGGACATGGTCAAACCAGCTAGTCACATGACTAACCTGCTGGACAACCTAAGTTTTTTTAATTTGTACAAACAATTTGGACAGAAAGCTGTTAGTTCCTGGACTGAGAAGATCTGTCTGCTGTCTGCTCCCATCTCTTTCTCACAAGCCTCTGAATCCACTGAAGATATGTGAACCCCAAGAGAGAAAAATCTCCTGCAGCGAACAAGGTTTAAGAAGAATGCTGGTCCCCAACGAAAAGCAAGATCTACCTACAATCAAGGACTCCACAGTGAGCTCGAAGAACCGTAACAACAACTCTTCAGATACTGCCTCAAACCTTTCCACCTTATTTTTCTTCTCTTTTCTGTCTCTATTTGCATGTATCGCATATGCATGCTAGTGTGAGGTGTGGCATGTATCCATAGGCATTAACCAAATTAGAGTTTAAGTTTAATAAATTTCAACTTTTCTTCTTTAAACTTAAGAAAGCTTGTTTGTGCTGGTTTCTTTGCCTTATAATTGTAAAGCGGTGAACAAGGATTCACCAAGGGGGAGCTCAAAACACGGTGTGTTAAAAATTAAACTCTGTTACAGTAAGACCAGGTGAAGGCTGAAAGGGAACCCTAGACCTCTTTCTCACCTGGCCGCAACATTCTGTACAATAAATGTGAAACTGAGTAAAGATGGGCTCTAGCATTATCCTTCCATAACAAGCTTTTTGGAGTTAAACAAAAATCACTATGTAAATGAATGCTCCTTTTCTTTCATGAAGACTATGTTCCATGACAAAAGGTGTAGCCTGATATTCAGTCACAAAAACTTGTTCAAGCCAAAATTCATATGCACAAGTTATCACTTTTTTTTACAATGAATTACTGGTTAACTATCCTAAACAACAACATAAAGTTTCAGGATAGCAAAGACTGCATTTAGGTAGGGTTAAAGTTCATGTTAACAGCAGTTATGGACTATGTACACCATGCAGTGTGTTCTGACTCTATTGTTTTACTTATCATGTATGGTCAAAGGTGAGTTCTCCTTCCTATGTCCTGATCATCATGCATGCTTCACTATGAGTCAGCGCTAGATCAGCTTGTTACTAGGTAAATTAATCATCCTGTCACCTCCAACCAACTGGAAGCATCTGTTTGATGCCATTTTCCTGGAGAGATGTTTCACAGTTGCTTTCTAACAGCTGCAACAGATTATACCAACTGCTACTTCTGTCAGGAATAGAGATTTCAATTAATTTTAAAAATAAGTATGTCACAAATTCCATTTAAAAGCCTCTAACGAAAGATAAAAATAGTAAGAAAGAAATAATGTATACATTTTTTATAGTTATGCTAATGTCCTCTTGTAGATGAGGGTTCTATGCAGCAATTTAGTTAATCATCACCAACATACAGGCAAACATAACGATGCGTATGATATATCATAAAAGCTTTCACTCATTTTAACCCTTCAGCCTTTACACAATAAACAGATATATTAATTCCTCTTTCAATTTTCAATCACTGTTTTCTTCCTTGGCTATGTAGAATCTATTTGAGCTTTGGTCTTCCCTACTCTACATCATCTGTAAGTAATAGCCTACTTCAAGATAGCTATTCTGATGTTTTACCACGTGAAAAGTTTTAGCGCTCACAGAAATATTCCCATGTGTACATTTGATTTTAGGAAGATAAGATCTCGAAACAACTAAAAAGTTAACCTATATCAAAGCATACTGACCTATTCTGATGTGGTAAAGAATCTCCGACCTTGAAATTTGCTTTGACAATGTGAGAATTGAAAGAGTAAAGTAAAAAGGAAAAACAGCAAATGGTGGAAATCTGAAATAAAAAGAGAAAATGCTAGAAATGCACAGTCTCTGGGGAGTCATAAAGCAGGTTATGACGTTTCGGGAATATACCCTTCACCAAGTCAAGGCTCTAGTAGTCCTAAGCCAATGCCTATGGAGAGTGTTACAACTGAGGCGGGGGCAATGCATCGTCAATTCAGTTCCATCACTCCACAGGTCACAGCATGTTATTAAAGTTTTCCCACCCAACTGGAAAAACAGCCAAATTAAACACTCTCATAACCCCCAAAATAAAACAAACCAAACCAGGTATCTTTAGACAACAACAAATTAACTATTTATTTAAAAAAATAAATCTGACACACTATTAAGATAAACCTATGTCTAAAGACCTTATAACTTCTTATCTTAACCCAACTCCCCCATTCACACACATACATTCAAAACTAACAGTTAACCAGTTTTGAAAGTGGTGTTTTTAAAAATTAGCTGTTTCTTAAGACTAAATAAATAACTAATTATTTGTGGGTTACGTTCCTGATGGTTGAGGTATTCTAATGTGAAAATAATCAAATGCCACTCATAGTCTCCACACGGATTTGATGAAATAGTCTCTTCATAGATAGGCATTTAAAACACTTCACCTGCAGCAGGCAACAGTTCTTTCGACAATGAGCACAGCAATAGGTCAACTTGAATTTTAAAACCAACAGTCTCTCAGTTGAAACTTTACTTCAGTAATGCAAATGGTCTCTTCAAAGGGATTTTTCCTCCTTAGGCAATTAACTTGGCCTGTAGCTCCTTGTAGAATTTTTGCTGAGAGAAATAGATAGCTTTTCTTCAGCAGCGTGCTTTGCTCAGTCTCTCAAAACAAACTGGTTCAGACCCGTTTTTGCCAGTTTTACACACAGCCAAATGGAAATGTTATACCATGTGATCTCTCTCTCCTGCTGTGGCCTAGGTAAGAAGGGCAGCTGGCACACTGTGCCTCAAAAATCCAATAGCTTCTCTCCCTGTCTTAAAGGTGTACTGTTTTTAAACAGAGTCTTAAAGGCACACTGTTTCAATCCAAGGAGAATATAAATACAGTTCCGTGACAAGATGTAGTATTGGTATGTCGTGTATCAGCATGAGTTTTGGTCTGATATTAATACTGGTGCTAGCAATCAAAAATCTTAATGTAAAAAAATAAGTTGCTTGACTTAAATGAATACAATACTGCTATTGTTATATTGGTGTTCATCAGCTGATTTCAAGTCTCAATGCCGTCTGCTTTCCTGCCAGCACAAAAATAGACAACAGTGAAGAACCTGATAAACTACTGCACCTGTTACCATTTGGAAATGATCTCTCTGCAGTAGTCAGCAGTACATTCATATGAATTATGATGTCTTACAGACACCATCATTACTTAGAGAAGTTTGAACTGTCCCAGGGTACACATCTCGACCCAAACATCTCAGCAAGATGATGCTGGTGCTTTGTTACAAAAAGCTTGGTCGAAATCAGCCATTTGCTGCTTTTTAGCATTTAGAGGCCGAATGGTTCATGAAGTAATTGTTATGGACAAGAAAATAAGAGTCAATAATTGTCCGTCACTTACCATCTCATCAGATGATGGCTGAATAGACAATAGTGTTGTTAGTCGTATTCTGATATGGGAGGTAGATTGTTGGCTCCACTGCCTAGGTGGTGAAGATGAAAATATACTCTACAGTGTTGAATAGATCTTAGGCAAACCTGGCTGCTTGCACTGCTGTATTAGTGGTTATCTCCCAAGATACATTTGCAACGCTATTATCTGATTTTCAGATTAAGAGAAAAACAATTGATCTGCCTATTATAACTTGCAAATTATCAATGTTATCATTTGCAAATAAAGGAGCAAAAAATGTTCCAGCTCATTCAACTTTATGTTTTTATTTAATTTATTTTAGAGAAAAATTGAAGACCTAAATTCTGACTGGAAGACGATTAACACATTATTATACGACCTGAAACAAAGGCATCAACCTGGTGTTTGTAAGTCAAGTGTTCTATTTGTGTTCCAGAATAGTACTTATTAATAATTGGATAATCTATTTATGCCTCATAATCATTAAGTTTCTTGTCAAACTCAAGTGCTAATAGATTAAGAATATGGTTAGTATGAATCTCGTTAGTATGATTTCCTGAGATTGGTGCTTATGGATTATTTCCCAAACTAGTCTGAGATCATGGTCCTCACTGCAGCCGTAGAGCTGTTCCAGGGCATATGTGATTCCTTCACATTAGCTGCAGTGGACTGCAGCCAATGACACTGATAGGCTGTAAATTCATTGGGGTAAGATTTTTTTAAAACTTTAAGCAATACCTTTTGATCTTAAAAGTATTGTCTCTAGGCTTTAAATCCTCCTTTATAAGTAACCCCTTTCCACACCCTGACATGCAACACACTGCAAGACAATCATGCACTTAACACTTCCATCACAAGCTACTACAGAAATCAACAATGCAAATCACTTTCTATGATGACGATATAAGCCCTGTGGACCAGAATTTGGTGCAATGGTGCATTTAAAGTCATTACTTAGACTTGCCTTTGCAGGCTTCAGCTCAAAATCCTTTTGCCCATAAAGTTGTTTGTAGTGCGAGCAGATAATGATGCAGCGAGAGAAATGGGGCATCTGGAAACTGACTGAACAGGACAAGCAACAGGCTATCACCTTAACCAATGAGTTTTAAGAATTGGGAAATAAGCACAAGGACTGAGAAGGAGGGTGAATTAGAGTGGGTGAATTTAATGTCAAATCAGAAAAAGAAAGAGAAGGAAAGAAAGATTGGATTAAGAGAGGGAAAAAAAAGTTGTTAAAAAGTAAAATAAAAAATGTTATGGTTTTAAAATCTCCCCCCCCCAAAAAATCAAAACCTGAAGGAATGACACTCCAAACTTAGTTAATTTGTGGCTCTAGAGAGGTTGATTGGCTATAATTAATACTTATCATGAATTTTAGTGTGTTTATGCTTGCAATGGCATGCCTTACCCTTCTGTGACAAGTTTAATGGGCAAATACAGCAAGCTCCAATAAAAACAGGGAGGGCAAGATGTCATTTTTACAAAGCTAACGGCAGAGCAGCGCAATTCGGATAACAACTTTCAGATATCCGTATTTAACCACATATCTGCTCCTTGCCTGAAGTTGTTGTACCATTTATCCATAAATCATGGTGTGCTTTTAGTGCTGCCATTATTTTGATCGTAAACTCTGATTCCTTATTATTTGTTGACCTTGTGTTTTTGCAAAATCTCACAAAGTGGTCAGAAATTAGGGAGGCCAGCAGGAGAGGGAATGGAGGCATGGGGGCTGGAGAATAACAACGCATGCACTCGCCTGGAAATCCAAAGTCATAACGTTGCTTCCGGATTTTGTCAGCAGCGGGAAAGCTCCAAGGCGCGTTGCCACTCCAACATCATAGGACTGCAATTTAAATTGCTGAACAGATTGTTTTAATGCATTTACATGGAATTGATCACAGTTCAATGGAGGGTTTGAAATTAAGTCACGGGTGGGGATCACGTACCTTCTGATCCATGGCCGTTGAAAGGTGCTGGCACCGAGGCAAGGCCTCAGTGTGGCCGTGGGAAGGCAGCCGTGGGGAGCAGTGGATAGAGGAAGGGGGGGAGCGGAGGCCATTGATGGCCTGCAGTGCTGGGCCCTCTGCACTCTCGTGGCGGTGATGGGTGGCCATAGTATTGGGTGGCCATAGTATTGGGTGACAGCGTCCGATGGCCATAGTATGGGTGCTGAGCTCTCTGCAAGGGTGGGCACTGAGGGCCATTAGTGTGTTTTCCAAGGGGAGTAGCATAGGGAAAGATGCCAAGGCAAGTTTATCTCTCCAAGAACTGTGCTCTGAAGTGCTACTGAACAGCTGGCATGGGTCTCATACACCCTGTCTTTGGCACAAAGGTGCTGTGCAATGGCTCCAATGAAAGGAGGACCAAGAGGCAGCTGCGCCCGCCCGTGATGCCCCAAGAGGTGAGCAACAGCAACCAGCCACGTCAAGAAGGGCCTACCTGTGTCAGAGTGTGTACTGGACACTCCTCAGCTACCTCCAAATGTCCAAGCGGCAGTGTGAGCAAAGACTGCAGCTCTCCAGGAGGCCGCCACCCACCAATGTGCCATGCTGCAGGATGAGTTGTGATTTATGGGCTTTGGCCTTGAATATCACCATGGCACTCAACTTTTATGCATCCGGTTCTTTCAGGGATCCACCGGGGACATGTGTGGGGTGTCCCAGGCAGCGGCCCACCGCTGTATCAGGGAGATGGCCAATGCCCTGTTCAAGAGGGCTGGCGACTATGTGTGGTACTGGACTGACCCTGACAGTCTTGCAAAGAAGGCCATTGGCTTCGAGGCCATTGCTAGATTTTCCTGGGTGCATGATGTGACAGATTGCACGCATGTGGCCATCAAGGCTCCTATGGAGCAACCAGATGCCTTCATCAACAGGAAGGGCTTCAATCCAATCAATGTTCAACTGGTCTTCAACCAGTGAAAGCAGTGTGCAAGTGTGTGCCCACTTCCCAGGAAGCAGCCACATTGCCTACATACTTCAACAGTTCCAGGTGCCACAGCTTTTCGGTCCCTTGCTCACCTTCAGGGATGCATTCTCGGGGACAAGGGCTATCCTTTGAAGACATGGTTACTGACACTTGTGAGGAACCCTCGTACTGCAGCAGAGGACAGGTTCACCTGTCACAGCTCCACCTGAGTGACCATCGAACAGGCCATTGGGCGGCTGAAGATGAGATTTCGGTGCCTGGATCGATCCAGTGGAGCCCTGCAGTATGCCACAGCGAGGGTCTTGCATAATATGGTGGTCTGCTGTGCTCTGCACAAGTTGGCACTGCAGAGGGGGGAAGCCCTGCATGAAGAGAACATAATTGATCACCAGTCCTCATCCGACAAGGAGGACATGGAGGAGGCTAATGACCAGACAGTACTGAATCTTGAACCCCTTGCGCTGGAGGCCAAGCACATTGAGAGACAAGCAAGGTAGGCAAGAGATAATCTCATATGTACCCACTTCCAGCCACCATGGTGGCCTCTCAAAGTGAACTCAGTAAAGTCTTACCTCACTGTATTCAGTCTGTGGCCTCCTTTCTATCTGAATCTCATGCCTGGCGTCCAGCTTCACCATGCGCTCTGCCACATCTGAGATGCTTACCGAGCATGACCTGTGCCTGAACTGGCAGCCATTTGAGGCAGCAAAACTGAAGGCAGCAGCTCACAATTCAAGCACGAAAGAATGAGCATTTCACAACAGTTAATGTGAACTGTATTAATGACAAAGGTTTATAAAACAATATAAATAGCCAACAGAAAACGCCAGTGAATCCCCAAGTATGTCTAGGCGGTTTTCTTAATATGTTTTCGAGTGCTTCTACGCAGTTTAACCCCTGTGCTAGCAGCTGGGCTGAAGGCAGGCTGTTGATCAGGCTGCCCCTTGGCTTGAGATGACTTTGGCGGCCGTCCTCTGGCTGCCTGAGGCCTGGAGGACGCCGGCTGCCTGAGGGTTTCCTGCATTGGTGCAGGACTCTCCTCAGGCATCGTGGCTGCTAGAGCTGGGCTCACTGGCGGAACAGCTGAGGAGCCGTTGTTCACTCTCAGAGCGCCCTGCTGGGAGCCCCCCAGATGTGGAAGTCAGCCTCTCCTTCCTTTCAAGGCTCACATGAACCTCCCTGCTCACCAGAACAGAACAAGGAGCTGCAGAAGACTGCAGGGGCCTCATCCTCCTCTTGCCCTTCCACTGCTGCGTTGAGCTCATGGCCAAGGCAATAGTGTGCAAGTCTGCGCATATTTGTGGGATCTGGCTCTCCATGAGTGTTGTCAACCTCTTGATGGAGGAAGCCATGCACTCACACACCTGAGACATAGCAGCATTCATGGCATGGATGGACTCCTCCATTGTCCGCTCATGGCCAGGCATTGCCTCTGGCAGCTCTGCCAGGCTTTGCCTTATCTCTATCTGCAACTCCAACATGCCTTGTGCTGTTGACAGCAGAGGCTCATCCTCAGCCTGCAGTTCAGCATAAGCCTGGCCACCTACTGTCCTCTGACTGTCTGTGGCCACAGTTGTCACAGCCTCTGTCAGCTGCTTGGGCGCGTGTGCGGTGCTCTTACCAGCTTGTGACCCTGAATCTAAGGCCGAATGCATACTCACCGGCGTGTATGCCTCTACACTGGTCGGAGGTGCAGGAGAATCATGTGACGGTGCATCCTCTGACTGCTCCTCCTCCTCAGAGGTTGATGGCTGTCCCCCTTCAGCTGGAGCCTCCTGCGGTTAATGACCTGCATAAGAACACAGACATTCGTGGGTTAGTTTGTGCAGATCTTCTCATGCCAACCTTGCATGATGTGGATCTCCAGAAATGTGGTGGAGGTCAAATGAACATAAGCCTCACATTCTTGTGTGGAGACTCCAGTCTAACCATCCACTATTGCGTGGCCACCCTAGGTCCCCCCTAGCTCCACTGCTCCTCCTCAGACGCATAACAGAGGCTGGAGATCTGGTATGCCCCGCCAGTCCTCGAGGTCTCCCTCATGTCATGGGCCTGTTTGTCCTGCAAGTGGAAATAGGGGGATAGTAAGACTTTGCAGGAAGAGTAATGGAACAGTAAATGCTAGTGGCAGCCCCTCAGCCCCTGCTGGGCTTCCTACATGAATTCTCCACACGTCCGCTTTCAGGAGACATAATGGGGTTGAGCTGTGAAAGAAGGCGGCCTGTCGCTAAGAAGCAGCCATGCATCTGCCAGGATTGGGTGAAGCCACAACCCCTTGCCAGTGCCTTTGTGGTCACTCCCTCCCCATGTTATGCTGCCTCTCACTTAGCCACATGGAATAGGCACCTGAAATGACAACGGCAAACCCAGCCCTGTCAACCCTGAAAATTCCTCCTTACTAACATCTAGGGGCATGTGCCAAGGTTGGGAGAGCTGTCCCACAGACTAGTCAAGCAATAGCCTGACATAGTCATATCCACGAAATTATACCTTGCAGACAACGTCCCAGACACCACCATCACCATCCCTGGGTATGTCCTGCCGACCGACATGAGGTCTCATGGCATCAGCTCCCCTCGGCTGATGCATCAGTGCTTCTTCATGTTGAACACCAATTGGAAGAAGCACTAAGGGTAGAAAGGGCACAGAGTGTACTCTGGGTGGGGGACTTCAGTGTCCATCACCAAGAGTGGCTCAGTCGCACCACTACTGACCGAGCTGGGTCTGCGGCAGGTGGTGAGGGAACCAACAAGAGGGAAAATCTACTTGACCTCGTCCTCACCAATTGACCTGTCAGAGATGCATCTATCCGTGACAGTATTGGTAGGTTTGACCACAGCACAGTCTTTGCGGAAACGAAGTCCCGTCTTCAGACTGAGGGTACCCACCATCGTGTTGTGTGGCACTACCACCGTGCTAAATGGGATAGATTTTGGGCATCCATGAGGTGCTGTGGGCCATCAGCAGCAGCAGAATTGTATTCAACCACAATCTGTAACCTCATGGCCCAGCATATCCCCCACTCGACCATTACCATCAAGCCGGGGAACCAACCCTGGTTCAAGGCATAGTTCAAAATGACGTGTCAGCCTGGTGAAGCTACAACACAGGAATACTTGCATGCCAAACAGCGTTAATAGGCAGAGCTAAGTGATCCCATAACCAAGGGATCAGATCTAAGCTCTGCAGTCCTGCCACTTCCTGTCGTGAATGGTGGTGGACAATTAAACAATTGACAGGAGGAGGCGGCTTCATAAATATCCCCATCCTCAACGATGGCGGAGCCCAGCACATCAGTGCGAAAGTCAAGGCTGAAGCATTTGCATCCATTTTCAGCCAGAATTACCAAGAGGATGATACATCTCGGCCTCATCCTGAGGTCCCCAGCATCGCAAATGCCAATCTTCAGCCAATCCAATTCACTCCACGTGATATCAAGAAACGACTGAAGACACTGGATACTACAAAGGCTATGGGCCCTGACAACATTCTGACAATAATACTGGAGACTTGTGCTCCGGAACTAGGTGCGTCCCTAGCCAAACTGTTCCAGTGCAGCTACAACACTGGCATCTACCCGGCAATGTGGAAAATTATCCAGGTATGTCCTGTCCACAAAAAGCAGGACAAATCCATCACAGCCAATTACCGCCCTATCAGTCTACTCTTGATCATCAGCAAAGTGATGGAAGGGGTCGTCGACTTTGCTATCAAGTTGCACTTGCTCAGCCATAACCTGCTCACTGACACTCAGTTTAGGTTCCGCCAGGGCCACTCAGCTGCTGACTTCATTGTAGCCTTCGTCCATACATGGATAAAAGAGCTGAACTCCAGAGGTGGAGGTGAGAGTGACTGCACTTGACATCAAAGCAGCATTTGACTGAGTATGGCATCAAGCAGCCTTAGCAAAACTGGAGTCAATGGGAATCAGGGGAAAACTCTCTGCTGGTTAGTGTCATACGTAGCGCAAAGGAAAATAGTTGTGGTTGTTGGAGGTCAATGATCTCAGTCCCAGGACATCACTGTAGGGGTTCCTCAGGGTAGTGTCCTTTTTTTGATTCGTTTGTGGGATGTGGGTGTCACTGGCTAAGGCAGCGCTTAATGCCCATCCCTAATTGCCCTTGAACTGAATGGCTTGCTAGGCCATTTCAGAGGGCATTTAATCGTCAACCACATTGCTGCGGGTCTGGAGTCACATGTAGGCCAGACCAGGTAAGGATGGCAGATTTCCTTCCCTAAAGGACATTAGTGAACCAGATTGTTTTTTACAACGATTAACAATGGTTTCATAGTCACCATTAGACTTGCTTTTAATTCCATATTTTTTTATTAAATTCAAATTTCGCCATCTGCCATGGTGGGATTTAAACTTATATCCTGACAGCATTAGCCTAGGCTCTGGATTATTAGTCCAGTGGCATTGCCACTATGTCCCCCAACCATCTTCAACTGCTTTATCAATGACCTTCCCTCCTTCATAATGTTAGAAGTGGGGATGTTCGCTGATGATTGCATAATGTTCAGCCTCATTCGCGACTCCTCAGATACTGAAGCAGCTCGTGTCCATATCCAGGCTTGGGCTGATAAGTGGCAAGTAACATTTGTGCCACACAAGTGCCAGGCAATGACCATCTCAAACCAGAGAAAATCTAACCATCTCCCCTTGACATCCAATGGCATTACCATCTGAATTCCTTACCATCAACATCCTGGCGGACAAAGCAGCCCGCTTGATTGGCATCCCATCCACCACCTTCAACATTCACTCCCTCCACCACTGACACACAGTGGCAGCAGTGTGTACCATCTACAAGATGCACTGCAGCAACGCACCAAGGCTCCTTCGACAGCACCTTCCAAACCTGTGACCTTTACCACCTAGACAGACAAGGCCACCTAGACAGACAAGGGCAGCAGATGCATGGGAACACTACCACCTGCAAGTTCCCCTCCATGCCACACACCATCCTGACTTGGAACTATATCGCTGTTCCTTCGCTGTGGCTGGTTCAAAATCCTGGAACTCCCTTCCTAACAGGGCTATTACTGTACCTACACCCCAAGAACTGCAGTGGTTTGAGAAGGCAGCTCACCACCACCTTCTCAAGGGCAGTTAGCAATGGGCAATAAATGGCATTGCCAGAGACGCGCACATCCCATGCATGAATAAAAAAAAAGCCCCCAAGTGGAGAGAAGTCTGGAGGACTCAACTTGGCGGAAGGAATCAGGTCGTTCACTCTCTTTCTGCACTCGACCCAGTTGCGTGTGACACCATGGCTGCTGATCTCCATGAAGGCTTGCTTGGTCAGGCGGGAGGGTCTACTCTTGCCATTCATTGGAAAGAAGACCTCCTGCATTTCCTTTGCAGCCTGGAGGAGAATTTCTAGGGAGGCATTGCTCAACAAGGGGCTACCTGGTGTCTTGTCTCAGCCGTGATGCCTGGTCACTCCTGCTGTGTGCCAGTAACGGTACGTGCTTCTCCGGGGCGCGGGGTGTGGTGAGGGGGTGGTGGGGGAGGGTGCCGGTGGGGGTTTCCAGCAGTTTGGACACCTCTTCACCACATTTAGCAGCAATCCGAAATCATTGCATCACTGAAAGACAATAATACAAGCAGTGATGGCAGCGCTTTAAATATGGTAGCAGCACATCCATTGGAATCATCTGATGCTGCAATCACTGCCTCAGAGCCCGCCCCCATTTCTTGATTGCATGAGACTCACACCTCCAATATCTTAAGGGGCCGCTGGCCGCATAATCCGGCTCGAAGGAGCAACAGCCTTTGGGCGGCACAGTGGTGCAGTGGTTAGCACCGCAGCCTCACAGCTCCAGGGACCCGGGTTCAATTCTGGGTACTGCCTGTGCGGAGTTTGCAAGTTCTCCCTGTGACCGCGTGGGTTTTCGCCGGGTGCTCTGGTTTCCTCCCACCACCAAAGATTTGCAGGTGATAGGTAAATTGGCCATTGTAAATTGCCCCAAGTGTAGGTAGGTGGTAGGGAATATGGGATTACTGTAGGGTTAGTATAAATGGGTGATTCTTGGTCGGCTCAGACTCGGTGGGCCGAAGGGCCTGTTTCAGTGCTGTAGCTCTAAAATAATTAAATAAATAAATAATCAGGCAGCGCAAATGGCACAAGCACCCGCAACGGGTCTTTAAATTCAGCCCAGTGTGTTTTTCTTCCATGAGCAACATCAGTAAACACAGTCCACTGAACCAACTATCAGAATGAGAAAAAGGAAAATAAACTCAATCTTTCTGGCCTGTAAATATCTTTACTTATGATCATTGGAGTAAAACGTTCTCCATATTTGCCTCAAATATTAACTTTATTGTTATGTTTATGGGTGTCACTCCAGGACTTCAGCACAAAAGTCAGGGCTGACACTGCAGTGCAGTACTGAAGGAGTGCTGTACTGTTGGAGGTGCCATCTTTCAGACGAGAGATAAAACTGAGGCCCCGCCTATCCTGTCAGATGGACTTAAACGATCCCATGGCACTATTTTGAAGAAGAGCAGGGGCGTTATCCCCAGTACCCTGGCCAACATTTATCTATCACTCAACATCACAAAAATAGATTATCTGGCCATTATCACATTGCTGTTTGTGGGATCGTGCTGTGCTACATTACAAGATTGACCATGCTTCAAAAGTACTTCATTGGCTGTAAAGTGCTTAGGGATGTCCTGTAACCATGAAAGGCACTATGTAAATGCAAGTATTTTAATTGTTTACATTTTTGGCTCACTTTGATCTAGATTTCTGCCATCCGGTGTTTTGAAGGTTTGAAATCACAAAACACGAGTTGATCTTCAAATTTGTATTGTAATTTTTTTTAATATCAGTGAACTTTTCCTTTCATTTGAAAGAACGTTGAGACAATCTTTCTCCGTTTTCAAGTTTCAGTGCAGTATGTACCCTTTCTCCTCCAGTAAGACAGGCAGGCAGCCCTCACCCTGGTCTCAGTTCTACACTCAAACCAGGTACTAGGAAAGCATCATGGGTTGAATTGCCATCAAATTTCTACCCTTCATGATGGAGAAATAATATATATGCTATCAGCCTCTGATGCACAGAGGAGATTGTGAAAGGAATAATTGGATGAACTATGACTTGCCAGTTTGGAGCACAGCAGAATAGTTAGAATAGTCACTGAGTATTGTAAAGTCATTTTATGTCATATTTGAAACTCAGTAGTTTCTGATGTCTGAAATAACTAAAGTTGGGAGACTATATCCACCACATAAGGAGGTGGAACTTCACACGGGTTGAAGAAAGGGAATTCTTTACCACTTTACTTTGTTCAGAAAATGCTTTAGTTTTCAAGCTGTTTCCATTGTGAGTGATGACAGATGTCCAGGTAGACCAAACATTGTTTTAACATCCATTTTGCACCTATGAATTGACTGGTATAAAATGTGGAATGGGCAGGAGCATTAAGTTAGAAAATCAGATAAGTATCGCAGAATAGCATTTTAAAAATTGCATTACAGTAAATTTTAAGATAACTATTTTCAAGAAAGCATTTGAAATCGGGTTTGACAATCTTAGAAATGCTTGTTGCTGACATTAGCAGGCAAATGCTTAACACATTTATGCGAGATTCCTTTTGCTTGTAGTAACCTTTTTATCTTAAACGGGTTACCACTCATACTAAAACAGTAGGCATAGGAATGTCATACAGATGCATTCAAATGAATGCTTATTGCATTTATATGACATGCGCTTTGTCTGTTATTTTAGCATAGGCATTAACAGCAATGGTAATTTTGAGGTTATGGAGTTTAATGGGAAAAAGTGATGCAGCTTTAAATCTGGTCACTATAGATTTATAGAATTAATATTTACTCCAAATTGCAAACTAAAATAGAACCATCAGTACACAGAATGGATCCTGATTTCATTACCAGCAGTTGTTATTTTGCAAATAAATAATTGCATGCAGTATTGTAAAATGGCATTCTATGCATTTTGGCTAAATGAAAGTGACAGAAACAAATAGCAGTGTACAGATGTACCACAGACTAATCAATACTGGCCACTAAAGATCATTTTACAATTAGCTTTATTTTGAAAATACATTGGTTCATTATGTGTAAGGTAACAGAGGAGTAGGAGTGTGTTACAGACTGAAGAATACTCTGTTCAAACAGTTACAATTCCAGCGCCTAAGAACGAGTAGTTTATTGGCTGTATATTGAAACTATGTTACAGTGTTTGCAAAGTATACAACATTTTATTTAAAAATTATGCAATATGAATGGAAAATAAATGTAGAATCCATTCAAAAGCATTGGGACTTTCGATGAGCATGGACATTCAAGTCAGTCTCACTAAAAACTGCGGCAATAAATAAAATTCATTATATCTGACTTGAATGAACGAGATCCCCTTTAACCACTGCTGAATTTTCTGGTTTGATATGGTGCTTGTTTTAACATCCAATAACGAGACTTTGAATTGAATCATACACATTTGATTGGAGGTTCTTTCAAGGTCAGGGCCCAGTGTAGTGAGGATTTTCTTTTCCAATTCCACTAGCCTGAGACACAAGGTGAAAAACAAACTTATGTAATAAAGCTTTCAGTTTCAATTTGCTACCTGCAAAGTACTTGAGGACTCTCCTGAGGTCACTTAGAATGTGCACTGTGGAATAGACTGGGATTGTTAATGAAAAGGACTCGGCTAAAACTTCAGCTTATTTCATAGAAATGGCACAATAAAATGGTGTGGTGTGAAGTGTGTAACTTACTGCTGTGCTATTATTGTGGGGTGGGAATTGCAGTCTTACTATTCTTATTGCTGTTATTAGCCTATACAATCTGGATCTTAAAACTATCAGAAACCAATGATCTGTGACACACACGGAAGTTGCAGACCTTGGGCAGAATTTTATTCCTGCTTTTAGCGTCCACCGTACAGCTAATACTGAGGTGGATATTAAAGTCACCATGTTTTAAACTTGTATTATTGCTTGGCACAGCTAAAGTATGCTACTGAAATATTTATATCCTAAATTGTATATTCTGGTATGAGTTTATTCCACAATTGTAATTTCCTTTATCACCAGACAGGAAATACTCCTCCATCCCCCTAATCAGAATATAGGCATATCACCAAAAACAATGGCCAATAACACTGTGAGGACGTGTGCTCAGTGTATGCTAGGAGTCCTGTCCCTGTGATTTTTGTAAGTTAGGGCAGCCAAACATTCGAGGAGTGCCATCCTTATAACACCCTCAAGCTGTCACAAGGCCATGGATCGTGCATTTTTAGGTCTACCCATGCCATATTAATGAGGATTTTAGTGTCCCTGGTATCTTCACATGATATTAATGCTATTCAAAGGAACAAATTGCACATAAAATTCTACTTACATGTCAACCAGGAGGTTGACCCATTCTAGCTCCCAATTTCCAATATGGCAGACAAAATTCCCAATGACATCACTCCAGGCAGCAGGTGCATAATTGAGACATTTGCTGATAACTCGGTAATCTGAGGTGGGCACATCAGATCCAGGATCTTCTCTGGTACATCAGGAGACTTGTGAAAGCATACTCTTGATTTGTTAAAGCTGTTGAGTAAATGTGCCATCGTCTTCATGGCATCTTCTGTTTTTTTTAAAACTCATTAGACTGTGCAAGACTGCCTCAGTAAGCAAAATACCACATTTGTAGTGCTTTTTCAAGGCTGTAACATTAAACTGTTGAGGTCAGTAGAGCCAGGATACGACAATTTGCAAAGAAATCTCTTGGTCCTCCATCAATACACTGTTTATGCACTTATCAGAAATATCCTTTTCTACAGAGATGAAAGAGAGAAACTGCAACTGAGCTGACTTAAGAGTTTTAAATGTGAAAATATTTTTCATTTGTTTGTAACCAAAAGTCAAGAATCGTTCTTGGTATTGATTTAGACAGTTCTTTTTTTACATTCCAATAGGTATCTCCTTGCGTGTAGCTCTTTTGTGGATTGGATATGAACATTTACTCATGTTAAAGAGGCAGCATTTATTTATATTTTTCAATGTTCTTCTCAATTTCCCAGACGACTGGGGAATGGCCCCACAACCCATCTACAGATAACACAGTTGTAATTTTAAAAATACTCAATTGAACAGTTTTTACTGAGATGCTGACTAGAAAAAGATTCTTTATTCAGAAGGGCTCCGCTCATGTGTTTGTTAAATAAATAAAATGATGTTGCAGAAATTAAAGTAGATGATCTTTGAGGGCAAGAGGATATTGGGTCAGAAGCTCAGCTCCGGTCCTGGAGGTTGTGAACAGACTGGCTCAACTTGAGACAGTGGGCGGGGAGGGAAATGGAGCTCTGCCAGGAGTATGGCAATAGCTTCAGTCTCTTGGATGTTTAGCTGGAGAAAGTTGCAGCTCATCTAGCACTGGACATTGAGCAAGAAACCTGGCAACATGGAGGCAGTGGGAGAGTTGAGAGGTGTTGGTGATGTGGAGCTGAGTGTCGTCAGCATACATATGGAAGTTGACCCCATGACTGTGGAAGCAAGGGCAGCTTATAGGTGAGAAAGTGGAGGGAGCTAAGCACTTCACAGACCAACTATAATAATTCTACCTATTCATTTCTGCTGGGATAACTGTTTCTAATCCTAACTGGGTAAAGCATAAGGCAATTAATTAATAGTACTGTGAAAGGCTGATTCTATGACTGGGCAGTCCTGGCAAAGACCAGCACTTACAGAAGTTATGAGCCCACAGGTCCTACTTTGCCATCCATTAATTTAAATGGATAGAACATCTGTGGCTGTGTGCCTGCAAGTTCCTAACCATGTGAATGTCAATCCTCGCCAAGAGCCCCAGATCAAGCTGTCAGATATTTAGCCTAAAATGTAGCCAATCTCAACAAAAGTCAAATGTTACCAAAGTAAACACACTATAGTCAGGGAATAAGACACCTGCTCCCAAGTCAGTTTGAATCCAGTTGCTAGGAAATGCACAAAAGCAGGCAGAATGTTCCTCCCTTTGACTTCCTTCCCTGTTTATGCCTTCCTCATGTTTCCTTCACTTTCTCATGCCTACGATGTAGAACATGTCATGGGAAGAATTGCTAGTTGGAATCTGCAAATTAACGCATTGTTGCCAATTCGGGGGCATTAATAGATTATGTTGGTCTGAAGTAAATTGGTAATTTTGTCAATCGTGCATCATTGAGATCACTGGTGCATATACCAACTCTTTAGACATTATTGGTTCTCTATATTCATACCTCTCATTCTGTCATGTGGCTTCCGCTACCTTTGATACCGGAAATGATGAACTCCATTGGACCTCACACTGCCAAACCCCTACTCTCCAATGCATAATAACATAAGCACTGTTTTATTATATTAGGGTGTCTCCAGTGAGTTATGGACAGTAACAAAATGTCAGGATATTGCTTACTGACAACATGTACTTGAGATTGCATTTCCTGCTTTAATATTAGCATACCTTGATTGTCTTGGAGCTTGAGGGCTGAAAGGACTTTTTCCATCGCATACCATCTTATGTTCTAATGTAATTTGTTAAGAAACTGCAGAGCAGCTGCTGTTCTATATATAGCCAGGCCACATGGACATCATGAGCAATGGGTTGCTCCTGTTATGATGCATAACAAAAAACTGCTGTTAATATGTTCCTTTATGACAGGTAATTGGTTAATTTGCATGATATTTCAGGATTCACTTTATTCTACTTTCAATTGATAATATTGAGGTATTAAAGTTGTCAAGTGCACAAAAAAGGTCAAGCATAGGTTTGGTGTGAAATATCTAATTCATAATGGTTGTATTTGCCTCTTTATAATGTCCAACCACTGCAACAAATGTGTTTCATCTAAATAACTACGAGATATGAAATGATTACACTTAATTACAATTTGTGCTTAGAGTTCTTATAAAAAGTCTCACATTGACTAACATCAGTAATCCTTTCTTTTCAGTTTCAACCACACAGCAAACAGTTACCGTGGTGACGCAGACCCTAGTTACCACGGAAACCAAGTTAGACATGCCATCTTCTTTACTCATGGAGGTTCCAGCTCTTGCTGACTTCAACAAAGCCTGGGTGGAATTGACAGACTGGCTCTCGCTGCTAGATCGTGTGATCAAATCTCAACTCGTGACAGTGGGAGATGTTGAGGAAATCAATGACATGATCATAAAACAGAAGGTACATACACAAATCTTTACTGTTACATTTCCCGTCAGCATAGCAGATGTTAATAGATTGCTGTCTAATCAATAAAAAAGTAATTTAAAAGCAGAGTGAACAATTTGCATGGTAATAGAGTAGAAGTGAATGTACTGGGTACATTAATACAACAGTCCCTGAAGCACCAGAGAGATTGAAGTCTTTATGGCATTTGACATCCGTTTGACTAGGACAATTGGGGGAGAGTAGCCTTATAAAGGCATTAATGCCATGCTTGTATTGTACAAGTACTTCAAGAAGTGGTTCTGCAATAGTGCCTGTCGGTCCATCATTATGGATTTGCCCTGTTTGTATTGCAAAATGGATGCCACAGCTGCTGGGATATTAAAGGGGTTGTAATTCATAATTATTGACCTTATTTCTGGCTGCTTAGCCTGACAAGGTCATAAAACATCCCTGCTTCTATCACTGATAGCAATGTTGATGTCATTTTTGGAGTTGTCACTGTTTGATGGCATGCTTGGAGAACATCTCTTTTTTTGTGGACTTTAGATCTTGTCGAAGCAACGGCACACCTTGTTACCTGCACTTCCACTGACTGGTACAATCAATCAAGGCATGTTAAAGTAAATGTACTTTTAGTGCACATAATAGAATCTATACTTGCATGTTCCAGTCAGGGTCATTACTTTTAACTGGAAGAAAACTTCTGCTGGAATGTAAATCCTCCTGTGAAATTTACACCATTTAAAAAAAAAAGATTGCCCAGTCACAGTCAACTTCCAGTGATTCTAAACTAAAAAGGTATTGAGTTGCATGATTATTGCATTGATCTCTCTAAACAAGCAAAATGCCTCATTAATATTTAAAGTTTCCAGCCTTATAACAGGATATGCAACTACTTGTAGTAACAGAAATTACTGGAAATGCCCAAAACATCAGTCAGTATTTGAAAATGAAAGATAGATTATTTTTTGGGGTGGTAACTCTTCAGAACCCTGAGTTCTGATGAAGGTTCCCATTTGAAGTGTTGTCCTAACTTTCTCTTGCTGAATTGCTGTCCATTTCCAACCATGCAGGACTCCCCCCAACCTTTTTTTTAATTTGTGACTTTCCTTTTCACCTCTGCACAAGTATTTATCTTGAGCATGAACAGAGAGTTTCATAATAGCTTCATAATAATTTCACGCTTCATGTAAAGAAAATACTCCAGGGTGCTGTTTTAATTTTTAGTTTAAATATACTAGTGTAATTAAATTGAGTGAGCTAAATCCCCCAAATCCTTTGATTTTACTGCATTCAGTTGTAAATACAATGATTTGCAGAGTGTATTAGCCTGTGTATTACTGCTTTACGTAGGTTTAAAACATCTCAGGTTTCAGAACGCTCTCGGTATTACAAATGGTGATATGACATGAGAACTGAACAATACATTTGGCAATTGGAAACTCCCACTATTGTTTAAGGACACTGGGCTGAATGTTTGTTGGGCTGAGGAGGATGGGCCGGAATGTAATTTTGTGCTCCCAGCTGGCATACTGGTCTGCCGGCATGTTCCGGCCTCTGGTGTATTTTCATGAAGGCTGCTTCTGGTTGGGGTGGGGGCTGGGGGTGGTGGGGGGGGGGGGGGGGGGGGTGCATGGGGGACGGCTGCTGAATTGCCAGAGGCGAGTAGCCAATTAAGCCAATTAAAATGCCTACTGAGGGCACGCATCAGACGCTGTCTGGAATTTCCCAGACGAGACGGGCCCCCGCTGAGGCCAAAGCCTGGCTGATGGATGGAGGTGGCCTCCTGGCAGCAGACCAGGGCGGGCCAGCGATGCCTCATTTTCCTTCCCCCTCACCACCTTCCACAGCCGCAATTGCCTGAGAGTCACAGCTGCGGCCACAGGCCGTCCTGTGGAGGGATTTCCCTTCTACAATGATGGCCTGACAGCTGTAGCCACTTTTAAATAAACTTTCTAAAGTCTTCAGAGGGTATCTCCACCTTCAGGCGCACCCTCGTACTCTGACCTACATCGGCAACTGTCGGCTATCCAGAGCCTCAGGTACTGCAATTGGCTCTCCTGGCTATGGAACCCGCCTGCAGACCTTACTTGGGTGGGTCTCCTGGAGGCAGGCTCTTAATTGTGGGCTTCCTCCAAAATGTCCTGTGGGGTCCTGCCGCCAGCATTTCCGACAACAGGATCAGGACCCAAGAATGAAAATCCAGCCCATTAGGTTAGGACCAAAAGCTTGGTCAAAGAGGTAGGTTTTAAGGGGTGTTTGAAAGGAGGAAAGTGAGGTAGAGAGGCGGAGAAATGTATTAAGGGAATTTCAGAAACAATTAAAATTGGGAATGCTCAACGTGCTAAAATTAAATGAATGCAGATATCTCAAAGGGTTGTGTGTCCGGAGGAGATTACAGAGATAGGGTGGGGTGAGATTGGTATGGAGGGATTTAAAAACAAGGATGAGAATTTTAAAATTAAGATGCTGCTTGACCGGGAGCCAATGTAGGTCAGTGAGTCCGGGGGTGATGGGTGAACCGGATGCGGTACTAGTAAAGAATAAGATTTCATACATTACAAGGTTTTTGAGTGATTTTTAGTGGATTACAGACAGACCTGATTTTGAAAAATAAGTGATTGGAAAATGATAAACTAAATGTACTAAACTGGAAATAATAGAGGAAAGCACAATAAGGATATTATTTTGCATTTTTCTACCACCTCATTAGGTAGTAATGAACACCATGCATATGGCCAATGAGATGTTTTTAAGAGACTTCTAAGGTTTGGCAAAGATGTCCAGGGCAAAGTAATTTTTGGAAAGAGTTGCATAGGGCAGAAGATCAGTAGCTAAATGTTCCTAGAATTGATGGTGCATCAAAGGGAGGGGGAAAGCAGCAATCCACATTCACAGAATGCAGGTTGGGAAGTATGACTGCAGTCGCTCTGCGAGCAGGGAGTCAGATAGTATCGCAACACCCTGGAGTCTGCGGCAGTATTAGGGATGTAGAATTGGTTAAATGACCATGGAATGCGAATGTTGTCACAAATGGGGAACATGCAGATGATGACTGGTGGGGATAGAGGATGATGCCCTCTGACACACAGGAGGCAACCATGCACAGCATCAGAGGAGAAACCAGTTAAGATTTAATAACTGCAATGGGACATTTAAAGGTGAGACCATGAGAGTGTAGTGTCATGGAGGAGGACCACAGTAAAGAGACAGTGGAAGAGAAAAGGGGGAGAATGTGGGTAGTGATGTTATGCAGTAAAAGTGGTATGAATTTGAAATGGTGCTTTACTATTATCAGAGCATAGGGTGGAGACTGGCTTCCTGGGAGACCAGCAACTGAAAAGCAATTTGGAAACAAAAATATCAAGCTCATTCAGAGTTTTCCAAGTTGAGAATAGGGGTCAATGCAATGTTCTTGTATTTATTTAGGAATGCTACTCTTGTTCTCCACCACATATACAAAAAAAAAGCAGTGGCATTTCTTGCAGTTTATTTTTGCTCAAAAGCATCATTTTCTGTTTGTGGCAGGTAATTTTACTGGCATATAAATAATTAGTTGAACAGCATCTTTTCCTGTAGATTTTTAAACAAGCTCTCTCCCATAATGACCTTAGCCTTGAATTCTAAATCATGTTGAGTGTGTTATTGAGGCACTCTGGACAGGTCGGGGGTTGAGGATTGGGCGGGGTGGGGGGGTGGCGGGGAGCGGTTGATGATGATATTGGGATAGAACCTGTTTCCACCGGGCTTGCACTCCTTTCTTAACTATCTGACAAAATATGGCCTGATGCAGGAAGACACTTCATGCACCCACTCCACCCCACCCTTATTGTCATGTAATTGTCAGCTTTGCAGACAGAATTGCTGGGATACTGAGCTTATCCAAAACGCTGCAAGTTTCGCTGTGTACAGGGACCAACAAAGATTTTTCTCTTCAGCTGCATTGGCTGGATCAACCCACATCCCTGTTCGTGCCCGTTCCCCAATCTCATTCCTCCCCACCACCGCACTCCCCCCGCCCCCAGCATTGAGCATCCTTCCCTCATTGGTACCTGAAAATGGCATCAGGGTCTAACAATTGGCATCGGACCATGACTTTAATATTTTAGTGAGGTCCAAACCTGTTTTGGGCAGGATCACCAGCCGGCCATTCAAAGGCCTGTCTGAAAATTGCGTCAGTCAGCCAATGGGCCTGCAATTTTTTTTTCCAATATTCATTGTCCTGTAGTCCAGCTTTCCAAAGCAAACCAAGTGGGCAGCAATTAGAAATCAACCCCTGTGTTTTTCACATGTGTTCTGCCAGTTTTGCAAAGACAGTTTGGAACATTTGGTGGGATGGGCCAGATTTGAATTATTAAACTGTTTTATTTCACAGTCAGTGAACATACAATCAGTCAAAACAAATTCCATTTGGCGAACTCATTCTTGCTTCTCTCATTGAAAAATGGGAAAATAATAAACTGTACCCTTTGTGGGCTGACGTTGAATTTTGACATTATCTTTCTTGCTTAGCCAGCTTCTAACTACAGTAACTGAGCATCTGCATTTTAGCTTCCAGCTCCAGGTCAAGGACTGTGCCTCAGCCTCCATCACTGCCCTGCCCGTGAATCTCTTCTCTCTGTGTTTGTAGCTGGGGGAAGGCAGTGATGATGATGATTTGCCAGTACAGCTGTGAATAAAAACAGGTACTTACCCTACCCTCCACCCCACCTTCCCCATGCCCCACCCTCCAGCCCTGACTCTGGTTGGGGTGGAATTAAATAGAACATCTCCTGTTATTCTCAAAATTAATGGGGACATCCCAACTCATAGCCCTGGAATGGGACAATTTATCCTCATTGTATCAATTCGGAATAGACTGAGCTGTGGCATCTCCTGGACAGGCCTATCTAGTGTTAATACACATCTTCAATACTCACAGCCTATGGCTTATTTTTATCTCACACAAATTCACTTTTTTTTCAAAACAACGTACATAAAACAACTGTTATATGCAACTCAATCCCAAAATCCTTCACCTGAAGAAAAAATTGATTACAAATCCCGCAAAAGTATGGGGGTGCTTATAATGGGGCCAAGAAGATGAAGGAAAATTAAAGAAAAATAAAATTAATTAATACAATCAAGATGACAGGACAGATGATATGTCACTGCAATCCATGGCAATCACACCCGTAGTAACAGTCTGTGGCCAAGAGCGAGGGCTGTAGTGTGCATGAGTAGACTGACCATGGTACGTACCATGGTAGAGGAAGCCGTTCAAGTGGGGGGAGTTAAAAGGAATATAGTGGTAGTAGGGGACAGTATAGTCAGGTGGATAGACACTGTTCTCTGCAGCCAAGAGTGAGAATCCAGAAAGCTGTGTTGCCTGCCTGGTGCCAGGGTTCAGGACACCTGCTCAGGGCGGACCTTACAGTGGGAGGGGGTTGATCCATTTGTCATGTTCAAGGTAGGTACCAATGATAAAAAGATTCTGCAAAGGAAGTATGAGGAGCTAGGCACTAAATTAAAAAGCAGAACCTCAAAGGTAATAATCTCTGTGTCACAGAACCGTATTTATTTTCTCTTTGGATTAAAACAGTGTGCCTTTAAGACTTTGTTTGAAACAGTGTGCCTTTAAGACAGAGAGAGAATCTTTTGGATTTCTGAGGCACAGTGTGCCAGCTGCACTTGTTACCTTGATGACAGCAGGAGAGAGAGATCACATGGTATAGTTTTTTGATTTGACTGTGTGAAAAATTGGTCTGAACTAGTCACTAGCATGGCATGCTATTGAAGAAAAGAGCTTCTATTCTCTCTCTCAGAAGAAATTCTACAAGGAGCTACAGGCCAAGTTAATTGCCTAAGGAGGAAAAAAGCCCTTTTTTTTAAGAGATCATTTGTATTGCTGAAGGTAGCAAAATTGCTTTTCTTTATTTCCAAACCAGGAAGTATTTGCTTCATGATTCAATCTCTCTTGACTGATTGTATTTTCTGGAATTCGCCGGTGGTCTTGATGCTTACTGCAGCTGAAGTGTTTTGAATGCCTATCTATTGAAGGACTATTTCATCAAATCCCTGTGAAAACTTCGAGTAGCATTTCATTATTTCCACATTAGAATACCTCACACATCAGGAATGGAACCCACAAAGACTTTATTTATTTATTTATTCTGAAGAAACAGTTAATTTTTTAAAAAGCATCATTTTTAAAAGAAACCAGTTAACTGTGATTTTTGGGTGTATGTTTTTAAATGGGGGAGTTAGGTTAAAATAAGAAGTTATAAGGTCTTTTGATAGAGGTTTATCTTAATAGTGTTTAAGATTTTTTTTTTATTAAATAGTTAATTTGTTGTTGTCAAAAAGATACCTGGTTTAGTCTGTTTTATACTGGGGGTTACTGAAGTGATTAATTTAGCTGTTTTCCTGTTGTGTGGGAAAACTTTAATAATATGCTGCAACCTGTGGAGTGATGGGACTGAATTGACAGTGCGTTGCTCCTGCCTCAGTCATTACATCTGGATTATTAGCTGAGCCACGTGCAAATTGGCATTGGGTAAATAAGATTAGCGAGATGAATGCTTGGCTCAAACACTGGTGTGGGAGAAGTGGATTCTGGTCCGTGGGGCACCAGTACTGGGGAAAATGGAGGCTGTACAATTGGGATGGACTTCGCCTGAACCATGCTGGGACCAGTTGTATAACCAGGGAAGTAGAGAGGGTGTTAAACTAAATAGAGGGTAGAATGGATCATGTAGGGGAAGATTGAGTAAATTAAAGAGAATAGATCAAGGTAGCAATAAAGGTAATGATGATCAGAGTATGGCAGGAAGGGACAGTGATTACAAACTTGAGAGTGTGCCAGCAGATAGGTTTAGAGTTTACTAAAATAGTAAAAAAAACTGAACTAAGGGCTCTGTATCTGATTGCCCACAGCTTTCACAATAAACTGATGAATTGTCAGCTCAAATAGAAATGCATATGTATGACCTGATAGCCATTACAGAGATGTGGCTACTGGGAAACCAAAGCTGGGACCTGAATATCCAAGGGTATGTGACATTAAGGAAGGACAGGAAGCTGGGAAAAGGTGGTTGGGTAGCTCTATTAATTAAAGAGGGCATTAGTACTATAAATAGAGATGACCTTAGTTCTAAAGATCAAGACGTAGAATCAATTTAGATGGAACTAAGAAAGAGCAAGGGGCAGAAAACATTAGTGGGAGTTGTTTATAGGCCACCAAACAGCAGTGGTAATGTGAATCACAGTATAAATCAGGAAATTAGAGGTACGTGTAACAGGTAATCACGGGGGATTTCAATCTACATATAGACTGGGTAAACTTAATTAGTACTAATATTGTTGAAGACAAATTATTGGAATGTATGCGAGATAGTTTTCTGGAGCAATACGTTGAGGAACCAACTAGGGAATGGGCTATTTTAGATCTAATATTGTGTAATGAAAAAGGGCTAATTAATAATCTTGTTGTAAAGGAGCCTTTAAGAGACAGTGACCATAATATGATAGAATTTTACATTAAGTTGGAAAGTGATGTAGTTCAATCAGAAACTAGGGTCACAGCTCCAGCGACCCGGGTTCAATTCTGGGTACTGCCTGTGTGGAGTTTGCAAGTTCTCCCTGTGTCTGCGTGGGTTTCCTCCGGGTGCTCCGGTTTCCTCCCACATGCCAAAAGACTTGCAGGTTGATAGGTAAGTTGGCCATTAGAAATTGCCCCTAGTAGGTAGGTGGTAGGGAAAATATAGGGACAGGTGGGGATGTGGTAGGAATATGGGATAAGTGTAGGATTAGTATAAGTGGGTGGTTGATGGTCGGCACAGACTCGGTGGGCCGAAAGGCCTGTTTCAGTGCTGTATCTCTAAATAAATAAAATAAATAAAAAACAAATGTGGGTCCATTACAAACGGAGTGAGGAGAATTTATAATGGGTAATAAGGAAATGGCAGAGAAACTAAACAAATACTTTGGGCTGGATTTTAAGCAGCCCTTGACTTCGTGATCCGTTGCAGGATGGGCCTGAAGATGGCTGCGGATGAGACCCGCCATGGACCTTGACACTGACAGGGCCTGGTCCAATCCTCCCGGTGGCGGTGAGGCTCCGTGGCGGCCCCCTGCCGCTGGACAATGGGACCACAAATTGAATATTTAAATCAATAAAATTAATTAATTTAAATATACTCACCTGCGATCTTGAGGGCCTGAAGTGATCTTTGGCACGGTGGCCAGTACTCTCGCGCCTTCAGATCCCCGTCTAGGGAAATGAGGCGCAACTCTGGTGGGGAGGAGGGAGGAGGCATGTTTATCAGTGTGGGGGGCGACAGGGTCAAATAAACATCATGCGTGTAGGGGTTGGTGGGAAGGATTGCATTTTAAATTTTGTGGGGGAAAATGTTAGATGTTAAAGGTAAGTGTTTTAGCAGGGGAAAGGGCAAATATTTCATGTAATTGTTATGGGGAGGTGGGAAAGGGGCATTGGAATTTTATTTATGTAATTCTGGGGGGGTATGTCTTCAAAAATTTAAATAACCCAGCTGGGCTTACTGCCCTTTAAAAACTGCGCCAGCGCCTGCGCACAGCAAGCTGCTGCCATTGCCGGGGATGGACAGCCCAGCGCTTCCACATGATTGGGGGGAGGTGGGCCACCCCAGCTATTTAAATAAGCCATCACACTTAAGATCGCAGTGAATCTGTGGCCAGCGGCCCACATGGGCAGGCCGCCATTTTATGAGCTCACCACCGAGATTGGCAGCGAGCTCATGGAATCCAGCCCTTTATGTCTGTTTTCATGGAGCAAAATACTAAAAACTTCCCAGAAATAATGGAGAATCAAGGGACCAGTGTAAACTGGAAACTGCAAGATATCGCTATTAATAAAAAAAAAACTAGCACTAGAGAAATGAATGGGACTTAAAGTAGATAAATCCCCTGGACCTGATGATCTGCATGCGAGAGTGTTGAAAGGTGTGGCTGTGGAGATAGTGGATGGATTGGTAGTCATCTTTAAAAATTCTATTGACTCCGGAATAGTTCCTGCAGATTGGAAGATCGCAATTGTAACCCCACTATTTAAGAAAGGAGGGAGAGAGAAAATTGGGAACGACAGACCTGTTAGCTGAACATCAGTCATAGGGAAAATGCTAGAATCTATAATAAAGGATATGATAACAGGACACTTAGAAAATAATGGTAGGATTGGGCAGAGTCAACATGGATTTATGAAAGGGAAAACTCCATCGTGATTGTTTAACATTTCTTTGGCAACGTTATATGCCTCTTCCTTTGATCGAATACAAATATTGATTTCTTTCATTAGCCATGGTTGGAACACTTTCCTTGCTTGGTTTTTGTACATTAATAGAATATATTTTTGTTGTAAACTATGTATTAGTTCTTTAAATGTTAGCCATTGCTTTTAATGTAGTTTCTGAATTCACCATGGCCAATTTGCCCCTCATAACTACATAGTTTGCTTTGGTTAGATTTAAGACCCTAGTTTCTGATTGAACTACATCACTTTCCAACTTAATGTAAAATTCTATCATATTATGGTCACTGTTTCCTAAAAGCTCCTTTACAACAATGTTTCACAATCATGTTGGAGTTTTTTGAGGATGTAACTAGTAGAATAGATGAGGGGGAGCTGGCGTAAAGGCTGGCTCGGGTCTGCAAGTTAAACCCGACCCAAGCCTGACAGAACCACATCTGACCCGAGTCTAACCCAGCCCGAGTCCTTTTATTTATTCCCACACCCGACCCAACCATCAGCTTCCATTTTTAACTTTGTTACTTATCTGCACAAGCTTAAAAAAACTGTAACTAAACAACCTTTCTAGTCCAAAAAGTACATTAACATCGGAGCCACTTACCGGAAGTGGTGATTGACTGGGCCCAAGCCGAGCCCAAATGCTGGACCCGGAAGAGTGACCCGAGCGACCATCGGGTTCGGGTTGGGTAGCCATGCTCTAAGCTGGTGGATGTGGTGTGTTTAAATTTTCAGAAAATTTTTGATGAGGTCCCACACAAGAGGTTAGTAAACAAAATTTCTTCTTCTTTGGCCTCCTTGTCTCGAGAGACAATGGGTAAGTGCCTAGAGGTGGTCAGTAGTTTGTGAAGCAGCGCCTGAAGTGGCTATAAAGGCCAATTCTAGGGTGACAGACTCTTCCACAGACACTGCAGATAAAATTGGTTGTCGGGGCTGTTACACAGTTGGTTCTCTCCTTGCACTTCTGTCTTTTTTCCTGCCAACTGCTCAGTCTCTTCAACGCGCCACACTTTAGCTCCGCCTTTATGGCAGTCCGCCAGCTCTGGCAATCACTGGCAACTGACTCCCACGACTTGTGGTCAATGTCACAGGACTTCATGTCGCGTTTGCAGATGTCTTTAAAGTGGATACATGGACGGCCGGTGGGTCTGATACCAGTGACGAGCTCGCTGTACAATGTGTCCTTGGGGATCCTGCCATCTTCCATGCAGCTCACATGGCCAAGCCATCTCAAGCGCCATTGGCTCAGTAGGGTGTATATGCTGGGGATGTTGGCCGCCTCAAGGGCTTCTGCGTTGGAGGTACGGTCCTGCCACATGATGCCAAAGATTCTCCGGAAGCAGCAGAGGTGGAATGAGTTGAGACGTCGCTCTTGGCTGACATACGTTGTCCAGGCCTCGCCGACATAGAGCAAGGTACTGAGGATACAGGCTTGATACACTCGGACTTTTGTGTTCCATGTCAGTGCGCCATTTTCCCACACCCTCTTGGCCAGTCTGCACATAGCAGTGGACGCCTTTCCCATGAGCTTGTTGATTTTTGCATCGAGAGACAGGTTACTGGTGAAAGTTGAACCTAGGTAGGTGAACTCTTGAACCACTTCCAGAGCGTGGTCGCCGATATTGATGGATGGAGCATTTCTGACGTCCTGTCCCATGATGTTCGTTTTCTTGAGGCTGATGGTAAGGCCAAATTCGTTGCAGGCAGCCGCAATCCTGACTATGAGTCTCTGCAGACACTCTTCTGTGTGGGATGTTAATGCAGCAGCATCAGCAAAGAGGAGTTCCCTGATGAGGACCTTCCATACTTTGGTCTTCGCTCTAAGACGGGAAAGGTTGAACAACCTGTCATCTGATCTTGTGTGGAGGAAAATTAGAGCACATGGAATTGGGGGGAATATACTGGCATGGATTGAGAACTGGTTAATGGACAGAAAACAGAGAGTAGGAATAAATGGGTCATGTTCAGCTTTGCAGGCTGTGTCTATTGGAGTACTGCAAGGTTCCGTGCTTGGGCCCCAGCTATTCACAATCTATATCAATGAGTTGGATGTGGGGACCAAATGTGATATTTCCAAGTTGCAGATAACACAAAACTAGCTGGAAGTGTGAGTTGTGAGGAGAATGCAAAGACACTTCAAGGGGATTTTGGAGATTTGGCAGATGGAATACAATGTGGAGAAATGTGAGGTTATCCACTTTGGTAGGAAAAACAGAAATGCAGAGTATTTCTTTATTGGTCAGATGCTGAGAAGTGTTGAACTTCAAAAGGACTTGGGTGTCCTTGTTCATGAGTCACTGAAAGCTAATATGCAGATTAAGCAAGCAATTAAGAAGGCAAATGGTATGTTGGCCTTTATTACAAGAGGATTTGAGTACAGTAGTAAAGATCTCTTCTTGAAATTATATCGAGCCTTGTTGAGACTACAACTGGAGTATTGTGTGCAGTTTTGGTCTCCTTACCTAAGGAAAGGTATACGTGCCACGAAGGTTCATCATACTAATTCCTGGGATGGAGGGATTGTCCTATGAGAAAAGATTAAATAGACTGGGCCTTTATTCTCTGGAGTTTAGAAGAATGAGAGGTGATCTCATTCAGACATACAAAATTCTTACAGTGCCCAACAGGGTAGATGCAGGAAGGATGTTTCCCCTGGCTGGGGAGTCTAGAACCAGGGGACACAGTCTCAGAATAAGGGGCAGGTCGTTTAGGACTGACATGAGGAGGAATTTCTTCATTCAGACGGTGGTGAATCTTTCTCTGCCCCAGAGGGCAGTGGAGGCTCAGTCATTGAGTATGTTCAAGACTAAGATCAATAGATTTAAAACATCAAGGGATACAGGGGTAGTCCAGGAAAATGGTGTTGAAGTAGAAGATCAGCCATGATCTCATTGAATGTTGGCGGAGGCTCGAAGAGCTGAATGTTCTTATGTTTCTTATGTTCTTATGTAAATGAAACCCAAGAAGCAGGCATAAGTCTGCAGACGAGCAACACAAGCATTCCAGCACTCAATCCCTTATCTCTATTTCAAGTGAAGATGATGCTGCATAAGGAGGGTGCCCTCAGTAGCTCACTGAAGCCTATGCTCATAGTTCAGCACTGCAGTATACCTGCACAGAAGTGTAGCTGACTATTGTTAGATGTGACAACCTCATAGTAACAGCAAATGTTCTCACAGCAGAAGGCAATTCTCTATATCTACCTGTTGCATGCACATGGGCAATATGGAGATGTTTGGTGTCACCTTGGCAGTCTGGCCATTCAGGAAACACTGGCTGTTCATTGCCCCAGCATGTGTTCTTTCATGCAGTATTACTGAATGTATGGCTTACTGCAATTGAGATGCTTCTGAGGAAGCATTCAACAATATAGCCAGTCAGGTATTTACAGATAGTGCAGATGCTGTTAGGCATCTGCTTACACCACCACCACGCTGACATTTCTTCACCTCTGTAGCAGATGTCGGCATGAGGATGCTTGGCAGGTGACCACAGAGAATTTCTCATGCAGCCTGATCTGCCTGGAATCCCTCTACTTCCAAATACATCATATCGGGGGATTTGAAATGGGAAATCAAGTGGTGCAGTAATGGTGCATGTGTGGAGAGAGAAGCAGAGTTAACGTTTCAGGTCAGTGAACCAGTTCTGATGAAAGGTCACTGACCTGAAACATCAACTCTGCTTCTCTCTCCACAGATGCTGCCAGACCTGCTGATTCGTTCCAGCATTTCTTGTTTTTATTTCAGATTTCCAGCATCTGCAGTATTTTGCTTTTATTTCTTTCAAACTTGAACCTTTTTTGCGGTTGTTCCCATTCACACGAATGGGAATTGGCAGGCTGCTTTAATCCTAATTTGCATGTGAAGGAATAATCATGTTTAACCTGATGGAATTTAGAGTACAGTTTACAAATCCATTGGTAATTTATTTATTTATGTAAAATTATGGTAATTTCATGTGCAATCTTCTAATGAATTTGCCTGCTGATTGCAATGCTATTTTTATATGACTTTTTTATATTGAAATTTCTGACAACTGTAATGCAGAGGTATAGCCATGCCAAGGAATGGAAAGACTATCCACTGGCACAGATAGACTTGGAAGGATATGAGATTTGGAAGGATACTTCACATTAAATCATGCACTACACAGATATTAAATTATGCAATACACAGATAAGAAACAGGAAGGAGTACACTCATCTAATCATCCACCTTCCAAAGGCTCACTGCATAGCACAAAGCACTTTAAAATATAAAGCTTTATTGTAAATTTTCCTGTGCCCATCTTCATCTTTGGTGAGCCTGTGTCAAGCCTTTCATAAATATACATTGAGGAATATTATGGATTTAGGGCATTCTGACATTACCATGACCTGCCAGTGTGTGGACCATGTGCAGTTGGCAGTGCTCTGCAGTGTAATTTACTGAACTACATTGTTCTGGTGACAGTGGAACACAGTGGATCATTGACCTCTACTTTGAACTACTTCCACCATGGATCCAGTTGGCCTGCAGGAGTCTAGTATAAAAAGGATAAGAGTACAGCTACAGGCAGATTGCCCATTGTCATTCTTTCAGATTGTACTGAGTCGCAAGATTTAAAAAAAACCTTAAGTTACAGTTTAATTACTGCTAAGTAACCATTCAAACGTTAGCTGTCTAGGGGTCAGGGTAGAGTTTCTTTTCCCCCAAATTCTTAAGGTTACTTTGCCTGCCACCCTCTCGATTTCTGCTGGTGAATTCAGCCGTGCGTTATCTTGGAGTTACTGTGACCCCAAAGAGATTCTGTTTGTCTCCTCATTCCGAAAGGAGTGTCTATGGATGTTACTTATATAGATTTCCAGAAGGCTTTCAATAAGGTTTCACATAAGTGACCAGTAACAAAAAGGAGAACGCCTGGAATTAGAAACAACCTGTTGACATATGTAGGGAATTGGTTCAGAGATAGGACTTGGAGGATAGGGATCATGGTTATGTAGTCAAATTTGCAGGGCATGATGATAGCATCTTCCAGGGATCTTTACTGTAGCCTCAGCTTTTCACTATATTTATAAATGACTTGGATGAAGGAGAGAGCTTTATATCTAAATTTGCTAACAACATTCAAGTTAGTTGCCATAGTAAATAGTGTAGGTGGGAGCTGAAATTTGCAAAGGGACACTGATAGATTAAATGAGTGGGCAAAACTGTGGCAGATGGAATTCAATGTGGCGAAGTGTGAGATCTTCCACTTTGGACCCAAGATCAGAGTATTTTCTAAATGTTGAGAAGTTTGGAACTGTGGAGAACAAGAGAGATTTAGGAGTTCAAGTGCAGAAATCACTAAAAGCTTGTGAACACATACAAAAAGTAATTAAACCGGCAAATGGAATGTTGGCTTTTACCTCAAGGGGGCTGGAACACAAAGGAGTGAAAGTTATCTTACAGCTGTATAGAGCTCTGTTAGACCCCAACTGGAGTATTGTATTCGTTTCTGGGCACTGGCCCTCAGGAAGGATATATTAACCTTGGAGAGAGTGCAACGCAGGTTCACTGATATGAATAATTCAAGCAAAATACTGCGGATGCTGGAAATCTGAAATAACACTCCTTCAGGTGAAGTAGCGATTTACTTGTACTTCTTTAATTTAGTATACTGTGTTCACTGCTCACAATGTGGTCTCCTCTACAATGGGGAGACCAAACATAGATTGAGTGCCCACTTTGCAAAACACCTCCACTCAGTCCGCAAGCATAACCCCGAGCTTCCGGTTGCTTGCTGTTTGAATTCACCAACTTGCTCTCCCACCCACATTTCAGTCCTCAGCCTGCTGCAGTGTTCCACTGAAGCTCAAGGAACAGCACCTTATCTTCCGATTAGGCACTCTACAGCCCTCTGGACTCAACATTGAGTTCAACAACTTCAGACTATGACCGCTGTTTTTTTTCACCATGTACCAATCTTAAACTAGTTTTTCATGTTTTTGCTTTCAGGCAGAGCTGTTCAGTATTTGGCCATTAACAATCTCTCTCTGGACAATACTTTGTCTTTTACTATGACTATTACTACTCCCTTTGCCTTGTGTTCCATAATATCTTTGTCATTTAATCTCTCCTGCCCTCCTCCCTATCACAGACCTCCTCTTTTGTTCTTCTTCCCCCTCCCCCTCTTTTCACTTGCTCAAGGCCTATAACATTTCTAACCTTTGCCAGTTTCTCTCTCCACAGGTGCTGCCAGACCTGCTGAGTATTTCCGGCATTTTCTGTTCACTAATATGAAACCTGGGCAAAAAGGGTTAAATTATGAGGACAGGTTGCATAGACTTGTAATCCCATGAGGATAGAAGATTTAGGGATGATCTAATTAAAGTGGTTAATACGATTAAAGACATTGCTGGGGGAGATAGGGAAAAACTATTTCTTCGGTGGGGAGTCCAGAACAAGGGGGCATAACAATAAAATCATAGCTGAGCTGTTCAGGGGTGATGTCACAAAGCACTTCTTCACACAAAAGTGCAGTCGAAATCTGGATCTGTCTTCCCCTAAAGTGCTGTTGGGCCTCGGGCCATTAAAAATTTGAAAACTGAGATTGATCAATTTTTGTTAGGCAAGGGCCTTAAGAGTTGTAGAACTATGATGGATAGATGGAATTAAGGTACAGATCAGCTATGATGTAATTGAATGGCAGAACAGGCTCAAGGGGATGAATGACCTACTCCTGCTAGGTTCCTATCTTGCTGATAGTCACTAGTTGGTTATTAGACAACTGCTGAGCAGTGTTGAGCTTCCTCTAAGTGGACAATAGGTGTCAGAGGCTCCGCACAAGCAGTACAGTAAGCAGCACAATGCACACACATCATGGCCGGAATTTTATGCCCCCCAAACGAGCGGGGGTGAAGGGGGCGTAAAATTGCGTGGGAGTCATAGAGTTATACAGCACAGAAACTGGCCCTTCGGCCCATTGTGTCTGTGCCGGCCAGCAAGCACCTACCTATTCTAATCCAATTTTCCGACAATTGGTGGGGGTGGGGTCATTCCTGACCCCCTCCTGCCCCCACTGCAATTTTACATGGAGCAACGGTGGCAAGAAACGGCCCGCCTGTCCCAGGCCAATCAAGGCCCTTAAGTGGACAATTAACTGGTACTTAAGGGCTTCCCTCCACCGCCGCGGGTAATTTACCCTTGGCGGACAGACGACAGAAACCTCAAAAACCCCGCCTGGTGAGGTTGGTGGGAGGCCTCCTGATCAGGCACCCTCTGCCCCATGAAGGGTCGCCCCTGAAGCTCCAACCCCCCCTACCCCCCCAACGACAACGCTCACCCCACTCCACTAACCGACTCCCCTTGCCTTGCCGGGGCCCAATCCATTGTCCCCGGCCAGGACCTAAAAACTGACCTCTTCCGGGGCCATCCTTCATTTTGCTTGCGATAGGTGGGTGTAGTCCCGGCAGTGGCCACCGCTCCTAGTGGCGCTGCTGGGACTAAGAGCTGTCGGCCCGCTGATTGGCCGGCAGCTCCATTAGGAAGGACTTCCTGCCTCAAGGAGGTGGAAGTCCCACTCAAGACCATTAAGGGCCTGGGGAGCGTAAAATCTGGTCTGGATTCCTCCGATTTTTTGGCCGGTAGACAGGGCCTCCCGCCCAATGGAAAATTCCTACCAATGTGTGAGTGCATTGCTATCATCTCCCTAATCACAACACCATGAACATGCAACATATCCCATGAAACAGGCTCCACCTATTTTAGATGTTACCTAATTCTGGATATATCAGCTTGTGTCCTCATATGCTTGTCTCCAACACTTTCAAACAGTTGTCAGCTCACCATCAAAATTATTTTATCACCTATACTAAGGACATCTGCCTTCAGGGTGCTTGGACAACCCAGCTTATTTAATGTTCTGAGAAAGGTTTAATGATGTTTCTCTGACCCAAAGTTAAAACAAACAACACTCCCCAGTACCTGTATAACGTTATGTAGTCTTATTTTATACCTCTTAGACCAGCTACCTTTCCAAAGTATTCCATTATGTCAATTAAGATTTATACCAGTAGCAAGAATCTGCATATTCCCATGAACAATTCAATAGAGTTTCAGTGAAAATAGGTTTCAGAAATATGTGCTTCATAGATTGTTAACTGTGCAGAAATTGGGATACTCATGATTGGTGGTAACAAAAAAGTATGGATGAGAGTTTCAACGGCAGATTGGCTGATTCAGAGGTTGAGACTGGCGATATTGCAGAGTTGGAAGTAGGCGGCCCTTGTGATGGAGAGGAGAGCTGCCCGAAAATTCTGGGCCATCGTATTCACAGCGTGGTAACGGGCCGTTTGGCCCAACTGGTCTATGCTGACATTTATGCTTCATACGAGAGTTTTCCCAACCTACTTCATCTAACCTTATTGAGTTTTTCGAGAAGGTGACCAAACAGGTGGATGAGGGTAAAGCAGTGGATGTGGTGTATATGGATTTCAGTAAGGCGTTTGATAAGGTTCCCCATGGTAGGCTATTGCAGAAAATACGGAAGTATGGGGTTGAAGGTGATTTAGAGCTTTGGATCAGAAATTGGCTAGCTGAAAGAAGACAGAGGGTGGTGGTTGATGGCAAATGTTCATCCTGGAGTTTAGTTACTAGTGGTGTACCGCAAGGATCTGTTTTGGGGCCACTGCTGTTTGTCATTTTTATAAATGACCTGGAAGAGGGTGTAGAAGGGTGGGTTAGTAAATTTGCAGATGACACTAAGGTCGGTGGAGTTGTGGATAGTGCCGAAGGATGTTGTCGGGTACAGAGAGACATAGATAGGCTGCAGAGCTGGGCTGAGAGATGGCAAATGGAGTTTAATGCGGAAAAGTGTGAGGTGATTCACTTTGGAAGGAGTAACAGGAATGCAGAGTACTGGGCTAATGGGAGGATTCTTGGTACTGTAGATGAACAGAGAGATCTTGGTGTCCAGGTGCATAAATCCCTGAAGGTTGCTAACCAGGTTAATAGGGCTGTTAAGAAGGCATATGGTGTGTTAGCTTTTATTAGTAGGGGGGTCGAGTTTCGGAGCCACGAGGTCATGCTGCAGCTGTAGAAAACTCTGGTGAGACCGCACCTGGAGTATTGCGTGCAGTTCTGGTCACCGCATTATAGGAAGGATGTGGAAGCTATGGAAAGGGTGCAGAGGAGATTTACTAGGATGTTGCCTGGTATGGAGGGAAGGTCTTACGAGGAAAGGCTGAGGGACTTGAGGTTGTTTTCGTTGGAGAGAAGGAGGAGGAGAGGTGACTTAATAGAGACATATAAGATAATCAGAGGGTTAGATAGGGTGGATAGTGAGCGTCTTTTTCCTCGGATGGTGATGGCAAACACGAGGGGACATAGCTTCAAGTTGAGGGGTGATAGATATCGGACAGATGTGAGAGGTAGTTTCTTTACTCAGAGAGTAGTAAGGGCGTGGAACGCCCTGCCTGCAGCAGTAGTAGATTCGCCAACTTTAAGGGCATTTAAGTGGACATTGGATAGACACATGGATGAAAATGGAATAGTGTAGGTCAGATGGTTTCACAGGTCGGCGCAACATCGAGGGCCGAAGGGCCTGTACTGCGCTGTACTGCGCTGTAATGTTCTAAATTCTAAATTCTAAACCCCATCAACATATCTTTCTACTCCTTTATCCCTCATTTGTTTATCTAGCTTCCCCTTAAATGCACCTATGCTAGTCACCTCACCTACTCTTTGTGGCAACAATTTCCACGTTCCAACCACTCTGTGGGTGAAGAGGTTTCTCCTGAATTTTTTATTGGATTTATGAGTGACTATCTTACATTTATGATTCCTAGTCTTGGACTACCCTACAAGTGAAGATATCTTCTCTATATCTAGCCTATAAACCTCTTCATAATTTTAAAGATCTCTATTAGGTCACCTCTTAGCATTCTATCTTGTAGAGAAAAGAGCCCCAGCCTGTTCAGTCTTATAACCTCTCAGTTTTTGTATTATTATACATTCCGTGGACTTCTTTTACCATATGTGGATTCTGCCTGGTGTCTGTTAAAAGGAATATGTGTTATTATATCATGCAGATATCTTTGACTACGAGCTCTGAGCTGGTATAGTTCTTGATGACTGTACTGAGGATGTGGTAGGTATTGATTGAGAAACCCTTATTCATAATGTTGGTATATCAAACTCATTTCTTGAACATCTTGCTCACTGACCTCCCCAGTTCCTCCCAATTCAAGCTCAAATTTATCTGAAATTCTGTTGCCTGTACCTTGCCCTATACTAGGTATCACTCATCTATTATCCCTGCATTAAACCCTATAATGAACCATTTTCATATGAGGAAAGGTGTGCATGTGCTTCAGACATATTTAAGGTTTACCTTCTGACTTTTTCGTCCTTCTCTTGTCCTAAGATGGTGATTGATGCTGTGATACAGTCTTTGCCTTTCAGTGCTCTGATACCCCAAATGAGTCACCAATTTCCATATACGTGGTTGCACATTAATTGTAGATGAGCTGTTAGACTGTGAGGGCCATCACAGATAAGGCTGATCTAATCCTAATCTGGATGTCCACACAGGACAGCAGTGAAGAGTGGGAAGCCTGGCAGATTTCTCCTCTCTGCCCCAGGTATGTAAACTAGAGTGCTCACAATCAGCTCTGGTTCAGATTGAAAAGGGAATATTTACATTTACTTAAGTACTCATTAAGTATCACAGCAGCATCTCAAAACACTTCATATGCAATGAACAAATGAATGGATTGATTAGAGCGTTAGTATGAATCTGGCATCAATCTATGGGCTTTGCAAACCCCTGATGTAAGCATTGAGTTCAAAGCAGGACAAAAATAATTCCAAATACTGATATATTGGGTGGAATTTTAACCTGGAGGAGCGTGTGGGTTTGGTGTAGGTGGGAAGTTAAATCTGGCAAAAAAGCGAGCGTGCCAGGAAGCTGGCTAAAACCTACTAACTTCCCTGTTTAACTTGAGTACGTTAGGCTGCTTGTGCACACCCCACTCAGGGAGGCAGGTTGCCCATTAACATAAGGCAATCGCTCAATTAGAGCGATATTTCAACAGAGTTTTAAGTTTAGCATTGCTTTCACGCTCTCCCAGACTTCCTAAAACTTGTCAGTGAAAGCAAGGTGAGAACGCAGTGGCAATTGAGGAGGCTAATTAAAGCCCATGGAAAAAGAGCAATGAATACCCCAAAAGGGTTTGTTCTCAGTACTTTTACTGAGAGTTTGCTTCCTACAAAAAGAGTGGAAGGGCTATAGTCATAGGGGATTTGATTGTAAGGGGAGTAGATAGGCGGTTCTGTGGTCGAAAACGAGACTCCCGAATGGTATGTTGCCTCCCAGGTGCACGGGTCAGGGATGTCTCAGATCGGCTGCAGAACATTCTGAAGGGGGAGGGTAAACAGCCAGTTGTCGTTGTGCACATAGGCACCAATGATATAGGTAAAAAACGGGATGAGGTCCTACAAGCAGAATTTAGGGAGTTAGGAGCCAAGTTAAAAAGTAGGACCTCAGAGGTAGTAATCTCCGGATTGCTACCAGTGCCACGTGATAGTCAGAGTAGAAATGAAAGAATAGTCAGGATGAATGCGTGGCTTGAGAGATGGTGCAGGAGGGAGGGGTTCAGATTTTTGGGACATTGGGACCGGTTCTGGGGGAGGTGGGACTATTACAAATTGGACGGTCTACACCTGGGCCAGACTGGAACCAATGTCCTTGGGGGTGCTTTTGCTAACACTGTTGGGGAGGGTTTAAACTAATGTGGCAGGGGGATGGGAACCAAATGAGGTCAGTAGAGAGTAAGGATGTAGTAACTAAAGCCTGCAAGGAACTAGATAATGAAGTCAGCGTGACTAAGGGGAAGAGTAGGCAGGGAGCAGATGATGAAAGCAAAGGGACTGGTGGTCTGAGGTGTATTTGTTTTAATGCAAGAAATGTAGTAGGTAAGGCAGATGAACTTAGGGCTTGGATTAGTACCTGGGAGTATGATGTTATTGCTATTACTGAGACTTGGTTAAGGGAAGGGCATGATTGGCAACTAAATATCCCAGGATACCGATGCTTCAGGCAGGATAGAGAGGGAGGTAAAAGGGGTGGAGGCATTATTGGTCAAAGAGGATATCACAGCTGTGCTGAAGGAAGGCACTATGGAGGACACGAGCTGTGAGGCAATATGGGCAGAACTCAGAAATAGGAAGGGTGCGGTAACAATGTTGGGGCTGTACTACAGGCCTCCCAACAGCGAGCGTGAGATAGAGGTACAAATATGTAAACAGATTATGGAAAGCTGTAGGAGCAACAGGGTGGTGGTGATAGGAGATTTTAATTTTCCCAACATTGACTGGGATTCACTTAATGTTAGAGGTCTAGATGGAGCAGAATTTGTAAAGAGCATCCAGGAGGGTTTTCTAGAGCAGTATGTAAATAGTCCAACTCGGGAAGGGGCCATACTGGACCTGGTGTTGGGAAATGAGCCGGGCCAGGTGGTTGACGTTTCAGTAGGGGACTACTTTGGGAATAGTGATCACAATTCCGTAAGTTTTAGAATACTCATGGACAAAAACGAGAGTGGTCCTAAAGGAAGAGTGCTAAATTGGGGGAAGGCCAACTATACCAAAATTCGGCAGGAGCTGGGGAATGTAGATTGGGAGCAGCTGTTTGAAGGGAAATCCACATTTGATATGTGGGAGGCTTTTAAAGGGAGGTTGATTAGCGTGCAGGAGAGACATGTTCCTGTGAAAATGTGGGGTAGAAATGGCAAGATTAGGGAACCGTGGATGACAGGTGAAATTGTAAGACTAGCTAAGAGGAAAAAGGAAGCATACATAAGGTCTAGGCAGCTGAAGAAAGACGAAGCTTTGAAAGAATATCGGGATTGTAGGCACAATCTGAAACGAGGAATTAAGAGGGCTAAAAGGGGTCATGAAATATCTTTAGCAAACAGGGTTAAGGAAAATCCCAAAGCCTTTTATTCATATATAAGGAGCAAGAGGGTAACTAAAGAAAGGATTGGCCCACTCAAGGACAAAGGAGGAAAGTTATGCGTGGAGTCAGAGAAAATGGGTGAGATTCTAAACGAGTACTTTGCATCGGTATTCACCGAGGAGAGGGACATGACGGATGTTGAGGTTAGGGACAGATGTTTGATTACTCTAGGTCAAGTCGGCATAAGGAGGGAGGAAGTGTTGGGTATTCTAAAAGGCATTAAGGTGGACAAGTCCCCAGGTCCGGATGGAATCTATCCCAGGTTACTGTGGGAAGCGAGAGAGGAAATAGTTGGGGCCTTAACAGATATCTTTGCAACATCCTTAAACACGGGTGAGGTCCCGGAGGACTGGAGAATTGCTAATGTTGTCCCCTTGTTTAAGAAGGGTAGCAGGGATAATCCAGGTAATTATAGACCGGTGAGCCTGACGTCAGTGGTAGGGAAGCTGCTGGAGAAGATACTGAGGGATAGGATCTATTCCCATTTGGAAGAAAATGGGCTTATCAGTGATAGGCAACATGGTTTTGTGCAGGGAAGGTCATGTCTTACCAACTTAATAGAATTCTTTGAGGAAGTGACAAAGTTGATTGATGAGGGAAGGGCTGTAGATGTCATATACATGGACTTCAGTAAGGCGTTTGATAAGGTTCCCCATGGTAGGCTGATGGAGAAAGTGAAGGCGCATGGGGTCCATGGTGTACTAGCTAGATGGATAAAGAACTGGCTGGGCAACAGGAGACAGAGAGTAGCAGTGGAAGGGAGTTTCTCAAAATGGAGACGTGTGACCAGTGGTGTTCCACAGGGATCCGTGCTGGGACCACTGTTGTTTGTGATATACATAAATGATTTGGAGGAAAGTATAGGTGGTCTGATTAGCAAGTTTGCAGACGACACTAAGATTGGTGGAGTAGCAGATACTGAAGGGGACTGTCAGAGAATACAGCAGAATATAGATAGACTGGAGAGTTGGGCAGAGAAATGGCAGATGGAGTTCAATCAGGGAAAATGCGAGGTGATGCATTTTGGAAGATCCAATTCAAGAGTGAACTATACAGTAAATTGAAAAGTCCTGGGGAAAATTGATGTACAGAGAGATTTGGGTGTTCAGGTCCATTGTTCCCTGAAGGTAGCAACGCAGGTCAATAGAGTGGTCAAGAAGGCATACGGCATGCTTTCCTTCATCGGACGGGGTATTGAGTACAAGAGTTGGCAGGTCATGTTACAGTTGTATAGGACTTTGGTTCGGCCACATTTGGAATACTGCGTGCTGTTCTGGTCGCCACATTACCAAAAGGATGTGGATGCTTTGGAGAGGGTGCAGAGGAGATTCACCAGGATGTTGCCTGGTATGGAGGGCGCTAGCTATGAAAAGAGGTTGAGTAGGTTAGGATTATTTTCATTAGAAAGACGGAGGTTGAGGGGGGACCTGATTGAGGTGTACAAAATCATGAGAGGTATAGACAGAGTGGATAGCAAGAAGCTTTTTCCCAGAGTGGGGGATTCAATTACAAGGGGACACGAGTTCAAAGTGAAAGGGGAAAAGTTTAGGGGGGATATGCGTGGAAATTTCTTTACGCAGAGGGTGGTGGGTGCATGGAACACTTTGCCAGCGGAGGTGGTAGACGCGGGCACGATAGCGTCTTTTAAGATGTATCTAGACAGATACATGAATGGACAGGAAGTAAAGAGATACAGACCCTTAGAAAATAGGCGACAGGTTTAGATAGAGGATTTGGATCGGCGTAGGCTTGGAGGGCCGAAGGGCCTGTTCCTGTGCTGTAATTTTCTTTGTTCTTTGTTCTACACTTTGGAGGAGTTCTGAATCACATAAGGATGAGTGGCACCTTGGCTGCCTTAGATTGGACCTTGGACAAAGAGCAATATGACCAGCAGCAAATAGTCTGAGAAATTTCTCTATGAAGGTCAACATCAGAGAAGGGACCACCAGCAATTAGCCTGCTGCAAAGTACCTGCAGCTGGACAGCAGAGCGGGGAACAGCAGAGGGAAGCAGCTCGAAGGAGCAACTACTCGCGACACAGGGTGTACAGGCAGAGGCTGCATTTCCTTAACCTGTTGCAACAGCAGTGCTTTAGTTTCTCACATCAGGTGGTGGCAGACTTCTGCAGCCTCCTAGAAGAAGACCTGCTCCCTGCTGGACCTAATGGCCATGCATTACCGGTGGCCATCAGTGACTAATGCACTCAACATTTTTGCCCCCAAATCCTTCCAGGACTCTGCCGGAGAAATATCCAGGTTCTCCCATTGGCAGCCCACAAATGCATAAGACAAGTGACTGAATGGTTGTTTGCCAGGGCTGGCAATTATGTGAGGCTATGCCTGTGATGACACCAGTTAGAATGAGCAAGCACTCAGATGCGCTGGTTTCCCATTGGCGCACACATGGCAATGCAGACACCTCCAAATCAACCAGGAGTATTCAACAACTGTAAGGGCTTCCACTTCTTCAATGTGCAGCTGGTGTGCAACCGAAGATATTTTTTCAGGTATACGCAAGATTCCTGAGGAGCTGCCATGATGCTTTCACATTCCGGCAATCCAAACTCCCTGTCCACTTTGCACCTGAAAGCACAATTAAGGGATGATAGAAGATAAGGGATGCCCATTGCAAACTTGGCTCATAACAGCCGTCAGAAATTTAATCAGTAAAGTCCAGCAGCGCTACAATGACTGCCAGATGACCATCATATTTGTGATCGAACAAACCATCAGCATGCTGAAATTCGGGTGCCCAGACAGATCAGTAGGCACCTTTCAGAACGCACCAGCCAGGGTGTCCAGAATGGTCGTGGTTTGGTGCACTCTACACAACATTACGCAGCAGTGAGGTTTGGACCTGCAGAAGGAACAAAGCACAGAGCACAGATCATCAGCACACAAGTCCAAAGGAAGAAGACAACGAGGAGGAAGGTTTTTTTTTAGATTAGAGATACAGCACTGAAACAGGCCCTTCGGCCCATCGAGTCTGTGCCGAACATCAACCACCCATTTATACTAATCCTACACTAATCCCATATTCCTACCAAACATCCCCACCTGTCCCTATATTTCCCTACCACCTACCTATACTAGTGACAATTTATAATGGCCAATTTACCTATCAACCTGCAAGTCTTTTGGCTTGTGGGAGGAAACCGGAGCACCCGGAGAAAACCCACGCAGACACAGGGAGAACTTGCATACTCCACACAGGCAGTACCCGGAATCGAACCCAGGTCCCTGGAGCTGTGAGGCTGCGGTGCTAACCACTGTGCCACTGTGCCGCCCGTCAATGCAGCAGTAGCTGTTCACATTGCTGCCAGGATTGCCCTTATTAATGAAAAGTACACTTAGGTTGCACCAGTCAGATGTCAGAATGTCAGGCAAAGGCCACTCTTCCTGCTGCTTTCACCACCATCCCCTGCCCCCAAATGGCACTGACAGGAAGCAGTTCTGCAAACAAACAACCAGTCCTTGCACATCCCCCCCATTGGTCCCTGTCAATTCATGTCTTCCCATTCATCATCAGTCAAGTTAAAAGGTGACTTTTAACTCAGCAACCAAGAATGAGCAAGATAGGTAAGTAGTGCAAACTAACAAAATTTATGTGATTCTACTAAAGAATATAAACTTCACAAACGGAAATTTTCTCATACACCCACGTGCATACCCTTGTGCAGCTACAAAACTTTGCTGTTCCTACTGCTCTTATGTGGTGCAATCCCTGTAACTTCAGCAGAGCTAGAAGCAAGCTGCTCAGATCCCTTCTCTGACCGCTGAGATACTCTTGGCTCGAAACCTTTGGGTTTTGGAGCCTGTGAGGGCCTCATCACAAACTGCTCCACCTGGACCTGTACAGGGACAGACTCGGCCATTAGAACACGAGGCAGCATGTGGGGCTCTGACTGAAGGGGCACAACAGGTGAGAATTGTAAGTGCTGTGACTGCAGTTTCCACTTCCATGTCCCCTTTCGCCATTATTCCTCTCCTGACCCAGCCCCACTTCACCACTAGCGCTGTGCTGGAGAGCTCTTTGGTGCAGATCAGTGCTGAGGCTAAGTTATCTGTCAATATACTTAAGGTGGCATATATGTTGTCATCCAGAATCTGCATGGCCATGGTCAAGGTGTGCATGGATTCATTTGATTGGAATGTTTGATGAACTCCAGACTTGACCACTCTATCCATGGAAGAAGACATTGTTGCAATACCCTGTGACATCAACCCACTCATGCTTTAGGCGGACTGCTCCATTCCAAACTTTCCAATCAGTGTCAGTGTGTTGGAAGGCCTGTCAGTATATTGTATATTCTCTGCTGCACCTCCATAATTCTCCTTTTCATCAATGGCTCCCCGGGTACAGCATCTGTGTCCAGCTGAGCAGAGCTTGGAGTGATCTGCGCTGTCCGACATGGACTCTCTACTGTCCCTGGCACCACTTGTGAAATGTGAGCCATCGGGTGAACACCCAACTATTTGTCTAACTGGTCCCGCTGATGCAAGTATCTGAGCTGGTGCATGGTTTGCATGAGTCCTGTGATGGTGCACCCTCAGAAGGAATCAGCTCCTCTGAGGATTCGTCGGCCACAAGGCCCATGGACTTCTGCTGCATGCTTGAAGACCTTGACGTATAGAGGAGATATGAATTAATACTGACAAGGTCAGAATGTTGCAAGTTATCATGATGAATATTATTGTATTTCACTTGTCATTGAAATCCAGTCAGTGTGACTGATTGTTGTTTGACATGTGGGTCATTGATATTTGATTGTGTCACCAGGTAGCTGGGAGGTCCCACCTTAGATGGCCTGGGATACCAAAATGCCACTGATATCCAGTGCTTCCTCCTCAGTAGTTGTTAGCTGTGAGATTTGTGGAGGACCAACATCAAAAAGGACCTTGAGAGTGCCCTGAAGTGGCCACTGTTTCCTTGTCATTTTCAACTGCCTGATGCCAAACAGCAGTTGAAAATCTTATCCCGAAACTGCCAAAAACATGACTGCCTGCAGGCCAAAGGAAAAGTGCTTCCAATGGGCAGTAATTGATTTCAGTACTCCTGGCTTACACGGACCTTTTGCAGCCATTGGGGAAGGCACTGACCCCCATCAAACTAGTTATTGTTTTAAGGTGTTTTTTATATGACTCTCAGAGGCTCCCAACACATAGATTTTGTACAGTCGACAATGATCATCAGTGCAAATCATTTGATCTACCTTACTCCTCCAGCAGTAAAGATTTGGCAAGCTTGTTTTTGGCCTCATTTTCTGAGAACACAGGCTGCACCAGGTCATAATTTAAAGGTGCCTTTAAACTATATCTCACTGCCGCAGACACGGCACTACAATGTGCAGCAATCTGAATGCTAGCTGGTTTTGAAGGACCCCTTCAGGAATTAGTTGTCCACTGGAGGAGGGAAAAGAATATATAAAATCCAGTCACTTAAATTTCAAACTGTCACAAGTATACAGACAAAGGCACTCATTCACTGTTTAACGAGAATAGCACTTCAGTCCTTGAGCAAGAAGTTGCATTATTATGCCTGACTGTTTTATTGAATTAACCTTGTGCTTAGTGTTGCAGACTATATAGTTAATGTTTTATTCAGACTTCAACTGATTAAATTAGGCACATTAAAAACACAGCAATGAAGATGGAACAATAACCTTTTGCTTGACAATAAATTCTAAGTGTGAGAAAATAGAAGATTAATTTGGGCATATCGAATAATGTGTTTAAAAGTATTCGGTTTACAGCTCACTGATGGTCCGTTAGGTAAATACTGTGTATCCATGTGACACTGAGCCATACAGGCCAGGAGAGTTCACGTTTGAGTTAGCAGATTTCAGCAGACAGGATAAAATAAAAGATCCTGCAGGGTTCTCTCTCCTGATGGTTATTTAGTGACCCATGCTAATGTGGCCATCATGTGACAACAGCCTGGGTTCATGTGTGATGATTCCACAGTGGAATAACCTGCCACCAATCTTGGTCCGCGCCCCTTGAATTGTACCATAGCAGGTGTTGGCTCTTTCAAGAAGGGAGAATTGGAAGCAATGGGCAAATGGGCCTCAATTTTGGAACTAAATCTATTTCCCAGGGAGGCGGTGACTATCCTGCTCGTAAATATGGCAAGACCCTTTGGAAATGATTTTAAGTTAGCTTTCTGCTTAAAAAGAAGTCAAGCCTGAGAAAATGTACATCTGAGAAAATGTGATGACGTTGTTGCATGTCCACAGCGTATTGTTGAAATGCAATTAGTTCAAGATATTTCAAACAGCATTTTGATTCTTTATCAGCTGCATCAAACATCATGTGGCAGATCAGATAAGGATCTTTATTTCCAATCTTTGATTTCTGAACCTGTTGTGAATGTTGATTACCCTGTGTTTAATTTACATTCTACATCAGCAGTAGTTTATTATGACTTAGTAAACTCTGGTTCATTATGATGACTATCTCCTTTAGACATTAATGAGGTTAATTCAAATGATTAAAACTTCACTAATCTCAAATCCTTCCTAACTTTCTCTGAAGTGTTTTCAGATTCCAATATTTATTAATTGTTTTCAACAGCATGCCTTCTTTCTCTAAAATGGATGCTATGTTGGTATTCGGCCACTGCTCCCTGAAGTGATTTTCCAACACCACCTGCTACTCCTGCTGCTTTAGAAACCACTCTGTTTACAATGAGAGACAGTTTGCACAGCAGGCAGATCCACTTCCTAACCTCACAACACCAACATATTTATATAGCGCCTTTAACATAATAAAACGTCCCAAGGCGTTTCACGGGAGCATTATAAAACAAAATATGACACTGAGGCACATAAGGAGATATTCGGTCAGATGACCAATAGCTTAGTCAAAGAGGTAGCTTTTATGGAGCATCTTAAAGAAGGAAAGTGATCTAGAGAGGCGGAGATGTGTAAGGTGGGAATTCCAGACTTTAGGACCTAGGCAACTGAAGGTACGGCCATCAATAGTGGAACAATTAAAATCAGGGATGCACAAGAGGCCAGAATTAGATGAGCACAGATATCTCATGGGACTGGAGGAGATTACAGAGATAGGGAAGGGTGAGGCCATGGAGGGATTTGAAAACGAGGATGAGAATTTTTAAATCGAGATGTTGCTTGACTGGGAGCCAATGTAGGTCAGCGAGCCCAGGGGTGATATGGAAACGGGACTTAGTGCAAGTTAGGACGCAGACAGCAGTCTTGCACAACCTCAAGTTTATGGAGGGTAAGATTTGGGCAACCAGTCAGGAGTGCATTGGAGTAGTCAAGTTTAGAGGTAACAAAGGCATGAATGAGGATTTTAGCAGAAGATGAATTGAGGCAGGAGCAAAGTCAGGTGAAAATAGGCTGTCTTAGTGATGGCGCAAACATGTGTTCAGAAGCTCATATCGGGGTCAAATGTGACATCAAGGTTATGAGCAGTCTGGGTTAGTCTCAGACAGCTGCCAGAGAGAGAGATGCAGTTGGTAGCTAGGAAACTAGGTTTGGAGCGAGGACCAGAAACAATAGCTTCAGTCTTCCCAATATTTAATTGGAGGAAATTTCTGTTCATCCTGTACTGGATATTGGATAAGCAATCTGATAATTTAGCAACAGTGGAGGAGTTGAGAAAGATGGTGGTGAGGTAGAGCTGGGTGTCGTCAGCATACATGTGAAATCTAATGCTATGCTTTAGGATGTGCAGGCCAGAAGTTGGGAATTCTGCAGCGAGTAATCCACCTCTGGGCTCCCCAAAGCCTGTCCACCGTCTACAAGGCACAAGTCAGGAGTATGATGGAAAACTCACCACTTGCCTGGATGAGTGCAGCTCCAAGAACACTCAGGAAGCTCGACACCATCCGCTTGATCGGCTCCCCATTCACCACCTTCAACATTCACTCCCTGCGCCACCAACGCACAGTGGCAGCAGTGTTTACCATCTACAAGATGCACTGCCGCAACTCACCAAGGCTCCTTCAGCAGCACCTTCCAAACCTGCAACCTCTTCCACCCAGAAAGACAAGGGCAGAAGATGCATGGGAACACCACTAAGTTTCCCTCCAAGTCACACATCATCTTGACTTGGAAGTATATCGCCATTCCTTCATTGTTGCTGGGTCAAAATCCTGTAACTCCCTTCCTAACAGCAATGTGGACGTACCCACACCAGATGGGCTGCAGCAGTTCAAGAGGTCAGCTCGCCATCACCTTCTCAAGAGAAAGTAAGGATGGGCAACATATGCTGGCCTAGCCAGCGCTGCCCACATCCCATGAAAGAATTTTTTTTTAATGTTGTCGCCAAAGGGCAGTATGTAGATGACAAATGGGGTGGGGGGGGGGGGGGTGCAAAGGATGTGTCTTTGGGGGACGCCAGAGATAATGGTGCGGGAGCAGGAAGAATTGTCCTCATATCCTTTCACGTCTGTGTCCCTTGGACTTAAGGGAGTGTTCTAAAATTCTAGAGTTGCAAAGAATTACCAATTTACTGGAGCTGATGCCTTTCTCTAGCTGTTTTTCTGCCCCTGTGTAAGATGATCAGCAGTGTTTCAGCCACTTATTCCAAGTGACCTTGCAGCAGAAGCATTCACACGCTGCTGTTGAAGAGATGACAGACAACCACCTACTTTGATAATGCTGGCTACTTACAGTGGCGGGAATTCCACTCCTTTTTTTCAGCCAATTTTCTTTTCCACCCCCACCCTGCCCCCATTATCATAACTTCAATGAAAACAGAAAATCAGAAGAGGTGATTAGTTGACAGCGCATGTTTTACACCTTTGCCTATAGTCAAAATGACCCTTATTGCCACCCACTGCCTCACTAAATTTGCCATTCTTCCTGTATGAGCTCAGACAGTGGGTATCAGCAGGCTAGTCACCCACTTGGTATCACAGGTAAACAAAATACTCTTCTCACTCAAACTCCACCCACGTACATTTCCAGCAGGGATTAATGAACAGCAATCAGGGGCGACTGCCTTACTTGATATTCCTCTCTCTAACCTAGGGTACTGAGACCGATTGCGGCAGCCCTACTGCCAATCCAGTTCAAATTAGTTAAGCTGATACAGACTTGGAATCAAACCTGAGACCTTCTGGACTGTGTGTCTTGCCTAGTCACTGCCTGAACCATCTAAACCTACAGGGAGCCAAGGAATCTATCATTTCATTTGCAAGTTTGTCCTTCGACCTGAGATGTACTATCTGTGGCATACCTTCAGTATAAATATGAGTCCTTATTCAGTCTTCTGGTCTGTTTTTAATGAGGATATTTTACAAATTCAGAGAGACCTATTTGGATTGTGTAATCATAGCCTCATAAGTGTAATCATAGCCTTATAAGCAATGTTAAATGGTGCAGTAAACCAGAACAGAATGAGCACATTTAGTATGTAAATCTTGCAAGCAAAATGAAGCCTTCCAGATATTTTGTTATCTTCAAAGATGTTGAGGGGGAAATCAGATTGTAGTTACTTTGAAATGCTGTGATGTTATTAAAGTAATATAGAGTTTCTTTTTTATCCTGTAATACAGTGTGGTGGGTTTTCTAATTGTCCATTAGAGAGGAGTCAGTGAAGTACTTTCTTCATTGTCCGATGACAGTTTGAAGGTCACTATTGGTATTATATATATGATGATTTTTTATTGTCCAGATGTACAACACCACTTAATCTCCTACTGAACAGACAATTCCCTATTGCCTAAAATAAGCAGGGAGAAGTAATAGAGTTTTAATATTTCAGTAGCAAAGCTTGTGAAATCACAAAAGGTAGAGTGGAGTAGTGTGGAAGATGATAGAAAAAGAATAGATATGTCCAATCCGAGTGTTGCAAACGGCTTTGATTTTGCCATTCCTTTGGGTTTGTTGTTCCTGGATAGATAGTAGCTTTCGTTTGGAACCTTTCCAATATCAGATTCTATGAGTGTTGGCTGTCATAAGTTTTTGTCATGTATTTCCGCAAGGAAAAAAAAATCCCATTAAATTTTAAAAACCCAACACATTCAAGGGCTTTAGCTTCCACCTCCTCAATATGGTGATTTGATTTGAGTGAGCTTGTTATGGTAATGCTGAATAATAAAATAGGCTGAACCACTGGCACTTTGGGATTTTCTGGTCAGTTGCAGCTATTTGAATGTCATTCTTTTTAAATGGAGAACTGGCCACTGAAAATTCTTTCACTTCCGATACCATTTACATTGGAGACTGCATGCTTTGCAGATTAGATTAGCCAGGTCTTATTGTTAGTTTAAATAAAAAGTAATTATAATGATGAGCAGTTGTTTTAAAATCTGTTTAATTCTCTCTCTTGGTATGTCTAGAGATATGGGACAGCAGACAGATTCCAGGCCAACAGATGTGGTACCCATTATATCATTATTGGTGAAGCATCAAATCTCATATGATTAACCAAATCATGTGTGCTCTGTCCAGCTAAAATCACAGAGAAAATTATCACATCACAGTCAACTGGTTAGCTGCAGTTCTACATTTATATAATGATGGTGGTGAGAAATGTCAACTTATTTTTCCATTCGCCTCTTCTCTAATTAGCTAATGTCAACAGTGTTGCTTTTTCCTTCCACCTCATTATTCATTTATTTTCTGTCTTTCGTGACTCTGCATCAAGTCTGAAGGAGTCTCTTGTTTATATTTGAGTCCACAAGTAAGAGCATCTTACAGGGATTGCCAGCTAGTATTCTTGTAGCATAACCAGCTTATATTGATCTTTTTTGTTTAATCAGTGGGGACAGTGCTGATTATTGTGTAATTTCTAGAACAACTTCAGTCATTCTCGATCCATTTTTGATATTTAATTGCATGTATTTTCTGAAACCTTACTAATTAGTTGATTCAAACCTTTTTTTGGCTCTGTGTTTGATGAGATAGCATCGAGACTATTGAGTCCACTTTCAGTCCCCTCATGTCAAAGAGATATTGTGTTACTGCAGAGAGTTCAGCAGAAGGCTACAATATTAAATCTCAAACTTAAAGTGGGTTATGAATTTTTATTGTGTATCCTGGGACTTTTTCTCTTGAGAAGACTATGGAGAAACTTGATCGAAGTATTGATCGTAATGGAGTTTGACTTGCACAATTGTGGGCAGAGATTCAAGATCAGATTTTAGTGAATGGGCAATTCAGATGCAGTTTCTTTTGCAGCTGGGTGATCAGGACATAAGAACATTAGAAATAGGAGCAGGAGTAGACAATACGGCCCCTGTTCCAGCATTCAGTATGATCATGGCTGATCTTCTGCCTCAACTTCACTTCCCTGCCCATATCCCTTAATTCCCTGAGACACCAAAAATCTATCTATCTAAATCTTGAAGAGACTCAGCAATGGAACATCCACAACCCTGGCATTCCAGAACAAATGGTTGAAGAGAAGTTTCAAGGGGGAATGGATAGTTACCAGCTGCAGCAGTACTCGGAAATCTCAACTGTATGTTTGAGCTAAAGAAAGAAAAGAAAGACTTGCATTTATATAGTGCCATCCATGACCTCAGAATGTCCCAATGTTCTTTACAGTCAGTGAAATACTTTTAAAGTGTAGACGCTGTTGTAATGTAAGTAAGGCAGCAGTCAATTTGCGCACAGCAAGCTCCTACAAACATTTGCTTAGCAATAACCTGCTCAGTGACGCTCTCAGTTTGGGTTCCGCCGGGGCCACTCATCTCCTGACCTCATTACAGTCTTGGTTCAAACATGGACAAAAGAGCTGAACTCAAGGTGAGATGAGAGTGACTGCCCTTGACATCAAGGCAGCATTTGACCGAGTATGGCATCAAGGAGCCCTAGCAAAACTGGAGTCAATGGGAATCAGGGGGAAAACTCTTTGCTGGTTGGAGTCATAGCGCAAAAGAAGATGGTTGTGGTTGTTGGAGGTCAATCATCTGAGCTCCAGGACATCACTGCAGGAGTTCTTCAGGGTAGTGTCCTAGGCTCAACCATCTTCAGCTGCTTCATCAATGACCTTCCTTCAATCATAAGGTCAGAAGTGGGGATGTTCGCTGATGATTGCACAATGTTCAGCACCATGCGAGACTCCTCAGATACTGAAGTAATCCATGCAGAAATGCAGCAAGACCTGGACAGTATCCAGGCTTGGGCTGATAAGTGGTAAGTAACATCCGTGCCACACAAGTGCCAGGTAATGACCATCTCCAACAAGAGAGAATTTATCTCCCCTTGACATTAAATAGCATTTCCATCACTGAATCCCCCACTATCAACATCCTAGGGGCTACCATTGATCAGAAACTGAACTGGACCAGCCATATAAATACCATAGCTACAAGAGCAGGTCAGAGGCTAGGAATCCTGCAGTGAGTAACTTACCTCCTGACTCTCCAAAGCCTGTCCACCATCTACAAGGCACAAGTCTGGAGTGTCATGGAATACTCTCCACTTGCCTGGATGGGTGCAGCTCCAACAACACTTAAGAAGCTCAACACCATCCAGGACAAAGCAGCCCGCTTGATTGGCACCCCAGCCACAAACATTCACTCCCTCCACCACCGATGCACAATGGCAGCAGTGTGTACCATCTACAAGATGCACTGCAGCAACGCACCAAGGCTCCTTAGACAACACCTTCCAAACCCGCGACCTCTACCAACTAGAAGGACAAGGGCAGCAAATGCATGGGAACACCACCACCTGTATGTTCCCCACCAAGTCACACACCAGCCTGACTTGGAACTATATCGCCGTTCCTTCACTGTTGCTGGGTCAAAACCTGGAACTCCCTTCCCAGCAGCACTGTACCTCACATGGACTGCAGCGGTTCAAGAAGTCAGTTCACCATCACCACCTCAAGGGCAGTTAGGGATGGGCAATAAATGCTGGCCTAGCCAACGACACCCACGTCCCATGAATGAATTAAAAAAAAGCAATGTGATAATGACGCAATAATCTGCTTTTATAACGTTGATTGGGGGATAAATATTGTCCAGAACACCAGATATAACTCTCCTTTGCAACAGCACAATGGGATCTTTTATGTCCACATAAGAGGGCAGATGGAGGTGAATGTCTCATCCAAAATATGACACCTCAATCAGTGCACTCCCTCAGTACTGCACTGGAGCATCAGCTTAGGTTTTTGTGCTCAAGTCTTTGGAGTGGGTCTTGAACCTACAACTTTCTGACTCAGAGGACCAACTGAACCACTACCAACACACCAGAGCTACTGGAATAAGTCCACTGTGCATTTGGGACATTATTTGCATGTGCAATGAGGGGCCAATGTTATTGGTTACATGTGCAGTAGAATGAACACTGTTCTATGCCCACATAGGACCTATGCTTACATTTTTACCTCATACAGACTAAGTGAGACAGAAAGTGTTCAAAACCTAAGACAGGAAGGTATAACGCAGAATTAGAGAGTAAAAGAGAAGCAGGGACTCTTAAATGCTGGAAGATACCTAAGTTTCACTTTTATTTATGTCCATGAGCCATGCTATGAGGTAAAATAGTTTCTTATTAATAGAGAAGACATGTAAAAACAAGGCATGTTAAAAACAGTCTCTTTGTCGCATGGTTCTCGCTATGACACATTATGTCCAGCTCCCAAGTATTACGAAAGGATCTACTGTATTTAAATTTCTTTTTCTGACTGATGAATCACATCACGTACAATTAATGGTATTAATTAATCAAGCATATTTCTAAGTATTTGACAAATGTGTGGTTCAGGGAAGGATTGTTTTTTTTAAGTATTATAAAAGTGCAGAACAAAAGCAATTTGAATTGTAGTAGTGATAAACTAATTGAAGTGTTGGAATACACTTTTATATTTTGCTTGTCTCCTGTGATTCTCCATTGGCTGGGCAGGCTGCGTTCAGGAAAAACAAGTCTTCATGTGGCCTAACCAGTGGTCTTAAAGGGCCCAATGGCACCCCACCCAATCACCTTCCTTCCCTTATGAGCTTAACTGAGGCCACTATCAGTGATGCAACAGCCTGAAATTTCAAGACTCTTTGCTGAGGAGCTGCCTGGAGACACTCAGCAGGTGTCCACAGCTCTCGTCTCAATATCAGGTGTGTCTCACGCATACTCATTCAGGTGCAGGGATCATTCCCTGTATCCAGTTCGAATTTCTAGGCCAACATTTTAACCCCATATTAATGAATAAAAATCACCGTATTGGAATTATTTTGCTTCTTACAAGATCACACAAAATACAGTGAGGATATGTATTCTGGCATTCTTGAACCAGCAAGAAATTGCCAATGTTTACAATCATCATAGATCAACTAAATCCTCAAATGTGTAGAATGTGGTGCAATATTCTTTTAAGGGGTGAAAAACTGAAGAGAAGCATTTTCTGTACCTCACTTCTTTCTCTTCAAAGCATATATGTTTGGATATATACCAATTTTAAGTAAACATCTTCATTTTTGATTGGTAATTTCAACCTTTCTCAGAGACCCAACATTTTATGTCTTCACTTCTCTTAGTTGTTTGTGGGACCTTGCTGACTGCAAATTAGCTGCTGTGTTTCTTACATTATAACAGTGACTAAACTTCAAAAATAGTTCATAAATACAGGACTTCCCTCCTTTGCACTCTTACATTGTCAGCTTGCATGTTTCCTGGAATGCCTCAATGATTTCAGTGAGAGTCAACACTTTGTCCCAGTCAGTAGGCTGATTTCGAGCTGGCTGAATGCAAAAACGCCACCAGTGACTCGGGCAGATTGTGATTGATTCCAGTTTCAGCCTTTCTTTTAAGGCTTTGCTGACCTAATTGGTCCTTTCATAAAGTAAGAATAATCTTTCCAATTAATGAGCCATAACATTTATCATACGCTCATTGTACAGAACACTTTATAGTTGATGTAAATTCTTTTCTGTATAATTAACCTGTCTTTAAACAATGTGGCTTAACGGTGTGTACTTCACTTAGCAAATTGTTCCAGAAATCAAGCCACATGAATATTGGTTTAAAAGTTTAACATTCTATTTGCACTTCATGATCTATGATAAGTACACGTATGTCAGATCAATGATTATGTTAATCTAATGATCACTGTAAGGATACAGTACAGCTTTTCTAGCCTGCTTATTCCAGATCCCAAAGGAGATTTGAAAAAGTAAGTGTTATTGCTTTAGGTTGGAGCCTTAGCAAAGATTTGATTTCTCACCCACTGGAAGGAATGATTCTTGTTAGGATATGACATTCATGTCTGAAAACAAATTTGAAGTGTGCCATGACTTGCATCTTCCCAACTTCCCAAATGTGCTGCAAAAAATTGGCAGTTTATCTTAGAACGTAATGTTAATGCTGTAAATCTTATTCAGAATTTTTTCAATAAAAGCTTTGGAAGTATTTACAAGATATGTGATCTTGTTATGCCTTAACATAGTGAACTGTACAAAGCAACAAACGTAGTGAAAGTTAGTGACACTGCACCATTTGACAGGTATAAAACGGGCCTATGTGCCCAGTATGGCTGGTGGCAAGTGCGTGCATATTTCACTCTGGCTGTGTGCTGCCCGCCCTATTGGTAAAGGCTGCAGTATAGGCATCTTCAGCCTCTGCCTGAAAAAGCTGTTAAGGTTGTTGTATATACTAATAGGGGGCCTTCCCAAAATTGGACTGCTTTGAATGCAGATGGCACTGGACCCACTGGTGTCAGGATAATGGGTCTACGTTTTGTTTTAAAAAAATACATAACTGAAAGTAGAGTCCGATCACATCCCCCCAGGGCCTTCCTGAGGACCACTGTCAGCACTGCAGCAGCCCAAAATTGATGTCAGCACACAGGTATGAGCTACCTGGAGATGTGCAGTAGGCATCTACAGCTCACCAGTCTAATTTAACTGAGCCCTGAGGTCCAATTCTAACTGGGCCTCTGGCCCACCTGGTCCAATGCAGGTGTCATTCTCTGCACCCAGTTCATGTCAGCATTCCAGCGGTATCTAATTTCTCCTCCAGTCGGTTTAACTGTAACAGATCAGAGGAATACACACATACATTTAACACTAGCTGTCAAAAAATCCGGGGCCTGATGCACTTGTCAGCATTTACTGATTAAAAATAAGTGCTATGCCTTGACTCCTATCACTAATGGAATGATAAGGATTCTCAGGATAAGGGATCAATCATTCAGGACTGAGATGAGAAATTACTTCACTCAAAGTGTTGTGAATCTTTGGAATTCTCTATCCCAGAGGGTTGTGGATGCTCCATCATTGAATACATTTAAGGCTGGGATAGATAGGTTTTTTTGGTCTTGCAGGGAATCAAGGGATAGGGGGAGCAGGCATGAAATTGGAATCGAAGCCCAAAATCAGCCATAATCGTATTGAACGGCGGAGCAGGCCATATGGTCTACTTCTCCTATTTCTTGTGTTCTTGTGATTGCAGCCACATAACCTAGGGTGACACTTCTGCATAGTGCTGAGGAAGTGCTGCATTATTGGAATCCCCTCCACCTGCTTGGGTCCCCCTGACTGTTCATGGCCCTCTGCCTGCTCAGGTGAACATAAAATATCCAATGGCACTACTTGAAGAAGAGCAGGAATTCCCCTGATGTATTAGCCAACATTTTATTCCTTAATACCAACACCAGATTACCTGGTCATTCATATCATCCTCTCGAGATATCTTTAAAAAGGTGCATGTCTCACCTCATTGGGTTCGGGCACTTGTAACGTAGCATGTACCCTACCCTCTTTGTGCCCCTTTCAGATGGTAATTAAAAATCTACTTCTAGGTGTTCAGACACAACACCTCCAATGACAGTCTTTCTGTCTCCTGTGAATATTATGAAACCACATAGAAAAAGGTTCAGCATTTAATAAAAGAAGATGTTGTGATTGAGGTCATCAATGTTCCAATTGGATATTGTCTAAGTCCGGCTTGGAAAATGGATTTTCATGACTTGGCTTGTCATAATTGAAACTTTTAAATTAAATGTGTTTTGAAATGCTGAAGCATTTAAAAGCTTTGACTATTGAGTGGAGACATCCTTAATCCCTAGAGAATCCATCAGCTATTATCTGTGCACCATCAGAAAATTATTCATGGCTCTCAACACCCACTCCTGTGTTATACAATATGATGGTATTCACAGCCAGTGCTTTTTAGCTTACCAGCATACCAGAAGTGAGATGAGTTGGTTGAACTGAGGAGTGTATGAGTGAGAAAAGCAATTATCCAGTACCTCTCAAAATCTAAGAATTAATTTTCTGATTATTTTGGGTAAAGGCAAAAGCATGGCAGAGGCAAAGTTTAAATCCTGATGATGTATCAATTAAAAGGGAGTGTTTCTTTCCTGTACAGCAGTAGGAGTCAATTTAGTTTTGTTTAAAGGTATTGTGGAGCACCAACTTGCAGTACAACCCATGTTATAGTATTGTTTATCCTCCCAGCAAGGGCTTTGTACGTCAAATAATACTCTTACCAGATTAACTAACGGTAATAGAAGAGAAGGCAGTATGTGTTATAATCAAACGATGGAAGTGGCTCGTGTGTTTATTATGTATCTAAATATTACTGCCATGACTAAAAAGCATCTGGATGTCTAATGCCATTTTTTCACTAAAACAGAGACAAAATTTCCACGGAAAATGCTGGAAATACTCAGCAGGGGACTGGCAGCATCTGTGGAAAGAGAAACAGAGTTAACATTTCAAGTCTGTGACCTTTCATTAGAGTTCTGATGAAAGGTCACACAGCTGAAACGTTAATTCTCTTTTTCTCTCCGCAGATGCTGCCAGACCCCCTGCTGAGTATTTCCAGCATTTTGTTTTTATTTCAGATTTCCAGCATCCGCAGTATTTTGCTTTCATGACAAAATTTGCATATGGTTTATAGTAGTGTGTGTCTTTTTTTACCTGATCAAGATTCACAAGTTGCCCTTGTACAATAAATGCACAAAAGAGTGGTGTGAGACAGATGCTTTTTAAAAGTTTTTTTTCAGCTTAAGTGGCTATGTTAAGGTGTTTAAAAAAAGCTCTGCAATTTGCTCAGACATATAGAATTGTGATAAATGGACCTTGGTCATCTTAGTGCAACATCTACCTGCGAAATCCCACAGGGAAATGGCTCTGGCCCCACTCTGATTCTCATCATTAGCGACTTGGCAGATGCTGTCAGAATTGATATTATTCTCTTTGCTGATTATAACAACCTCTGCATAGTGGTTAACTCACATCTGAAAGACAAATGGTGATTGATCCTGGCAGAACAGCTTCAGACATTGTGCTCCTGGCTCAAATTCATGGTAATTTTTCAGTGTTACAATTATTTATAGCTGTAATATGTTGTTACTGTCCCTTTCTCTCTCCCCCCCACTCAAAAAAAAATCCAACATATATGGAGCAGTGCATTTGTCTTGATTGTAAAGGTATTGCATCTGTAGGTGGGGAAGGGATTTCAACCCGATCCTCCTGCCTTACTCCACTGCATGGACTGTTCCAACCCATCTGCTGGTTGAAGTTGGCCCTCACAGGCTGCCCATACACCCTTTCATTTTCCCTATTATAATGACCCCTCCTCCACAGCCCCCACCCCTTCCCCCCACTGGCTGTATTTGTTTCTACCCCCCTGCCCTGCCCACCCTAGGCTAGCTCCGCTATGCTGCTATCTCCCTGCCATCGATGGTCTAAATTCATCTTCCATAGCACTCACTTCCTGTCCCTACCTCTCCCCTTCCCTCTTTGCCTCATCTGTTTCTTCTTTGCCTCCAGCAACCATGTTCTGGGTTTGTGGTATGCTAACCACTGGGATCATTTTCTGAAAGTGAAAATAACCAGATTTGTAGCTTATATTGTATTGCGCAGTTGAGATCTGCCCTAAATCAATCCAGGCCAGGGTTGATCTCCAGTCTGATTTATATCCAGTTATAAATATTTTGGCTAATAGTTATTCCTCAACAAACATCACTAAAACAGATTATCTGGTCATTATCACTTTGCTGCGTTTGGTGACAACGCAACCACTATGTGGCGCAGTACTGGCACATGGACAAATGCAGCCTCATTGACTGAAACATCACTGTCTGCGATGTTCAGGCAGTTGCCAGTAATAAAGATGGCACTACTCAATTTAACACAAAAAAACAAATTGAACCCAAACCCCCTCACCCCTCAATGGCCGCCACCACGGCCCACCCCCCCCCCCCAACAGTACCCCACTCCTTCTCACGATCACTGCTTCTGTACCCCGCTCCCTCCTGTGATCGCCATCTTAATCACTACATTCAATTTCCCGCTCCCTCCTATGATAGCTGCTTCGCTTCCCCACTCCCTGCTGCATGCTACATTCACCTTCTCGCTGCTTCATACTGCTTGCTGCTCCATCCTGCCATTATCTCCTGAGCCCGTCTGTTCTCTGTTCCCTCCCACCGCTTGCTTGCTGCCCGGAGAAGCGGAGGGAGTGGGGAGAGCGAGCGAGTGCAAGCGGCGGGATGGAGCAGCAAGCAGTCGAGAGCAGGATAGAATGGCGGAATGGAGTGGGGTAGAGAAGCGACGATTGAGGTGCCGATTGCATGATGGAATGGGGTACTGTTGGAGAGGATAGAAGCAGTGATCACAACCTTTAAGGGGTGAAGCAACACTCGGACATCATTACGTCTGACGTCATTACGTCATTGCGTGCACATGCATGGTTCCATACTGGCAAGCTGGCAAATTGTCGGATGTAGTGATGATGTCAGCGGTAGCTCTGCGCATGCTCTTTGTTGTCAGGAAATACTCCGTTATCACATTGCTGTTTGTGGGAGCTTGCTGTGCTCCAATTGGCTGCTACATTTTGTACATTACAACAGTGACTACACTTCAAAAATATTTCAGCGGCTATAAAGCACTTTGGGACATCCTGAAGTTGTGACAATGGCTATATAAATGCAAGTCTTTTGTTGAAGCATCAGAAGCAAATTTTAGCAAACAAATCATTGAACCTAGCTTCTGTAAACCAAACAGGTCTTGAAGTTCTGTATGTTGCACAACCAGCATTTAGCTCTAACTTAAATATTGCTGTTATGAGCTCACAGGACAACATTCTTGCTTGTACTGTGTCTTTATTGAACTAAACCTGTGATGGCTGCCTGCAGTGAGTGCCTCATGGTAGAAGTCACATCACTATGTCAAGCCAGGAGGCACATTAGTACAGTATTGCATTTCTATCCCAAACAATTGCTATATATTCATTCAGGTTATTTGTTTTGCCAAAGAGACATATGACTGTCATGCTGTGCCTGCCTTTCACTTGCTTGGCTGATGGTTATTCAGTGAATGATGCAGCTAATTCTTTACCTTGCAAACCCATTTTGAACCCTAAACACATGGTAGTACAATTGCCTGTGTTTTTCAAATCATTGATGATTGATGAATACATTATTGTGGACATAATGTAAAGGATTTTGCAAATGAATGCATTTAAAGGTCTGTGAAAGGAAATATATGGTTTCAAGTGAGACTGAAATGAATCGCAAAAAATGATAAATAATGTTTCCTTAAATACAGGTCATTAATAGTTCTCATCAAGACATACTTTAGACAGTAGCCGAGATGTATTGTTCTGCTCATAACTCAGGACTTTCTGTTGACATTTTACGAATAGGTTGGTCCAATGCCAGTGTCAATAGTATCCTGATTTAGCATTATCATACTCCCTGTTGTACCTGGAGCCTATCCACATAAACTTTAGGGGCTCAAACTGGGCCCAATTTGTGTCAGTATAGAACTATGCTACAGAAAGAGTAGCACATTTTTAATCACAGTGGTGTGCATTGAATGCATAATGCATACAGTTACATTGTCCCTTTTATTTTGGCATGGTGATTGGCCCAGATTTCACGGTCAGCAAAGAAGCAATGGCACTCACCAGTGACCTTGAAGAAAGCTGACCCCAAAGATCTAGTTACCTCTGTGGCATGGCTTTCCCCTTTTCTGATGTCAGTTTGAATCTGGCACGAAGTCAAGGTTATCTCCAGGCATCTGGCAACAGTGATGTCTGCAAGCAGGCTAAGCAGCCAATCACATTGACGTAGTCGCATAGACAGCAAACCAGGAAGTAAAATACGGATTATCCTTCACTTTTAATTAAATTTTACAGTGAAATAAATGGGACATAAACATTAGATTAAGGTAAAAGATGAAATATTATAAACTTTAAATTATTTTACAAATATGAAATTTTTATTATGATGAAGAAATTTGACATTCACAAATATAAAATTAGTTTTTCAGGGCCAGTGAGGCTATTCAGCCGTAATTATGAACTTAATATGCCATTAAAAACCCAGTTACACCTCATTCAATCAGGTGTAATTTTTGAAGGGTTTTACAGCAAGACGAATAGTGTAAAAGGGCATGTTCTCATCAGTTCAGTAATTTCTACTTGATTACTGTCTGGTGGTACTTAAACAACACACTCTAATAGAAAACATAGAATCGCTGATAAGAACTTCTGGATTTCTCCAAAAGTATTTGTGATCTTCTCCATCTCAACCTCCACGCTCACTGCTGCTTTGGATTTTTCGTTCTCTGTCTCCCATGTCATCCAAGTTTCAGGAAGAAATATTGGTACACAAAGCATATCATGGTCTTATAGTCAAAACCAATTGTAAAAATAATAATTTGGTGGAGGAAACATTTCCATCATTAGAGACTGGTGGGAGTCTGGTCATCTCTGAAATATGGGATTAGAATTTAGGGGGTGAATTTCCACAGGAGGATCTCCTACTCATGCGTTAGAACTTCATCAAAAGAGCTGCAGAAACACCAGATAAACAACATAAATGAGGGGCCGGATCTTATTCTCCTCATGATGGCAGGTTTTGTGGCGGGGGGGGGGGTGGAGAATCGGAGAGGCAGCAGCCGCCACGGAACCCGACAGTGGGATTGCTGGTTCTGATTCTCCCGAGCAGGTTGAGCCAATGATGGCCTTCCCGCTCAGAGGCCAATTGAGGCCGTGGCCTATTAACGACCATATAAGGGCTTCTTCCTGCTGCCATTGGGATCATACCAGTGGGGGTGGAGGGGGGGAGGGCAGTGGGGTGGAGGGGGGGGGGCGCCCTCCTCCATGGGCAATTTGTGGCCCACGGAGGACTCCTACCGGGAACCAATTCACCTCCCATGACTCCTCCTCCCCCTGCACCAAAGGTCCACCCCTCTAGCCGGGGCCATCCTGTCTGGCCCGGTGACCCCACCTCACCTTCCTCTTCTCCAGGGTTCCAGCGTTGGGCCTCGGTCTAAGCCATCTGCAGTACTGGCAGTGGCCACTGCTCCCGGTGACACTGCTGATACTGCTGAGCTGTTGGCCCTGTGATTGGCTGGCAGCTCTTGGGGATGGGATCCCTGTCCCTAAGAAGTCTTTGAAGGGCCGGGGGTCCCACCTCCTTCCACTTTCACCCCAAAAGACTGGAGGATTGTTCTGGGGCGCTGAAAAAATGTAGAGGCGGACCATATCCATTGGTTCTCCCTTATCTATTCTACTAGTTACATCCTCAAAAAATTCCAGTAGTTTTGTCAAGCATGATTTCCCTTTCGTAAATCCATGTTGACTTTGTCTGATTCTGTCATTGTTTCCCAAGTGCTCTGCTATTACATCTTTTAGAATGGACTCTGGCATTTTCCCCACTACTGATGTCAGGCGAACCATTCTATAATTCCCTGTTTTCTCTCTACGTCCTTTTTTAAATAGTGGGGTTACATTAGCTACCCTCCAAACCGTTAGTCACATGACTGACCTGCTGGCAAACTTGGTTTTTGAAATTGTGCCACACAGAAAGGAACAGAAGGCAGTTTGCAACTGAAGCTGGAACAAACATGCCTCTCTCCTGGCTGTCTGTCCCACGCTTTCTTCCAAGCCACTGGACCCATGGAAGACACGTAAACCTCAAGAGAGAAAAAACTCTGACGTCGAATCAAGTTGAAGCATGCACTTGGCCCCAACGCTTAGTTCATCCATTTACGGCAGTTTACAGCTCCACAGTGACATGGGATCTTGTGCTGATCATCTTCAAAATCAAACTTGTAGTCATAGGACAGCTCCTCTCCTTTTGGATCCTACGGTTGGAGCTGATGATTATTTTGTGTCCTTTCTCAAAGGTCAACGAAACAGCAAGACTTACCAGCAACCAAAGACTCTACATCGAACTCAAAGGGACCATAAATAGAAACCCAGCTATTGCTTCAAAGTTTTCCCTTTTATTCTTTCTACTTTTTCTGTCTCTATCTGCGTGTGTGTCTATCACGTATGCATGCTAGCGTGGTCGCGTCGCATATTTATAGTCGTTAACCATATTAGAGTTTAAGGTTAATAAACTTCTACTTCTCTTGTTTAAATCTAAAGAAACCTGTCTGATTATTTTGCCTTACAATTGGAGCAGCGAACAAGGATTCACTGAGGGGGAACTAAAAACAAGGTGTTGCTAAAATTAAACCCTTTTACGGTTCAACCAGGCAAAGGCTGAGAGGGAACCCCTAGACACCTTCTCACCTGGTCATAACACTCTGGACACAGTTTCTTTATATTTTTTCATCATTATTAAAATGTATTGCCCCAGAACAGCTGGGTCTATTAAAATATTGAACCTTCCCTAACAAGGTAAGGCTGTATAGTTAAGTAATATCCCCGATCTCACAAGGACTGTCATAAAAATTATCACAGCAAAAAGATTAAATCTCCTTGACTATTTTAGGTCATTTCAGTTAAGTTTCCACAACATTTAATCATCACATTAATCATGTTAGTTTTTATTATATTTTTTAAATGGTTTGGCATGCTCAAACATGCCAAAATACAAAACTGAATTGCTTCAAGTTGCTTCAAAATAGTTGACAATTCAAAAAAAAATTACAACTGAAAAATAGCCCTGAACAAAGAGTTCTAACCAAAGCAACTGCTTCAAAGCAATTGAATAAGTAACGTTCCTTTTTATTGTGTTGTATTTTAGCATTTTTCTTTGTGTTTTGGCACCACATTCCACAATTGAGCACTTTTCTCTGTGAAATTGAAACTTGTCTATGATATACAAAAGAAAAAGTCACAATGAGAGTGCAGTGGGCACAAACTTTTCATGGCTTTAGCTGCAGCTAGATCTAATATTCAATCAATTATATTATAAGGGCAAAAAACACAAATGTACAATCCTCTGCTGTGGTGAATTTTGATGGAGGAAATGAGCTCTGCTGAGGCAAAAGTAATTTTTTGGTGGGTTTTGGGGTCGCCCGACCCCAGATAATTTTGTTTTTGGCTCATCTTTTTGGACCAGACTGATTGAATATTTTGAGCCAAAAATAACTTGTTCTGAAATGATCTTGTGCATTCTTTAAGTATGAAGATGAAAATAATTGTTACGACTGATAGTGAATGAGGAAGTGCCTTAAGCTAACCATCTGGTGAAGAGACTGGTGTTAAAGTGCTGCTAGACAGTCCAAGAAACTGCCTTCACAAATTTTATATGATAAACCATCTTCTCTGGCAAGTGATTTGATTTAAAGCTAAAGAGAGGGGACGTAACCATACAAAAACAAAGTACAATTCCTTTAATACTTTAATTGATAATTGATTACGACTTGGAGAAATGTCATAAGATTTCACATTTGCCTTTACAGAAAAGAGATGGTTGTGTCCTGATTTCCTTAGCCTGTGATGTATTGGAAACAGTTAATCTCTTCCTCGCATGCACTGAAACAGTAGTAGTGAGGCCCACTAAAGCAGTGTAAATGCAAACTCAAAGTGCTAATTGTCCGTGGCAAACACAAATGTTTGACATCTATGTGTCTATTACAGTCAATAAGCACCTCCTGTGTCTGGAGTGTGTACAATGCACCCTGATGCAAGACATACATAATATTTATCAATCCATTAATCTACATATATAACAAATTGGAAGTCTAGTGTAACATATACTTTCATTAGTACTTTTCTATTGGATTAATTTCCATTATGCTTTCCCTGCCATTTTTAAACATCTGAAGAACTTAAGGTGATACCCATCCACAGTGAGGAACATGGCATTCAGCACTCTAGGGAAGTGTTAATGTCACGGGGGGCTGATTTGTTGGCTGAGTGTTTATTTTACGTACATTGCTTGTCCCTCCACTGCTGAGGAATTCTTTGAATAACTCAGTTCTTTCCCAAACATCTGCTAACCACACCCTGATGAAATCGCACCATGAGCCTGCACCCCATTTAGTGCAGCAGGGGTGGCCTACATTTTTTAGGGATGCTGAAAGGATTTCCCCCGTAATCTTAGCCCCTATTCATGCTCAGGTGGATGTAAAAGTTCCAATGTCATTATTCAAAGAAGAACAGAATTGTTGCCAATATTTTTCCCTCAATCAAAACCACCAAAACTGATCATTTAATTGTTTATCTGATTGTTGTTTGTGGAACCGCTTGGTGTACAAATTGTCTACATCAGCAGTCTTCTTAACAGCAATTCAAAAGTAATTCATTTCTTTAACGCACTTTGGGGCATGCAAGGTGCTATATAAATGCAATTTTTTTAATCCTTTATTGTGTGTGTATATATACTTACGATATGGATTTGACTTAAAAATGTATTTAAATTGTCAGTTACCAGTGAACTGGGGATCAATATGGTCTCTACAATTGATGGTGTAAATTAGGAAAATATGTTGAGAATGGTAGAAGTCAATGCACACACATGCAGACCTCATGGCATTTTCGAAATTGAGCCATTTTACAGCTCTTGATGGATTTAGTTTAGTTTAGTTTAGAGATACAGCACTGAAACAGGCCCTTCGGCCCACCGAGTCTGTGCCGACCATCAACCACCCATTTATACTAATCCTACACTAATCCCATATTCCTACCACATCCCCACCTGTCCCTATATTTCCCTACCACCTACCTATACTAGGGGCAATTTATAATGGCCAATTAACCTATCAACTTGCAAGTCTTTGGCATGTGGGAGGAAACCGGAGCACCCGGAGGAAACCCACGCAGACACAGGGAGAACTTGCAAACTCCACACAGGCAGTACCCAGAATTGAACCCGGGTCACTGGAGCTGTGAGGCTGCGGTGCTAACCACTGCGCCACTGTGCGTGTTAATTTTATCAGTATTATCAGTGACAAATCAATCTGAAAACCAAAGCTTCTTTTTCTATCAGAATATTTTAAAATTCCACCTTATGAGAGTCTTCCCTTTTCATTGATTGTCCTCCCTTCTCCAGGCCACTCTGCAAGATTTGGACCAAAAGCGCCCTCAGCTGGATGAGCTCATCACTGCTGCACAGAACCTGAAGAACAAGACAACCAATCAGGAGGCCCGAGCAATCATTACAGATCGCAGTAAGTAATATGAATAGGTAAATAGACGCATTATGCAATTCTTCACATCTGTCTCTGCATTGGAGTGGGCCAGTTTAAATCATTATTAGCTGACTGGATAATTAATATTGAATGACTTGGAGATTGAAGAAACAATGATTGCTCCTAGCTCAAATGAGTGCATACTGGTGTTTTAAATCATAAAACCATATATAAAATGGAACAGTGATTCAGCATCAGTGCAGCGACAGAACTGCCATGTTCCAAAAAGAAAGTGACTGAATTGGCAACAATCTCCTTTTCAGCTCCCCAAATGGCTCAGCTAAGTTAAGACAGTGAGTCGCTGAGACATCGGGCTGAATTTCATCAGCCCTCTAGGAACAGGCAGGGAGGCGGGGGTGCAGGGTTGGGGGGGCGCGGGGGGGTGGTGGCAGGGGGGAGGCCCATAGCGAGGGAAGGTAAGGGGTGGAGTGCCCTTCACCTTCACGCTTCCCCTTAATGGCCATGTAACGGCCTCTTCCCACCAACAGTGGTATTTTACCAGTGGCTGGTGGGAGTTATTCCACATGGAGAGACTGCCCGGTAGAACCAAGCGCCCTTGCTGCGGGCTGGAGTTTGGGGGCCTCCTGCTGGGGCAGTCTGTGGCCCATAGAGCGCTCCCCGGTGGCAAAGGCTGTCCCCAAGCCAACACCCTCACCCCTCACCCCTGGCTGCAGCCTGCCTGACTGGCTCCAGTGAACGTGCCCCCACTTACCTGCTTCGGAGGCTAGCATCCATGTTGCCTCATTTAGCTGGGTGCCGTCCTAGCAGTGACCACCACTCCTGGAGGCAGGACCCCCATCCTGAAAAGGACAAGAACCCTGACACCAGGCAGTTAACTGCCTGAGCACTGTAGAATGCAGCTGGAGGTTCCCCCAAACAGCTAAGGCAGGGCTCCCCCCTACCTTTCTAGCCTGGCATCGAGACCCACACTGCCTCCATAAAATTCATCTCATTCAAGGAGACATTCCTATTTCAATCTTCATTCTTTGCTGTGTTAGTGAATCTCAGCTGGAACGAAAGGAGGGACAGTGCAAATGACTTCAGTGGGCTGGGAGTGTGGCCAGTGTTCCTGCTCCTGATTGCTAGCCTTTGTGCTGGTGGATGTCAGATTAGCATCAGGTCCTGCTCAATGGTGATGTGCCTGCAGCAAAGTAGCACGGTAACAATTATTCTACAGAAAAGATAGGGAAAGCGGATTTAATGCCAGATTTTAACTTTTATGTAGGTTGGGACAAGCAGACATGTCAGGAATGAAGTGAATTTCTTGATTGTGCCAGGGATAGTTTCTCAAACAATATGTCCTGGAACCAACAAATGAGCAAGCCATATTAAATTGAATAATGATCCAGATTTAGTTAGCATTCTAACAATGTGTGAATATTTATTAAAGAGTGATCATAATATGATCAAGTTCAGCCTACTGTTTGAAACAGAGAAATGCAAAACAGCTACTAGGATTCTAGATTTAGATAAGGCTGGCTTCAATGCAATAAGACAGAGACTGTCCACAGTAAACTGGTGACGTCTGTTAATGGGTTAAAGTACAGGAGATCAGTGGGCACTGTTCAAAAAAGATCTTGCTTCTGTGTAGCAAAATTCTAGGAAAACGATGTTCAGGTGTTCAACACTAAAATTGTATTTTACACGGGTTTTTGGTTGATTTCCATGCATTGGTTTATCTGGTGCAATTCAGCTGAAATCAGCAGAACTGGTCCAAAAGATGTTGGAATTTTAAGTCCAGTTTGCATTCAGTGTAACCTGAGTTCCCATCATGTTTTGCACTAGTTTAAGTAACCTGGAATCAGGCAGTGCCCAAAATATACAGCACAGCCCTCAGAATGAATTACTCATTGTTGGGAGTTTCCACTAATTGTGTCCTTCAGGGAGGCTTTAAAAAGTAAACTGGTTCTTTTGGGTGCAAGGAGATTAAAAAGTACGTTTTAAAAGCTTTTGAGTGTCATTTTGTTATACTTTACTAAGAAGCTGAGTAATGTACCTCAATATAACTAAAAAATATATTTTTTTTTAAGTGAATTCAAGTAATTTAAACTTAGGTTATTCAGAGGTGATGGATTGACACTTGTGATTAAAAATGCTTCTTTTTTGTGATTAGACCTATTTTCAGCTGCTTTAATCAAACACCAAGTTAGATTGCTTGATTAGCCTGAGAAAGCAGGACAACTCAATAATAATCAGTAACTCTTCTTGTGCCTGCAGCACTGACTGCACTTTATCAAAGACCCTCCTTTCTAAACTGTTAGCAATCAATACTCAGTAGCAGTCCAGTGAGTAAATGACTCCCTGAAGAGGTTTGTAAACCGCCCCGCCTTTCAATAACAAGAATCCAGCACCAGTTTCAAGGCAAGCAACAGACACAGAGCACCATTTTCCTTTGATTTTCTGCCTGTTTTTGAGAAGTTTGGGGGTGTTAAACTATATTAGGTGTACCACCTCAATTCTACTGATTTGTTTTCTTTACTATTAGTCATTTTTGGGAAGTGGATGTTACTTGCAAGGCTTGCCCATGCCTGGTTGTCCTTGAGAAGGTGGTAGCCGTTTGATACAACTGAATAGTTTACAAGGCTACTTCTGAGCACAATTAAGTCAACCATGTTGGTGTGGGACTGGAATTACATCTGGGCCCAGTGGATAATATTTCCTTCCCTATAGGACATTAGTCAACCCAGTTGGGTTTTTTTGCACAATCCAACAACTTCATGTTCACTTTTACTGATTACCAACTTTTTATTTCTAGATTTTCTAAACTGAATTCAAAGTCTCAAACTGCCTTGGTGGTATTTGAATTCACATCTTCTAGATTATTTGTCCAGGTCTCTGAATTACTCTGCGTCTAAGAGATAGCCTTTACGCTTCTGTACTCATTAATTAAACAAATGCACTCTAGCATGGATTCCACCTCGCCTCATTGAAGTGTGCATGGCCAATCTTTCTGCTCAACTTCTCTTAACTTCCACCCTAAGCCTGACCCAATTTAAAATGGTAGTATGAGCAGCACTCCAGTGTCCCTGAGACAGGTACTGCATTGCAAATGTCATTTTGTTTGCTGCAGCTAAAAGTTTGGTTTTATGGTAAAAGCTACAGTTTTGGACTCAGAACATGAATTTCCCAATTGGAATCCTACTCTTCGAGGATGAGGAAACGGAAGAAACAAGATTGGAGGCTCCTTGACTGAGCATCACAGAAGATCTTTGTTCCCGACATACACATACACACCCCCTAGGTTCTTTTTTGATTTCACTGAATTTTCGCACTGGGGGCAGGAAACCCAAGTCGGGACTGTTTCAGGGCCGCGAACCCACCCGGGTGGGAAACAGAAATGATGCACGATATTCACAGAGTCGACTCCTTAATTGATAAGGAGATGGGTTTGTTGTACCACAAGCAAAGACAAGTGAGCAGTCTGCCTCCACCTCCTCCAAGGGGAGCACTGAGTAGAAGTGGCCAAGTGTGGAGGCCACATCATCGCGCAGAGTACTGAGTGGGTCACTGGGGTGTCTTCTTACTATCTCTGTGCACTATTTCCCTTTCTTAACACTGTATAAATAAGGATGCTTTAAGCCACACGTCTGAGACTCCTTTTATTGCTGGTCTGACAAGCAATGTGTTATGAGGTGGTGAAAGAGATCAAGGATTCGTCCATGGTGAGGGCTAAGCCTCTGGGCAGATATGCGTCCTTCAGTGGTGGTAAGAGTTTAGATGTTTATTGAATGGATGTATTAACACAGGTAGCTCAGACAGACTCACCCGCATCCCATGCCCTTCATCCTGGGTCAGAGGGACTCAGGTGAAACGTTCCTGAATCAAATGATCCCTGACATTCATGGCATCCTGAAAAGAGCTTTGCGCCCTGTGCCGTACCCAGCCACCTCCTTGTGCAGCTAAGGCACCTCGGTGTTCCGCTTCCTTCCCCTCTGCCACCACTTACTCCTCCTCTCCCACCTGCTGCTCCTCCTCTTCCTCCGATGAACTATCCAGTTCCAGAACTCAACGTCCTCAAGGTCCTCGCTTCTCTGGAGGGCCTTGTTATGGAGGGCATAGCAAACCACCACAATGACCAAGACCCTTCTTGGATTTCTTGGAGGATGCCACCTGACTGGTCCAGGCACTGGAATCGCATCTTGAGAAGTCTGAAGGCCTGTTCTATGGTTGTCCTAGCGAGCGGGTAGCATTGGTTGTATCGCCTGTGTGCCTCTGGGGCTCACATAGAGGGGAGAGCAGCCAACTCTTCAAGTGCTATCCATTATCCCCAAGGATCTATCCACGGACTTTGGGGAGTAGAGTGAAAATCTGCAGCAGCCTGGACTGGCGGAGGATGAAGGAGTCATGGTAGCTGCTAGGAAAGCAAAGGCACGTATGGAGGAAGCTCTTGTTGTGTTCGTAGACCAGCTGGACGTTGAGTGAGTGAAAGCTCTTCCTGTTGATGAATCTCACTGGCCAGTCGTTGGGAGCCTTGATGGCTACATGGGTGCAATCCCCCTGTACCTGGGGGAATCCAGCTATGGCAGCAAAACTCAATACCCTCTGTGCCTGTGAGGCCCCATCTGTTGTGAAATGAATGTATTGTCCAATTCTGACATATAGAGCATCAGTGACCAGCAAGATGCAGTGGTGTGCAGCCATCTGTGAGATGCAACCAATGTCATAAGAATGTAAGAACATAAGAAATAGGAGCAGGAGTAGGCCATTTGGCCCTTGAGGCTGTTCCATCATTCAATAAGATCATGGCTGATCTGATTGAGGCCTTAACTCCAGTTTCCTGCCTGCCTCCCATAACCCTTGACTCCCTTGTCAATCAAAAATCTGTCCAACTCAGCCTTGAATATATTCAATGACCCAGCCTCCACTGCTTGAGAGAAAAAATTCCTCCTCATCTCTGTCTTAAATGGGAGACCCTTAATTTGAAACTGTACCCCCTAGTTCTAGATTCCCCCACAAGCGGAAATATCCTCTCAGCATCTACCCTGTCAAGCCCCCTCAGAATCTTATATGTTTCAATAAGATCACCTCTCAATCTTTTAAACTCCAATGATCATCTGCTCATCATCCCAGGAATTAGCCTAGTGAACCTTCTCTGAACTGCTTCCAATGCAAATATGTCCCTCCTTAAATAATGTGACCAAATCTCTACACAGTACTCTAGGTGCAGTGTTTCCAATGCCCTGTACAGTTGCAGCAAGACTTCTCTACTTTTATACTCCATTCCCTTTGCAATAAAGGCCAACATTCCATTTGCCTTCCTAATTACTTGCTGTACCTGCATGCTGACATTTTGTGATTCATGTACAAGGACACTCAGATCCCTCTGTACTGCAGCATTCTGCAGTTTGTCTTCATTGAAATAATAATCTGCTTTTTTTATTCTTCCTGCCAAAGTGGACAACATCACATTTTCCATCTGCCAGATTCTTGCCCACTCACTTAACCTATCTTTGTCTTTTTGCAGACTCTTTGTATCCTCCTCACAGCTTGCTTTCCAACCTAACTTCATATCATCATCAAATTTGGCTGCAATACATTTGGTCCCTTCATCCAAGTCATTAATATAGATGGTAAATTGTTGAGGCCCCAGCACTGGTCCCTGTGGCAGTCCACTAGTTACAGTTTGCCATCCTGAAAATTACCCATTTACTCCAACTCTCTATTTCCTGTTTGTTAGCCAGTCCTCTACCCATGGTAAAAGGCCACCACCAAGACCATGAGCTCTTATCCTGTGCAGTAATCTTTTATGTGGCGCCTTATCGAATGCCTTTTGGAAATCCAAATACACTACATTCTACTGGTTACCCTTTATCCAACCTGCTTATTACATCCTCAAAGAACTCTAATAACATTCGTCAAACATGATTTCCTTTTCACAAAACCATGTTGACTCTGCCTGATTTTATTATGGTTTTCTAGATGTCCTGCTACTACCTCTCTAATAATGGATTCCAGCATTTTCTCAACGACAGATGTTTGGCTAACTGGCCTATAGTTTCCAGCTTTCTGTCTCCCTCCTTCCTTGAACAGATGTGCAAGGGCCATCAGATCCAGGGGACTTGTCAACCTTTAGTCCCATTAGTATTCCCATTACTTTTTCTCTAGTGATAATGATTGTTTTAAGTTCCTCCCTCCCATTTGCCTCCTAATTTTCTACTAATTCTTGGGCTGCTTTTTGTGTCTTCTGCCGTGAAGATTGATACAAAATACTTGTTGAAAACCTCTACCATTTCCTCATTTCCCATTCTTCATTCCCCAGTCTCACCCTCTAAGGGACGAATGCTCACTTTAGCTACTCTTCTCCTTTTTATATATTTGTAGAAGCTTTTACTGTCTTTATTTTTCTTGCTAGTTTTTTCTCATACTCCAATTTCTCTGTTTTGTTTTAGTCATCTTTTGGTGGTTTCTAAAATT